>NC_050463.1:28500893-29100893 GCF_903995425.1 Onychomys torridus
ATTTCTCTTCTCCATAAAGCTTATGTGAACATGCCTCCCACTTAGAAGTTCTTACCTCTAAGACCAAGAAGACCCGTGAGTTCAACTCAAGTGCCTTTCAGGGCAAGTTAACTAGGTGAAACACACACTCCGCCATACACTAACAAGTGGGCTCTGCTTTTTAGTTCCAACTTGCTGCGTATTTTAGGGGACTTGAGGTACACTCCACACCCACCTCACACTCTTTAGAGTCTTTATTTTAGACAATTCTGAGGCTGAGAACAGCTATGAAATTTCAGTCTGAAATGTTAGTCTACACATCTCTCTTACGGCAAGAGAAACAAGAGAGGCAGGGTTAGCCTACGCTTGAGGGCACTTTGTTAGCTATGGTTAGCAAAGCACATCCAAAGGGAAGGAAGGGTTTAACTGATTTAATTAGTACCGACGTCAGGCTCAACAGCATTCTGACGTCTGTTGTCCAATCATGCAGTCACAGTCTAAAGATTACAGGTCCATGTCGGCCACATCGGCACTAGGGGATTTATGGGTTTTATAAATGTATTTAGTGAGTTCTCAATCCCCACTCCCACTGCCAGTTTGGAGCAAGTCCTCTGATGACTAAGGACTTCCATTCTCGGTGCACAAATGTTTTCAAATATCGAAGAAGCCCATGAGAAGCTCTGTGGTTCTGTGGCTTTGTGGCCATCACCTGTTCACCTGTGCCCATCCTTTGACACCTCACACCTCCAAGCACATTACAATCAGAGTCTTCAGCCACACTGTCTAGGTCAGTGGTTGTCAACCTTCCAAATGCTGCGACACTCTAATACATTTCCTCATGTTGTGGTGACCCCCCTCAACCATAATAGTATTTTTGTTGCTGCTTCATTACTATAATTTTGCTACTGTTATGAATAATAATGTAAATATTTGACATGCAACCCCCATGGGGGTCTTGACCCACAGGTTGAGAACTGCTGATCTAAAGGATGCTATTGCTTGGGTGTGCCAAAAGGCACATATCTATAAGTAGTCTTCTCAACTTCTTGGGGCTCCTCACAGTCCTGACCATCTCTAGCCTCTTGATCCCCTGGATTCCCGTTCCTCCTCCCTGGCAAGTGCCTGAATGTGCTTACATAAAGATTTCGAAGGACAATGTGAAGGTATTATGTATCTAAAGCTTCAACCTGTGTGAAGTATTTAAATCTAATTTTTCCTAAAGACATAAAGGTTGGCTTAGCTACTAGCTGGAAGGCACTAGGGCAGCTGTTCACTAACCTTGTGATTATAGCTCGTTCGTGGCAGGCAGGAAGACTGCCAGAACAAGCTTGGCTCTGTGGTAAAATACTGTGGTGAGCAGGAAAAAAAAATGTCCTCTTCCCCACCCCCAGAGTCTCCAGAGCCTGTGAGCATTGATGTTGCACAGAGAAGGAGAATTTAAGTTGCAGATAAATTTAACATTGCTAATCAGCTGGCCTTGGCATGCATTATCCAGACAGGTTCAACATAATAATACGTGCTTTTGAAAGATGAGGGATCCCAGGACATAGCACCTGAGGTGGGAGGACTGTGTGTTTTAGGTCAGCCTGGGCTACTTAGCAAGACAGGGGGAAAGGAAGGGAAGAGAGGAAAAGGGTGAGAGAAGTAGAGAGGGAAAGAGGGGGGTTAGAGAGAGGGAAGAAGGAGTGGAGGGGGAGGAGGAGGAGTGGGAAGAAGAGAGAAGAAGAAGAAGAAGAAGAAGAAGAAGAAGAAGAAGAAGAAGAAGAAGAAGAAGAAGAAGAAGAAGAAGGAAGAAGAGTTGCCAACACAAGAAAGATGCAGCCCAACACTGCTGACTTCGAAAGAGCCGCAAGACCAGGAACGCAGGCAACATCTGGAAGCTGAAAGTAAAGACATTATCTGTTCTACAGCACCAGAAACATGCGGCCCCAGTGACATCTCCTTGCAGCTCACTGGAACGCATCTGGACTTCTGACCTCAGAATGACGAAAGCAGTGTGTGTGCTCAGGGACTAAACTTGTGATGGTTAACACGGCAGTGACAGAGAACTAACACAAACAGCATTTTTAGAGGCTACGTTTACAGAGTGCCTAAATTTGCGTCCGGAGACAACATTTAAAAATACGTAAGTACCTTTCCACAAATTACCTAACCCCTCAACACCCGAGCTGCTGCACAATGTAAAATGGAGATACTAGTACTAGAGTTTGAAGGTCCTTGCTCGGCCCTACATCCTCAGTGCAATGGAGCTGAGGAGAGGACCTAGAAGAGGCTGAGAAACCCTGAAGAATCTGCTTTATGAGTGGACTGGTGTTTTTCTTAAGAGACTGGATTCATTCTACCAAGACTATATTTGGTATCAAGAAATTAGATTCCTTACCAAAAGAAGTAATTACAAAGCAACCCTGGCTCACTCTCACTTCTTCCCTCCACAAACGATGATCTTTTCCTCTCCTCCTCTCTCTCCTCTTTCCTTCCCTTTGGTCCGTACCTACATAGCTCCCCAGGCTTGGGCTGTCACCCTCCAAAGCTGTCAACAAACCTCTTTTCTTTATCAATGACTCAACTTTGGATATTTTGCTAATAGCGGCATAAACCCGACTATGACAAATAATATCAATTTCACATTCTCTTGAAAAGATTAAATAATGTAATCCCCCAAAGCAATGAGAACAATGCTTGGCACGGACTAGCCACTCAGTAAACACAAGCTGTTACCACCACACAGCGCCACCACTATGCCGACCTCCAGCAATTAAACTGGAGAACAGATCGTACTCAAACTAGCACTTGCCCTTTTTAGCTGGAAGCTTTTGAGTTGTTATCGCACATCTCTGAACATAATTGAGCAGAATTTAAACCAAGGCAGTTATTGGTTCTTTACCAAACTACTTTGGGCCGTTCTTTTCTTGTGAGGCCTAGCAGCGTGCAGAGGTCTCAAAAAAAACACACGGCCGGCCCATTTATGTCTGTCTCTCCCATCTCTGCTTTCTGGTTGATTCTTCCTTCAAAGTCTCTCTCAAGAGCTCTTTAATTCCAGTTCCTTGGGGGCTGGGAAGATGGCTCAGTGGGTAAGAGTGCTTGCTGCACAGCATGAGGACCTGAGTTCGGATCCCAGCACCCACATTTTAGAACAAAATCTGAAGAGGAAGAAGAGAAGAAGCCAGGCATGGCTACATATGCATCTGTAACTCCAGAGCTGTGGGTTGGCAGAGACAGGAGGATTGCTGGGGCGTGGTGGCTGCTAGCCTAGCTCTAGGTTTTTGTTAGCTACCTCGTCTTGGAGGAATAAAGTAGAGGGAGAAAGAGAAGAACACCCAGCATCCCACTCTGGCCTCCACAGGCAAGTACATTGGTACATACACACATTGATAGACACTGGTGCATACACACATTGACAAATACTGGTGCATATACACTGATGCACACACACATTGATAAATACTGGCACACAAACACACACACATTGATAAATACTGGTACATACACACATTGATAAATACTGATGCATATGTGCATTGATGAATACCACACTCACATATACAACACACCTAGAAAGAAAAAAGACAAAAATTACCATAGCATGTCATCCCCATGGGTCTGTTTTTCTCAAACAAAATACCTTGGAGCAACAACTAATATGGTCAACCTTTAGGTTAGTTTCATGGAGTCTGAAGTCCTTCCCAGAGCCTACATTGCTATATCTCTATGGGAATCAAAACACCTTCTTCTGTGGTCCTCATGTGTGTATACCTAAATAAAAGTCCTCATAAAAAGCCAAATATCGGCCAAAAGATACAAAATTTCAGTTATTCAAAATGGAAAGGGTATGTGCTGTGGATGATTGATTGATAAATAAAACACTGATTAGCCAGTAGCCAGGCAGGAAGTATAGGCAGGACTAGCAGAGAGGAGAATTGAGAGAAAAGAAAGGCAGAGAGAGGGGAGACACCAGCCTACCGTCCAGTGAGCATCATGTAAAGGCAGCAGGTAAAGCCACAGAACACGTGGCGACTATAGATTAACAAAAAAAAAAATGGGCTGAGTATAAGAGTAAGAGCTAGACAATGGTGGGCCTGAGCTAATGGCCAAGCAGTTTAAATAATATAAGTGTCTGTGTGTTTATTTTATACGTGGGCTAGGGGACTGCTAGGGCTTGGCAAGACCCCGAGAGAAAAACTCTCCAGCTACAGGTGTGGATCTCTAAGAGCCAGAGGACTACAGTTAATACTGTTGTGTATACTGGAAATGCACTAAAATAGTGCATCTTAAATATTCTTACCATGAACCAAAAAAACAAAAACAAAAACAAAAACGGAACTTGTAAGATGGTGAGGTGGTTTGGAAAAAAATGGCTCCCATAGGGAGTGGCCCTATTAGGAGGTGTGGCCTTGCTAGAGGAAGTGTGTCACTGTAGGGGTGGACTTTGAGGTCTCCTATGCTCAAACTACTCCCAGAGTCACAGTTCACTTCCTGTTGCCTGCCAATCCAGATGTAGAAGCTGAAGCCAGGCCCCGTGTCTCTCTTCCTGCTGCCTGCCGATCCAGATGTTGAACTCTCAGCTCCTTCTCCAGCACCATGTCTGCCTGCATGCCACCAATTCCTGACATGATGAGACTAGACTGAACCTCTGACATGGTAAGGCAGCCCTAATTAAATGTTTTCCTTTGTAAGAGTTGCTGTTGTCTTGGTGTCTCTTCACAGCAATAGAAACCCTAACTCAGACAGATGGATATGTAAATGTATCTGTTTGCAACAGCCATTTTATAATGTGTACCCATCAAAGCATCACAGTCAATGTCATAGATACACAATTTTTGTCAACTGTTCTTCAATATAACTAAATATTTCCAAAAAACAAAAAGAGCAAAAAACTGGAACAACTAAAAACATCCACCAAGACTATAGTAAGAAATGTGGTATACACACATGTCAAAATAATCACTGGCAGTGTAAATGAACCAACTGCAGTCACACAACTACACAGGTAGATCTGAGGCATAGTTCTAGGTGGGAAACACACCGTGTTACTAACAGACAATTCAAAGATGGGCAGAAAAGGTCTCTGTGTATGAGAAGTCCCTTTGGGAAAGAGGAAGAAGGAAGGTCTAGGGACAGTGGGCTGTGCTTAAATGTCCTGTTCTTTGATATGGATGCCACACACATCAGTATGCAGTCACTTTGGTGTGATCATTAGACAATGGTGGGTTTTTTTGTTTTGTTTGCTTTTGCTTATAAGTTCCAGGTAACTTCGAGTTTGAAAGGCAAAACAAGGACATATATGATGATAAAACCAATCCTCAGTTCAATTTTTTAGTTCTCATCCCAAAGGTACCTTGAAATGAGCACTGGCAGTCCTTTGCTTGAATTCTTCACCTCCAACCTTATAGCATCTTGCCTCTACTTCCACATCATCAAGCAGATAGCAAAGACTCACCAGGAAGATGTATGGTAAGGAATGCCAACTCAGCATCCACGTGCCTGGGACATTACAAACACAGGCATCATAATTCTAGGGGGAGAGGTGACTTCTGCACTGTAAGTATCCATGGAACGCTAAAGGCAAGGGGTTCAATGTTATCAATACCTTTCTTCCTCCAGGCAAAAATAGAGAAAAAATTTAAAGACTTTTACTACTTTTGTATGTACACATGCTGAGACTAGAGAGCAAAATCATTGTCTTTCTCTGTCATGTCAATAGTAGTTTTAAATATTTATTTATTATTTTATGTGTATTAATGCTTTGCCTGTGAACAATTTGAGTGCAGTGACCACTGCGGCCAGAAGAGGGCAGAGGAACTCCTGAAAAGAAAGTTATAAACAGTTGTGAACAGCCATGTGGGAACTGGAAACCAAACCTGGGTCCTCTCCTAAGAG
Source organism: Onychomys torridus (assembly GCF_903995425.1). Classification (NCBI taxonomy): domain Eukaryota; kingdom Metazoa; phylum Chordata; class Mammalia; order Rodentia; family Cricetidae; genus Onychomys; species Onychomys torridus. Next base: position 28,506,750 of record NC_050463.1, read on the forward strand.
CTGAGTGTTCCTAACCACTGAGCCATCTCTCCAGTCCCTCTACCTTATTATTATTATTTTTAATAGTGTCTTTCCCTGAGCTTGGAGCTCACTGACTGGCAAAACTGGTTGACCAGCAAGCCCAAGACAGGGAGCCACCTGTCTCCACCTCTTGGCACTGGGATTCTAGCTATACACTACCATGTTTATCTTTTCAGGAAATATTTTTAATGTTATGTGGAATCTCTGTTGAAGCCCCTCTGGTTACCTCTGTGTGCGGAGAAGAGAAACAGCATGGAAAGTATCAGGAAAGTTGTAAACACAGGGGAGCTTGGAACAGAAACACGGGGGAGGGTTCACCTCTGTGAGGGGTCAGTGCTAAGCAGGGTCCACTAGTCTAAGAGATCAAATAAAGAGAATAAACTCAAGCACCGCTGCTGTCATTGTTGAGGGCGGAGAACTCAAAGGACTCTTTCACCAAGTAGAACACTTCTGTTTTGAAGATTCCCAAGCACGGGAATTCCTTGCTGGGAAGGCAAGAACCTGAGAGAGCTGAAGATTCGCGTGTCCTTTCTCCTTCGTGATGGGGACATCACTCAGTGCTCCTATCAACCAACCCACACGATAAATGTCAAGTGCTCGTTTCTCAAGAACTTTAAAAGTAGAAGGCGTCCCCTCTGCGTGGACTTTTAAAAGACCGCATCTATATTTAGAACTATCTGGTATGCTATAAACTCACTTGGTAAATATAGAACACATTTCAAGTCAGTCCCATTTTTTTTTTTAAAGAACACGTTCAAATTCGCTTCTTTTACCTGCATCACATCCATGAGAGGAAGGTGACAGCCAGAGAATTATCAGTGTCTTTAACGGCAAAAAAAAAAAAAAAAAAAAAAAAAAAAAAAACTAGTTTTCCCAGACCAGCTAAGCACCCTCCTTTGTTAGAGCAGGATACCAAGAAACTATGAAAACGACCAACCATTGCCACAAAAAAAGAAAAGACAGGGCTGCATGTGAGCTCTCCAGATAGATTTGACATCTATATCCTGAGTAAAACCAGACTTCCTGCTCAGGCTCAAAGAGGGGGACCAGGCACATTGTCTCCTCCTTAAGGGCTTCCTCCTCACACAGCAGTTAAGAGCTCTGTACTTGGCAAAACGGCGCTCATTGTACCAACATTCCCCCCAAACAACTAACGGACCTAACGAATAAACAATGTCCCTTGGGAGCTCTGTGTCAGGCTCCCATAGCCAGTGCCTGTATCACCCATCATGAGTAACAAGAATTTAACAAAAAATGAGCATTTTACAAGCTTGTTGGCAACCCTTTTTAGCGGCACCGGGGGATGAAAACAAACTTCTTTGGGAAACATCAATGCATTTGTAATGTAATGAAAGACAATATGAAGCTGAAAAAAAAAAAAAAAAAAAAAGCTGAACCCTGAACCGCTTTGATTGGTGCTCCTTCATGAGTTATTACCATAGCCAAAACTCATATACATTTACACCTATTCACATAAGTATCAAAGACAGACAGACCCTGGCATGGACCAATAATCTAACAGTGGCTGTTCTGCGGTGACACCCACAGTTTACATCTGAATAACATCTATAAGACGCAAGCGTGACAGTTACCTAAGGTGTACTCCAGAATTATGAAATAGTTTAAAAATAATAGTAATGAAAGAAATGTGGGGCTGAGGGGAACAGCTTGATTAGTAAGCAGTAGCCTTGCAAGCACAAGAGCCTGAGTTTGATCCCCACAGAACCCACATTAAAAAATAATAATAATTTGGGTGTGGTGGCACTAATCTCAGAATGGGGGAGGCAGAAACAGGATGATCCCTGGGATTCAGTGACCAGCCATCCTAAACTATGTATTCAGTTCCAATGAAAAATTCTGCACATGTGCGCACATGCACATGCACACACACTTAAAGGAATCTGAAGTAACTACAGATATTCATGTACAGGAAAATGAAGTATCATCTGGCCATTTCTTCAGCTCATGCAGTAGCTATGATGTGGTACAAAATAAAACCAGAAAGAGCAACACCATATTAATAAACTTCACAGAAAAGTGTGAAGAAAGATCCAATCCATGGTGGTGGCTTTTCCAGAATGCACTGGGCAGTCTTTCCAAACCAAGTAACCAGCTTTGTCCTACTGACACCTTCTTGTCTGAGTCATTAGTAGGGTGCAGGGTGTGGTCTCCACTACTTCATCCCAAAGCACCATCACAGACTCTCCTTTTCAAACCAAGTACCGAGCACTTCCCTAGACTAAGGCAATCTTAAAAACTCACCAGGATTCAAAGGCTCAGCATCCTCTTTCTCACATGTCCCAAGTAGTAGGGGCCCCACCTGGTTCTCTTTGCAAGTTCAGCCAGGTGCCCAGGTTGACACAATAGTAATGACTGGGTTCACTTCCTTCCTCTGAACTGCCATGACTGTCACACCTGATAACAGTCACCTCTGATTCTAATATACTGCAGATGCCCCAGGCACATGCAGTTTCCAAAGAACAAAGAAACCTGCTACTATTTGAAACCTTGGGTTTTTTTTTTAATGGTCTATAACAAAAATATTTCCAAAATACAAAGGGAATTTTGTAAGAAACCCTCATGTAACCCAGCATCAAAAATTATCATCTCATAACTGATCTTGAGCTACCATACCTCCATCCACTGGATTGTGTGGTCCAAATCTCAGATACCACAAGCCTTCATAGATGATGCTTTGCTATGATCTTCCTCTGACATCATCACCAGACCCTCAAATCCAAACCTATCCTTTTAGATTTCTAATCAGCATAAACATTTTCCTGATTATCCTATAATTCATCTTTGTCCTTTTAGATATAATGTGTTCAAATCTCGACAGAAGTGTGACCCAATTGTTGTGACTGGCTAATGAGTTTCTTAAGTTTTTATAAACTGTAACTCCTCTTCCCTCTGCTTTTGTTGTGGGTTTTTTCCTTTGTTTGTCTTTCTATTGGGGGGCACTGTTTTATTGAAATGTTATTCAATAACCTGGTTATCACACAACTTTTAATGGATCTGTATTGCTACTCTTTATTTATATCAACTCATATCCTAACTGGCCTGGCTTAGTTTCTTTTATTGTTGCTGTGTTAACCCAAGCAACTCAAGGGAGAAAGGGGTTGTTTTACTCCATCATGGTAGGCAAGCCCTTGGTGGCAGGGAAGGCAAGAAGGCAAGAAGTTGAAGCAGCTGATTACATCACATCCACCATCAGGAACAGAGAACTATAAACGCATGCCATCGCTCAGTTCCCATTCTCCATTACTATTCTCCAGGATCCCTGCCAGATACCACCCACAGTGGGTGGGTCTTCCCACCTCAATCATGCACTCAAGATAATCCACACGGGCATGCCCAGAGGCCTGTTGCCTAAGTAATTCTACACCTCTGTCAAATTGACAACTGAGTCCTGCCATTACTGTCATTTTTAAATATGTGCCCAAGTTCCTCCTCTTCCTCCCTTTCAAACATGCTCCCTTCTACCGTGTGTGATTGAGGACTTAATGAACCACTTCTAAGCAGTGAGAGTTTGTCACATTGCGCAGTCATGACTACAAAGGTACCCTGGCTTTCCCTCTGCTCTCCAGCTCTAGGGCCACTCAGAAGGCAGCAGCCATGTTGGAGGGTACTGGGCAGCTCTATGGAGGTCCACAGGGAAAGGAATGAAGCTTCCTGTGTCAGAGTTGAGGCTTCCCATCAGCAACCTTGGCAATGACTCCTCCTGGTTCATTGATTCGTATCAGTAGCAGCCAAGCCTTCAGGTGATACCAGCCCTAGTCACCACTTATCTGCCTCATCAGAAGAGACCTAGCCAAAGCTCATAGCTTTAGGCCTACAGAATTACACACACACACACACACACACACACACACACACACACACACACACTGTCCATCAAGACATGTTTGGTGATATAAAAGACAACTAACACACCAAGCACTTGAACCACTGCCTCTCTGGAAACATCCTTCTCAGTTCTGTGTACCCAAGTTTGCTGAATTTCAAATTCACAGACTGCCTTCTCCAGAGAGCACTCTGGGGTTCCACTTTGTCAACACCTGGAAACAACTGCTTCTTCCTTCAAGTCTCTAAGGAGCCTTGTGGGTATCCCATTCAACGTCAAATTCCCTAAAACCGACTAAGCTAAAGGTAAAAACCAATCTGTGTAACAGCCGCCTGCCCAATCTAATCTAATACTGCACCTGCTCCCACAGGGCCCCCTGTCTGTACCACTTGAACAAAACAGTTCTATCACGCTGAGCTTTTGCTCAAACTCCAACCCCAAGGCCTCTGCCCAACCCCTTGTATTAATATTTACAGGGCTCCTGCCCTCACCTCCCACAGCTCTTTGTTTAATCTCCACCCCTGAGGCTTTGTCCACTAACCACCCCTCCCCACCTCAAACCTTCCCAGCTTTCCCGGGAGACCACCTGCAATTTAATTCCTCTGTAGCACTAACTACAACCAACATATTTTGCAGGATCATTCATCAGTCCTCTGCCCTCTGCAGACTGTGAACTCCCAAAAAGAGTGTGTCTGTTCATGGACCACCCCTGTCACAGGGATAATGTCTCTCTCTATGGATGCACTAAATGCAAACTCTTTGGACCCGTGATCAAGACTTAAGACTTCAGAGAGTGGACATAAAAGGTTTCTTTTGGCATTTTTCACAACTTTATGTCTACAAGTAGATCATTTTAATGATTCTTAATCTACTTCACCTGCTAAAAACAAGACTTTGGGGGCTGGAGAGATGGCTCAGCAGTTAAGAGCATTGGCTGCTCACCCAGAGGACCCACATAGCAGATGTCTGTAACTCCCAGGGGATCCTGTGCCCTCTTCTATCCTCTGTCAACGTTATCTAATTACATTATATTATCTAATGTAATGATTAGGTCATTCCTTGGAAATGTATGACATGCCCAGAGCTTCACGGATGCAACAGCTCAAAGTGATACTGGATAGGATCCAAGGCTATAGCAGAGATTTCCCCTGCTTGCTGTACTCACTTACCTGATGTTTCTACCATTGTATTTTTAAAAATGTCTTAGTTTAGAACCTTTTTTTATTAAGTTACTATAAAACCTCAACAAAAGTTTCCAGGTTGAACATGGAATTTGGAGTAATGTAAATTTGTGTTGACAGTTCATGGTCATTCATATTTGGTTCCAGAATAAACCATCTCACCCCACATGTACACACCCAATCAAGGGGCAGCTCTAATTGGGATGCAGCAGCTACAGAATCAAGAGCTATTTACCTAATGACTCTACTTTTACAAAAGCCAAGACCCATGTGAAACTGCAACCTTGTTGTGGAATATTCCTTTACACTGGGTGAAGATATGTCACTGTGGTTAGTTTAATAAAAAGCTAAATAGTCAATAGCTAGGTAAGATTTTGGTACCAGAGAGAATGCTGGGAAGAAGAAGGCAGAGTCATCAGGCAGATTAAGAAGAAGCAGAATGAGGAGTACAGAGTAAAGATAACCAAGCCATATAAAAGAATGTAGATTAAAAGATATGGGTTGGACTGGAGAGATGGCTCAGTGGTTAAGAGTACTGGCTGCTCTTCCAGAGGTCCTGAGTTCAATTCCCAGCAACCACATGGCAGCTCACAACCATCTGTAATGAGATATGTTACCCTCTTCTGGCCTGCAGGGATACATGCAGGCAGAATACTATATACATAATAAATAAATAAATCTTTTTTAAAAAAATATATGGGTTAATTTAAGTTATAATAACTAGTTAAGAACAAGCCTAGGCTACCGGCTAAACTTTTATAATTAATAATAAGTCTCCATGTCATTATATGAGAGCTGGCTGGTGGGACAGAAAAAAGACCCAATACAAATGTCACCCAGCATCCAGCACGTTTATCCACATAGAGCCTGAGAAAGCTTTAAAAAAAAAAAAGTTCAGAACACAATGTCAAACATGGCTTCCTGGTAACCAACTTCTCTCATATAGGATAGGCTTGGTATACAAAGACTGCCTGCATGCAGGCTAGAGCCAGCTGCCAGCGCCATGTGCTAAGCTGAGCCATGCCCGGTGGCTGACATAGCAGCTCATTTGTCTCACACGATCAGAGAAAGCTACAGATGCTTAGTAAAGACAGATCCAGATGGAAAAAGCCTCTAAACAGGTTACAATGTGTTCAAAATGTGAGTAGACTTAAAAAAGAAAGGAAAATGGATACAGACAGTCATAGAAAAAAGTAAATAGTTTATAAATAATAAAAAAAATAATAAGCCACATAGAGATGGAAAATACACAGAGAGTCTGGACCCTATATGGTGTCTTGTTGATTTTGAAATATTTTATTGCTGATGAACAAGCGATAGCTGCTTAGAGACATTGGATTATGGAAACTGCGAAATTAAACCAACCATACATTTCAAAAATTTCTTAACTTCAAAATGGAAGTCAAAAAATATGTTACATTGAGGAAGAGGTTATGCTTTTCTTTCCACAGAAAGTGAAAGGCTGTGGATTCATTCAAGGTTGATAGAGGTCAGATTTGACCCGGGGGTGGCAAGGAATAAAACTACAAGACAGGTGACATATATTTTACCTGCTCAAACATAAAACAAACAAACAAAAAATCATCTTTGGCTGGCTTGTGTACAATGCACAGTCCATACTTGTGCTAACGCAGATACGTATGTTACCTTTGAAAGTGTGTGTGTGTTTTCAGAGCAAGGGGACCAGACACTAATGAAAATGAGTGTCCCAGGTGATCCAGTCTCTGACAGCATCTCTGTTGCAGTTTCCTCAGAGTTCTGCACCCAGATCAGCTTTAAAGCTGCTGGCTGGGATGGTCTAGCCAGGACTTGACCATTATTCTAATTTTCTCATCCCAAAGATGCTAGCACCCCCAGACAGCAGGACAGCCATCTCTTTTCCCTCATAACATCCTTGTCTAAATTACAATGCGCACTCCTGAAGGAGGATTTTAAAAAGTTGCTCCCTTAGTTTTCTCTGGCAAATGGTATTTGCAAACTGTTGGAGCCCACCTAGGTTTCCTAGTGAGATCTGAGCTTGTTTTACCCAGCAGGACTGCATAAAAAGGTGATTGGACCATGGGCCTGAGTACCAGGTATTTGGAAGGGTCTACATTTGGCTGTATCTAGCAAGGGGGAGATCTTTTGCCTCTCTCCTTGGCATTGTTATAGAAAGCCCTTTTGAATAAAGCTCTGGATCTGATGGATTAGGATCCAGGCCCTCCCGAGGCTATCCTGTGTTTTCTGTCTGTCTCTCTCTAGTGATATTTCTAATATTTCCTGCTGCTCCTGCTCAAGAGTACCCTGGGGGACAGTGAGGGTGGGATGGCCCCCCACAGCAAACAATCCACTTGTCCAAGCACAATCAAATGGTAGCCGTCAACAGTCAAGTTGAATACTATTTCTTATAACTTACTTCACAGTTTACATAAGTAATAAGGCTACAGAAAAAAAAATAAAAGTCTTAACGCACTGTAATCTGACTCCTGATCGCCAAAGCAGAATGCAAGGCAGAACTATTTTTTGTTCTTCAGATCAGAGCAATGCTAGAAGGGAGATGTCTAAGCATGATATAAATCATTCCAGGGACACACAGTCACATCTGTGTTCTAACATCAAAATAGTTATTATTAACCTCTAAAGAGCGAAGTGAGCAAGCTCATCCAGGCCACGGCCTGTTTTTGTGCAAGTTCAGAAAGACCGTCCCATGTTTTCCATGGCTGTCAAACTGCCTTCTAAACATTTATGCTCCTAGCCGTAGACCTGGGATGTTCTCAGCCTGGATCAGGGAACCTTCTTTTCCCAGCGGACAGCGGTCAATACAGAGATCCATAACTGATCAAGAGTGCTGAGAATAAGTGACTGTGGGTGCTCGGCTGCAAGTGAGGCATCTTGATTAATCCCCCCACTTATCACTAAGGCTCAAGGAAGATGGACGAAGAGTGGGTGGAAAGGATAAAAGACCCGGAGAATGGGGAGGACTGCTGTGAAATACTATCTTTTGGGTACGATGTGGCTGTTTGCACACAACTGTGGTTACCTGCACAAGAGCAAAACAGCAAAACTTCCAGCATAGGTTAGGGAGCAGGTCTCACGGACCCACTCCTTACCAGGGAGCTCCTGGCAGCTGAGAGCTTCTGAAGGAAGTAGAACTATTCTTTGAGTGGGTAGCCACTGGTAGGCTACCCATGCTCCAGTGGGCGGTGTCCAACCTATGCACATATGGGCAGCACTGATTGGACTTAAAAAGTACGTTCATTGGGGGGGAAAAAAAAAGAGGAGGAAGAGGATGAGATGAAATTAGGAAGGAGACATCTTGGGGAAGAAGGGATTCAGGAAAAAATGGAAGATAGATATGATCATATTTCATCATATATGTAACTCGAAAATAAAAATATAAACTTTTAGGAAATAAAGCAAACAAACAAACAAAAATGCTGAGAAAAGGACTAGAAGATGGCTTATTTAGTAAAGTGCTTGCTGAAAAAGCCTGAAGACTGGAACATCCCAGCATCCACATCAAAACAGGACATGGCAGCACACTCTGTAACCCCAGAGTTGGGGAGTGAGAAAGAGTAACCCAGAGCTCTCTGGCCATCCAGTCTATCCAAATCAGAAGCTCTGGGTTGGGTATATATATATGCACACACACACATATACACACACATAGTAGCAGTAGTGATGCATGCCTTTAATCCCAGCACTGGGGAGGCCAAGGCAAGTGGATCTCTGTTCAAGGCCAGCCTGGTCTTAGAGAGAGGGGATTGGGGGGACTAGCAATAGAGAAAGATGCCTGATATTGACCAATGGCCTCTACATACATATAACACACATACATACATATAACTAACAAACACACACACACACACACACACACACACACACACACACAAGATTAATAAGTATGATTGAGAAACAAATCTAAATAAGAATAATATTTTGTGACTTGAAATTCAAATTTCAATTCCATAACTAAAGGGATTTGGTAATGAAATGAATGTCACTGATGGTCCATGCTGTTTGGGGAGCTGCTGCATGTCCCAACTGACCACAGAAACCACCTGTCCCACAGAGCAAGAAATACTCACTATCTCATCCTCCACAGAAAATGTTTGCCAAGCCTTCCTGCACAAATTATGCCTTTCCTTAAAGACGGATGCTGAGACATGTCTACCTCTGTTGAAGTTCTCACCGGACCACTTACCAATTAACTGTGTGACTGTGAACAAGGCCACCACTCTAAAGCTGGCTTTTTTCACCTGTAAAAATGGGGTTAATTTCTATTATTTAGCGCAGACTCACTGTGCGTTATAAAGTGGTGACTGGTGTGAAATTTCTAAACTAGTACCTGGCACGGGAAGCTCTGAGGAACCATTGCTTACATCTCACCAAGGGATATGAAACATGTTATCAAAAACAACAGGTGTCCACCTAGCCCATGACAGAACATTCATATAATAATATAAAGTATAATATTACAAGAAGAAATTGAGGAGAAAAAAGTAAGAGAGCGATTTGGGAGATAAGAGAAAGGAAATGGTTTTAAGAGAACAAGTCTGTCTGCACCAACCATAGGTGGCCAATTGAAATGAGAAGTATGAATGAGAAAGGCTGGGCTTCCTAACAGATCAAATGACCTCTGTGGCCAGCTAACAGAACACTAATCACCGTGTGGACGTGCCATCTCCATGGGGGAAATGCCTTCTAAATTCCAAGCAACTGACTTACAAATGAACCGAGGTCAAGTCCCTTTTTAAGTTGGGGGCTTCCTGTATTTGACATTCCTACACAAGGGACAAGTGGTCGCCGCAGTAACTTCAGCATCTTATTAGCCATGTGTGGTTGCTCATTAAGAGGAGACAGTTAGACAAGGGCCCCTCTCGGGGCTGTTTGCCACAAAAGTCACAGGAGGTCAGGGACCATTTTTCTTATCCCTGAGTTTATGTCGTGTCTAGTGCTCCCAAAGAGAAGGAGAAGGAGAACAACAACAACAACAACAACAACAACAACAACAACAACAACAACAACAATTCCCCTGAATAGAAAGCAACCTCATTCACCAAAACTGGGCTTACATGGCAACTGTAAGGCAGACACTATGTGGTGTGCAGACTGAATCCACTTAACCTGAGCCTGAGAATTACCTTCCAGTGACTCACTCTCCTATGCACAATTAAATCTCTACCTTTTCCATTATCCTAAGAAACTACCTCTGTGTTTCTCCTTTCAAATTACTGTTTCAGGACTCTAAGTCACCCCCACCCCACAAAAGAATTACTTTTAAGTTCTTTTTTAAAATTATTTTATTTTATGTGTTATGGGTATTTTGCCTGCAGGTATGTCTGTGTAACATAGGCATACCTTGTGCCTGCAGAGGCCAGAAGAAGGCGTGCATGCACACACACACACACACACACACACACACACACACACACACACACACAAACTGAATGATGAACATCTAACTCCCTGGAAACCTGTTTTCCGTAGGAAAGATGCTTCTCCCATTCTGCTATGATATGATTCCTCTTAGTCATAACAAATAAAAAAATGGTCCTTGAATATCAGAATACCAGGCACCATTTTTTCAAAATACTTGAAGATTCCCTGGAACTGGAGTTAACAGACACTTGTGAGCCAACACGTTGGGTGCAGGGAATTGAACCCAAGTTCTCTGGCAGAGAAGTCAGTGCTCTAACTGAGCCATCTCTCCAGATACCCCCTCCCAAAAAAAGAATCCTTCAACTTACAACTCCACAATCAAAGAACTATGTTTATTAGTCCATTCCGAACCTGATCCCTATAATCCTCACCCCACTATGGTTTGCACTTAGGGTAAAAGTCACTCATCAAATCAAGTATCTTTAAGAGCCTTGATAACATGAGCCTCACATGGAAACTCTTGAGAAGGAGAAAGGATATCATTGTCTGAGATCTCTGCAAAGGTACCAAGGAAAGTGGTTTAAAGCAGTGTGTTCAAGGGCAGCTAATGCCCATCGAGGCTAGACACAAGTTGAAAACACTCACTGAGAATGTATCTGCTGGGAGAGTCCCACTGAAGGCTTCGGCTTGAGGGTCAAGGTCATCTGAGCCACTGGACTGACCCTTGGTAGAGTGTCTGCCTTCTTAGTTGAAGTATGCTTTGCTGCTTGCTCAGGAGAGGACCAAGAGGACCCATGATTCTGTCCTCCAAAGACCGGTGACATGGTGTCCTGGGAAGCTGTGGTCTCGCAGGCTTTGCCCTTTGTCCCTGGCTTACACACACAGAGCTGAGGCCGGAGACACATCCCTCCATTCTGGCATGGCGGAACACAGCTTGCTGCAGAAGACAACAGAAGACATGGTTTTGAAGAAAAGCACAGTAGACGCTTCACTAGTTCTTCCAAAGGGTTAACAGTGCAATTGGATGGTCCCCTGAGAGGGTCATGATGATGGTGGTGGTTGTGGTGACAGCTGATACCCGTTAGTGGCCAGCTATGTGACAGGTGCTTTTCATACACACACACATACACACACACACACACACACACACACACACACTGAATGATGAACATCTAACTCCCTGGAAACCTATTAGTTTTCCATAGGAAAGATGTTTTTCCCATTCTGCTATGATATGATTCCTATTAGTCATAACAAATAAAAAAAAATGGTCCTTGAATATCAGAATATCAGGCACCATTTTTTTTTTCAAAATGCTTGAAGAGAAAAGAAAATTAGAGATGGAACCAGCTTTGTAGATGATTTGACATCAGTCAACCTTGGCCGGGGAACTGTGAATGTTTCAGAGCAGTAGCTGCTAATTCTGAAGTGCTCCCTGAGAGCCCCTCCTATATTAGGCTTCTAGAATTCAAATTCAAAAGCTCTGCCCTTCTAGAGTTAAGGATGCCAATCCGTCAACATGTTCCTGACTAAGCAAACTTGGTAGCTGGACCTGAGATGCTGGACTCCAAGGGCTTGCCAGGCCACTATTATTTATGGAACGTCACAGAGCTGAATGGGTTCCACGCAAGTGAACAGAAGCAGCCAGGAGTGAGTACTGGACCAGGCTTTCCCTGGGTACATCTGACAGAGATCAGGTCCTGGGCAGTTTCATATATGCATTATTCTCTTAGTGCTATCAGTTAGGAGCATGTATCAGTGTAGCATGATTTCTGCTCCTCCTTCCTCCCAAGGTGTCCTGCAAATAGCTACTACTCTCTCAGTCAGGCTGCAAGACACAGCTTGCAGGAGCTGGCACCCAGGGAAAGGCCATGGATTGAAACCACCCAACACTCCACTCAGTGTACCACAGGGATCTGTCTTCAGGAAAACATAAATGGATTAGAATGTAAAAGGGATGGGACTGCTTTGTTTGTTTGTTTGTTTTCAAATTTTATATGTAATAAGAGTACAGGAAGGAGGTAATTTAAAAACACACACACACTAATTAAAACTTCAGGCTAGCGAGATGGTTCAGTTGGTAACATACATGCATGCAAGTGTAAAGACCTGAGTCCAGATCCTTTGAACCCATATTAAAATATTGGGCAGGGTGTTATGATCTCAGTACTGGTGAGGCAGAAACAGGAAGATCACCTGGGTCTTACTGGCCAGTTAGTCTTGACAAACTGGTAAGCTCCAGGTTCAGTGGGAGACAATCTCAAAATACTGAGGTGGGGTGCAGTAGAGGAAAACATTCAACTTTGATTTCTAGCCTCAAATACATCTACATATGTGCATGTAAGAGCATGTGTGCAATCACACACACACACACACACACACACACACACACACACACACACACACACAAACTACACATACAAAGAAAACACGAAAATTTCAAAAACAAATTCTATTAGAAGAAAAAGAATATTCCATGCATTAGAATACAAGTTTCCAAAACTGCCCTTCTACAATAAATTTTTGAAGAAGATATATCAGTTGCCCTACTAAGGCTGGGGTAGGATCCCCATGGAGCATGCAGCAGGGGTTGTCTTGAACCGTAAAAGCAGGAACAGATGCCTCTAATGCCCAATACAAGCTCCAAGCCCCTCATGTGTCAGGAAAATGCCAAACCCATGCTCTTTGATCATGATTTATCGAGCATTTTTTTTGCCCTGTACCATTGGGACTGCATGTACAGTGTTGCTGTGGAATATTTATTTACTATAAAGATGAGTCTCTGCCTAAAATGCTTTCTGGTTGGTTTGATAAAGGAGATGGGCAATAGCTAGGCAGGAGAGAATAGGTGTGATTTCCAGGGAGAGAGAGGAAGAGGAGGAGGAGGAGGAATCTAGGCAAGAGGATTTCACCAGCATACTTGGAAAAGTCAGATGTGCAATACAGTGGAAAGGTAAAGAGCCATGGGGTAGAACATAGATTAAAAAAAACATCAGTTAATTAAGTTATAAGAGCTGATTGGAAACAAGACTAAGCTAAAGGCCAAGCTTCCATAATAAGTAATACATCTCCATGTCATTATTTGGGGGCAAAGACAGTCCAACAAGAAAGCTTGCTACACAGTACTGCTCACACCTAAGAGGAAACAATAGTTGTCAAAGTCTACTGCCCAGGACAGAAGCAGCCATGTTATGAGAATGCCTTCCCTGGCAAAGTGTAACCACCCATGTCTACCCGATCCTAATATGGTTCCAACCACAAATAAACAGATTATTATACAGGTGTTCAACCCCAGGAAACCAATAAGTTTGTTGGATTTACTTAGAGCGTGGGTGACTCAAGAGGCTCTGTTAGAAAGTCTTCATCCAGCATGGATTATGGCTTCTTCATTCCCTTCTCCCAGCCTGTATACTCTGTCACCTCCAGAGATCCCAAGGGCACATGTGATTAGGGCAGAATTGCATGCAAATGGATGGGACAAGTGGCTGGATCCTCAGGTGAGGGTCCAATGACCCTCCTTACCCTGCCCCCTTCTGTAAGGGAATGTCAGCAAACCAGAGCAGGGTGGTCTCTTGGAAGCAAGCATGTTTTGGGGGTGTGGGGGCCAGTACTTTACAATGAGCAACAGCACTCTTGGGAACTCTCTGAACATACACAGTCCTGGGTTGACAGGGACCGAAAATCTGAACCCAGAGCCTGGCATACTGTGATTAAGGTGACTCGTTTCAGCCTCACATGTGAGAGAGAACCATGGGCATCCAGCCTATGGAAATTCTACACCAACAGCAAGGTTTTGTGTACTCGCTGTGTAAGTCTGTGTGTGGTGAGTATACTGGTGTGCTCACCTGTGCGTGTCTGTGTACGGAAGCCAGAGGTTGACTACATATGTCTCCCACTGTTGCTCTCCACCTTATTTTTGAGACAGAGTCTCTCACTGAACCTGGAGCTTGCCATCTTAGCCGGACTGGCTGGCCAGCAAGGCCCAGGGACCTGCTTTTCTCTGCCTCTCCCCAAAGTACAGCGTTACAAACAAGTACCACTGTGTCCAACTTTTTTATACAGGTTTGGGGATCTGACAACAGGTTCTTATATTGTGCAGCGAGCACTTTATTGGTGAAATTATTAAGGCAACTCCACGTAGTTAAAAGGGAGGCTTATTTTGTGGGGTAACTTACAAATGAAGAGATAGGTTGCAGGGTCTGGGAAAGGTATGGCGCAGTCCGGCGGTGTTCTCTGGAGAACTCTGCTCGGTCTACCTCCAGCATCCAGGGTCCTGGAACCAAGAGAGAGCTCTCCTCTCCATCCTGGGTCTTCAGCGTCCTCTCTCAGCCCCGCCTTGTGGGCGTGACCATTACCGAAGCCTCAGTGGGGGTTGGAACTTCCAGGCCAAAGCTGGGATGGCTACCCACTACAGCACTTTTCCACTGAGTCAGACTCAACTGCAAGATCTCTAGTTCTTAAGTTGAAAGTTTATCACTCTCATATCATAACTGTTTTTACATCACTGAATTCTTCACTATTATCAAAGCGTTTGTTTTCTATTGTCCTCTTATTAGGGCCATGGTGTTGAGTTATTTGGATCACTGTACTGTTAAGAAAATGAGGTTCTGTGTTTGGGTTTTTTTCTTTTTTTACTTTTTTATCATTTATTGTGTGTGTGTGTGTGTGTGTGTGTGTGTGTGTGTGTGTGTGTGCGTGTACTTGTGTTTGAGTACAATTTCATGAGTCATCATCCATGTGGATCGCAGGGCAGGAACTCAGGTCACCTGGGAGCCTTTCTCTGAGGCTGGGATGAAAGAACGTCTCTATAGTTAAGACAGCTCCACCTCCATTGCATAATAATTCCTTCACCCCCTGGACTTGGTTTGCATGGCTCTCAATCAAACAGCCTCCATTCCTTCAAAGTAGACACTGGTCCATCAAAATTAATATTCAAGAACACTCTGCAAGTGCCCACGGCCTATGAGAGTCATCCCTTGTACCCTGAAGCACTCTGAAGAGTGAAACAAAGTAGTAAAAGACCAAGAAGAAGATCACTGCACTGGGCTGGGAGAGCTGGGACAAGTCAGAGAAGTTCTACCACAGGCAGCTGAAGGAAGCCAGGCTAAGAAATGCAAATACAGAAGAAAAAAGGAAAGAAGGGAGGGAGGGAGGGAGGGAGGGAGGGAGGGAGGGAGGGAGGGAGGAAGGAAGGAAAGAAGGAAGGAAGAAAGGAAGGAAGGGAGGGAGGGAGGGAGGAAGGGCTCCAAAGAGTTACACAGAAAAGGAAGGACAAGCCTCCTAATGGTAGATAAAGTAGACGACCCTATAAAAGACTTCTGCTCAAAACTCAAGAGAGCATAGTGTTTGCCTCCACTTTAGAAAAAGAAAAGGGGTTTACAGTTTCTAAAGCCAGGCATGGTGATGCATGCCTTCATCCCAGGACTTGGGACACAGAAGTCCCGCTGGTTGTAGGTGAGCCCAGGGTACAGAATGAGACCTTCCTCTGTGGTGGAATAACAATTTTTGGAAGGCTGGATGCAAGAGATAAACTGTCCGCTGTGCCATCCTGGACAAACAAGAACACAGGCCTGATTCCTGAGGGGAAAGATGCAGCACTCTAGGAACACAGCTGGGGAAGAGAATCACAGAGCATGAGAGCCCACCTCAGGCTGGAATGCACAGAGCAAAGACCAGAGAAAAGGGACCTTAGGGACCTGCAAATGGATCTCCATCTGTCACCTGATACCAAGTCACCAGACCCAAGGTGAGACCAAAGAACAACTACATCAAGACCTGGACATGGCAACCAATGTCCAGATCTCCTCTAGGATGCAGATCCACTTCTGTGTGCTGGAGTCAGGACAGGAAGTCAAAACCCAGAATTAAAGTCTTTGAAAAGGACAGTATAAGGTGAAGCAAAAACGATTACCACACGTTCAAAGCAAGCCCATATTGAGCCTATTTAATGGGTAATACGGATGTATTAAGATGTAAATCAAGGAAATACACTCACAAGCACAGAACAGAGTACACAGCTGAAGTCATCCTCTGATCTGACAGGGAGTGAATCTACCTTGCAGGCAGGAGCAGAGAGAAGGGGCCTGTGACCCTTGGTATGTAAAATGAATGAAAATATTTTTTAAATATTTTAAAGAGTAGACAAGAGTAATGCCCACAGGAAAATGAAAATACACTCCAATTAAACATAGATGCAAAATACCTAAGTGAATTGTTGATAGACCAAATAAGTCAGTCTTTCAGAAACAGAAAAGTAAGTAGAATTAGTTCTAGAAACCTAAGGAAGGCCCAACTGTTAACAGACCAAACAATGTAATTCCCCATGTTTAAAAAAAAAAAGATCAGAATTTGACTCAAGGAATGCAGAAAAGCTTCCAGTGAAATCCATGACTTACTCATAACAACAAATAAAAACTGCTTGCCAACCCCTGAATACACAGGGATTTCCTTATTCTGCTAAGCGGTATCTACAGCAAATCCTACAAACAACATACCAAGATCCCCAGCAAATATTGCAAGCACACTGCAGAAACATTCCTGTCAATGCTGGAAACAAGCCTAAATGCTCATAATAATCTCTAACCGGGCCCAGGCAACATGACGAAGCAAAAACAGAAAAAAAGTCTATATTATGCCAGAAAACAAGAAACAAATTTATCAACTTTCATAGTTTCTCTAGTTTTACATATACAAATCACTGGAAAATCTACAAACTATCATAACTGATGAGAAAGATCCGGAAGAGCTGAGTGTAGTGTCTCTCCTTATCACTCTCCACCGCTTTATACCTTGGAGGCAGGGTCTCTCACTGAACCTGAAGTTCACCTGAAATTTCCACTAGGCTGCTGGTCAACAAGCTCCCAGGGTCCACGTGTCTCCACTCTCCAGCTCTGTGGTTCCAGGCACACAAGGCCACACCTGGCTATTACATGGACACTGAGAATTTGAACTAAGGTCTTCACACTTGTCAAGCAAGAATTCTTACTCACTGAGCCATCCTCAACCCCAGGATGCCACTTTATAATATTGTTTCTAATTGCACAATCATGTTGTAACTTTCCAGTTAAATTTTAAGATAGCATCATGTGCTTTTATGGATGCATATAAACATGCTAGACTTGTGTCCAATCTGTGGGCCATATGCAACCATCATGCAGCCCAACACAAAATTTTGAACTTACTTAAAACAGACTGAGACTGGTTTTGCAATTTTTGTTTACTTTTGTAATCCCAAAGTATAAACATTGTGGATCACAATGTCATATTTCAGTGTCAAAAGGTTGGACATGCCTGTTAGCAACACACTAAATTAATGGCATTATCCTCTCTGGGAAGAAAGAGAAGTAATACCAAAGGAAAAGATATTTCACTTTACGGAAATTTATTCTTATAGTTTTGTTTTGCTTCATTTGTTGTTCTGTTCTTTTGAGATAGGGTCTTGCAATATAGCCCAAGATGGTGAGGAACTCATGTTCCTTCAGTCCTAACCTGCTGAGTGCTGACATTACAGATGTATATCATCATTACAGATGTGTATCACACCTGCCCCATTTTTTTTCCTTAAAAATAAAAGATGAGGGGCTGGAGCAATGGCCTAGTAGTTTCGAGCACATACTGTTATTATCAAGGACCAGAGTTCAGTTCCCAATACATACACCAGCAGCTATCAACCACCTGTAACTTTAGTTCAGAGGGTCTGACCCCTCTTCTGCCCTCCAAGATTCCTATACTCAAGTGGATCTACTAATTCACATACACATAATTAAAATGAGAGATGAGTATCAAATATAATAAACAGGTAAGTATATGGGTAACAGGCGTGTAGATGTTTGTTGGTAAACCTTTTATATTTTTCTACTTTTCAAAAATTCCAATGTTTTAATTGTCAAACAAAAGCAAAGTGAAGGAGTAATAACATAACAGAGTCTGTCACAGCTGGCAGAAATTGCCACCAAGACAAAATGAACTCAGGACTTGCGGAATACCGCCAATGCCAAGGACTGGGTGAGCAGGGTAGGCTACAAAAGTTCCTCCCTCCTTACCTCCCAGGCTGGCCTCTCAAAACCACATTTGTCATTTGAATCAGTCACAACTGGATCAATGCTCCATTTTGGGCCCAAATGGTAAACAGTTTCAAATTTCTCTCCACTGGCAGTTACTCCGGGTTGACAAAGCTAATCCTAAAGTTCTCTCAAAGTTCAGTGGCTATATTTTTAGGAAGCGACCCAAGCCCTGAAGCCCGACCTCCTGTGATTTTCATCTGAAAGCACAGCCCTTGGTGATATTTAAAGCTTGTCCCAGCCCACACAGCTCTCTGCCCCTTGCCTTTCGCTCCCGGCAACAGCAAGTTGCAGCATGTCTGCTGCCTGTGTCCTGGGGAGAAATGTGAGCTGAGCTGTGTCTTCAGTGATCTAAGACAGCAGGTGAGAAGTTGCTCCCTGTGTGGCTTCGGGGCCCTGCCCAGCTGCCCTTTGAAGTTATTCAATATGAAGGAATCTAAGAAGCATAGAATGAGGTCACAAGTTGAAGACGCTGCTAATTTCTCCGATACCCAAACCCAAATAAATAATGTGACTTCCTTGTAAACAGTCCTGGGTCCTACCTCCTTCTCAGTCCCTACAGAGAAAAATAATAGCATCATAACCTCCCAGTGCCTGTGCCAGCCAGTCGTCTGCAACCTTGAAGAGTTAACTGAATTTTCTAGAAGGAGGAGCCACATTTCATCAAGTACCAATACACCAAGTCAATCTTATGGAGTTTTCATCAATGTGAAAAACATCCGTTTGAAATACCCAAGGTTGTGTGTATGTGTTTGTCTGTCTTGTCAGCAGTATGTCTGCTGTCCATGTCCCCACCTCTCTCTAAATCAGACTGTCACATCTCATAGACCTTCTTGACATTGAACACCCACATGGCCTGATGTTCTAAACAGCAAAGCTTCACGTAGGTTCAAGTAGGTGCTTGAATCACATGGAACTCAGGGGGCCAAGGCTGTGCCCAGAATCTCAGGACCTCTCTCAGGAGTTGGATACCTTTATGCCCCTCAGCAGCCTCCAAGTGTGTGAGAGGCCTCAGGTTCTTTCCCCTGAGCTCAGGAGGAGTGTAGATTGCCATGTGATTTAATTTAAAATGGGTGGTTAGTTGGGCCCAACTCATGCCTCCTGATGCCACCCATAACTGAAAAAATCACCCACAGAAAATAACAATGTAAGTCATGTTGCATAATGAAAAACAATACACTTCGCTGGGTTGTTTCTAGTCTTACCAATGCTGTTTAATGGAGTTGTTTGTTTGTTTGTTTGTTTGTTTGTTTTTAAGTTACATGTGCTCAGTGAGGGGGGAAGGGAGTTAAAGTCTACGGTTTAGACTATACAGACTCTTCCTAATTAAAAAATAGCAAAGTTAGACCAAAATCATTTCTTAAAAAAAGAAAGACCCATGCTTGGAGGCCTTTAATCCCAGCACTGAGGGGGTGGAGGCAGGTGGATCTCTGAGTACCGCCTCATTCAGGAGTTTGATACCTTCAGTCACTTAGCAGTCCTCTGGTGTCCAGGGACCTCGGAGCTGTGCTACAGAAGAATTTGGTTCTCTTCAAGGCAGGTAGATCTCTGGGCATCTGAGGCCAGCCTGGTCTACCATAGCAAGTTCTGGGCCAGCCAGAGCTACACAGTGAGACATTACTGGAGAGAAAGAAGAAAGGAAAAGGAAGAAAGGAAGGGAGGGAAAAAGGAAGGAAGGATAATCAAGACACTGGGGGAAATTCAAGTAGCAAATAAACCTGTGGGTGCTGTCCAAACCAATGATGTCATCCAAAGAAGTTCAAATAAAGCGGAATACTGTACTTAGTTTTTTAGGCAGACATGTAAAATATCAGCAAGGGTTGCTGTTGTGAGAGGAAATCGCCTTTTTCTCCAAGGTGTGTGTTTGTGGATGGAAGCTTGTGTGTGCATGGGTGTGTGCATGGGTGTGTGCATGGGTGCATACATGAGTGTCAGCCCCAGCCATCTTCCTTGAACTCCTTGATCATTCTCTACTTTTTTTTTTCCTTTGAAGCAAGGTTTCTTTATGTAGCCCTGGCCATCCTGGAACTCACTCTGTAGCCCAGGCTGGCCTCAAACTCAGAAATTCGCCTGCCTCTGCTTCCCAGGTGCTAGGGTTAAAGGCATGCGCCACCACTGTGCGGTTATCTCCACCTTATTTTTTTGAGACTAGTTCTTTCACTGAACCTGGAGCTCATCCATTAGGCTAGGCTGGCTGGCTAATGAGCTCCAGGGATCCAGCTGTCTGGGTCATCCCCACCCTGTACCCCTGTGTGCCCAGCTTTTACATGAGAGCTGGGAATCCAAACTCAGTTCCTGATGCTTATACAGCAGGCGCTTAACTGATGAGTCATCTCTCTTGTCCTGGCAGATGCATTCGAAAACAAGTTAACAGCCTAATTTCTTGACATGTATCCTAACAATGTAAAAAAAAAAAAAAATTAATATGACCATACATATGTCCTGGTATGCTCGGCAGTGTTATTCACACCGACAAAAATCTCAAAGGAATTATAAAAGGTTGGGCAGAGCACCATTAGCACAGAGCCACTCAAAATCAGAAATATAAAGTGATGCAAATTTCCAAAGCGTTGGGAAATACTAGTGTGAGTTAGAATGGTGTGATTTCACGATTCACTTGTCACTTCTTGACACCTCCAAGTTAAACTCATGGGCCAGAGGGACTCTCTCTACAATGAATCCTTAATCCCTTGGCACACATTCTCAGTACAGACAAGCACTCTATCCCAAAACTCCAAAAGCTTAGAGGCTCTAAAATCCCTAACTGTAAAAGCACCAACACAACCACAAGGAGAAAACTCTACATCTGACACCGTACAATCAAAGCAGGGGTGTACAAAAATATCGTCGAGTACAACTTTCAGACAGTGTTTATAATGGGAACATGAACCTTCAGCAGGTTTCACCTGAGGGTGAGAAAAAAAAAAATGCAAGCATTTTGGATCAGGGCTACTCAACCTGAACGTCAACTAGCCAAAAAGCCTCCTTGGGAGTCCACTCTTGTGACAAAGGACCGAGTGTCAATCTGATAGCCCCGGAGGTTCGGCCACAGGCAGCTGATTCAAGAAAGGCACGGGGCCAAGCTGAAACCAATTCAACTGTTCTGTCCAGAAATGTCACCTGCCCACACTACAGGCAGCAGTTCTCAGCTGTGCTACCTCTGAGGGCTGCCTGATTTATGGGTCATTCTTTGCTCAAAGAAGCAAAGATTAAACCCATCTACGATTTTTCCTTTTAACATTAATAGAATAAATTTATTTTGTGCTTTCCTGGTAGTAAACGCCGGTAGGTTGCTGGTAAATGCAAGCTCCTGGCAATCTTGGAGTTAACAGACTTCAACTATGATGTGCATAGAAATCATTCTAGAGGATATCTAATGAGAAGACAACATATTCTTAAATAATCTTGAGGCTTGTTTTAATACCATTCATGTTAGTCTGAACATTGAGCCCCTCATCGATGCTAGCTTTAAGCCACGAACTTTGGATAAAGAAACGGAGATTTTTTTTCCAGAAAATCAGAGTCCAATATGTAATACGCACACCAAAAAGCACTTCTTTAATCACTACATGGAGCTGGAAAGAATGCTTGCTGCTCTTGCAGAGGACCCATTTGGTTTCCAACACCCAATAAGGCAGCTCACAAGCGCCTGGGATTCCAGATCCAAGGGATCCAACACCCTCTTCTGGCTTCTGCAGGTACCAACACACACATGGCATCCACAAACCCATATAAGCAAGAGGCCCTTAATTAAGCAGTTGATCAATATCTGTGAGTTATTCTATTAAGATAATAATGGGTGCTGACCACGGACATGGCTTGGTGGATAAGAGGGCTCCCTGTGCAAGCAGGACAAATCACCACTACCCACACAAAAATCTGGGTGTGGTCCCACACGCCTGAAACCCCAAAGCAAGATGAGGGGCAAAGACTAGAGTGTTGGGGGGTCTTGCTGGCCACAAATCTAGACCCAGGTCCAGTGAGAAACCCTGCCTCAAGGGAGCAGGATACAGCGATAGAGCAGAATGTCCAATGTCCTCTCTGGCCTCCACGTGCACATGTGTGTACACGCACACACACACACACACTTTAATTAAAACATAAAAGATATCATCATAAAAGATAAAGATACAAAGAATTCTTAGGGGGAGAGAGTCAATGACCAAATATCTAAAAGTTTGACTTGCCCTGTATAAACTCCTCTACTAGTGAGAAGGCAGGATGGCATACATCAGATGATGAAGAAATGGCCTCTTCCCCCAGCTCCATGCCTTTAGGCAAGACTGACTTGTCCCTTCAATAAAACACTGAGCAAGAACCTTGCACTCTGTTGCACTGGACACCGTCACATACCCCAGAGATAGAATCGGAAACAGGAAAGCGTACCCCTTACAACCCAGCCTAGACAGTCAACAAGGGGTGTAGACAACTATGACAACCAAAGAGAGCAGTGTGCAATGTGGAGGGCATTTCCAGGGGACTCATGGAGTTAGGGAAGAGCACTCTGAGACTGTGAACTTAGGACATGATTAAGGAGAGAAATGCCAGAGCCTGAGGCCCAGCATTACAGCTGGTCTCTTGTGGCTTTGGTCCTCAGCTTGTAGCTGGCCATCTTTTTTCTTTGTTGTCATGTGCTCTTTCCTTGGCATCATTGTCTAAATTTCCTCTTAGGAAGTCTTTGCCAGCCATCTTCTCCCTGTGTTATCATGTGATCTTTCCTTGGCACCTCTGACTAAATTTCCTCTTAGGAAGACACCATTAACACTGGATCAAGGTCTGCCCTATTTATTCCTCCTTCACTAAGGACCTCTTTAAAGACCGTGTCCCAAATGTAGTCTTCCCTGGGGTCCTGGTATGGACATGAGTGCATCCTCCAAAGGTTCTCCTCATTGGAGAGGTGTTCAGAAGTAGTAGAACCTTCAGGAAGTGGAGGGTGGCTGGACGGTACTAAGCCAACGGGGGCACTGCCCACAGACGAGGTGAAGTAGTCATCTGGGGATCCCAGTTACTTCCAACAGAGGAAGGGTTGTTCAACTCCTGGTGACCCTCTGGCTTTCTGTCTGACTTTGGACCGCACTCACACTTGCTCCTGTCAAGAGGTCTTCACAGAGAAGGAACAAATGGAACCACCCAACCTTGGACTTCCAGCCTCCAGAACTATGAACTAAATAAACTTTTCTTCTTTATATTCTGCCCACCCTCTGGTATTTTGTTATGGCAATTAAAAAAAAAAAAAAAAAGACTAATGTAGACTTTAACATGTGAATCCAGGTGAGGAAGAATTCAGCCTATGACATGTCCCATCACCAAGCTGATTTAACACCACTCTGTGGGTTCTGGTCAACTAAATAACATGTAAAAGAGAGAGGTGTCATGAGAGACTGCTACAGTTTTAGGATTAAACCCTAAAACAAATATCCTACTAAACTGTATCATTCCGAATGTAGGCGATCTTATGATGTTCAAATACGCCCACTGCAGTACTGCAATCAATGTGGCAGTAAACATTCTACTCGTAGAACAAATAGAGAACAGATAAGAATCCTGGAATGTGATACAGTCATTCAAAGCAATGTTTAAGAACTTCCATTGACATGAAACAGCTTATGGTGTATTGCCAACTTTGCTTTGAAGTTCTTACCTTTTCTGGACCTCCTGCCAATCAGACTTCTACCTCCGCCTCCCTGCTGAACCAGATCTTGTCAGGCTGCCAAATCCGGGGTAGTCCCCTCCCTCCTTGGCCTCAGCAGTGCTGGCCATGGTAGATCTATTCCTCCATCCTCAACATTTCCCTCCTTTTACCACAGAGATGCCACAACGGTCACCTTTCTCCCCACCTCCCTCAGACTCCTCCAGCTCCTTTCTCTTCCCATCCTCTATTGTGTTACAATTTGCCATGCTGCCTTTCTCCATGGACACCTTTCCTAGTGATCTCATTTAGAACCATAGCTTTAATATCCATTAAGACTTTTCCCCAAGTTAGAAGATGGACTCTGTCCTCTATTTACACTTCAGACTTCCATGTTTAGCTGTCACATCCATGCATACAGGAGAAGCCTCTCAAACTTAGCATATATTGTGTCTTCCATTCCAAACTTTAACAAGATCTGCTTTCTAGTATCCATCTTCCTGCACAGCCCCACTCTCCACACACACACATACACACTCACTCGCACACCTATTCATACACTCACATACATTCACAGACACACATACACACACACACACACACACACACACACACCAGCCCAGTGTGTCCACGTGCTAGAGCCACCATAACAAACCCCCACCAACCAGGTAGCTTAAGCAACAGAAGCATACTGCCACACAGTCCTAGAGGCCACAATCTAAGATCAAGATATCTGAGGGCCTGGTCTCCACTGATGTCTGGGAGAAAGACTATTCCATTTCTCTCTTCCAGTTTCTGACAAATGGGCATCCCTTGGCTTGCAGATGGTATTATTCTCACCTCCATATGTCTTTCTTCTAGCTGTTGCTATACTTACATGCTGTGGGATGGTCTTTCTGTACACTATGAATATGTGTTGCTACTATTGGTTAATAAAGAAGCTGTTTTGACCTATGGCAAGGGAGGATAAGAGCCAGGTGGGAAATCCAAAAGAGATACAGGAGAGAGAGGAGGGCAGAGTCTGGCAGATGCCATCCAGCCGCCCAAGGAGCAATAAGATGCCAGAAGACCGGTAACGCCATGGCCATGTGGCAACGCATAGATTAGTAGAAATGGATTGAATTGAGTTGTAAGAGCTAGCTAATGATAAGCCTGACCCATAGGCCAAACAGTTTGTAATTAATATAAACCTCTGTGTGTTTACTTGGGATCCAGTGGCTCTGGGACACAGGATAACTTCTGGCTACACTTACATATCTTCTTTCTTTAAGGGCTTAGTCACACTAGGTTAGCCTCACCCACAACACTCACTGGCATGCAGGCTAGCATGACCCCATTTTAGCTAACTACACCTGCATTGACCCTAGGTCTACAGACAACAATCCCCAAGATACTAGGGGTTAGGAGTTCAATATATGAAGGGAGTAACATTTTAATATATAATACCAAGTTACTATCCTGTTTGACTTTTATTTTACTCACAACACACATCAAACCCATCTCTAAATCCCGTAGGCTCCTCTTTAACTATAATTTGAATCTGACCATATTCTCACTGCCTCCCATAGATCCCTTCTCTGGCAGCCTTGTCCCCTGTTTCTATTCTCCTGAAGAGAGCAGGGGGAGCAAGTTAAACCCAAACCAGATGGCATTCTCTGCTCCAAGCCCTCTTGTGAAATGTAACCACAGCATGCCAGCTTGGTCTGCTTCTCCCCAAGTCATCACGCCCGTCACATGGGCTTCCACGCCAGGTCCCAGGCCCTGAGCTTGCTTCCAATGCAATGTTCTTGCACTGAGCTGCTCCTGCACCTGGGACATCCCTTGCTAGATAACTCACAAGTTGCTTGTATCACTCAGCACCCCGGGAAGCTGTTCTACAAAACATCAACTCTCTGCTTTTGTTGTCTCTGACACTGTCACATTTTTATCTAGCCGCCCTCTGAGATGAAGGTCTACTGCCTCTGCCTTTGTTTGGGCAACAGCATCTGCTAGAATGATCATCAAAACCACCAGTGAAGAGTGAGTCCATGGATACAGGTGGAAAGAAAATATACTCAAATGTTACCATGAATGCTTTACCTACAATGGCAAAATTATATCATTTATTAACTTTTGCATAAGTTATATTACACTTTGCAGATTTCCTAATGGTCTCTTCTTACTGTTACAGTGCAACAAAAATCAATATTCTATTTTCAAAAAAGAAACGTTAGCTGGCTTAAAAGGCTAGTTTAAACACACTTCAAGTTTTAAGGCTGTAACTTACACAACATAAACAGTGCAGGAGATAGGCTGCCATAGACTAGACTTTCCAATAACTATGCTATATTAAGACACAATATTTTAACTCTAAAAGTAACTCTTCACTTACTATGATAGGTTAGTAAACCTGGCATTATCTGTATGTTTAATTTATTCAGAAAGCAGCTTCTTTTTATATGTTTACTTATGTAGCATGAGTGCTCACATGTGTGTTTGTGTGCGCACTCAAGCATGCCAGAACACATGTGTGAATTTCAGAGGAAAATTTGTTAAAAATAGGTTCTCTCCTTCCACCATGTGGGTCCTAAAGGTCAAATTCAGCTATCAGGCTTAACAGCAAATGTCACTAAGCCATTCACTGGCCTTGAAGAGCTGGCTTCTTTTATTTTCATCAACCAAAATAGTTAAACGAGACAGGCCTTTTTCATTTTTTTTTTAAATCAGAGCAATAAAAATAAGCTTTGTGGCTGGGTGGTGGTGGCACTCACCTTTAATCCCAGCACTCAGGAGGCAGAGCCAAGTGGATCTCTGTGAGTTCGAGGCCAGCCTGGGCTACAGAGTGAGTTCCAGGAAAGGCACAAAGCTACACAGAGAAACCCTGTCTCGAAAAACAAAAAAACAAAACAAAAGCTTTGTAAGACTAAAATGTCTATCAACTTGAGAACTAAATCTCTCAAACTCGTTTTAAGATAAAGTGAGGGAAAACTATGATCGAAAATAAAATGTAGCTTATTCTGATGAGGGAGGGTCATAGTGGTTAAAAGCCATATTCCACAGAAGCCAGACAGCCAACACAGACTGGAGCATGTGGCCTGTCTCTATATTCTTTCTGCCTCTGTTCTTTCATCTATAAAATGGGAAAGATAAATAAGAGATTCTAGGTAGCCTCGTTAACATATGCAAAGCACTTGGGATCATCCCTGACTCGGGGCAGCACCAGAGAGGTGTCAGTCATTATGCCCCACCCCCCATCTCATCCCACCCACACCCCAGCA
Source organism: Onychomys torridus (assembly GCF_903995425.1). Taxonomy (NCBI): domain Eukaryota; kingdom Metazoa; phylum Chordata; class Mammalia; order Rodentia; family Cricetidae; genus Onychomys; species Onychomys torridus. The sequence continues at coordinate 28,534,103 of NC_050463.1, forward strand.
CAGCTTGTGAGGGAGCACCAGAGAGACAGGCTTTTATTTCAACCACTGGAATTTTACACTAACCTAAAACAGCCTTCCTCATTGAATCAAACACACTTAGCTACTGTTGTGTCTTTCTTTACCACACTTAATCATTCAAAGTAAAAAAACTGTCTGCCGTAAAAAGAGAGAGAGAGAGAGAGAGAGAGAGAGAGAGAGAGAGAGAGAGAGAGAGAAAGAAAGAAAGAAAGAAAGAAAGAAAGAAAGAAAGAAAGAAAGAAAGAAAGAAAAAAGAAAGAAAAGAAAACCCACTGTATGATCCTCCTCAGGCTCCACACATTTCCGAACTGATCCTCACAACTGAATGAGAAGTGGCTGAGTCAAAACCTTTCTAAACCACCACTTGAGTTGTTCTGACAGCATTCCTGAAGGTAAATTAACAGTGGTGTTACATGACTTCGGATGGAACTCTCTGGAAGAAATGCCATCCACGCCATGCCAAGGCTTTTCCTCCCTAAAATAAAAATGCTTCCAAAGGTCACTGATGCCCAAGTATCATTAGCAAACACATACACTTGGGCAGGCCATGACCACAGCCCCAAGGACTGTAACAATTAATCTCTTAGATTGGGCAGGCCAAAAGTTGACGCCTCACTGTGAAATCCGAGGTCACTCCTCCGAATGGAAGGGAGCAGCAAGGCCAGAGACCTCTTTGTAAGCAGTTAATCCTCTGGCTACTGACCCTTTGCTGTGAAATATAACCTCATCATTTTCAGAAGTGAAAACTGAAATAAAACTATAGGCTCCAAGGCCCGTGAGGGCACAGCTGAAAGGAATAAGGAACGTCCTCCTTTCAAAACAAGAATCCATAAAATTAAATTTTATAAAGGGTTTTCTCGTCGTCGTTGACTTTGACATTTTTATAAATAGAGAAATTATCCTAATAAATACATGAATTTCAAATGTTCCTTTTAGGGCAGAGGGTGTAGCTCAGCGTAGAATGGGTGTTTCACATATGCAAAGGCCTAGAATCCCATCCCAAGCATCCAAAAATATAAACAAATCAAATGCCCCTTTATCTATACACCAGGATGACTTTCCTTATGTGTTCACATAGTTTAGAAGTCTGGAGAGATGGTTCAGTGGGTGTCTTACTTAGGGTTTCCCTTGCTACGAAGAGACACCATGACATTGGCTACTCTTATAAAGAAAACGTTGCTTGTGGTGGCTCACATGTAGGTCAGAAGTTCCGTCCATTATCATCATGGCGGGACACAGCAGCATGCAGGCAGACATGGTGCTGGCCAGGTAGCTGCTGCATATTAATATGCAGGCAACAGGAAGAAGCAGATTGAGTGTCACACTGAGGGAAGCTTGAGCAAAGGAGACCTCAAAGCCCGCCCCCACAGTGACACACTTCCTCCAACAAGGCCACACCTTCTAACAATGCCACTCCCTTTGGGGGCCATTTTTTTTTTTCAAACCACCACAGTGGGTAAAGTTGTTGCAAGCTTGAGGACCTGAGTGCGGATCCCCAGAACCCATGTAAAAGCCTCAAGTGGAGGCATGTACTAAACACAAGGGTTGGAGGGACAGAGACCCATAAGGCTCCCTGACTAGGCAGTCTAGCTAAAACAGCGTATTATCAGTATGCAAATGAAAGTCTGAATAATCATTGAGACCAAATTCTAATAATGGCTACCTTTCTGCTGGAAGCTGCTGGACCTTAAATAAATTACTACCCTAACTCATTGGACCCAGCTTTTTAAACAACAACTGATGAACTCAATAATGATGATCTTACTATTCCCAAATTTTTCAATATTTGTATGTTTTCCAATAAAATGAATGGCCGAAGAAGCTTTTAAACTTTTAATCAAAGTAATTCTTTATCATTGAAAATAAGCCCTAAGTAGCTTGGGATAACAGTAATCTTGTTTGTTTTCTTACAATGTAGAACGGCTACGATGTTCCCAGCACATAGCTGGAGGATGTAATTACGAGAAAGAAAACAAGGAAATCCCATCCACCGGTTCTGTAAGTGAAGATTTAATAAGGCACGAGGGCTACATCATTAATCACGGGCCTCAAACAGTCTGCCAGACTGGCTATTCGGTAATCTCTCCAAAAGGCCCTACAGCTCATGGATTCCTGACATCCCATTTCCCCTTCGACTTCTTCCTATTATTGTCATGGCTTGTAGGTGACATAATTTGGAGCAGGCTTCTGCAGGGTGAAAAGAAGAGAAAAAGATCATTGTATCGTGGTAGTTCTCTGGGAACCGCCAGTCTCTAAAGACAAACTCTTTATATATATAAAGACCATATGTACAAATTTCTTTTATATACATAAAATTTTCTTTTTATATATAAATAACCCCATCCCTGCTTGTCGGTGTCTTCTCTGCCCTCCATCAAAAGGCAGAGCTGATGCCTCTACTCTTGAATCTGAGCTGGGCCAGAAATGTCCCAACAATGAAATGCAGAAGTGCCATTGTGAACCTGTGAGTCCAGGCTCTAAAGGGAGGCAGTAACACTTCCACTTTCTCAGAACCTGGTTCCCAGATCACAGAGAAGCCCCAGCAACCATGTAGAGAGGTGCATAGAGAAGAGAACAGGAGCCCTGGCAATTATAGATGTGATTAATAAAGTCGAGAATCCCCAATACAAGCTCCGTATCTCTGTGTTTTCAGGTATTCAATATGATCCAGTGTAAACCCAGCCTTCTAAAATTTGATAATGCTAGCCACAGCCTGTGCTATTCTATATCATCTATAGAGCTGCATCATGTAGAAATATATTCAGCCACAGTTTAAAGTGATACATAAAAAAATATAGTTGTATATTTTAAATGAGTGAGTTGTGTACAGTAATGAATCATATCTCAATAAACCTGTTTTTTTAAAAGATTTTTTAATGTGTATCTGTGTATGCGTGCAAGAGTATGTACATGTACGTGTGTGTAGTACATACCCTCAGAGGCCAAAAGATGGTGTCAGATCTCCTGGAGCTGGAGTTATAAGAGGTTGTAATCTGCACAGCATTGGTGCTGGGAACCAAACTCTAGTCCTCTGGAAGAGGAACAAGTGCTTTTGAACTGTTGAGCCATCTCTCCAGACCCAATAAAGTTGCTTTGTAAAGCACAGCATGCCCATATATGATGAAGCCATCAAGTACCTTAATCTTAAAGTACATAGATGTCTACAAGGACATGTACAAACAAATTGGTCCAGCTGTGGCAAATGCTGTTGGGTAAGTTTGCTCTGAGAGTACAACATTCCATCCTGCAGGAAAGCTCCTTAAGAAGGAAGGTAAACAACTCAATAGAACTTCAGGAAGTCCCTGAAACAGACAAGATTCACTCAGCCCCTCCCTCCCAGAGTAAAGATGCCAAGCTAAAGATTCTCAGATGAGCCAAGATACAAACACAACTGAGACCAGACCTGGAAGAGGTCTAGACCACAGTCACTGGGAAAGGACATTCTCCAACCTGTTGAGCTGCCTACAGACTGTGCAGTGAGCTCCAGGTTCCCAGCTTTTGTGAGCTGTCACCTCTGCTGGGGTGGACTTCAGTCATGCAGCTGTCTGTGAATAATATCTGCTCCTGTAAGTAACCCCTCAGCCACGTCCCTGTGTAAGTCAGTGTACTGGCTGGTTCTGTGTGTCAACTGGACACAAGCTGGAGTCATCAGAAGAAGGAGCCGCAGCTGAGGAAATGCTTCCTTGAGATCCAGCTGTAAGACATTTTCTCATTTAGCAGTCAATGGGGGAGGGTCCAAACCATGGTGGGTGGTGCCATTCCTGGGCTGGTGGTCCTGGGTTCTATAAGAAGGTGGGCTGAGTACGCCATGGGGAGCAAGCCAGTAAGCAGCACCCCTCTATGGCCTCTGCATCAGCTCCTGCCTCCAGGATCTTCCCCCGTTTGAGTTCCTGTCCTGACTTCCTTTGTAATGAACAGTGATATGGAAGAATAAGCCAAATAAACCCTTTCCTGCCCAACTTGCTGTTTGGTCACGATGTTTTGTCACAGCAATAGAACCCTAACTAAGCCCATAAGTAACCACAATAAAGTTCATTGGTTCACCAAGTTGGACTTTGGTCTGTCATGGGTTCCCCGTCCATGGTGAGTAGACATGCCTGTAGTGTCTCTCCCCAGGAAGTTTCATCAAACAAAGGCTTAAGCCATAGGCTCTCAAAATGATTACAGGCTCATCCAAGGATTAAAATTCCTTCACCATAACCCTGCTTGAAACAAGCACTTGCAACAAGGATAAGACCTCCCAAACAGCCCAGCTTATCTTAGAATGGCTCATTCACCAGAGATGTTTCCTTTGAGTGAGTTGAAATCCATCTTTTCATCCACAGCCTCTCCTTCCCACAGTTTGAAGACAGTTCGACACACATTACCTTCCACTACACTTCATGTGACTTCTTTTTTCTTTTTTTTCTTTTTCTTTCTCTTCTTTTTTGATTGTTGTTGTTGTTTTGTTTTGTTTTGTTTTTTTGAGACAGTGTTTCTCTGTGCAGCCCTGGCTGTCCTGGGACTTGCTCTGTAGACCAGGCTGGCCTCAAACTCAGAGATCCAGCTGCCTCTGCCTCCCAAATGCTGGGGTTAAAGGTGTGCGCCACCACCACCCAGCTGTGACTTTTCTTTCTACAAATCAGTACACTCATTCTTGCAAACTTCTCCTACCAGGGACACTGTTTCATGTTCCTTTACCACCTGGCTGCATGGCTCAGAGGACTGTCTTAGTTAGGGTTTCTATTGCTATGAAGAGACACCATGACCACAGCAACTCTTATACAGGAAAACATTTCACTGGGGCTGGCTTACAGTTCAGAGGTTTAGCCCATTATTGTCATGACAGCAGGCAGAAATAGAGGAGGAGCCAAGAGTTCTACATCCATATTGGCAGGCAGCAGGAAGAAAGAGTGAGCCACTGGGCCTGGATGAGCTTCTGAAACCTCAAAGCCCACCCCCAGTGACACATTTCCTCCAACAAGGCCACACCTACCCAAAAAGGCCACATCTACCCAACAAGGCCACATCTCCCAATAGTGCCTATGGGAGCATCTTCATTCATACCACCACAGAGGATATGACAGTATGTCCTAGTATTGTTCAGGAACTCAAGCTTTGGAGTCAGAATCATGGGTTTACATCTGAGTTCTATCACTGGATTTGTATCGTGCTTGTTGCTGTTCCAAAAGCAAGGGTGTATGTCACGTCCTAAGCACTTGCAGTCAAAATTGCCAAGCATGATGATACACATCTTTAATCCCATCACTAGAGAGGCTGAGGCAGAAAGATCTTAAGTTTGAGGCTAGCCTGGGCTACATATCTAGACCTTGTCTCAAAAAACAAACAACAAACACTACTTTTGCAAATCTTCTTGGTTTGACCACTGGCTCTCGAAATGTCCACAAATGAGCTGTTAGTTTCTGCCAAGCACATGTAGTATTTCAATTCCATTTAACCAGCTATGATATAATGCCAAAAAAACAGAACCCACTTCAATGTTAAGCAACCAGCCCAGAGCCTGGGCTCCAGAAGCACCCCCACATTGATTGCTGTTACTATTGTTGGAGAAGGACAACACCTGAGATGTTTCAAAAGTGGTTGCCCAGGGAAGAATAGCCCAATGGTAAGTGGGACAGGGTGAAGACTGGTTATGACATCATACCCGGGACCCTTTATGTTTTATATCTGCTACTTGCTTCAGTAAACAAGATAAAGCGATGGTTCTCAACCTATGGGTCATGACCCCTCCAGGGGGTGCATCAAACAACCCTTTCACAGGGGTCACCTAAGACCATCAGAAAACACAGATTCTTGTTTGTTTATTTGTTTTGGTTTATTTTTGAGACAGGGTTTCTCTGTGTAACTCTGGTTGTCTTGGAACTCGCTTTGTAGACCAGGCTGGCCTTGAATTCATTGAGATCCTCCTGCCTCTGCCTCCCAAGTGCTGGGATTAAAGGTGTGCGCCACCACCGCCCAGTGGAAAACACAGATCTTTGCATTAAGATAGCAAAATGACAGTTATGAAGTAGCAATGAAAATAATGTTATGGTGGGGTCACCACAGCATGAGGAACTATACTAAAGGGTCACAGCATTAGGAAGGCTGAGAACCACTGGGATAAAGAGAGCTTAGAGAGCCCCCCTCCCCAATAAAAGCACTGTGGAGAAGAGGTCCTGGGCCTAACCTTCTGACGGACAAAAGACAGCCTATTGGTGGCCGTGTTTGCTCCACCCTAGAAACATACACCCCAATTCTCATTTACCCTAATCCTCATCCCAGCCTCACAGATAGAAAAGGAGGGAGGGATTTTGCCCCACCCCACCCTTCTGAACACTAAGTACACTCCTTTTGTAGCGGCACACCGCGCCTGCCCCATCACACGCACAAATGCACTGATCTCGTTGCAAAAGGTCTATGTTTGTTCAGGAGTGGACAGTGCAGTCCCCCTGGCACACTGCTGAAAGCTGAAAGGAGGCACACTCCACCAGGCAGCTGAACCACTACAACAGGGCTTTGCTAATTAATGTTTTAAATCAGTATATAAGATAGTAGATGTCACTCTGGCATTTTTGAATAAACTATATTTAATGGACTCTCCTTTCGCCTCATGTCTCCTGCACACTTGCTATTCCTGATGTCCCCATTTTGTAACCTCATGATCTTGGTCTCTTCTCCTTTCTCATGTCCTACTGCTGTCCTTTTGCCAACCCTCTGTCCTTCATCCTTTATCTTTACTCCTCCTGCTCTCCTTTCTAGTGTGTTAGACTTTACCTGCATTTACACACACACACACACACACACACACACACACACACACACATTATGGGCCAGGTGTTTCATATGAAAGAGAATATGGAGTTTTTCTTTCTGCGTTTGGGTGACCTCACTTAACATTATACTTCCCAGACCTATTTTTCTGCAATCTGACCATAATTGCGGTCATTTGCCTGATCAGAACACTCGACAACTGAGGGAAAGATTCTGAGGGGCCTTCGCATCAGTGACTGCTGTTGTGGAATATCATTTTAGCTAGGCAAAGATGTGTTACATTTGTTTATGCTGCAGAATATTACTTAAACTATGTGAAGGTGTGTTACATTTTCTTCAGCTGCCTTTGTTAATGATGTAAAGATGCGTTACATTTGTGTTGCCTTGCCTCTCCAAGGCACATGATTGGTCTAACAAAAAGCTGAACAGCCAATAGCTAGGCAGGAGTGTGGTGGGATTGTGTTCCCCAAAATATTGTGCACCCTAATAAACTTACCTGGGGTCAGAAAACAGACAGCCACTAGATACAGAGGCTAGAAAATGGTGGCACTCATGCCTTTAATTCCAGCATTCCAGAGGCAGAAATCCCTCTGGATCTCTGTGAGTTCAAGGCCACATTGGAAACAGCCAGGCCTGGTGATATATGCCTTTAATCCCAGAAAGTGAGCCTTTAATCCCAGGAAGTGATGGCAGAAAGCAGAAAGGTATTTAAGGTGTGAGGACCAAGAACTAGAGCTGGTTAAGCTTTCAAGAAGCAGTTCAGCTGAGATCCATTTGGATAAGGACATAGAGACTTCCAGTCTGAGGAAACAGGATCAGCTGAGGAATTGGTGAGGTAAAGTTGGCTGTGGCTTGTTCTGCTTCTCTGATCTTCTAGCATTCACCCCAATACCTGGCTCCAGGTTTGTTTTTATTAATAAGACCTATTAAGATTCCTGCTACACAGGAGAGGTATAGGTGGAGCTGGCAGGCAGAGAGAATAAGTAGGAGGAGAAATTTAGGGCTCAAGAGAGAAGAAGGAGAAGAGAACACTGGAGAGAGGGGACACTCCCAGGGCCAGAAGCCAGGCAGCTGCCAGCCAGCCATGGAGACAGCAGGCAAGTAAAAATATACAGAAGAAAGAGAGAGAGGGGGAAAGGAAGGAAGGAAGGGAGGGAGGGAGGGAGGGAGGGAGAGAGGGAGGAAGGAGGAAGGAAGGAAGGAAGGAAGGAAGGAAGGAAGGAAGGAAGGAAGGAAGGAAGGAAAGTTTTAAAAAAAATCCCAAAGCAAGATGTAGATAAAGAGAAACAGATTAAAATAAGAGCTAAGATAAGGCTGAGCATTCATAACTAATAATGTCTCCGTGTCACGATTTGAGAGCTGATTGATGGCCTAAAATAAAGTCTGCTATAGACTGCTACAAGACCTGACCCAAGTTTTGACAGCTTCTCACTCCAACAGCAATGCCCATCACTCCTGAGCCTGGTTGGTCATTGGAGAACAGAACCGTATGTGATGGTGCAGGACTCCAGGGAGCAAAGTCCCTTACACAGACAGAGAAGTGTAGGTCACTGTTATTCTTTTAGTATTTGTTTCAGGAAAGAAGACAGACTTGCCTGTCTGCCAGTACCAATGACAGCTTGTCACATTCTGACCACACCCCTGAACCATAAGAAGCCACAGACAGATCCTTGTCACGGCCATAACCCATTCTGAGAGGGTCCATGTGATAAGCAATTGTACCTTTCTGCAGAAGCAAAGCCTTGAATGGAAGGTAGCTTACGGGGAACAAGCCCCAGTCCTAACTTACACTTTCTTCCAATAACTGCTCACTAGCTTCTACAAATGCAGTAAGCCTCTATGATCCTACGACAAACTTGAATGCAAACATCATAAACGTCCTTCATAAAGTGACCCCTCTGCAGTCCTAAAAGTGCTCTCACAGACCACTACAGGTACAATATGGGCAGGATAAAGTACAAACACTTGGAACCAGAAACATTCCCAAGAATTGCTAGTTTTCCAGGAAAGAGTATCTGGGCCCCTGCTGTGGTTAGGATGTTTGTGAGCCCCCAAATTTCAGTGCAAATGTTGAACTCCTAATCCCTGAACTGATGGCATTTAAGAGGTGGGGCATTTGGGAGTTGAAGGAGAGAGCCCTGATTGATAAGCAGGATTGGAGGCCCTGGTGGTTCCAAAAGGATCCCCTGCATCTTTCACTAGATTAGAGCATCATGTACGGAGTAGGTGCTCACCTGCTGATGCCTTGAACCTTGGCCTCCCTGCCTCAAGAACTGTAAGAAATAAAAGTCCTTGCTTATAAGCCACTCTATTTAGGGAATAGTGTTATGGCAGCTTGATTGCATACAGCTTTTAGTCTATCCCATGGTGTTAGAAAAACCAAGGCTGTAATAGCTTTTCCCCTAGTGACAACTTCAAGGGCATAGGAAGGCAACCTAGGTGGCAGCCAATCATGCAGGCGTTAGGTTTGGCTGAACTCAGAAAGTCACAATTTTCTTGTTTATAACTAGGGGGGATATACCTCCTTTAGAGACTGTTGAGACCACAGGAGAGACAGTATGCAGCATTCTTTGCAGAAAGCTGACACACAGTAAAGTCAGGAATGCAAGACAGTTATCAGTAGAACCATAAAGCTGCACAGCTTGGCAGGACATGGAAGATTAGCCTTCAGTCAAATCAGGAAACCCAAAGACCAGTAGCACCACATCACCTAGGCATTGGTGAGAAATGCAAAGTCTTCACCCCAGGCCCAGGGACACAGCCATCAGAAGACAGTTACACATAGCAGTTCCTAGCAGTTTGGGGAGCAGGGTCCTACAGCGTCTCCTAAGAGCTTTGAAACACTAAAGCAAAGGTATTCCTACAAAGAGGCTAATTCACTGGGTGCCTGAGAACTTGGAAGGAAAGAAAAAAAATATTCTTCTGAACAGATTCATTGAGTGAAAATCTGAACATGATCACATGTACAGGTCCTAGGGTAAGATGAATGGGTATAATTCTAACTCTACCATTTTCTGGCTCTCTCACGAGCCTAGTTAGTTTTAATTGTCAACTTGATACAGACTCTAGTCATCTGAGAAGTGAGTCTCAATTGAAGGGTTGCCCAGATCGGACCAGCCTATGAGTATGTCCGTGGGAGATTGTCGAGTGTCAACAGATGGAGGAGGACCCAGGCCTCTGTAGGCAGCCCCGTTCCTGAGCAGGCGGTCCTGGGCTGTGTAAGAAGGCTAAGAACGAGCCAGAGAGCAGGCAAGCAAGCAGCACTCCACCATGATTCCGACTCTCAAGTTTCTACTCTGATTTCCCTTGACAACAGACTGTGTGATCTGGAAGCGTAAGCCAAATAAATCCTTTTCTTCCGTAAGTTGCTTTTGGTCGTGGTGTTTGTCACAGCAGCAGAAAGGACATTAGAACCACCCCCTCGGGCAGGTCAACTCATCTATTGGAGCCTCAGCTTCCTCATTTTAAAGATTGGCATAATTGGGCCTCTCTCATAATGACACTGAAGTGAGCCATAATCCATAGGAAACACACTTAATAGTGCCTGGCATGGCATTCATCCACAACGAATGCTCAAGACTGCTAACGCTTTATAAAGACCTCCAATGACAACAGTTTCCTTCCCGGTGGTTTAGTTCTTTCCTCCAAAGGAAACACTTGCTAGAAAGGTCTGCTAATGAATTCTAAGGGCACTTCAATAATCAGTAAGGTCCAACCGCTCTTCTCACAATCAAGCTCTGTGGTTAGATGTTCCTAATAAGTCCTAGTATACATACCCACCCTCTCCTGTTGGGAATCCTCATCTGGTCCCTTCACTTCTCGACAAACCATGCTCAGTTTTCTCATCTGTCAAACAGAAGTTTGGGCCAAGCTGACCATGTGACCCCCAACCTTTCCAGCAACTCCCCAGGTCCCCACAGTCATGGTGCCAGGAAGAAACACTCACCAAAGACAGAGTCATGTTCTTACCTCAAGGTCCTCAGTAGGAAAAGAAGCCTACTCATCACAGCTGACCGTGGGCGACATTTTCACAGCCTCCAAATGATAACCCAGTCAAATGAAGCTTAACAATAGGCATTCTCTGAAAACCTTCTAAATATAAACACATTTCCCTGGGAAGGCAGAGGATTTCCTGAAGAGTTCTTCTGAGGAAGCCAACGGGTCTCAATAATAGAGGGTGTTTGGTTTGACTTTGTGTATATGAGTGAATAAGTGTGTATGTGTGTGTGTGTGTGTGTGTGTGTGTGTGTGTGTGTGTGTGTAAAGCAATGTCGAGCTTTTTGTTTCCTGAGAACTCTAAGATGTGTCAGGGAGTACCCGCCAGTTTTCCTTTCACTGCTTCTCCCGAGTTCTCTCCATTCCTTTACTTTCAGAAGAGCCCAGTCTGACTGACACCAGCTCCTTTTCCACAGAGACCAGCTGGGTCCCAGGAGCCATACAATCCCCATCAGCCCTTGAATGCTCTGGCCTGTGTTCCTAGCTCACGGCCGGCCGTGATTGAGCAACTCTCTCCATGCCAAGCCTTCACATTCACCCCGAAAGTCCAGCCTCCCATTCCAGCTGCTGTAGGCTCGCTCTCTCTCTCTCTCTCTCTCTCTCTCTCTCTCTCTCTCTCTCTCTCTCTCTCTGCATTCCAGTTTGCGACTACCTATTTCCACCTCAACATGCCCAATCCCGAACTTATCAGTCTTGTCTAACTTTCCTTCCCGCTACGAAAACTTGAGGTGACCTTTCTCCTCTTCCTCCTCTAGGCCTCAAACCTGCTTCCAGTCCTACTAACTTGACCTCCTCCATCAGTGTGGCCCCTCTGACTTTTCTCACTGCTGTTGCCTGACAGAAATGACTTTGGAAGGGGGATGGAGGGTAGGGCTGATCTAGGCTCACAGTTTGAGAGGGTAAAGCCCACATGGTAAAGGGCAGCTTCAATCATGGTGGTGGGAGTTTCTGATACATTTTCGTAGGTCGGGAGGCAGAGAGGGCTTGACCTTGACAAATTGCACCAAATAATCCTCAGAACCCAAGCCCTACATAAACCTGAGAAACCAAGCCCAAGTAACCCACTTCCTCCAGCCGGGCTCCACTTCCTAAGGGTTCTCTAACTTCCCACCACGGCACCACTACCTAGGGACCTAGGGTTTAAACACATGAGCCTATGGGGGAGCTTTCACATCGACCTCATAGCAGCATCCCAGGGCAGGCATTACTGCTGTCTCCTGCTTACCTGAATCTGGCAAAATCAGTAATAACAACTATCCTTCAGTTTTCAGGCCTCTGCTGAATGTCAGGTTGTGGGATTGAGTCCTCACTTCTGCCGTGGAGTCTGCAGGATGAACGTGGATCACCACATTCAGATTAAGGAACCCAAGGCTAAGTTCTTGCAATGGAATCACCGTGTGGCTGGACAAAGACCCAAGACAATGAACCAAGCTTGCCTGAGCACTGAGCTCAGTGTGTCCATTTCCTTCACCCTCCTAGATACTAGAAGCTGAGTCAACAGAATTCTCTCACCACCCCTCTTGTGAACACAGTTCTTGCATCCCATTGCTGGGCTTTTGACAACATTGGACTCTGATCGCAGTACCTTTCTCCCAGTCTCAATCTGCAAAAATAACGATCCTGCCTACTTATGCCAAAACCTCCTGACTGGGGGAATGTGTCTAACGCAGCTGAAATTGGCATGGTTCTCTCTTTTGAACACCAATGGCACCTGGACCTTCCAGATCCCTTTCCCACAGCAGCACCCCACTAACTGGCAGAAGTCCCCCATCTTTCACCCTAGCAATGAGGAGAGCACCTTCCCTGTACCCCACAAATTCTTGCTGCCTTGAGGCAGCACGGTAAGATCACCCAGGCAGACTCACACTCAGCTCGTAACACAAATCAAAAAGCACGTAGACTCATCCCGCCTCTGCCAATACTTTCAGGAATTTGTGATGTACATGATGACTGTTGTTCTAGTTTTATTTCTGATTCTGTGATAAAACTATTCTGACCAAAAGGAAAAAAAAAAATCCCAGAAGAAAGGGTTTATCTTAGCTCACAAATCCAAGCTAGAATGCATCGTTGCAATGAAGTCACAGTGGCAGGAATTTGAAGCAACAAAGTCACATGACATCAGAGTCAAAAACAGAGAGAAGCGAACGCACACATGCTCACTTGCTGAGGCTCAGCTCAGCTTCTCTACTCATACAGTTCAGGCTCCTCTGCCTAGTGAATGGCGCCACCCACAGTGGGCTGGATCTTTCCACGTCAATTAACTTAAGACAATCCTCCACAGATGTGCCTAGAGCCCGACCCAGCATAGACAATCACTCATTGTGATGCTCTTCCCAAGTGACTCCAGACTGTGTCAAGCTGACAATTAAAACTAACCACCACTACTGTGTTTTTGTCAAGTAGAGACCAAAAAATCCCAAAGGGGTGCTTTTTAAGTTTTTAGAAAGCACAGTTAAGCTCAAGGAAATCCATGTTGTTTTTCATAATTAAAGTTCTTCAAGAAAGAAAAGGGGTGATCATGGGTGAGTGTCCTACCCCTGGAAGGATTCAGAGCCAGGTTAAATGGCTCTGTGGTATAAGAACCTGGAGGATTCCTGGGCTGGATAAAAAACAAGGTCTTTGCGACATGAGACCACCTAGTCTTCCTAGGACACCTCCAAATTGGATTCTAAAGCCACCTCCTTCCGGGTGTGAGATACCCTCTGAAGATGACTAGAAAACAATGTACTGAAGCCTCCTCGCCACCCCCAACCATCACTCCCCCGAGTGCCCATCTATCATTTATCCTTGAAGTTATGCAACAAGAGAAAGTGGAGGAAGCCATGACTTCATCCTCAGAATCCAAACCCTTCCTCTTATCATAAAAGTCTGTGTGGTTGTCAAACTTTCCAAAACTGCCCAAAGCTATCTTAATATTTAGACAGTTTAGGCAGCAATTATGGTGCAAGATTTACCGAGTTCAATTACACAACTGTAACTCAAGAAGAAGAAGAAGAAGAAAGAAAGAAAGAAAAAGAAACTATTCAAGACACTAGACTCCTCAGCTTATCTCCAAGTAATTCTGAGAATATATAATGAAGCAGAAAGCATAATTAACCCAATTCTAGATAACAAAGATCCATTTTAAAATGTGCTGGCTGGAACGCTCTGTAACTGCAGGTGTTTATGAGTAAATATTCAGAGAGAATGATGAGGTAACACGGGATCATGGTTTATGTTCTGTAACACTTAACAAGTTCTACGCTAGGAGATAATACAATGAAGTGAGTAACACACTCAAGCCAAGGAAAATAACTGTGTTCTTTTCTTCCAGTCAGATCTTGTCATCACACTCAAAGACTTGCTACAACGATCTTTATTAACTGTGTCATCCCTACTTTGGACCAGGGCTAGTGGCCATTAATTTATCATCTCTGAAAGCAAACTATGAGACAATAAGCATCCACTATAGATAAGTATGACATGACTTTTTGAGGGGGTGGGGACTAGGGACCGAACCCAGGACCTCCAACACACTAAGCAATCATTCTGCCCCTGAGCTACATCCCCAGCCATAGGCTTCTCTAGAGAAAGAATGGTACCGGGAAGTGTACACAGCCAGAGTGGTTTCATCGAAAACGAGATTGTCATCTCTGCGTGATTTCAAAACTGCCTCCCATACAGATGAAAACGTGGCACAAACGTGATAACAAAAGTGAATCATAAAAATACTAGTGAATGCCAGCTTTCCTCCCATACAAATGCTCAGCCATGAAGTGCTGAGAGTCACCTGAGTTCACCTGACAATTGGTCCCACTCGGGCATTCCTTTATTAGCAGTTCCTAAAACAATCCTCCAAAAGGATCCATGAAGAAAGAACTCAAAAAACACTGAGATGTATGATGCCACAGTGAGTCACTCAGCCGTCATCACCCCCGGTCCCAGTTCTCATGTGAACAAGGCAGGTACATAGTAAAGGGCACCAGAGCTCCAACAGTTGAAGTTTTGTGAGACTCACACAGTGTGATTCCAAATCTATGTATTTTTAAACAAAACTCTATCAGTGCTTTACCAAAAAAAAAGTCAAGGAAACTAGCACCACACTAAAAATTCACATGTATGTTTGTGTATAAATTTATTTTTATTAGCTGGGCATGATCATATATGCTTTTAATCCCAGCACTTAGGAGGCAGGCAGGGGGATCTTTGTAAGTTGTGAGTTCAATGCCAGCATGGTCTACACAGTGAGTTACAGGGCTATGTAGTGAGTGAGAACCCGTCTTTAAAGGTGGTGATGGTGCGCACCTTTAATCCCAGCACTCAAGAGGCAGAGCCAGGTGGATCTCTATGAGTTCAAGGCCAGCCTGGTCTTTGGAGCAAGTTTCAGGATAGCCAGGGCTACATAGAGAAACCTGTCTTAGAAAACAAAACAAAAAATAACAACAACAAAAAAGGACCTGCTTTATTTTATTTATTATTGTGTGTGCATGCATGCACACACATTGTGAAGGTTGTAGGACAACTTTGTGGAGTCAGTTCCACCTTTATGTGGGTTCCAGGGATTGAATTCATCTTAATTGTACAGCCAGTGCCTTTACCTAAGAGCCATCCTCTCAGCCTCATTTGCTTATAAGAAACAGGCCTTCACTATCCTGCTCAGCTTAGCCAAAAATTCTGAACTTCCCATCATAGCCACTTGAGTTTCTGGGACTATAGGCACACACCAGTTTACCCATCTTAAAAAATAAAAATAAAAACCCTCCATGACATATCAATCTGCAGTGAGACTAGAACCTCCTTTCCGATGAAGGCTGGACAAGGCAACCCTGTAGGAGGAAAGGGTCCCCAAAGCAGGCAACAGAGTCAGAGACAGCCCCTGCTCCCTCTGTTAGGAGTCCCATAAGAAAACCAAGCTACACAATTGTAACATATGTGTAGAGTGTCTAGGTCAGTCCCATGCAGATTCCCTGATTGTAGGTTCAGTCTCTGTGAGGCCCTATAAGCCCAGGTTATTGATTCTGTGGGTTTTCTTGTGGTGTCCTTGATCCCTCTGGCTCCTGCAATCTTTTCTTCCTGTCTTCCACAGGATTCCCTGAGCTCAGCCTAATGTTTGGCTCTCTGCATCTGTTTCCTTCAGTTTCTGGATGAAGCCTCTCTGGTGACAGTTGGGCTAGGCACTGATCTCTGAGTATAGCAGAATATCATTAGGAATCATTTCATTGACTTTTCCTTTTCTTCCTTCCTTCCTTCCTTCCTTCCTTCCTTCCTTTCTCTCTCTCTCTCTCTCTCTCTCTCTCTCTCTCTCTCTCTCTCTCTCTCTTTTTCTTTTTTTCTTTTTGGCCAGTCATGTTTGGTTCCATCCTAGGTCTCTGGGGTATCCAGCCTCTATGTCCTGGCCCTTCAGGCAGTGTCAGGGGTGGGCTCCCTCTCATCATATGGGTGATATGCCATGAATGGTTGATAGCCGTGGGAAGTCTGCCCTTTTCTAAAGAGAAACTGAGGAGTGGATGGCGGAGGGTAGAGGGGACTGGAAGGAGAGGAGGAAGGGGACACTCAGTAGGGATGTTAACCAATAAATAATAAATAAATACCCTCAACTCTGTCCCCACATGATCTGAGACAAATGCGCTTCACTAGGCTAAAGTTTAAAAACTACATGTGAGGCTAGACATACAGTCAATCATCCTTTATAGCCACAGGAGACTGGCCCCAGGACCTACTGCAGATACCTAATCCCCAACTCCTTAGAGCAGTGGTTCTCAACCTTCCTAATGCTGTGACCCTTTAATATGGTTCTTCATGTTGTCATGGCAACCATAAAATGACTTCATGGTTACTTCATAACTGTCATTTTGCTACTGTTATGGATTGTAATGTTAAATATATGCGTTTTCGATGAGCTTGGTAGGGGGGTTCACAACCCACAGGTTGAGAACCACTGCCTTAGAGTAATCGGCATGGTATTTGTATATAACCCTACTTACGTCTCCTGTGTCATCTCTAGATTGCTTATGATATCCAATTCAACACAGATGATATGTGCAATGTTGTTATATTGTTTAAGTGATGATAGCCAGAAGTGGGGAGTGGGGGGGAAGGCATGTAAAATACAGATGCACACCTTTAATCCCAGCACTCAGGAGGCAGAGGCAGGCAGATCTTTGTGAGTTCAAGGCCAGCCTGGTCTACCAAGCGAGATCCAGGAAAGGCGCAAAGCTACACAGAGAAACCCTGTCTTGAAAAACCAAAAAATAAAAATAAAAACAGGTACAGGGTTTTGTTTTTTTTTTCCCAAATATTTTCAATCTGAGACTGGCTAAATTCAAAGAGCTGACTACTCTAGTCCTATAGGATGTAAGAATCCCCAATGGACATGACAGCTGTGAGCTTACTGTCCCAGAGACCTTCATCCACTGCTTATGCACAGAACTGCTGAGACTCCCAAAATGGCAAGATGCAGGCTCACAAATGGCTGTCATTCTTTGAGAATCTGTAACAGCCAATGTCTGCCTAGCCCTGGGTTCAGATCAGGTACCGCCCATTGCTTTAAGGGTAATAACTTATTCCGTTCCCTAACTAAATGATGACTATGCAATTCCTCAGTCACCACGCTAACAGGAGGAACTATAATTATTCCCATTTACCAGCAGGGAAGCTAAGGACAGGGAGGACCCACAGCCAGTAAGTCCAAAGCCAAGTGTGAGCGCACATCTGTCCATAGTTCCTACACTGTGTGGTCTTTCAAAGGGAAACTCACTACTCCGGATGTCACGTCTACAGTGCCCTTGGTCCCTCAGAACCTAAGCAACTGGTAAGTCCCAGGATTGAGGACAAAAGGAAATTGATCCCCAGGCATCTCTTTTTCAGGGCATCCCCTCATCCATAGGATCAGTTCTTTTCTAGGTAGAGTTCGATCCAAAAGTCAGAGAAGACACAGCACTTCACAGGAAAAACTACTAAGGAGTTTGGAAGGGCCTGCCAAAATATGCGACTGTCGGTGCTGAAGGCCACCTGCTGGGTAACCACTGCCTCTTGATGCCCATAGGCAATACCTACAACCCTGTAAATTATAGAAAACTGAGAATACTGCAAACATTCATGACCATAAAAATGCAAATCTGTGGTATCTAGGAAATCCAAGCGGTTTCTGCCCTGTGGGTGGAACCATTTTGCACTTATGTCTAAATTTGCTCCAGCATTTATGACATTTAAACATGTGCTAAATCAAATCTCTGGCACGTGCTCATTTTCTATCTGTATGAGTCATGATGGCAGCCCCTATGTTAAAGTTATCCTTCAACATGGGTTTCTGAGATGAGAACCTAGGCTTCAAGTAGAAACTCAATTATAGCAATGTTCCAATACTGTGGTTTCTCCTTCTGGAAGGATCTTTTTGTAAATCCAAAAAAAAAAAAAAAGTGTTGTTATTTTAGAATTCAAAGTTTGACAGTGACACAAAAGTATTCAATACTGTTCCTCCAAAACAAAACTTGAAGAAAAGAAACCAAAATCCTTGAGAGAAATTATATACTATATTGCCTTTAAAACAAAGCAACAAGAAAGACAGAATAACTTGAGTGTTACTTTGTTTACTTTAAACCCTAATTATCTTCCTGTTGGGAACAGAATGAACCAACAGGATTGGAGCAGCAGTTTCCCAGGGTGCACACCACTGGCTGAGTGAACTCTTCAGTGGGTGGAAGGAGGGAAGGGATAGGCTGAAAGGGTGTGTATATACCTTTAAATATGGAGGAAAGGGTGAAATGGTACGTGCATGGCTGTTCCTCACATCCAGTCACTAACATCCACTCAGTGTGAGCTGCAAGAACTGAAAACTGAAAAAGCCCACCCGATGTTCAGTCTCGTCTCCTTGCCATGAGGTCCATCATCTTAGGTTGTAATCCTATCATTGCCTCATCACTTGGGAGTCAAAGAGCTAACTCCCTATAACCTACATCACTGGTTCCTGGGGCTCACTAGGACCCCAGCATGGCAGTCATACACGGAGAACATCCATCTAAAGAGCTAACTCCCTATAACCTATATCATTGGTTCCTGGAGCTCACTAGGACCCCAGTGTGGCAGTCATACACGGAGAACATCCATCTAAAGAGCTAACTCCCTATAACCTATATCATTGGTTCCTGGAGCTCACTAGGACCCCAGTGTGGCAGTCATACACAGAGACCATCCATCCAAAGAGCTAACTCCCTATAACCTATGTCATTGGTTCCTTTGGTGGGTGTAAACACAGGAACAGGAGTCAATAACCAAGGACCACCTCACAAAGGGTCTATAGTTTATGGTTGCGGAAGGGATGATGAAGTCTCACCTCTACCTGAGAGAGAGGCTCTGAGCAACTGAATGGCTACTGACAGTATAAGGAGGAGGGAGTCTGTTTTCTTCAGGATTTAGCTCCAGTAGATGGCCTGCCCTACAGCCATACCCATACCAACAGCACTGAGTAGTCTTGGTGTTTTGTTGGTCTGTTTTTAAGAACCTATGAAGTTGGGAAGAAACACTGTTGGGAGGAAAAATGGAGGAGACTAAATTCGGAAGTAGATTTGATCAAAATTCCTTATGTGCATGTCTGAAATTCTCAAGCAATTAAAAGAAATTCTGTAAAAGTTACAAGTCCTTATCTTTCTTGAACTATTAAGAAGTCTATGGTTTTATGGCTGTTTGAACAAATTACTACCAAGTGGTTGGCTTAGGAAAACCAAAATCTAGTCTCTCATAGTCCTTGAGGTTTAATAGTCTGAACCTCATCTCAGTGGGATGGAATCACAGTGTTGGCGGGCCACAAGGACCACAGTCCCGCCAGAGGCTCTTAAAGACAATCCCTTCCTTGTCTTTTTTGAGTTCGGTGGCCGCTAACATTCTTTGGCCTGTGGCTGCAGCACTCCAATCTTTGCCTCCCACTCTGTGCCTCCATAAGTGTGTGATGGGACGCAGAGTCCACCTGGATAGCCCAGGAAAACCTCCACATGTCAAAATGCCTAGCCAAATTATATCTGCCGGCTCTTGGCCACTATGATATCACTCATAGGTTCCAGGGATTAAGATTTGACATCTTTTGAGGGAAATGTGTCTACGACAGAAGAACTGTCAAATTCTCCATTGTGGCCAGAGGCATCCCAGAGGCATCCCAGAGGCATGGAAGTACACGGATGTGTCACAGCCCCGACCTTCACTTCCTAAAACAACTATTCAGAATAACAAGACCATTTCTGGGAACCTTACCAGCTCCCAGCAGACACTGGGAATTCTTGAGATCCCGCACCTAACAGGCGACAAGCAGAAGCTTGGGATGGGGGAGAACAGGTAGTCCACTGTCGCCAAGCAAACGGCCGATCAATGTCTCCAGCTCCTTCCACTTCCTTGAGGAAGAACACTGAGGGGAAACTGCCTGGCTCTCACCCTCACTAACGATAGAAATCCCCAACCCCTGGCCCAGAGTGCTAGCAGGCTGGCTCCAATTGATGTGACTCATGAGGGAATGGTAGCCAAGGACAATGACCCTGACCCCAGCCCACAGACCCTGGGGAACTTCCCTTCTTTCTGCTCCTTCATACGTCCACTCTCAGATTTCATCCCTTGCTTCTCTTTTTGCTAGACTCCTTCAAACGACCTTTAGTCCAGAACCACATTCTCCCTCAATCTATATCCCTTACTCCAACACATACCCATAGCTGTGGCTGCAGGGCAGCTAAGGGATGGCTACTTTTCTGTCTTGCATTGCCTCAAACATAGCTGAAAACAGTCAGTCCATGCGGCATCCCTCCCATGCAAGATTTTCCCCTCTTAGTTAGTTTCTATTGTTGTGAAGAGACACCATGACCACGGCAACTCTTATACAGGAAAACATTTGATTGGGGTGGCTTACACATTATCATCATGGTGCGATATGGTGGGATGTAGGCAGACATGGTGCTGAATATGGAGCCAAGAATCCTACATCTTGACCCACAGGCAATAGGAAGTGAACTGAGACACTGGGCATGGTTTGAGCATAGGAGACCTCAAAGCCTGCCTCCACAGTGACACACTTCTTCCAACAAGGTCATATCTACTTCAACAAAGCCACACCTCCTAAGAATGCCACTCCCTATGAGTTTATGGGGGCCAATTACATTCAAGCTACACACCCTCTCATCCCAAATCATGGTTATCTATTTCCTTTCCCCAGTTCTGACTCCCTCTACATTAGGCTTCAGCCAACCTATTCTCTCCCTCAGGAGTACCCTAAAGGCACCAGTCTGATACTCTATCCTGAGAGCTGAAAGTCAGGATTCCCCCACAAAATATTATCAAATCTAATCCAATGATCCATATTAATAAGGTGGTATTAGTTATTTGTTGATACAGTCAAATGGCTGACAAGAGGCAGACATTAAGTGAGGGAAGGCTTGTTTTGGCTCACCGAGTAAGGGGATAGTCTATCACGTCAGGCAAAGTGTGGCAGCTAGAGTGTCGAGGCTGCTGCTCACATCTGGACAGATTGGGAAGCAGAAAGGGGGTGGGAAGTGGGTCTAGGATATAGACCTCAATGCCCACCCCCAGCAACTAATTTCTTAGGGCCCATTTCCTGGAGGTTCTCTAACCTCTGTGAGCTGGGGAGCAAATACTCAAAAAATGAACGTGTAGGGAACATTTTATACTCAGATTACAAAAAAAAAAAAAAAAAAAAAAAAAAAAAAACTAAACATAAAAGACCAGCCTAATCAACTCAATGAGCTCAGAAGACATTGCATGATGAGAAACTCATTCATTCAAAAAATCCTGGCTGAGTACCTATCATGCACCAGGCACAGGGAAGACTTAAAGGACCTTTCTGCACTTGACTCTTTACCACTGAGAGTTGGAAAGACTCTCAGAAAGCCATGGGGGGGGGGGGGGGGGGAGGACACAGGGAGAGAAGGAGAGGCAATCAGAGGCCAGCCATGCAAAGAGTCTGAAAAGAAAGGAAAGGAAGTAAATGACACCCCTAATGTGACATGCAAAGTCACACAGAACCCAGCCATCCCTGAGAGTGCATCCCCACCTTGCATATGTCCATACCCGCTCCAGCAGGGACCTGAAACTTTAAGAGAAAGAGGTGTACCTTGGAGTATTTAACCCCAAAGAAGACTGTAAGCTCCTAGAGAAAGTCCTGGATATTGGTGAAGACAACCACACATGCTTGGCTAACCAAACGAGTATTGCTCAACCTTAGGAGGGTGGGAAGGCATGATCCTCCACCCCCTGGAATCCTGAGTGAGAATTTGAGGCTCATTTTCCCACAGGATCATCGCCAGGCGTGGCAGCTGAGCTCCAAGCAGGACAAACACCATCTGTAGTCTGCACGGATCCTGAGAGGCAGAGACGAGTAGGGATGAAAAGAGGCTGGCTCTGGGTCTGAACCCTGCCTTGAGAGTTTGTGCATCTATAAAATACGGGGAGCCACCCAAGTCCTGGTGAAGCAGCTAGCACAGCACCCAGCCTGGCACAGCTAGGGCTCAGTATATGGCACCATGTTTTCAGAAAATGAATATTCTGTTCCAGGCTACCAGACAACAGAGTTCTGTCAAGTGCACCACTTGTTCAAACACAGAGGACCTTCTGCATTAGAAGACCATCTAGAGACGGTGACATCTGTGCCTTTCCATATTTTAAATAATAGTAATAATTATATCCATGCTAGTTTAACAAAAATAGAATAACTTATCCAAAATGTAAGATCGATTATGACCAATATGTATATAGTACATTTTTTCCCTCTGGACAGGGTCTCACTGTGTAGCCCAGGATGTCCTAAAACTTCAGATCCCTCTGAGCAGTGGGATTATAGGTGTACACCACCACATCCAGCCTTATATAATAACAATTTTCTTTCAAGAAACTTGGAAGTGTGTCTTGCATGTTATGATCCAATCCTAGGGGGATCACAGGTAGACCATTTCCAGACTCTGTGTTGAGAAAGGCAATCAGAGTCCAGAGACCTCAGAGAGCCTCACTTTTCTCATAACTCTGTTGTTCTCCTGAATGGGAGCAGGGGTTCTGAAAGACTCTTAGAGCTGCTTATCCTGACCCATCAGGTGAGGCTGAGCTCCAACACTCCGGATTGTTTCCCTGCTCTGGAAAACCACCACCAAGAAAGGAAATTTCACATGATCAGCACACCCTACAAAGTCTTACGACTACCAATCTGAACAGTGGTGAACATCAGGAAGGATGAAAGGAATCCCAAAATTCATTTGGAACAGAGGGAGGGATGGAGATGGTCCAGAGGGACACTGAAAGAGACTGATGTGGCCAAAAATCCACAGAAGCAGAACAGTTACAGTCATCAGCAATGGTAACAAAAAAACAACATTGTCCCCATCCAGGTGTCCTGAGGGATGTCTTTCTGTTTGCTGTGAATATATGTTGCTCCCATTGGCTAATAAGTAAAGCTGTTTTGACCTATGGTAAGGCAGCTTAGAAGCAGGTGGGAAATCCAAGCAGAGATACAGAGAAAAGAAGGGTGAAGTTGGAGGAGACACCAAACCACCAGCAGACTGGGTAACACCACAGCCATGTGGCAAAACATAGATTAATAAAAATGGGTTCATTTAAAATGAAAAAGATAGCTAGCAAGAAGCCTGCCATAGGCCATACAGTTGGTAATTAATATAAGACTCTAAATAATTATTTTATAAGTGTCTGTGGAACCTCAGGGCCAGGTAGGACACAGGAAAACTCCCAGCTACACAGGTGACTCTAGCTGAAGGCACACATTGGTGCCTCCTATTTTTAAATAATATTTTTACTTTTTGAAAGTTTTGTACATGTGCACAATGTGTACTGATCATCCATCACCACCTCCTTTCAACTTCTTCCCCATCTCCCTCCCAACTTCACATCCTTGTCTGTATTGTTATCACTGTAACAACTGAGGCCAGTGAGTATTGCCCATATGCACACAGGTGGGGTATGAGCGCATCAGTGGGATGAGATCAACCTACCAGTGGCCACGTCACCAAAGGAGAATGCCTCTCTCCTCCTCGGCTACCATCAACTCTTAATAGCTCTTACAATGGGACCAGAGCTAGTGGGTAGGGTTAGGGCTGGAATCCCTCCATGTGGGAATTCTGACTGGCTTGACAATCCCAGAAGACATGGGGTACTAACTGGTGCCTCTCTCTGCTGACAAATGCCAGGACTCTGAGCTGTACACAGAGCCACCCTCTCTATGGCACCACCTTATCCCATGGCATGTGCTTTCTGTAAATGGCATCCCTCATGGAGGTCCTTGGGGACCTCCCTTGAGTGTCCTAAAAAGTTAAAGTTATTAAAAACATATGGAAGTTTCTCCATAATCCCAAATGCACCCCCTCAAAATAAAAACACTTTAAAGCAAGAGTCTTGGGAAATTCTTCAGGGCTCTTGTGAAAAACTGGTCTCATCTAAGGCCTGTGTTAAAGAGAAGGGTTATCCAAGGATGCTTTAGAAGTCTGATAATTTGTCATTTTTGTTCTTAAAATTCTACTTTAGTCTCTTCCTGTAAGTGGCCCGAGGTGACCTGTGAAGATGGTCCACTACTCTCTTGACCCAGGAAATCCTACAAAATCATCCAAATCAAGAAGGTCAAATCATCGTGTTCACTTTAAGAATACCCGTGAAACTGCCCAGGCCATCAAGGGTATGCATATCAGGTATCTGAAAGATCTCACTTTAAAGAAGCAATATGTGCCACTCTGGTGGTATAATGGTGGGGTCGGTAGGTGCGCCCAGGAAAAACAGGGCTAGATACAGGGTCAGTAGCCAAAAAAGAGTGCTGAATTTTTGCTGCACATGCATAAAATGCAGAGAGTCATGCTGACCTTACAGGTTTAGATGTAGGCTCTTTAGTCATTGAACATACTTAGGTGAACACAGCACCTAAGATGCCCTGACGAACTTAAAGAGCTCATGGCCGGCTTAACCTATACATGAGCTCCCCACACCACATGGAGATGGTCCTCACTAAAAAGGAACAAATTGTTACAAAGTCAGAAGGGAGTTTGCATGGAAGAAAAAGATATCCCAGAAGAAACCAAAGAAACAAAAATTTATGGCACAGGAATAAATTCAGCCTAAAATAAATGCAGATAAAAATAAAAAAAAAATTCACCTTCTCATCTCAAGTCCAGATGTCTAGAGCCTGGAAATTCAAAGCAGGAGCATCAGGAATTGAAAGCCAGCCTGTGCAACACAGCCAAGTTTGTATCATCTGGGGGCTACATGAGACTGTGATTCAACCACACTAAAACAAACAAAAGAAAAGTCAAAATAAATTAAAAAAAAAAAAAAAAGAGTGCCAGGAAGATGGCTCCATGGGTTAATGCACTTGCTGCCAAACCTGCTTCCCGCCAGAGTTCAGTTTGCAGAATGTACAAGGTGGAAAAAGAGAGTCAACTCCTTCAGGTTATCCTCTGATCTACACATGGGTACCATGGCGCATGTACAAACATACATGCAAAATTAATTAATTGAATCTAGATCTTAAGAGAATAAGAAAAAGAGGCCATCCAGATGAGTCACTGTGTAACAGGCACCTGCTGCCAAGACTGAGTCCTGAGTTTGATCCTAGGGACCCATGCAATAGCAGAAAATTGACTCCCTGGTTGTCCCCACCTGCTCTCCACCCTATATCCCTACAGAAAGAAACCAACCCAACTTACAAACTAAAAGGTTCCTTACTACACTTACATAGAAGGCAAGTGGGATCAGGAAATGATAGCCACTGTTCTAGTGAGTTTATCAAATTTATCTAGTTTATTTATCACATGAAAATTAAATTGAGATGACTATGAGGACGGACAAAATCTAGCTGATACCATCCAATGCTGGCAAAAAATGTAGAGCCAAAATATTCTCACTTGCTGATGGTACTCTAAAATGGTATGGCCATGTTGAAAGTCAGTTTCAGTATCTTAGGGGGAAAAAGTTCTATCCATGTTCTAACCATCATCCAGCAATCACACCCTCTGATATTTCCCCAAACGAGATGAAAAATTACACCACACAAAAACCTAAGCAAAACATTGCAGCATCTTGATTTACAATCCTCAAAACTTAGAAGAAACCCAGAGGCCCTTAAGTTGATGACTAGATAAACTGCAATCCATCCAAACACTGGAATATTACTTCAGGCTTAGAAAGCATGAGCCACCAAGGCATGAAAAGGTGTGGAGGAACCATACTGTGTGAAATCAGCCAGTCCTAAAAAGCTACATAAGGCAGGATCCCAACTATGGGACGTCTTGGAAAAGACAAAACTACAGAGCCGGGATCAAGGGGTTGCCAAGGGTTACGTAAAAGAAGTAGCAATGAGGGAGACAACAATGGATTCTTAGGGCAGGGCAACCATTGTGTTTGAGACACAGTGGTCGGTGCCTGTCATTTTATACATTTGTCAAAAATCTACGGTAAGCACCCCAAAAGTGAACCCTAATGCATGATATATGAATAATGGACTTTGGGAGATAATGACGTGTCTCGATCGGCTCACTAATGGCAGTGAATGTCCCACTCCGCGATAAGTATTCTGATAGTGGGAGAGCTGTGGGTAAGTGGAACCTAAGATACAAACGAGGACTCTATTTTCTGGCCAGCCTTGCTCTCAGCAAAATGAATTTTAAAATGAGAATTAGGACCAGGCTGAGGAAGTCTGGTGACCTGAATTCAATACCCCAAATCCACATAAAAGTTGAATGAGAAAACCAACTTCTGAAAGTTGTTCTCTGACCCACCCGTGACCCACCCGTGCATGTATGCACATGCATTCACACACACACATACACACACACACACACACACACACACACACACACACACACACATGGAATTGGGGTGAGACCAAATAAAAATGTAAAGAAAATAAATCAAATAAAATTTAAAAAATTTATTGCATCCCACATCCGCACATAATTACCATTCTAGTCCATAATTTTGCTTTTTTATCCAACTATCTTCTCACACTAAAACTGAATAAAAGCTGAGGGTTTAAACATGTATTTTTAAGGAATTCTTCAGATTTGGGTCATTTCGTAATTTCAGCACTATTTTCTAAGTCTGTGACCTTTACAAGATATTGCAATACTTGGAGGCCACATCAAAAGTAACATGCAGACAGACGGTAGTGGCATAGTGGCACATGTCTTTAATCCCAGCACTCGGGAGGCAGAGGCAGGCAGATCCCTGTGAGTTCAAGGCCAGCCTGGGCTACAGAGTGAGTTCCAGGACAGGCACCAAAACTACACAGAGAAACCCTGTCTCAAAAAACAAAAACAAAAGCAAAAAAAAAGTAACATGTAAATGATAAGAGAGAGCAGATGCTTCATGCATGAGAAAATAGAGCCAGTGAGGCCACTCAGTGGGCAAAGGTGCCTACTGCCAAACCTGAAGACCTAAGTTCAATTCCCAAAGACACACCCATGGTATAAGGAGAGAACCAACTCCAGTAGGTTGACCTCTGACCTCCCACACACCAAGGAACACATATCCCTATGCATACAATAAACAAATAATTTAAGTAATTTTCAAATTCAGAATAAAATAAAGAACTATAGCCATTACTATAATAACTGATTATTTAAATAAGCTACACACACACACACACACACACACACACAGAGAGAGAGAGAGAGAGAGAGAGAGAGAGAGAGAGAGACGTACCCCTCCTTTTCTGCTTAAGAGAAACAGACATTTTTAAAGGAACTAATTTTTCTTCAGCACTCTGGCACCAAAGCATTTGTGTATTAAATTATTTTGCAGAAATAAAAAAAGCAAGACACATTTAAAAAACACACACACAGGGGTGAAGAGATGGCTGTGTGGTTAGGCCCACTGGCTGCTCTTCCAAAGGACCCAGGTTCAATTCCCAGCAACCACACTGTGGTTCACAACTGTGAGCACTGCACGCACAATCCATGGGCACTCCACGCACATGGTATACATATATACATACAGGCAAAAACATCCACGCTCATAAAATAAAATAAAAAATTTAAAGACACATTCATGAGGGAAATAGTCTATTTCATAGAAGGAAAACAGCAATTTCTTCAGCTCTTTCTACAAAGAATGTCCTGGTCTTAAAAACTAGGCCATTCCTTTCCTAAAAACACATCTAATAAAAGTATGTGTCATTGCAGAAACAACTGGGCTATTTCCAAACATCTGATGTGTTCTTCCAGAACCTTCCAGGATTGAGCCAGAGTGATCCCATGCAACAGCCCCACGGGGGCACCTGTCCCTTCTTCATTACCTTGTTCTCTCTCAGTCTGAACTTCCCGATCTTGACAGGGTAGAGTTCTCTCTGCCAGTGTCTGGCATGCTCTGGGCAAATGCTAGCTCTTCGGTCTGAATCTCTGAGAAATGAGTAATGGCAACATTGTCTTAATTTCTTCCTTTCTCCTCATCCTTTGCCTTCCACAGCTTTCATTCCAGGGTGTGCACATTACATGGGGCCTCTGAGCTCCTATGTGCATCAGTCAGCTGGGTGCCTGCAAAAGTGAGGCCCCTTGGATCTACCTCCTTAGGGGTTCTGATCGGTAGGCCTGGTGGCAGGGATCCAAAATCTGTATCTGATATATGCAGCCCTGAGGAAGATCACTGAAAACCCATGGCTGGGCCCCACCCCACCACTCCTGATTCTAACATAGGTATATTAGGGCTGAGGAATTTATATTATTTCTTCTTTCTCCTCCTCCCCCTCCTCCTCCTCCTCCTCCTCCTCCTCCTCCTCCTCCTCTTCTCCTTCTCCTTCTTTGCAGGGCAGCAGGTAGAAATGAGATATGGAAAGGGAACACAGGACTCTTTGCAAGCTAAACACAGGAACACCGCCCCCCAAGAATTGTGAATCTCCACCACTGTTGATGGTTATATTTAATTTTTTTGTTTTGGTTGTTGTTGTTAATGTTTATGGGGGTGGGGTTTGCATGTGGATATAGTGCCCATGGAAGCCAGAAGACGGCATTAGATTCCCCTGGAACTGGAGTTACAGGCAGTTAGTTGTGATCTATCCAGCTTGGGGGTTGGGAACCAAATTCAGGTCCGGTCCTCTGCAAGAGCAGGACACATTCTTGACCTTTGAGCCATCTCTCCAGTCTCTGTTCCTTCCTTACTTTGAGACTAAATCTTACTGCATCTTCCAAGCTGGCCAGAAACACACTATCTAGCCAGACTGTTCTCCAACTGGCAATCCTCCTTGCCCCGGCATTGGAAGTGTACCTTACCATGCAAGGTAAGAGAATTCACAGCTCTACAAACTCCTCAGCCCAGCTGCCGCCACTGGCCCAAGGTCTACACTCAGAACGGCGAGGCTAATGGCTTACGGCTGGCATTCAAGCAAGCTGTATTAAAGAAAGGAATGAAGAAAATGTTACCATGAGAAGAACCTCTAACACTGAAAGCTGCTGCACAGGGAAGCCTGCTCCAATTCACATTCTCTAGTAAGAGAAAGGACTGTTTAATGACATAATCCCAGTCTCCGTTGATTTAAATGAATTTCATCTGGTTTTCCACTCAGAAACAAATGTGACTTGCAGGGCTTGTTAACCATGGACCCTCACTGAGGGTCTATTGTATACACAGCGCTGCGGGGGCAGCCCAGCTTCCTAATGGATAAAGAAGTCAGACCAAACACAGTGACTGCCTGTAATTTACTTATCGTCTGCATTATTTCACTTCCAATTACTATGAAATCCTGGACTAACTTAACCTTTCCACTGTCACAGAAGGAGGGATGCAGGGGTCCCCTGAGGGAAGGACTGTCTTTGAATTTCACTTTGAGAATAAAGCAAATTGGGGGGGGGGGTTAAGTGAAGAGGTAGAAATGTTTGCCTCTTTTCAAACAAGAGGTGTCCCAGAATCAGTAAGCTCACTGTGTAACATAAAGACTGAACAGAAGTTCTTCCATCTTTGAAAACCTATGGACACTGGGTGGGTCTTACGTATCTTATTTCTCAAGGCAAATATTACTAAGACAATGTAGAAAGGAATAGTCACGTAATCTCCATAAAAGGCTTGCCAATGGCACGGTAATCTCTATATATTGCTCTGGCACACGGGGTGGTCATGGATCTCACTTTATTTGTTCCTTACCATAAAATGAAGCTCAAGCCCATTTGCAGGATGACCTTACAAATACATTCCAGAACCGTTAGCTCCCTGTTACCAGTACTACATTTTCTTGAATTTCCGGGGCTCATCAAAGCCAAATGATTTATCACTGATGTTTAAAAGTTTTGACTTAAAAAAAAATAATAACACTATGTGACAATCCCTGCTAATTTGACTTTAAAAAAAAAAGATAAAATAGATTTGAATTATCTTGTGTATTGCAGTAACTCTCTCTGTTGATCCTTCAACAGCCCAGGCTGCTGACTCCAGCATCCTGTCATTATCGTTTTCTTGGCCTAAAACGTTCCTCTCCAAGACCTTGTCTTATCATACAAGTATAGTGAGTCACTGCCCTAGAGAGGCCTCCCCTAACTGCACCACCCCCATCCCTCCAGAATATTACCCATCTGGGTTCCGCTACATGGGCCTGGTAAAGTGCACCCAATGAAGCCGTACATTCACTCACTCATTCCACAGAAACGTACATTTGCAGGTACGGAGGAGGATGGACCGATGGCTGCAGGAAGGCATCTACCCACCCTGAGCTCACTCATACTCAAGGTTGGAGGCCGAACACACAAGGGGTTGCAACACAACATCAAATGTGTGGAGAGAGGAAAAGGAGTGTGTGCGTGGCACGCCTAACAGAGACTTGAATGAGGTTTGGGAAGGAGTGTTTCTGCCCCTGTTGGAATGTTGGGAAGATGTCTAAGGATTCACTTGGTGGGCAGAGACCAAAGTCTCCCCACTGTTTCGTCCCCGGAGCCAATGACTGGGCAAGGTGATGCCGTGTGCGGCAGTCCATTTCAAAGGCTTCTGAAACACACTTTTGAAGATGTGGGTTTCAACTATCCATTTGCTGCAGTGTATAAATGACACACGTGTGGCACACAGACCAAAGGATGGAGATATCCTTCTTATTAAAAACAACACATGGAAATTCATGAAGAACTGGAAGCCATCTTGGAACTGCTAGGTCAAATTACAAGAAATACAGCATTCCTATGTCTACAAAGGCTTAAAAACTTTTCCATTTTTCCTTATTCTTTCTAAAAGTCATACTTTCCTTTGAGTCTCTACGTCTTCTGCCTTATGCAAGAGGATTCCCTCTTGAGTCATTTCCAAAATCCTCTGAAGTTGTCTCTCCGGCCTCTTGCTTCTCATTTGTAAATAGCAAGGAAGCACGGGGCTGCAGGAGAGTTGACCTCACCTACTTCCGATGACATCCTCTCCTTGCACTCCATCACCCCATGCACCGGCCAAACGCATCTTTTATCTGGCCCAGCAGAACTGACAGCGTATACTTAAAAACCAACCCATCCATCTTCTCATTTACAAAACACAACATTTCACAAACTGTTTACCGACAGGCCTGCCAACAATATTACTCAAACGCAGTGGAGGGGGGAAAGCCACAGGGAATAGTATAGTTGGCCAAGAGCAGTATTTGGGGATCTAAAATTACAGGGGAAAATCATACAACATTCATTTTACTTAGTCCCAAATCTCTATCAGATGATGTTGAGCAGAAAGATTCTAAAATTGGCAGGGAGAAAGGAAAAGTCATCTTAAAGGTTGGGCTATGCCAGGATGGCCTTACAGGGGGTGGGGGAGGACTGAATAAGGTGTGTGCCCTTGAAGAGCCGGCAACGTCTGGTGGGCCAGGATAGGCACGCAGAGAAAAAGCAAAGTGGATGGAGATGATTGCACAAAAGATGAGTGAGAATCAACCAAGAGAGGAGAAAGCTGGACCCCACAGGGTGTTCCGGGGACTGTGTTTCTAACCCACCAAGTTACACTTGCCAGTCGATGTAATTCTATGCAACTCCATTAGCACTGGTGCTATGGCAACCCAAGGGGCCTGAGCACATGAAAAAGTAACAGAGCAAACCACGCTTCCCACCCGGGAGCTCTGCGCTGATCAAGCAACAGACATGCCCAGCCAAATGCAGAGCCAAGCAAAGGAAAAATCACAAAGGGTGAACAGTGGGATTCTTCTCCTTCTTCTCCTTCTCCTTCTCCTTCTCCTTCTCCTTCTCCTTCTCCTTCTTCTTCTTCTTCTCCTCCACCAAAAGACCTAAGTAGTGTGTGAGCTCCAGGAAGAAACCAGGAGGGGGCAGTCCTGAGCAAACCAGAGAGCCACTGAGAGCCACTGTCTCATTGGTTAGGCAGGGGCCCTAGCCTCCATGAGCTTTTCATGCATTCGCTCACACACTGCAGCAGGCCTCAGAATGATAGTCAGGATATTATATCTATTTGGCTGAACAGAGTTAACCTGCCTTGCTCAGATTCCCAGAGGTTTGCAGAGTCACACAGTGAGGAAGCATAAAGGTCAAGGTCCGAGCCCTGAACTCCAATCCCAAAGACAGGACTGAGCCCCACAGCCTCTAAATTCAGGCAGATCCAATGAAGGCAAGCTATAAGAGGAAGAGAAAGAACATGACCAGCATGGTGAGGCCGGGAAGGGGAGAGAAAGCACCCAGGAGCATCGCTGTCTTATAGGCACATGGTCTGTACACACTCCCAGCATATGGAACGTTAGCTACCTGAAGGGCTCCGTCCATAATTAATAGTAGAGCAAATTAATAGGCAAAGGAAAACACATGCCTCAAATATGGCTCCTATGTATTTTTCCACAAGTTCCCAAACGGGTTAATGTGACACCAACAAATTATGTTTTATTCTCTCTGAACTAAAAGATCAGGAGTTATTATTAGTAAAACATGCACTTGAGCAAAATAAGACCATAGCCTCTCCCTCCACTATAAATCATTACAGTTAATCGCCACATCAGGGGGCTTTTAGAAGCATAACACTAACGGACAGCCGTTAGATATATTACTTCCTGGCTTTGTGTATTTAAACTGTTTTATAATTAAAAATAGAATGTTTGGGGCTGCAGAGATGGCTCAGCAGTTAAGAGCGAGCGAGCGCCTCCCTACTACTCTTGCCGAGGACCCAGGTCCAGACCTCAGCAGACATGGAGCAGCACACAACCACCTCTAACTCCAGTTCCAAGGTATGCGATGCCCTCTTCTGGCCTGCGCAGACTCCTGCATTCAAGTTGTACACATAAGTTCATGAAGTCACACGCACATACACATAAAATCGTTAATAAGCAAATAAAAACATCTTTTGAAAAATTGGGTGTTTAATAGAAACGCACTGCATACATGCCCTCCAAAGAGTTAAGTGCTTAAAACTTAAAATAAAATAAAATTTTTAAAAAAATCTTTGGGGCCAAGGGAATAGCTAGGCTGGTAAAGTCATGTTCCAAAAAGTCTGACAGCCTGAGTTCAATCCCCAGAACCCACATGGTGGAAAGAGAGAGCCAAGCTGACCTCCAACCTCCATACCTGCACCATGGAGCGCGCGCGCATACACACACACACACACACAAAGAGAGACAGACAGACAGACACCGAGAGTAAGACAGATATACAAAAATTTTAAAAAGCTTGTAATCATCTAGACACTATTAAAAATGTTTCCAAATTTCAAAATATTGCAAAACCATACACCGTCAGCAAAGATGGAACTAAATATATATTTTAAAGATGGAAAAGAGCCCACACAACTATGCTTAAAACTGAGCTAATCCAAGTATAGAGGGTTCCTGCCTTAAATTTTTTTCTCTCTAATTTGTTAAATGTGACCCTGGCCTTTCATTGCCCACACCCAGTGTCAAACCAACCTCTGGGATTAGCTCCCTCCTGGATCATCATCTCCAAGTGTGAACTATGTCACACTTCGGGGCACTTGTTGGCACCCCCACATCTCTGACTTTATAACAATAGCTCCCGCAGCGAACTTTCTAGATAATCAAGTTTGAGAGTCACTCATCTAGACCTCTGTAAAACAGGCCAGAGAAAAATGGCCAGAGGCGTAAACAAATCACCTACAACGATTGCCTTGTCTCTTGTAACACGCCTGGGAGCCCTGGGGAAAGGAGCCAAGCTAAATCTATAGTCAAGGGCTGCTTGGCAAGAGAGCCATGATGATGTCCTCAAACACCGTAAGTAAACCTCCAAATGCCCAGAGGGGACCCACCTCTGAGTGGCCCACATCTCCTGCCCCTGTGCGCGGGCACTCATGAGCTTAATTGTGCTCCTCTGTCCCAACCCCAAAAGAGATTAATTGAAACCCTAACTCCTGGTACCTCAGACTGTGAGTTGATTTAAAGGGAGGATCTTCGCTGGGAGTAGTCCCGATTCTGAGTGGGACTCTTATATGAAGTGGGAATTTGGACACAGCGAAAGCCATAAACAGAATGAGGCCGCGTGTGGACAACACAAGGAGAAATCGTGACACGCAATGAGAGGTCCTTTGAAGGAACCAGCCCTAGAAGCAAGCCCTTGGATTGAAGCTTCTGGCCACCCAAACTGTGAGACAATAGGTTTCTGTGGCTCTCGGGCATCGAGTTTGCGGTTTGTGGTTTTGTTACAGTGGAGCATGCTAACGTCGTTTGGAAAACCAGGGAGCCAATTTAGGTAGTAAAGCGCTGATTGCCATGGCAACAAGGTAACAACAGATCATGCCTGCTGCCTCAATAAACCCCACAGTTTCTTTAATAAATAAAATGTATAATATCTATAAATGATAAAAGTATAAACTATATAATAAAATTTATGAAATAAAAAATAATAAATAGGGCTGGGGATTTAGCTCAGTGGTAGAGCACTTGCCTAGCAAGTACAAGGCCCTGGGTTCGATCCTCAGCTCCAATAATAATAATAATAATAATAACAAATTATTCACAGAGTGTGACGATTAAAAAAAAAAGCCCTGTGACATCTGAGGTCTCACCAAAACTTAGCTTCACCGTGCCTGCTCCTTGTATGACCCGATAGGGTCAAGGGTTAAGAGGGTTGACACAGCCCTCAAGCTCGCTGTTACCCTGGCTCCTTCCTAACCGGAACATGGAAGGAAATGTGCATTTTAAGAAAATGTCATCCGTATACTGGAATGCATTTGAGTGTGTCTGGAAGAGTCTCAACAATGGATGAAAAGTCAGTAATAGCCAAGCCCTATAGCTGCCAAAGGTCACAGAACTAGGAAGAACTAGGAAGCTTCAGTATTGTAGATGTGACCAGGGGCGGGTGCTGCGTGCAGACCAGCCAGGGCCGGAGGAATACTTCACTCCGAAAGACTTAAGCACTACCACAACACAGAATTTATGGTTCCTAAATGTTTGTTTTAACTAGTGTTGAGAACACATATTTGACCCAGTGTGAACTTGAGCCCGGGGTCCCTCTCCCTTCTCTTCAGAGTCTGCGCCACATGACAAGATTTTCCAGTCGAGCCTCCCACCCCAGCTCCCAGGACTGGGGTCAGGACTGAGGACACAGACGGAACAGCCCTCCCAGCAGCTGCCTTGGTAAACTTTGCGGCAGATGTATCGGCAAAGCAGCTGTCAATGGTCATGGCAGGCCTGTGAAAAATGTGTGATCGTCACGGCCCCCTCTCTCACGCCGGGCTAGTGAGCTGAGCCAAGGGGGACAGGAGACAGCCTCTTAGTCACCTACCCTCCACAAGCTGCACCCTCCTGAATGATGCCACGTACGGCAGCCTCTCTGACCCTGAGGGTACAAATATCAGGATCTCCTCTGCGTGGAACTTAGGGAGCATTTCTAGGGTTGGTTTTCAGGGTTCCCCCCCCCGCACCCCCCGCCCAGCAGTATGGGCTGAACGCCAATGGAAAAGCAATGGAATATCGATTTTCTGTTCCTTCCTAAGGAGAGAACAAGTCATTTGATGTGCCATGAGTTCCATGAGTAAAACCAGACTCCGTACTCCCTACAGCTGGCTGCATTTCCCCCCTATTCATGGAACCTGGCACATGGTAAAAACTAAACAGATATCCGTTAAATAAATAAAAGAACCATGCATGCATTTACAAAGGGCCTGCATCGTGCCAGGCACCCGCCCGGAGTCCTGGCTGCCATCGTTTCTCGTCTTCCTCACTCGGCCAGCCCCGCTTCTCTCTCTCCTTCACCTTTATTCTTTTGTGTTTTCTGTTCCCACATTCAATCTCCTCATTAGCTCTGCACCCGCTGGCAAAGTTTGTCCCTGAGCCACATTAACTCTGGAAAAACATAAAGGGACAAAAAAAAAAAAAAAAGACGGAAAGAGACAATGATGGGTAGTTTAGACAAAGGGAAGAAATAGAAAAACTGAGAAGGGGAAATGGCACACATCAGGGGCTTAGTGTTTCCACTCTGAGGACAGTCCCCTAGGCCCCCAAATCCTTCTGTGAATGTTGTCATTGGAGGGAGAACACATGGGATATCATCTCTTGATCACTACTGAAAGTCCTCAATACTAAAAGCTAGAAAGACATATCCCATGCTATGATTACAACTCCCAGAAACACCAACACAGACAGACTGTGTGTGTGTGTGTGTGTGTGTGTGTGTGTGTGTGTGTGTGTGTGTGTGGTGTGTGTGTAGAAAAGCAGCATTAATGTGCAGTTTGGCATCTCCACACAGGGACTGGGTGGCTGGAGTGCCAGGACCACCATGGTGCCTGCACAGAGGCATTCTTTGCCCCGTGTGGGCCTGCTGCCTGCGTGTTTCTCATCTCTGGTTTGCAATTTAAGGTTCACTAAATCTCCCGTCTGTCTCCAGAAGCATTTGCCCATGGAACATTTAAATTAAGTTTCAATCAACTCAAAGCAATCCAAGCTGGCCCAAAGGAGTGCATTATTTTCTTCACTGGATTAATCAAACAATGAAGACCACAAACACATCCAATCGCCTGTGCAGAGGCTCTTTTGGCACTGTTGACATAACCTATGTGAGCCCTTTAAATTATCCTTAAAATATGATAACTATTAAATACCGTAGGTTATACATTGCTATCTACCCATACACTTTGAAATGTTGAGACATCGCTGGTTTTGTATTCCTGCATAATGGATTACATTCAAGCACAGTTGTCAATACTGAGAGAAAGGGAACCACACATCAATTTATTTTGTCACCTGAATATCATCGCTATGTAATGAAGTAGTTATACTGATGAAAATCAGTAAAGGGATGCTTTCTACCAATTCCCATACGTTTTACAAATACTTTAAAGTACTGTCCCCCAAGCAGCAGGCTTTAACACAAAGAGAACTACGGACATGTATTTAATGTTTCATGGGTGTGTGTGTGTGTGTGTGTGTGTGTGTGTGTGTGTGTGTGTACAAGTTCACGTGTGTGGGGGCATGGGTAAATGTGAGTTTGCACTCATGTGTGTGTGAGTGCATGTAGAAGCCAGAGGTAGATGCCTTCCTCAATTGTTTTCCTGTTTGTTGTTGTTTGTTTGTTTGTTTGTTTGTTTGTTGAGATAGTGACTCTCCTGAACCCAGAGCTCACCAATTTGTCTAGACAGGCAAGCCAACAAACACCAAACATCTATCTCTCGCCACTTCCCCAGAGCTGGGTACGGGCTCCTAGCACCATGCTCAGTTTTAAGTGCCAAAGATGGGAACCTAGTTCCTCATGCTTGCAGCCCTTTACTGACTGAGTTGTCTCCCTGTGCTCCATAGTTAGTCTCCTTTAAAGTCTTTGCAAAATAAGTCATTCAAAGGTACAAAACAATCCAGTAACTGTAAAGGAATTGGGTATCTCAGTCCCGAAATCCCAAATCTGAACCTTTCTAGTACTAACCAGACACCACAAGTGGAAAATTCCATACCTGACTTCATGGAAACAGTTCAGTCAAAATGCAATCACACTAAAAAATATTGTGTAAAATTACCTTCTGGCTATATATAAAGGATATATACAAAGGAACTTCATGTTTGAACTGGGGTCCCATCCTCAACGTATCTCATTATATATATAAACACATAATCAAATAAAAACCAAAGTCCCAAACACTTGTTTGGCCCAAAACATAATGGATACACACTGTAGTAGAAAAAAAAATTACCCACATTACTTAAAAAAGAAATGATGCATACACAGGGAAAGACAGTCGTGTAGTTTATAAATGAGGGTTTACTTGACTTGATCCAAAACTGAACCCTAAGAGTCTCTGCTTTCAGAGTGGCTTTCACACCCATTCCTTTTCACCTTGACACCTTCAACAATCCAACAGGGGGAGCCTGGTTTCAGTTTAGTCATTTCTGTAGAAGAAAGTACAGCATCAGAGAGACCAGGTGAATTCCTCAAAGCCACACACCTTTCAAAACCCAAGACCTTTCTGACATCTCATGCTGCTAATCCGTGGATACCAAGCGGACAGTACCAATGTTAATTCTGGTAGTCCTGTCTAAAGACAATGGTTCATCTTTCAGGACACACCTGAAATAAGGCTCCCATTAAAAACACCCATCTCTGGACTGGAGAGACGACTCAGTAGTTAAGAGCACTTGATGCTCTTCCAGAGGACCCAGGATCACCCACATTGGGCTACTTACAACTAACTACCTTGTGACCCAAGGGGATCTGACACCCTCTCCTGGATTCCATGGGCATTGAACTTCGTGTGTGTGTGTGTGTGTGTGTGTGTGTGTGTGTGTGTGTGTGTACACATATATATTGCTATAAAATAAAAAATAAGCAAATAAATAAAAATAATACCTTTTTTTAAAAAAAAGCACTCATCTCATAAATGCTATGCTTTGAAGGGTGTACTCAGCTGCCCAGGCTCTGTTTCAGCAACACAACATTCCTGGAAGGAGTTGTGATTTGAGTTTCTAGCACTGGTCAGAAAAGCACCAGAAAGGGAAGTGGTGCTGAACTGTCTAGATTCGGTGTTATCTACAGCTTCTTCCTCAAAGCCAGAGGTATATGTCACAGGTATCAGGAGATGAGCACAGTACAGCCACTTCCTCCAGCTCCAACCACAACGATGCATCCCTAACTCTCTCAACCAACTAGTGGCCAGTGACCCTTCTTTCTAGTCCTGCAGGGAGCAAAGCCAACTACACACAGGCAGACTCATGTTCTTGCCTCCCTGGCCTAGAGAAGCAAGAAATCATGATTCAAATGTTCACTATCCAGATAGTCCCTTTCTAGGACTTCTTGGGTACCCTGGGCCCCCAGAAAGGGGAAATATCTGGGGCTGTCTCCTTTTCAGAAAAGGCACTCTGCCACTTGCCAAAAAAAAAAATCTTGGGGGCTGGAGAGATGGCTCAGAGGTTAAGAGCACTGACTCCTCTTCCAAAGGTCCTGAGTTCAATTCCCAGCAACCACATGGTGGCTCACAACCATCTGTAATGAGATCTGGTGCCCTCTTCTGGCCTGCAGTCATACATGCTGTATACATAATAAATAAATAAATACATACATACATACATACATACATACATACATACATACATACATCTTAGTGAAACTTCAGAACACGCTCCAGCAGGTTTGTATGTTTGTGGGGTGAGTGGGTGAGTGTTTGTGTGAGTGGACACATGCACCACCAGTATGTGTGCACATGTGTGCTGTGCACGTAGAGACCACAGGTCAATCTTGAATGTCATTCTTCAGAAGCCCTCCACCTTGTGTTTTTGAGACAGGGTCTCTCATTGGCCTGGAACTCACCAATTAGGCCAGGCTGACTAGCCACTGAGCTCCAGGGATCCACTGGTCTTTGTCTCCCAGCTTTTTCAGACAGGTTCTAGGGATTAGCTTCGGGTCCTTATGCTTGCATGGCAAATACTTCATCAAGTAAGCTATCTCCCCAGCTCCTGCCCTTTGTGTGGCTGGCTTCACACAGCAATACCTCACCACCGTGGTGCTGTCACAGAAGGTTACCCACCATGTTAGATGCCGAACCTGTCATAGCAGCTTTGAGGCAGATGCGGTTACTAGGAGAAGCAATCCTAACACAGGATAACATTGCTGCCACATCTGTCAATTCTGTCAAGTGTAATATAAAAGGTTAAGAACAGAAAAATGGAACCAGGCAGTGATGTCACACACCTTTAATCCCAGCACTCGGGAGGCAGAGCAGGCAGATCTCTGTGAGTTCGAGGCGAGCCTGGTCTAAATACTATATATATATATATATATATATATATATATATATATATATATATATATATATATATATATATTTATATATTTACAATGCCTACAGGCCAAAGCATTTCTAATCTAGCATCTGGAGTTCGACCCTCAGGAGGTCTTTAAGTCAGTTTATTACTCTTTGATCAAATCCTAAAACACAGACATGGATCCTTTTCATCCACTTAAAATCCCTCTGTTTACCTCATGAACTAAAGGCATTTTTTCACAGATAAGATCACCAGAGTGATTGCATCAAGTCTTCACTCACCCATCAGTATTATAAAACCCAAACTAATACACAAGGTGCATTGCTGGGTCTTATTCATAAAGTATATGTCACTAGCAGCTGAGAGTTTGGACCACTTCAGTTCATACAATACTAGCTCAAACTCTACAGATAACATCTAGAAATGCTTACTTTGGGGGCTAGTGGTTCAGAGTACTGGCTGCTCTTGCAGAGGGCCTGCGTTCAGGTCCCAGCACCAACAGGATGGCTAACAACCATCTATAAGTCTAGTTCTGGGGGATCTGACATCCTCTTCTGGCCTCTCTACATGCACTAGGCACACACACACATAGTACACAGACACACGTGCAGGTAAAACCTCCATACACACAAAATTTAGAAAAAAAATAATAAAAATTTTAGTCCTTGCCTGTTCTGGAATAGAGGTAAATTTATTTTCTTCTCAGCTAACTTGTCAACGGGACCTCGATATACATTTAGCTTAATCTTTAACTTCACTATGTTTGTAAGGAATATTCTTCAGTGTTCTCTTATCTATATGTATTATTAATAAAACAATACCATTAAGCATGTATATTGACTGGGAGAAACCCCAAGTGCAGGAAGATTCTGGAAAAGAACTGGACCCCCGAGGATGGAGGACATGGGTGACTCTTGTCAGAAAGTTTTATACACTTATAATGTTAGGCCTGGTTAGATCAGGTCTGTAATTCTAGAAATGGGGAGGGGGGCTGTGTGTATTGATGCACAATGTATTAATAGCTCATTGGCAGAGAGCTTGCTCAGCACCTGGGTAGCCTTAAACTTAATCCCCGATACTGCAACTCTCCCTGCATTATTCCGGGAAAGGATCTCTCCTTTCCGTCCCTCTTCTCCCACCATGGTAAAGGATGCTTCTTATTTGTTGGCGCCATGTTTAAAGTAATCGTATTGGCTCTGGCACACAGCCAACCCTCAAATGGGATTTTTTTTCCCCCTAGCACCTGACTCAGATGAGACAGTGATGGACACGTGGGTTGAGTGCCGCGGAATCTTGGCTAACATAATGCTGGTGGACCTGCATAACCCAGTCCTTCCTTGAGGGTTATACAGGCTGCAGGTGGACTGTGTTTCAGATTTCGAATCCCCATGGGGCAGCGCCTGCCTCTTCAAGAGGCCCCCTGTAGAACCTTCCCCACCCACCACACACATACACACACACACACACACACACACACACACAGCCCCACCTGGCCCATTGTGCAAGGCGGCTGTGAGTACCGTCCGTCACTTACGTTTGGTGCATCTCTGAGAACCGGGAGCCTTACTCCAGCCGTGGCAGCACTGCCCCCCACAGACATTGATCCTGAAACAAAACCAGACCCCTGAGTCCAACGACGCTCACTTCCCAAGAATCCCAGCTTTCAGAGCATTCCTGAAAAGCCAATCTCTTGCTTCCACATTCCTCTGGATTAGAGAGAGCTCTAAGTACTCAGGATGCCCAACCCAAAGTTGCCCAAGTGAAAGGGTAAGGGACCATTCACCTGCAAGGATGGAGGAGCCAAAGAGCGGAGAATGAAAATCCCAACTAATGGTTGTCTTAAACCCCCCCCCCATTAAAACAGAGTCAAATGTAGTCTTCATATTCCCTGGGCCCACTTTGCTTCAGAGAAGCATCCTCTCCTCCCACCACCACCACCCCCCCACACACACACCAAAAAAAAAAAAAAAAAAAAAAAAAAAAAAAAAAAAAGTGAGATCACCCGTAGGGAATCCAGCCTTGCGAGGGGGGATCGGGCGGGGGGGGGGGGGAGCCAAATGTCCAAATTAAGACTCCCCACCCCAACTTGTGATTAATGGGGAGAACGTAGCTCCATGGGGATACTTACCAGCACCGAATAACAAACCTTCCAAGCCCCTCTGCAGTCCATGCTAAGTGTCTCATTAACCCCAACCCCTACCACCTCAGGACAGCCGACCCCCACAGGTGCCAGGAAACCCAGGTCTACAGTTTCCAGGATGCCCAAGGAGAGCTGGGTCTTTAAAGCCAACTTTCACTCACAATCCCTTTTTCATTAGGTAAACCAAAATTAAAAAAAAAAAAAAAAAGGAGTTGCAAGAAGTTTAATTGATGCCTTGGGATTAAGCTCTAGTGACTTCATGTTTACGCCCATGGTCTAGGAGCAGAAGCGTTTGCGCACAGGAGGTTACGCCCCGGGGAAGAAATAAATGCCTTTTGTGTTTCGCCCGCAGCTCCGTAACAATGCACTCGGAGTTAAACTCCAGTAAAAGTGAGCGGGCTTCCCCGGCGCTCGCCCCTTCCCGCAGCGCCCCCGGTGGGGAGGAGACGGCCCCCCGAACCCCGGCGGGTCCCCGCGCGGGAGGCGGGCGGAGCATGGGCTTACCCTTGCAGCTGCTGCTTCTGCTGAACCTGCAGCCTGGAGCCCCCGGCGCTCTGGGTGTCCTGGGGCACTTTGGAGCGCACGGCTTGCCTGCCATGTTTGGCGAAGCGGGTGACCGCGGGCTGAGCACCGGCCTTAGAGTGGAGCTGCCGGCCGGGCGCCCCCGGACGCGCGGGCTCGGGTGGCAGCGGTGATCGCAGCCCGGGCAGGGCCGCGCCGCCAGGCTGGCTGGTGCGCCGGGTCCGCTCGGCTGGGGGCCCGGCCAAGGAGCGGCTGGAGGTGGCCGATGAGCTGCGGCTGTACCTGGCGTCCAGCGCGACGTTGAAGGTCCGTGGGGGCCCAGCCAGAGGCAAGGCTCCGGCAGCCAGCCCCGGGCCCGGGCGCACCACGTACGTGATCCTCCGCACCCGGCCGTGCGCAGACCACGCTAGCAGCCCTGCCCAGAGCAGGAGTCCCCACCTGAGCCAGGCTCCCGCCATCGCGGGCAGTCTCCGGCCGCGCGGCTCGCCCTGCCCCGGCGCGCTCGCTCGGTATCCCCCGAGGACTCCGCGGAGAGCCGGGACGCGGCGGGGTGGAGGCCGACTGGGTGGCCGCAGGGGAGGGAGCTTTGCGGGCGGCTGAGCGGCAGCGGACCCCAGCCGGGAGCGGTGGCGAGCAGGGGGCGGGAGTTGGGGTGGGGAGTAGGGGAGGGGCGCGGGCTGCGCAAGGTGAGGGTCCCCTGGCTCAGCCGGGGTGTCGCGGGG
This sequence comes from Onychomys torridus, assembly GCF_903995425.1. Classification (NCBI taxonomy): domain Eukaryota; kingdom Metazoa; phylum Chordata; class Mammalia; order Rodentia; family Cricetidae; genus Onychomys; species Onychomys torridus. Next base: position 28,577,343 of record NC_050463.1, read on the forward strand.
TGCAGCCGGGGTACCACGGGCGCCGACCCGCGAGGGTGGGAGAGGACGATCGTGAGCGCTGGACGCTCGGAGGCAGCCCCAGCTGCAAAGTCTTTTAAAAGTTTCTTCTCCCCGGTGGAGCCGTGTGTCAGATCTGAACAGCCAATCTGCGACAGACGTGACGTCAGGCAGCAAATCCTAATTGGGGAAAGCTTGAGATGAGCCGGGAAAACGAGCTACCACCCTCGGCATCCAGAGATTGGGGCTGTGGGTCGGGTGGACTGAGGTCCCTGCTCCCCGAGTCCTCGGTCCCCAGTCCCAGGAGAAGACAAAGGGCTCCCAACGGTACCGGAACAGCCTTTTTCTTCTAGCAGCCCTATAGATTCGGGCTATACAACTGGAAGCTCAGGCACTTTCTTACCCGAGCTCGCTCCAATATTGTCGACAGGAGGTGGATTAAAACACTGGGTCGCGCCCCAGAAATGAGCTGTCCATTGGAAAGTGATTAGTCCTATTAGACCAAAGGATAACTCCGGGTGGCTTGGTGGTACCCTACTTCTGGAATTGGAGGGTCGAGAATGCATGGCGGGCAGCAGGGGGCGCCCTGTAAATGAAGAAAATCCGCGGTGGTCCTTGTAGAGTGGGGCATTTTGTATTCCTAAAGTGCGTGCGTGCGTGTGTGTGTGTGTGTGTGTGTGTGTGTGTGTGTGTGTGTGTGTGTGTGGTGTGTGTGTGTGTGTGTGTGTGTGTGTGTGTGTGTTAGAGGTGTGGGGGTGGAGGGGGTGAAAGAGAGTTTTGGAGAAAACCAGGAAATGACATCTTCACTGCTAACATTGGAAATAAAACAATGTTATCAACAGAATGCATGCTGTTATTACTTGCCTGAAATCAAAAGTCCATGATAATAACTGTATATATTTTTTAAAAAGGCCTGGAGAGATAGCTTGGTTGTTTCGGTAGTTAAGAGCACTGGCTGCTCTTTCAGAGGACCTGGATTAGATTCCCAGCACCCACATGTTGGTTTATAACTATCTATAACTCCAGTTCCAGGGGTTTGATGCCCTCTTCTGACCTCCAGGTGCCCAGACACATATGCAGACAAAACAGTGATACACATAAAATAGACAATGTTTTAAAATCATAAACTAAGAAGGGTCTTTTCCCAGGCTTTGGTTTTCTCTCCTATTAATAAGTTTGCCTTTGTTTGCTAGCTTTCCATACATCAGCTTGGGACAAGTGGTAGCAAGTGAGAACGATTTAAGAAATATTAATCATGAAAAAAATCGTTTCAAGTTGAGGAAGCAATCTCTGATCTGCTTTTCTCTGAACGCTGCAGAAATACTGGTGAGTGTTTGATCGGAGAAGCCTGGGCCTCCAGCTGCCTCAACACTCACTTTCTTCTTCAAGATCAGTGTCTTAGAACCACTGTCATCCAAGAAATACACCTGGGCGCCAGCCTAAAATGATTACTAATTGCTACAGAGCACAGGCATTTCACCTCTACTCTCAGAAATCCTGCTTCCTCAACACACACCAACTAGGTGAAAAGTCCCTTCCCGCCCTAACAACTTGTCCCATTGTGCAGGATAATTCTAATTCAGCCTCAGAGCCAGGTCAAAATGAACCGTAGTGAGGGGGAGGGCCAAGACACTGTCTCATGTCTGCATCTTTGGGTTCTGTATGAATTAAAACCAGGAAACAAATGCCTGTCAAGTGTCTGCTGGGCAAAAGGCATACAGCTACACAGACAGCATCCTTGTATCTATCTGGGGCTACAAAGTATCCCAAGGCACAAAGCCTTTGTGTTAAGGAAGCCTATCTGGTGGGGCAAACAAGCTCTAAATAAAGCCTTTAAGAAGATAAACAACTGAATTAAGTAACACTTAGAGAAAAGTAACAGAATCTGTTACTCACAACGCAGGATTTGATCTCCACAGTCCTACATCATAGAATAGCCGATAATTCTTTGTCATCTTGTGGACAATTCACAACAGGAAAAAAAAAAAAAACATTTCTAGCTGCAGTTCAAGCCTGCCCATGAAGATGGTGTGTGTCCTGTAGGGATTTTTCTAAGCAGCTAATTGCAGTGGACAGGGAGTGGGGAAGGAAGCGTGAGGCAAGGCTGAGAACATTTTGATGAAGGAAGACATGAGGTGGGGAGTGAGGAAGAGACCTGACAAGGGAAGAATGACCCAGGACAGCATCCCCAACAAGAAGTCTTTACTAGTCTTCAGTAGTGGATGGGACTTCCTGGGAAGTGTCTCCCAAGACCAGGAGGGATGGAGGATGACCTATGTCAATGCCGCATGCAGGACAGGAGAAGCAGCTGTCTGCAGAGGTCACAGCTGGAAGCAGACTCTCAGGACCTAGCCTTGCTACTTTGAGCAAGTCACCCCACCTGTCTGGATTTCAGTTTCTAGATAATCCGGGCCTCTGCTTGGAATCGCTGTATTTGCAATGAAACTGACTTGCACTCTGCTCTCTGGCTCCACAGAAAAGTGTTTCCTGTGGACATAGCTCAGACGGTAAGAGCACCTGCTGTGCAACCCCGAGGACCTGAGTTCATATCCCCAGCACCCATACAAAAGCAGAACACGGTCACACAAGCTTGTAAGCCCAGTACTGTAAGGGGTGGGGAAAGAAACAAAGGATGCTGGGACTTGCCGGCCATCAGCCTGGCTCCAGGTTCGGTGGGAGACCCTGTCTCAAGGGAATAAGGCAGAAACAATAACACAGGACAACCAATGTCCTCCTCTGGCCTCTGAACAAACGTAAAGTCAAGCATACACACACACACACCATACCAATTACATATACCATGCACACACCAAAAAGAAAGAAAGAAAAAAATTACAAATGTTTTCTACCATTGAAAATACACAATGCAATCTTTCTCTTGACAGCAATGGGGGGGGCAACATTTCTAATGCATCTTCAGCCAATTTATAACCTCCCACATGAGTATTCTCTAGTGGGAATGCTCACTAGAGGAGCCCATACACATGCTGGAACATTATGCGTGTCTACACAACCACGAATACACAAGCATATGCATGAGCAAGCAGCCCTACTCCGGGGCTGCTGGCAGATGCCACTGGAACCACAGTCTTCCACGAGCCTCTTGTTATTTACATGACTATCAAGACAATCCTTGGGAACTGCACTGTGTCCCTCTCATAATATCACACGAGATGGTCGCTCATCTCAAACACTGAACTCACTATTAATCCTGAAAGTGAAAGCCCAGTTTCTGTCAGGAATTGAGATCGGCCTTTGCCAAGTCTCAACCCAGCTTAATGCCACAGACCCTGGACCCAAACCCCACCAGGGTTCAAGGCCCATTTATATTGGCAGTACACAACTTCCTTGTTCGAAAACCAAGTCTTTAAAGATCTCATAAAACTTCTTGGACTTCAGATGGTTTTTTGAAAACAATACTCAGATGAGCTAAGTGTAAATGAATCAGAAAAGAAGATTGTGTTTCCCATTAAAACCCAGGGGTTTGAAGATTAGGGAAGAAAGTGAGGCTGGCACATGCCAAAGATTTCAAAGCACTTTGAGACCATTAATCAAATGCAGCACGCAGCCAGGTTCCCTCATCTCTACACTTTATGGCCTTTGTAATTGAAAATCTTTTCCTACATTTAGGATTAGCTACAAATCAACTTTTGTGGCTGCCTGTGACCAAAAATGTATCCACGAATGTTTTCTCCAGCCAAGGATTTCATGGACCCCCCCCCCCAACTCAGTCCTCCATAGTCTCATCAAGAAATTCCTAGAAAGAGCAAAGGAGAGGTGAAGCGGCAGCTGTTAAAACATCATGAGTCTGTACTCAACGTGAAGAGAGAGGTTGAGGGACAGTGGATAGGGAGTGTGAGGTTGCAATGAGTGTCTTCCAAAGGCCCCTGTCTTACAGGCTTGGTCCCCAGAGTGGTGTTACAGCGAGGTGATGGAACCTTTCATGGAAGCAGCTTCGTAGGGTGTGTCATCAAAGGGGATTATGGGAACATGAGCTCTTCCTGTTGCTCTTTTTACTTCCTGAATCATGGGGCGAGAAGTTGGTTCCGACACACGCTCCAGCCACCATGATGGGCTGTCTCAGCAGAGACCAAGAGAAATCATGAACTGGGACTTCCAAATCCGTAAACTAAACAAGCCTTTTCACATGTAAGCTTGTTATCCAAGGTATTTCCTTAGAACAACAGAACAGAGCTGAGTAGTACAAGAGAGAAAGGGAGATGGTTTGCCGGGAAAAGATACATCATAGTACAAGAATGGGCAAAGGGAGCAGGAGGCTAGAACAAGAGCGAACCACAGTAGGGGAAAGACAAGAGATCAGTGAATGGAGACAGGCACAGACAGAGATGAATGAAGAGAGGGAAACAGGAAACATGGGGAGGACAGAAATGAGACCTAAGCTGAGAGCGGTGATGCATGCCTCTAGGTCCAGCACTTTAGCTTTAGCAAAGCAGCAAAGGCGAGGGGAGGGGGAGGAGGGAGGAAGAAGGGAGGGAGGGAGGGAGGGAGGGAGGGAGGGAGGGAGGAAAAGAGGGAGGCAGGGAGGGAAGAATGAAAGCAGGAGGGAGGGAGGGAGGGAGGGAGGGAGGGAGGGAGGGAGGGAGGGAAGGATGAAAGCAGGAGGGAGGGATGGAGGGAGGGAAGGAAAGAAGGACGGACGAACCTGTGGGCACGACTTCTCAGGATGCTAGTTCTGATTCTGGAAGCCTTTTCTGAACATCAGCCAGTTCTGACCTGATCAGCTCATCCTGGTGAGGTCAGGAATTTAACCCATGCCTGTATAGTGTGGCTGGCTGCCAGGCGCCACACACAAAGTCGGAGAGACAGGGAATCTAACTCCCTGCATAGGCAGGGAGGCAAAGAGGGAATCTTTAACTCCAGGTAGACCCCAAGTAGGTACCTAATTCGTTCTCATGGTCCTCTTTTCTTGCAACTGTCAACTAACTGTTCTATCAGAAACCAGGAGTGAAGGCCAAGCATTGTGACACACGCCTGTAATCCTGGGAAGGCTAAGGCAAGAGAATCAGGAGTTCAAGACCAGCCTGAGCTGCACTGTGAAACAGCCTCAAAAAGATTAAAAAATGGAGGTCAAAAGGTTAAAAGTAGGCTGGGCGGTGGTGGTGCATGCCTTTAATCCCAGCACTCAGGAGGCAGAAGCAGGTGGAACTCTGTGAGTTCCAGGCCAGCCTGGGCTACAGAGTGAGTTCCAGGAAAGGCGCAAAGCTACACAGAGAAACCCTGTCTTGAAAAAGAAAAAAAAAAAAAGTATTAAAAGTGTATAACTTCCTCCCCTACACCTGGCTCAGTTTCAATAAGAAATAACATGAAGCTGTACAGATAGAGATGTCAGAATCTGTCTGCTGGGCTGTGTGAGCAAGACAGAGAAAGGTTTGCCTTGAAAAGAAACACGAGGTACTTCCAACAGAGGCAGCAGTAAGACCCACGGGTTTCCCAGCATTTCTTTTCCCTCGAAGTACCTCTCATTGTTCCCCAACAAACATTTGTTGACTCTCCACCAGGGCCTTAAACTGGCCTTTGTGGAGCCTTTGAAAGAAAGAAAGAAATCAAAGCAGAGCTGCCTGCCCACCACTTGGCATCACTACGATGAGCAAATACGTGGTGGAGAAATGGGAAAGACAAGTGGAGTCGTCCATGTGCTGTGGAGAGAGGCAGAACCTGAAAGAGTGATGACTATGAGGAAATGGCTGAGTGGAGTGGCCTGCGCTGCTACTTGGGGCCACATGATGTCCAGGCCCGTGCACTGAGGGCCAAGTGCAGTGAGGGCTACGTCTGAATCCATGGCCCTATTGAAGTCGAGGTCTGTGTGGCTTTACCAGCCAAGACCATGAGGATGTCAGTAGTCTGGGCTGCCACCAGAGGCCATGTTGATGTCAAAGGGCCTTGCTGCAGACAGGCTCATACTCATCTGAGAGATCAGAGACCCGAGACCATAGTGACTTCCCAGCCTGAGCTGCGGTCAGGAGCCGTGTCTGGATCCGTAGCCTTACCTCAGCTGGGATCTATGTTGATGTCTGTCGTCCATGTTACCACCAAAGGTCATGTGGATGTCCCTAAAGCTATGGTGACATCCGTGGTCCTTGCTGAGCAAGCCCCGCCCCTTGCCGGCCCTAGGGGCTTGGGCATGGGAGAGCTGGTCCTGCCCCCCACAGGGAGAGCTAGCGCCAGTGGCATTGGTGTGGGTCACTGAAGCAGGAGAGCTAGCTCTGCTCTTCCCAGGAGAGCTGTCCCGCAGGAAGCATGATGGTACCGGTGGTGGTGTGATTGCCAGAGCCCTGGTCCCGAAGGCGTGGGCGCAGGAGAACTGGGCTGACCAACTCAGCTACCACTTAGACACACAACCAGAGCTTTGAGTGGACACACCCCAATATCTATCCCATCTATGACCTGCGGCGGCGGCGTATGGAGGGACTGGTCCTGCGGAACCACAGCTGCAGGATCTCCGTGACTCAGGGCGCAGCAGGATATCTGAGAGAAGCCTAGGTGAGGGTCCAGTTTTGATGGTGTAGCAGAAGCCAGAGACCTTGAACTAGACCAACAACTCATTGCAATGAACATTTACACGTAGAGCTGTTTGGGCACAAGGGTGTATTGTGTGGCACACTGCAGCTTCCAACGCCACTATGATGATGAGCAAATATGTGATGGAGAGGTGGGCAAGCTAGAGGAACAAGGTGGATTTTGTTGTATCTTATTATTTTTTTCTTTTCTTTTTTGCAGAGACTATGGGGTGGAGGGTGGACACGGAAGATCTGGGAGATGAGTGGAACTGGGGTGCGTGATGTGAAATTCCCAAAGAAATGTTTTTAATGTTATATTTAAAAAGAAAAAAGAAAAGAAAACTTTAACACCAGCTTCCATTTTAAGTGCAGAACTTAAATAAATACTATGGCACTGTTTTGCAAGTCAATGCAGCCCCTGCAACAGGAAGTGCCTTCACAGTCCTGAATCTTCTCTACGAAAATTGTACAGCTGATCTAGCAGGCAGACAAGTAATGCCTCACGTGGCTAGCATTGGAAAGACTGGAGGAAGGGGCAGCAGGGAAGTGGCTCAGGGATTAAGAACTGCCCTTACAGAGGAAGGGCATTCAGTTCCCAGCACCCCTCTGGCAGTTTCCAACCATTCATAATCCAATTCCAGAGGATCTAGCGCCCTCTTCTGGCCTCTGTGGGCTCTGCCTGCACACAGTGCACAGACATACAGCCAGGGGAACCACTCATACACATAAAATAAAAGTAAGTCTTTTAAAAGAAAAGAAGGAACAAGGAATAGGCAATAAGATCTACGAAGAGAGGAAAATGCCAAGATCGTAAGGGAGACAATATCAAGACCTCAGGCCTGCCTTTACACCAGTTTAAAGGAGACAGTCAATAAAAAAGCAAGTGTAGCACACGCCAAAGAATTAAAATTAAAAAAAAAAAAAAAAAGCATCAGGACAACAAATAAACCAATTTTAAAAAAATGAGCTATAGGTCTGACTGGAGAGTTCTCATCAGGAGAACTGCAAATGGATGATCAACATTTAAAAAGGGTTCAATATTATTACCCATCAAAGACATTCTATTTAAAATCCCTTTGAGATTCCATCTCACCGCGTCAGAAGGGTTGCCATCAAGAAACAGCAACAACAAAAGCTGCCAAGGATGAAGGGAAATGCAAACCTTTGTTGACTGTTGGAGGGAGGGAAAGCTGGTTACTATGGAAATCAGCACTCAAGAGTCTGGGGGTAGAGCTAATATGAACAATATGTACCACTTCTGTGTATCTACCCCAAAGCTCCTGTATCCTGCTGGAGAAGCACATGCTTATCCATAGTCATTGCTGCTCTGGTCACAGAACTAGGAAATGGAACCAGCCTCGAAGTCCACCAGCTGATGGATGGATAATGAAAACGTGGTATATGCACCCGATAGAATTTCACTCGGCTGTAAAGAAAAACAAAATTGGGAAATAGGTAAATGGATGGAGACAGAAACAGTCATCCAGAGGGCGGTAACCCAGATCCAGAAAGACAAGTGCCTCATGGTCTCCATTGTGTGGACCCTAGCTTCAAACTTCTAGCTTGTTGTGTTTAACTTGAAGTACCTTCAGACGTGCGGAAACTAAAATGAAGTCATGGGGTGGTGGTGTCCTTTGCAGGAGGTGGGGTGGGATAGTTGAACATAGGAAAAATGAAATAAAAACAAGTTGGAGGACTTCTTGTGATCAAGAGACATGTTTTGTAGCTCTCTCTGTTGAAATACATCTCAGTTTGGGGTATATCCGAAGTGGGTTTTTGTTTTTGTTTTTGTTTTTTTTCCCTCAACACAGGAACAACCCATTAAAAAAATTATAATTTACCAGGTGGTAGGGGTGCACGCCTTTAATCCCACTCTGGAGGCAGAGCCAGGCAGATCTCTGTGAGTTCGAGGCCAGCCTGGTTTACAGAGCAAGATCCAGGACAGGCTCCAAAACTACACAGAGAAACCCTGTCTCCAAAAACCAAAATTAAAAAAATATATATTATGTATTTATTTATTTGTGTATGTGCCTGAGTGTGTGCACACTCGTGTGGTGGCAAGCCTGATGACCTGAGTTCCAGTCCCCAAGCCAGTAAAAAGAAAGTTGTCCTCTGATCCACACGCACATGCCGTGACATGTTTGCATATCTGCACCAGAGGAGACATGCATTTTGGAGACAGGGTTTCCCTGTGTTGTTTTTAGCTCATTTTGGAATCTCTGTGTTTAAATACTTCTGGGTCCTTTCACATAGTCCATGGGATTTTCCTAGTTTCTCTGATTAAATTAGAGTTCAAAGATGCTCAGGCAGCTGCAAGATTGGTTGAGTGCCAGGTGGGTAATAATACTCTCCATAACCAGATACAGTCACTTATATCAATGGTGACCCAGTTTTAAAGGAAATTCCTGCTTCCCTTCCTTCAAGGCTTTCCAGGATGCTGAGTTACTAAAATTGCTGCTTTCCTGAAATCTCAAGTCCTTAGTGATATGAACTGTCTATGTGGTTTCTTTCATTGACGGTAAAGATTTCATACAATAGCACCATATTGTGACACCACTTCAAGTTAGCACTGAGCTGTGAGAGAGGGAACAATGGGCACCCAGCATGTATCTGTAATCCCACCACTGGGGAGGTGGAGACAGGCTGATCCCTGTTGCTAGCTGGTTATCTAGCCTGGCCTACCTGGCAAGCTCCAGGAAGCAAGAGTCTGAAGGAAGAGGAATGGGGGGAGGAAGAGGAAGGGGGGAAGAGGAGGAGAAGGAGGAGGAGGAGGGGGAGGGCTAGAGAGATAGCTCAATGGTTAAGAGCACCGACTGCTCTTCAAAGGTCCTGAGTTCAATTCCCAGCAACCACATGGTGGCTCACAACCATCTGTAATGAGATCTGGTGCCCTCTTCTGGCCTGTAGGGATACATGCAGGCAGAATACTGTATACATAATAATAAAATTAATAAATAAATCCTAAAAGAAGGAGGAGGAGGAGGAAGAAGAAAGAAGAAAGGGAAAGGAAGGAAGAGGAATAAAAGGTGGACAGGACCTGAGAAATAATACTCGAGGTTATCTCCTGACCACCACGCACATATTCTTGCATGTGAACTTGCACACACATGAACACACACACAAAATTAACACGACAATTTTTTTTTCTTCCAAAATGTGTTCTTTGCCTCCCATCAGATTGATGAAGGTGTCAAGTAAAGGAAAAAGCAGTCAGGAAAAAAAGGGATAAAGGCAGCAACCGCTAATCCACTTCAACTCCAATGTTGCTGCATTTCGAAGACTCACATTTGGGGGAGAGGGGGCTAGTTTGGGCCTGCTCCCTCGTCTGTCTCAACTACATTTTCCTATCAGTTTTTCCTCCTCTTTGAAAGAAAAAGGAGATCTGACACTCCACCAGTGAGTAAACACATGAGGCCCAGACTCCTGCCTCCAAACTTGCCCTGGTATCATTCTCTCAGACACCTTCATCCCCTCCCTGGAGTCCTCTTCCTTCAGAAGACCACCTAAGCCCTTTGAGGTGGTCCTTCACTATTCTTCTCTCTCAGCTCGGTACCTTTCATGCAGCGTCAGACACTGGACATGGGACGCGCACCTTAAGAACACTTCCCGCCCTTGACAACTTTATTTTCACCTTCTTGGTTCCAGTGAGAGTGAAAGCCGGGTCACAGGTATCAGCAGCTGAGATCAGGGTAGGACACTGACATGTCTGTCACAAGCTGCCACCATTCAGGGCCCTACCAGAGCCCACATCAATTTCAACAGAAATTGCTCGCAGTAAACCAAGCAGCGGCTCTCTGCAGGGTGGAGAGAGTTTTCCTAACCGTGAACTTGAAAAGGGGTTTGAGAAGTTCTAGAGAAAGAATCTGGTTTGAGGTTGGCTCGGAACACTGTTTGTACCGACAGGACCCCCTCATTCAAACCCTCGCCCATTTTATAACATCCTTTGGGGTTGCCTTCTTAGTTTTGCCCTGTGCGCGGAGACCAGGACGGTCTCTGCGAAGGGAACGAGTGAAACCCACCGTAAGAGCAACTGTGGGTGAATTGAGGCGTGCGCAGAAGTAACTCAGACCTCCAAAGACACACCAGCTCGGGAGGAAAGGCCTGGCTTGCTGAGACCAGTAAAACCAGCCCAGTGTCTGGAGTCCTTCGGGTTTCCTGGTTTTAAAACACAGGTTTAAAAAGCTACTGCTGAGCAGGATCTGGTTACGTGTGCCAGCTGCCAGCAACTTTACACTTAACCCTTTCCCGCCCTCCCTGATGCCTGGGCCGCGGTGCACTTCTCTTAGAAATGCCTCGACCATCCTTCTCTTTCCCAGTGCTTTCTGCCCCATATATACGTAACCGGCCAAAGCCTCAGGGCTCCAGGACGACGCCTGCACCCGCGGTGATTCCTATGCCTCAGCTTCACGCCTGGAGGCCTGTGCAGAGGGCGCGGGGGAGGGGGTGGCGGCAGGGGGACTGGGGAGGCCTGGTGTGTCATAGTTCCACTGTAACACAGTGCTCCATTCATGGGGAATGCTGGGTGTTTTTAAATAAACAACGGCTCCCACCCTTGGCGTGCACAATAGCAGCAGGTAGTCCAGAGCCCTTTAGAAAACTAACAGGCATCCTTGTTTCAAAATCAAGAGGTTGATGACTTCATTGACTCCTTCATTTACTCAAGGCTTCATTCATTCCTTTTATTTATTTATTTTTATTTATTTATTTATATTTATTTATTTATTTATTTATTTATTTATTTATGTTTGGTAGTGGGTGTGCTGGGGATGAACTCATAAGCATTCTACTACTGAGCCACCTCCTCAACTGTTGTTTGGGTTTTTTGGTTTGTTTGGTTTGGGGTTTTTTGTTTTGTTTTTGTTTTTTGTTGTTGTTGTTGTTGTTTTTGTTTTTGGTTTTTTTTTTTGAGACACAACGGCCTCCCTAAGTAGCCCAGACCAGCCTTGAACTCAGGTCCCACCCCACCCCTGCCTCCAGAGCTCTGGGACTACAAGTGTGTACCTGGGAGTCAATAGCCATTTTTTGAGGAACATTTTTTTTAACTATGAATGAAGAAAAGATTTGAAACATTTTTTTTTTCTTAAGATCCAATACTGACAAGATCCAAGGCCTCTCTCTAAAATTGCAGGAAATTATCTTTGAAAGCACCAGGGAAGAGTGCCATCTTGCCAGAAAATTCTATAGGAGCATGTGTGTAAGCATCTGCAGAATATGGATATACAATCCCAGTTATTTGTGCACTGGGAGGGAATTGATGGCACAGTCAAGTGACAGCTTTGGCATCAAACAACCTGGGCTCCGTTTCCGGTTCCTTTGCTAAGTCTGGAAGAGAAACTGGGGCCTGTGCATCTGGGATGGGCAGGTAGGAACTAAAGTCTTGAATTCCCTACTCTTCGGAGGGAACGTTTTGGAGGTTGCTCAGTGCGATATGTCCTGGGACCGCTCCTCAGCTGGAAACTGTTAGAGACAGAGAAGCGCGGCCTTGGTTATCTTGAGAGGTCTGTGGGGGCTACAGGTTGAGTTTATCACTTTCTGGTTCGGCACACTGAATGATTTCTCTGTGATCATGAATGGTTTCCTGGCCACCAGCTTTGTCTCTACAGAGTTAGTGCCTCAACTAGCTTCTTCCAGTAAGAGAAAGCTCTTCCTGGACAAATGGGTGTTTCTCTGGGAGCTTTGTAATCAAAGATGAGTTCTTCCCTCCATGGAGAGTTTGCAAAGTCAAACTGCAGGTACTCTTGCTGACAGAGGACAGAAACGTAAGATAGGGGATGTCTGTTACTATCATACCTCACTTTTCCATTATGAACCATCACGAACGGCAGAGGTAACGTTTTGACACATTTAAGTGCAAGCCTTCTAATAATAACAAGTCAGGCGTCTAGTTCAATGCAATCCTCCTCATTTCCCCCAGCATCAAGGTAGCAAGCATTAGGATGCCACCAATTCACTAGCTTAATACTCACAACCACCTATCAGCAACACTGGTACTATTGCACAAGGCCAAAACTAAAACAAAAAAGCCACACCCAGCCCCCTGCCTGTATTGTAAATAAAGTTTTACTCAAACACAGGCATGCCCATTATGTAAGCCAGTTTTGTAATACATTGGTACAAACAGTTGCATATACCCTCAAAATACCTGTGCTTTTCCCTTTGCAGAGTAGGTCTGACTATTGTTGCCCTCAGCAGTAGTAAGTGGCAGCGCTTGGTTTGAAACTGTCTCAAGACAATTCAGAACTCAGGTATAAGCAAGCATCAGGTCTCCAGCAGGTGGGAGTCTCACAAAACCTCTCCGGTCCCCACCTTCCTAACTGCACATCTTTTGTTAAAAAGAGATGTTTGATGGGTATTTCCAGAATATGACAGTCTATCCTGGCGACCTCTCCCTAACAAGCACCTTTAAAACACTGGACAAGATGAATAGCGGGTTTGGCAGGAAATTAACTTACCTTAATCCTCAGGAGTCCAAAAGGAGTGGAAGCCAGAAGAGCTGGCGAAGCTCACCCACGCAGGCAGGGTACCCTAAGGGCATTTGCTGATGTTTTGTAAATTAGACCATTCAGTTTTAACAACACCTGAGGATGGGGCACGGGGGACCTTTGCAACAAGGCAGTGCAGTGTCAGCTTGGAGCTCTGGAATGAACCCCCAAAGGCCCACATGGTTGGAGCTCTGGAATGAACCCCCAAAGGCCCACATGCCCAGTAAAAGAGTAAAGTAGGAAATATTTGCTAAGCAAAGAAAGCCCGCAAAGAAAATGTTGTGTCTCAACCTTACTTTTAGTTGGAAGAAAAAAAAAAGTCTCTACCCCACCCCCAGCAGAGGTAACACAGCAAATTCACTCCACATACCCATTCCAAAAGTATTTTAAGCCAAAAAACGTATTCATCTCTGGCACTAATGAAAATAGAAGGGGTATTCTCGCCACACGAGCCTCATAAAATTCTCAGTGGAAAAAAAAAGTGCTTTTGATTTAAAAAAAAATCACAAAACCACTCACAGAGTGAGGTATCAGAGTTAGCGGAAGCATCACATATCAGAATCAGCCGTGTGAAGCTGTAGGTATGGGAATTATGCATGCATGTATATGGGTACATACATGTGCATGCCATGACACTCGTGTGGAGGTTCTCTCTCATGACGGTCAGTTATCTCTCTCCATCATGGAGGTTCTGGAAATCAAACTCAGGTCATTAGTCTCAGGGCAAGCCCTTTTACCCATGGAGCCGTCTCATGAGCCCACAGTTCAAAAACATTTATGGATCCCAGAGAATTTCAAAATATATTCACATCCACACACATCCTGGCGAAAGTACAGAATGTTAAAAATAAGGATGATAGCATGAAAATAGGGGAAAGGTTATCAGCGCTATTTCTGACTCTTTTTTTTTTTTTTTTGCCAACAATAATAGATGCTAAAAGAGGAAGAATGTCTTCAGGGTGCTGGAGGAAATAGGTGAGGGGTGTATAATTACACAAGAAGAACGCTTACGCCTCAAGAATGAGGATGAAGTGGATTGTATTCAAGTGAACAAAAGCCAAGATAATTTACCTCCAAAACATCTTGAGAAGCCAGGTGTGGTGCACACCTGTAACCCCAGCACTTGAGACGTGGGGGATCGGGAGTTCAAGAGGCAAAGCAAAGGAAGCAGAAAAGAATCCTCAGGAGGCTGAGAATACGGTAAAGCACTTTGCCTAACAGCGTTCATAGGTGAAGGAGAAACGCTTAAGCATCAGAAATAAGGAAAGTGGGGGCTGGGGGAAGGCTCAGTTGGTAACATGCCTGCCACCCAAGCATGAGGACCTGTGTTAGGATGGCAACACCCACATAAAAGCTGGCCATGGATGTCCACGTCAGTAACTGAATAAGGAGCACTGGGGTAAGGACAGGAGAATCCCCTGAGCTCACTGGCCAGCCGGTGTAGATGTATCAGTGAGCACCGGGTTCAATGAAATACCATCTCTAAAAATAAGATGAATAGAGGACACAGTGCTGACTTCTGTTCTCTGTGTGCATGCACATACTCACACACTGACACATGAAATAACACACACACACACACACACACACACACACACACACACCAAATTAAGAAAAACAAGAAAAAGCATTCAGAAGGAAGATCTCCATTCTAAGAAGGTAATTATGTGATCAAAGAAAAATGGTAATTGCATTAATAAATAAAAATAAACATCAATGCTGATAATTATCTAATTTGAGACATTATAAAAAGAAGAAGAAGATCAGGGCTTCTAAAGAAGAGGCTGTAATAGGCTTCCTTCCTTCCTTCCTTCCTTCCTTCCTTCCTCCCTCCCTCCCTCCCTTCATTTATTTATTTATTTATTTATTTATTTGTTTGTTTGTTTGTTTATCTTTGTTTTAGGGATAGAATTTCACACCATAACTCAGAATGGCCCTGAAACTCACTCTGTTGACCAGGCTGGCTTTGAACTTGTGACAGTCCCCCTGCCTCAGCTTCTGGAATGCTGGGATCATAAGCATGAGTCACCATGGCCTTGTCCCCCTTTTCTGTTTCTTAAACTGACACATACATGCATGTATCCTATACCCTCTTGAATATATTGCAGAGTATTTTTCGTAGAAATAAAATACCCTCTAACTAGAAAAAAACTAAAACGCTAAGTTTTAGAAGGTAAGGAATAATCTTTCCCATTAAAAATGTTAGAGGAGAGGTGGCTTGTAAGTTAGGAGCACTGGCTGTTTTTCCAGAGAACCCTGGTCAATTCCCAGCATCCACATGGCAGCTCAAAACGCTCTGTAACTCCAGTTCCAGGGGACCTGATGCCCCCTCTGGCCTCACTGGATACTAGGAACACATGTTGTACACAGACATACATGCAAGCAAAACACCCATACACATAAAAATTAATTTTAAAAAAATTAGAAGAGGAAAATGGACTAAGAGAAGAATTCTCCAGGACAAATAGAATGTATGAAAAAGAGGCAAAACCAAATTCAATATGACTTATCAGTGGCCCAAAATAGTAACAAGTCATGTTACTGGCAAAAAAGAAAGTTAATGCTTTAAAACCTAGTTATATTTGTTATGTGACAAACACACTTGAAATAGAAATGCCCCAAATGTTTAGAGAGTAACACAATTGGAAAAAAAATACATAAAGCAAATGAGTTTTTCCAATGGGGGGAAAAAGTCAATTTCCTGTCTGCTTCCTGGTGTAAGCATTGAACTCTCACTAATTGGCCTAATAAAATTAAGAATAAGACAAGGAGAGAGGGAAGAGAGATAACCAGGGCCAGGGCATCTTCCGGCAGGAGAGACAAGCGCGGTGTCAGTCTATACCTGCAGAATTCACTCAACTATCAAACCTGGTGGTTAAGCAGTATGAGTCAAAAGTGAATATGATTTATTCCTATTTACATTAGGTCTGCACTGATAATGGCGCCTATAAGACAATCGGACAAATATTTCAAAATTGCTTGCATTTGGAGACAGGAGATTGATTGGCTACTAAATCCTATGAATGTCCTTCTTTGAAATATCAAGATGATTAGTTTAGACACAAGAATTCTACTATAAAGTTATGCAAAACTGAAAATACACAATAACAAATATATTCACCTGTAATGTTAAGTGTAATGCTGTAGAATTAGGAGAGAAATATTGGGGAAACGGGTGACTTGTATTTTCTACATATAGTCTATTCCGCAAGAATTCCTCTTTTTTTTTTTTTTTTTAACAATGGGTAGTCTTATCACCACATGACATGATAATTTAATTTTAAATCCTTTGTGTGTGTGTGTGTGTGTGTGTGTGTGTGTGTGTGTGTCCAGAATCCCAATGATGAAGAATTTGAAAAATGAATTCTTGGAAGAGAAAGTGAATCTAAAACGCTTTAAGAAACAGAAAAATATCATGAGCCCAATCAGTAGGTAATTGGATATAAATTAACTTCCTCAAAGTTTCAAGACTGCAACAAAGTGATGCCCAGTGGTTGCTATGGTAACAGAGGTATGCCTGATGAGGTTCTGTGCTTTCTGGAAGAATGCAAAACTCTGAATCAGACAAACCATTCCTTCCTGCCTCTGTACTTTTCTCCATGCCTCCTCCTCCTCCTCCTCCTCTTCCTCCTCCTTCTCCTCAGCCTCCCTGCATCCAATACTAAAAGGACCCTGGGCTTCCTGGCTCCTAGTCTCTTTGGGGTTCCATCCGTACTGCACTTTCCTGAAGGCATCTCTCAGTGAGCATCCTGAAGAACAGGGACTGGTCTACTTCCTGTCTCCATTGTCTAATTAATCTCCCCAGTTTCTTGTGCCTTCCTCTTCATCTGCTCAGCCTTCAATGAAGACAGCTACAAGACTTCATGTTCTGTTCCATATTCTTCCCCTTTTAAACTGTTTTTCTCCCCACCCCACCTCCCACCACCCCCACCCCCACATGAGTTCTCTTGGGAAATTAAGCTCTGGCTTCTCACTCTAACTCATGATTTTTTTTTCCTGTCTGTATTTCCACCTGCTCTCAGCTGGACCCACCACAGTCCACACTGGAACTACCTAAAGCCAAGCTCCTCCTCTTCTTCCCAGTCAGCCATTCTTGTCCCAGGCTCTAGCCCAGTCCAGGCGCCACCAGGGCCTCAACATACCCACCTCTGTTTCTAAGCCTTTACCAAACCTCCAAGTGCAGTTAAGGAATGTCATCCTCTATAGTTTGGGGGCATCTTCACCATGAGAGCACAGCCCACCCCATCAGGTGCAGGAGGTGGGGGGACAGAGAGTGACAGTGAGGTAGCCCTCAACAGCCTGAGCATGAACGATGAAAGGCTTGCCTCCTGGAGAGAGCCCATTTTTTAAAAAAATGGAAAAAAAAATGGAAAAGAAAAGAGAAAAAAAAATCAGCTGTGAGGTTCATGGACCAACTCTTTTCACTGCCACCAGCTGCAGTGTTTAGCCGGTGACACGAAGGTGGCCTCAGAAAAGCCAAATTAAGGGGAGCAGGGCTGTCAGGGAACCAGGAGATGCAAATTCTGGCATTTTCCAGTCTATTCTGTGAGAAGATTGTAATGGGGAGAGGGGCACCGCCCCGCTAGTCTCATCTTGATCTCAACTAACTGTCCAAGAGCCTCCTTGTCTATGCTGTTCATCAGTAAAGGGAAGAACCAGCCGCACCGAGGTATGTGGTGTGACATGCAGGACCGCATCACTCAGGTCCCCGAGAGGGAGACCCATAGCACACACTCCTGTCTAACGGGGACAGTGACTGTAATTTGGGTGTGTGTCATAGCATCATAAATGCTGGTGGCAAGTCCAGGTGAAACTAGGGAGTCCCGTTGCCACATCTATCAGACTGAGTGTTCCTCCATCCATCACCTTGCCACCCCCCAGGTGACAAGCAGCCAGATGTCTCCTTACCACCATTGGTACCCATGGGTCCTCTTCAAAACATGTTCCACAAGACCAGGAATGGGAAAACGTTTTCTACAGAGTTGATGTTTTAGGTTTTGCGGGCTCTAAGATCTCAACTATGCAACTTCATCACTACGGTAAGTTGGTAAGCTGTCATCATATGTGTCAACAAGTGGGTCTTTCTGGATCCCCGTGAAGTACTATTTACAAAAATACGGGTGGTGAGTCAGATGGGTCAAGCCCCAAGCCACAGCTTGTTCACCCCTGCTGCAGGCTGTGAATGCTATGGTAACAACTTAGTATTTCCTCTTTGGATCCATCCATACATTTCCATGGCTTGTTATGCCCTCTCTATGTCCTTAGAACAGATGGGAGACTCTCCACTGGCCTATCCCATAGGCCTTTGCACTTTAGCAATGATTGCAAACACAGAGCCATCTTCCTCGACTGAAGGAACCATAGAGTGACTTCTTCCGAGTCTTTCTGCAAGATCCTTAACTTCCAGCATCCATTTGACATTTTTATGAAGTCTCTGCTTCATTTTAATAATCCCTGTGCCCACTTCCTGGTCTCTGGGGGCAGTGAGCATGTCCAGCCCATGTGGGATAACCTAGAAGAGTGGCAGGCACATCAACCTTGTGTTGACTACCTTCCAAAGGTACCTAATGGGGTGAGGTCAGCCTGGTTCTAGCATCCATTGCCTCACCAATTGTTAGCATTGATTCAGCTAATCTGATAGAAAGACCAGTATCATCTCCGTTCCACATATGTCCCTCAAGAGAGGCACCCGTGACTGAAGAGGACACCCGTCTGTTAGAGCAGTGGCTCTCAACCCATGGGTTGGGATCACATGTCAGATATCCTGACTATCAGATCTTTACATCACGATTCATAACAGTAGCAAAATGACAGTTAGGAAGTAGCAATGAACAGGTTTTGTGAACAAATTTTTGCATGTGCTGGTTCTTTTCTGTAGCACTCAAAACAATGATCTGAAGCAGAGAAAACATAGTCTTGACTTGAAAACATAAAGACGTGGCTCTTCAATAACTGTATGGCTTCCTGCCAATGGCGGTAGAGGCTGAAGCCTCACAGGACCATCCATGAGCGAAGGTGGTCCTCCTGCTGTGGCCTGGGCCAGACAAGGCTGGAGACCCTCAGGAGGCTGTGTGAGCTGCCCAGTCCGTCTTAGAATGTGGGGTCTAGGAAGAAAGGGAGACCCTCTGAGGACCATGAACTCCTGAAGAGAAGGATTCAACCTTGAGCCCTTAGTAGGAATGCCAGAGGCATGATGCATGTGCAGTAAAATTCCCATGGGTTTCCTTGGAAGGTGGTTCCCTACCCCTGTGACCTGTTGTTTCCAACTTGCAGCTGGCCTTGGCAGACAGCTGATAGCTCAACAGGAGGCTACACCCTGGAAGCCTATGACAGACAACTACATCAAATGTCTCCTCATCAATCTGTGAAGTGCTGTTAAAGTAAGTCTCTACCTATAGGACCAGAGTCCTAAAGAGCCCGATCCCCGCTTCACTGATTTCTTGAAGAATTCCCAGGGATCTTCTAGGCATCCTAGAGGCAGGCTGTCACAGATCAGCACAGGAACACATCTGCACGTGTTTCTCTTCTCTCCTGTCTCCTTGCCGTTCTCGGCTCACAAGCCATTTGAGAACTCTTCACTGCTGGTGTTTGCTCTGAGTCTGCACAGTCCCTTTGACCCGAATACAACAGGGAAGATTCTGTCATCTGGACCCCAAGACTGTGCTCTACTCCAAACCCCATTCATTGTCGGGGGGACATGATGTTAGAACATAAAAGCTAACACTTGGTGTGGGCACAAGGGCACAGGGCTGAGATGCCAGGCTGCCTTTCTTTTTTTCCTCTTGCCGCTTCTAGCTGTCCCCCGCTGCCCCCAAAAGAAAATCCTTAGACATTCTTTATACAAATGACTTGAGGAAGACTTCCCCGCCCTCCCTCATGGCTTATTTGGACCAGTCATCGGCCAGCCCTGCTCTCTAGACATTATTTTCCCATTTTATGGTCAAAAACACTGAGATTTACATCTCATGAAAATAACTGCACAGGAAAAAAAAGGGCTTGAGCCCAAGCTTTTGGTGCTGAGACTTTCTTCCACACACTTTACCACACCAGAACAATTAAATGACCCAGCTTATCTCCCTGATGAACAAGATATGGCCCATATTTCATTTTCAAGTGGTAAAATAAAATTCTAATTTGTCCCTAAGCCTTCCTTCCCTCCTATTAGTTGGCAGAGCCAATGTAGCGGCTCCACTCTCTGCCTTCAAGAGAAGTTGCTGCCATAAGCAGTTAATGCAGTCAAGTATTTTCTTTGCAAAAGTCATTTTGGCAGAAGATGTTGCCTTCTGTAGACGTTTTTTAAGCAATCAAAATAAAGATCATGATTGCATTTCCAAAACTATCCAAGCTGCCTCTGTTCATCTGGTTCTTCTCTGGCTTCTCTCTAGAAAGTGGAAATTTTTATGACAAAAGTAACTCTTTTTCAACAATACAAACCCTGCCCTCTGCCCTCTGGGACCTCCAGCTAGGGAGTCAAAAGCCTCAATAGGAAAAAGAAATCTAAACCATAGGAAATGAAAATGTTCGTCATACAAAGTATTACATTCAAGTCATTGCCTCAAATGTTGTAGATAACTCTAGTCTTTAGCTTAGGAAGGAAAATCTGAAACAGAACAATTACATCACAAACAAACATTTATATAGTTAACTACAATAGAAAAACCATTCAGGGAAGGAAAAAAAAAAACCACATGGGTTCAAAGAGACGCATGGGAGACAACCCTTCCAGCAAACATCTACAGACGAGCTCCCAGAGTGATGGAACAGACAGGACAACAATAAAACAGGACAGTGCTCATCCTGACCAGTGCCACATCCTCTCCTTGCTAGGATTTCCTAGCTGCTCTCACTGTATTTTTTCCTTCTCACACCTTCTGGTTCCTCTGCTCACTGTGTTCCCTGTCCCAACAGGCATGCAACATTCTCTCCTGGTTTAGGACAAGGAGAGCAGCAGAGAGAATGAAATGGCCATCACAATGAAGTTAATATTGGCAACAAGTCTGAAGTCCTCGCTAAGCACCAGGGTCAAGACTAGACACTGCACATATTATATTGCCTAACTGGGGGAAATAAGGCTTAGAAATGCAAAGTTTCTTTTTTTCCAGCATCACACAGCTTGTTAGTGGCAAGGCCAGTTCTCAAACTTAATCTAACTTCAAGTTTATAATCCTAACTAGTAATCCATATCTGCCTCTCATGACAAGACCTGTTAATTAATTATGAACACAATGTATGATGACACTTGCTTATGCTTTCCAAATAAATACAAAAGGTAGATGCCATTGTATCCCCTTTACAGATGGGGAAGCAGTGAGATATCAAAGGAGTATACATTACACACTAGGAAATACATGCCACTGTGTATACAGTTAGGATCATTGTCTATAACTTACATTTAGGAATCCCAGACTTGGAGTGATTGAATGGCTGAATGGAAAGTGGCGAAATTTGGACTAGAACTCAATTTGCCCCACTTCTAATTCTGTCTGCTTCCCCAACCCTGTCTGTACATGAGCCTTTGAATGAGCATCAAGAAGCCGGGCGGTGGTGGCGCACGCCTTTAATCCTAGCACTCGGGAGGCAGAGGCAGGCGAATCTCTATGAGTTCAAGGCCAGCCTGGACTACAGAGTGAGTTCCAGGAAAGGCGCAAAGCTACACAGAGAAACCCTGTCTTAAAAAAAAAAAAAAGAAAGAAACATCTGCCACATGCTGAAGGTGGAGCATGTAACTCCAAGCAAGAGGGACAGGAGCTGCTGGCCAGAGACCATAATGCTGCTGAAACTAAAGTGGTTTATGAAATGTCTTAACATGGTCAGCTGGAAGTGTCAGTTCTCAAGGGCATCTTCAGGTACAAGGTATGTGGAAATCTGGAACAAACTGGGGTGCCGGAGGTGATTCTAGGGAACAAAAGAGTGTGGTGGAGAAGGGTGAGTTGGAGAGTCATGAGCCTAGGTAAACTGGAGATGAAGCAACATGCTTCCTTGAAGTCGTAGGGGAGCTCACCAAGGCAGGTGGAGTGAGAAGCCCGGAAATATATGTTCAAATGGGACACAGAATGGAGGCAGATGAGCAGGTAAAATCCAAGAGGAAGGACTTTTCATACTGCAGGTTATTAGCTAAGTATATAATAAGGCTATAGAGAGAACCTAACACTAAGAAGTCAGAGGAGAAAATCAGCATCAAATAAGAAAAGAAGGAAGTATCTGGAGAAGCTGCTGGCTTAGTGCTGGCCTCACCTCATGTGTTATTCTTAGTTGAAATTGAAACTCACCAGGAAATCCCCCTATGCACTAATATATCTCTGATGCTGATCCAAAGAAAACAGAGTACAAGAAAAGAAGGCGAAGTTTTAACTTAAGAAATACGACATCCTTACCTAGCTAGGTGAGACCGGACTCCTGAAAACTGAAAGGAACCGGGAGATGCTTCATGTACAATGGAGAATGTCCTTGGCCTGAGGAATGCTAAATTGGTAAAAGGATGGACGTGGTGGTACCCACTTGGACTCCCAGAGCTGGAGCTCACTGGCCAGACAGTCTAGCCTGAGTGGTGAGCTCCAGGCCAATGAGAGACCCTGCCTCAAAGGGAGTGGTTCCTGTTCCTGAGCGTGATGCCCTCTGGCCTCCACACGCATACATGCACGCACACATATACACAGGTGAACACACTCCATCACACAATGCACACACTAAAGAGGGAAGTACTGATAGGCAGCATGCTCCCACATGGAAAGCCACTTAGTGAGTGGCTAGGACACAATTGCAACACACTTGCTTTACGTCGATTTGACACAAGCCAGAGTCATCTGGGAAGAAGAAACCTCAATTGAGAAAATGCTTCCATAAGACTGGGATGCAGGCAAGCCTGTAGGGCATTTTATTAATTAGTGAGTGACGTGGGAGGGTCCAGCCCGTTATGGATGGGCTGGTGGTCTTGGATTCTGTAATAAAGCTGACTGAGCAAGCCATGGGGGTGGGGGGTAAGCCAGTAAGCAGCACTTCTCTGTGGCTTCTGCATCAGCTCTTGCCTCAAGATTCCTGCTCTGTTTGAGTTCCTGCCTTGGCTTCCCTCAGTGGTCTGTGATGCAGGATACGTAAGCAAATAAACCCTTTCCTCTCCACACTACTTTTGGTTATAGCGTTTCATCACAACAATAGACACCCTAACAAGACATCGTGTAAGGGATGACTTTGGGTGTCAGGAATAGATGAAGAAGCTAGCGGTAGACCATGTAGCTACTTCGGTTTTGGTAGTATAGACTTTTTAACCTGCTAATATCTTCCTGTGGCCATCACATCCTTGTTCTCTTCCTCATCTTCTTTACTTCTTCCTTTTAGTCCTTCTTATACAGCAAGCAGCAACACAGACAGGGACTAAAACCCTCTTTATGTCTTCTGCTAAAACAAAGTAAGAAGCTTGGCTCCGCAGTTAAGAGCATACACTGCTCTTGTAGAGAAGTTAAGATCAATCCCCAGCCCCAAGCAGAATCCAACGCCCTCTTCTGGCTTCTTCAGGTTCCTGCACTCACACGTGCACATATTTGCACGCAGACACACACATACACGATTTAAAAATAAATAAATAAATATTCTTTACAAACCCAAGAGGCTTATAGGATGTCCTAGCATTCTGAACTAACAATGTCAGCTCTCGGGTAAAAGGAGAAACATATTCTGGATATAATTTTAACCAGTGAGAAAAAAAAATAGATTCTGATCCAGATATTATAAGGACCTTGGGAAATAGTGGCCGTATCTTCTGGGAGTTCATAGCAGCAAGGAAAGAGAACATCATGTAAATTTCACAGTAAAGTAATGATAAGCAATAACGAAGGATAGGTATCCAAGAGCTGATTCTAAAAGATGAAGGGCAAAGTGTCCCAGCTAATGAAGATTAACAAGGTACTCCATGGTAGGCTCAACTCAGGGAGACAGAATGGAGTCAGAGAAGGGGGTGGAGAGAAGGAAAGGGGGGAAAGACAAAAACAGGGAAAGAGACAGATGATAAGACAAGAAGGACAAGGAAAAGACAGGACGGGGTCGAGAAAATGGCGTGCTACTGGGGGTAGAAAGAGCCCCAGATACCAAACACTCAAATCTTATCTTCTGGAACAAGGACAATAGTTTCTTGACTCTAAATATGCAGCAAGAGAGTCAAGGAGAAGAGAAATACAGAGCCAGTCAGGGTGGCTCAAGCCTGTAATCCGAGCACTGGGGAAGCTGATACTGGTGATTCATACATTTGAGGCTAGCCTGAGCTATGTAGCGAGACCCTATCTTTAAGAAGAAAGAAAGAGAAGTGGGGAAGGAGTGGAGTGACATGGAGCACACAGTAAAATAGAGAACAAGGACTACTCCTGGCACAATCAGCCAATGACTTCAAACCTCCAGGTGCAGACGGATGACAGCCCAGAATAGTGAAAAGATTGTCCGTGTCACTGCAGAGCCAGCAGAAACACTTGCAAAAATGGTGGAGAGTGCGGAAGGAAAGGTGGGAGGAACTTTGGAAAGCATTCTGCTTTAAAAATATGTTGGTGTGGGGAGGCTATAGCTCTCGGAGGTAACCTGGATCCTCTTCGGCCCTGTTCATCAGAACATGTGATTTTCCTCTAAAAAAAGAAAAGAAAGGAAGGAAGGAAGGAAGGAAGGAAGGAAGGAAGGAAGGAAGGAAGGAAGAAAGGAAGAAAGGAAGAAAGAAATGAATGTGGTGGTCAAGCTACAGTCTTGCAACAGGGTGATATCTGTGATGAGGGAGCTGGAAGGTCATCCAAAGGGAGATCAAGAGAGATAAGATAACCACGAAGCATAGTCAAGATCTGGATTATGAGCATGTGTGCAGAGCTGTAGAGCCATTTTCTAGGGATTAGAGAACAAGGAGGCCACAGGAGAAAGTTTAAACAGACAGCCTTTGCTTTAGTACCCAAGAGGACTTTCAGGTCATTCATTCACCCAACAGCTATTTATGAAGCGTCTTCCATGTGGCATTGCGCTAAGTGCTAAGGAGGCATGACAGCTGCACCAGCCATTTTCACGGTATTTATAGTCCTATGAGGGAAACAAATAATAAAGTGACAGGTAACATAATCACAAGTGGCAGAAATGAGAGAACAGGAGACAGAAAAAAAAAAGCAATAATAGGACATGTCTATTTTAGAGGGGGTGAAGGAAAAGGTCTCTGCAGGGCGACATTTGGACTGAGTCAAGGGTAGACGTAGGCATACACTTTGAGGTATAGCAAACAGCAGGTACAAAGGTCCTGAGGCTGAATCAGCTTGCTTTGTTTCCAGGACTGAAAGGAATCAGGGTGACATATTTGAAGGGGAAGAGGAAAGGTGAAGTTATAAGCTAAAATGTAGCAGGAATCTTAAAAGTCTAATTAATAAAATCAAACCTGAGCCAGGTATTGGGGTGAATGCTGGAAGATCAAAGAAACAGAACAAGCCACAGTTTCCTCACCTCACCAGTTCCTTAGCTGGTCTTGTTTCCTCAGACTGCAAGCTTCTGTGTCCTCATCCCAATGGCTCTCAGCTGAACTGCTGCTCGAAAGCCTGAATGCTTAACCAGCCAAATGTTTAACCAACCAAATGCTTCTAGTTTCTGGTCTTCACACCTTATATATCTTTCTCTTTCTGCTGTCACTCCCTGGGATTAAAGGCTCGCTTTCTGGATTAAAGGCATGTGTCTCCATGCTGGCTGTATCCTTGAACACTCAGAGATCCGCCTAGCTCTGCCTCCCAAGTGCTGGGATTAAAGGCATGCACCACCACCACCCAGCTTCTGCTATGGCTTGCTCTGACCCCAAGGCAACTTTATTAATATACAAATAAAATCACATTTCAGTACAAATAAAGTATCACCATACTAAAGCACAGGAAAAAGCCAGGAATCGGCGAACACTATTGTCAACATTGTAGGGAACTTGAATGCATTCTGTCTCATCTCCCGCACCACCGGGAGAAACTATGCCTTTATAAGGAGAGGGTTAGGAGCTTAATAACCCTCAGACCTTTCCATGTCAAAATGAATTCCAAAAACTAGTCTCTCCTTTTTCAACAATTTCCTACCCATGGTAAAAACCCACTATCACATACCAACAGCAGGATTCATGAGAATTTGACTGTGGCAGGAATCTTTGATCCCCAGCTTCTTAGGGCTGAGGAGATGACTTAGTGGGTAAGAATGTTTGCTGTGCATGCATGAGCACCTGACTTTGGATCCCCAGCACACATGTAAAAAGCTGGGCCTGGCTGGACACACCTATATCCCCAGAACTGGGCCATTGGGCAGAGATAGGAAGATCTCTGAGGCTTGCCAGCCACCAACCGACAACCGAGTCAAAACAAAGAGGAGCTGCAGGTTTGGCGAAACACCCCGCCTCAATGGAAAAGGCGCAAAGATATAGAGGGTATCTGAGGTCCTCCTCACCCACAGACATGGGCACACATGGACACGAACACACACATGAAGTAAACATCCCCAGACCCCAAGCTACAGATAACTCTTCAGAGTAAATTGTGTTAGCAACCATTGTGTTCCTTGTGAGGGTTTCAACTCACCAGCAGCCGAACTTCAGCCACACCCTCAAGCTGTCTATAGCTGGGACACACAAAACATCAGTGACTGAATTAAGCTTATGTGAGAACTCACCCTGGGTCCTGTTCTCAACATTAAATTCATTTTCATTTAATTTTATTTATAGGCAAGGAAAAAAAAAAGATGAAGCCACAATCAGGGACATGGGCCAGCAGGTGTGATTTTGCATATTTCTTTATTCAGGGGCTTAGAATGCGGTTCCCTTTCCGATGGGGTGTTTTGTCTAGCTGTCTGGCTTGTAGCATGTGTTGTCCCATAAACAATTTGTCACACCATCACAAGAGCATATTTGGGGGACAGCGATAGCTCATGCTGTAGGGTAAAATGTAAACTGTCTTATCAAATAGAAACCTTGACCACAGGTGATTTCTGAGAGCAAATGTCATGAGCCTGTCAGCACCCAGCACCCACTGAGTCATGGGTAATGCCCCCCACCCCCCACCCCAGGCAGAGTCAGCCTTGAAGACACGCTTGTTAAAAACCACAAACTAGAAATGGCTGAGGAACTCTCTCTCCTCCAGTAGCAACTTCTGGATGGTTCTTTGGAGAAAAACAATGTTTGGAAAAGAAAGATTTTACTACCAGATGCAGATTTTGGCAGTAATAACCTTAATGATGTTGGGAGAACACTTAAAAAAAATATCTACTTTTGATTTTCTTTCCATTCAACAGCTCCTTCTGTCCAACTGTGATGATGAAACATCTTCACAGAGAAGAACACACTTTGAAGACTAACAGGAGCAAAACATCTCCAATAATGTCAATTACGTGAGCTCCCAAGATCAATCTGCTCGGGCTTGAGTAGGCATTCAGGAACTTCTTTACTTCAGAAACCACTACCGGCACTTGGCTCATTTTTATCCACCGTAACTATAAGCTTTTGAATCAAAGTGGAAGAAAAGAAGTCCAGGAAAAAAATATGAAGGGGGGTTATGGGGGTGGATGAAAAAAAGCAGTCTGGGGCCCCTGGGAGTTCTCTTCTCCTGAGTCATGAAATTCTCCTGGTTTTCCCTTTCTGGAATCACTAGACACTGTGTTCCTATTGGGGGGGGGGGTCTAAAAAAATAAACCAGCCATAAAGACAACCTTAGGGTGATTCCAGTGCAAAAGAGAGAAAGTGTTTCTTTGTGGCAAATTAATTAAGATGCCAAGGACATAGACAACTGTTCAGAGACAGAACCAGAGATGACAATTGCATCTCAAGCAGGGCTCTGTGCTCAGCCATGGCCATCAGGACACCAGCTTCAGTACCCTGTAGGAGGAGTAAGGAATATGTGTGTGTTGAAATTCAGTCAACAGAGAAAATATGGATTGGGTATTTACCCCAGCCTTCATGCAGACAGGGAGAACTATGTGGCACAGGCAGATTTTCCAAGGCAGAGCCAATGCTTTGATCTTCTGGGGGCTCCAACATCTGTTCTTGTCATCTGTGCATTCAAATGCTCATGGCAGGGCTCCTAGCCATACCAAGGACCAGTGCTCTGAGGCTCTAATGAGTTCTGTAAGGCATCCAAAGCTAGCAGAGCAAAGATGGGTGCTTATTGAGAAAGTCCTAGCTCATTAACACATAGCAATCCATCCCTTGGATTATAAAATCTTCTATGCCCCCACTGAACCGTGAATATTGCTTTAGGAATGGACCCTGAATTTCCAGGGCTTGGTGGACCTCATGTACAGTATTCACAATTCAAGTTAGGATAGATTTTAGCCCCTACATAGTATACTAGCCATTACCTCCTCAAAGATTCCCTCGAGTTAAAGGGGTGCTGGGTAGCTGCATTTTGCAGTGCTCAAGGAACACCCTGCTTCTCCAGCCCCGAGCTTACGCCACAGGGAGGTGCCAGTGCTCGTTTTGAAAGTCTTGGCCTCCAATGGTCAGTTTTCTTTTAGAGAGGCTGCTAAGCCTGAAGAATACCAGACTCATGGGGCTAAGCATTCATGACACACATCTACACGGAATGGAGTTCAGGCATGAGAGAATGCCGCTCTGTGCTTGTTCTGGCCACTCACTGGCTGGCTTGGTGTGATCACCTTTTCTATCATTGGCTGGCTTGGTGTGATCACCTCTTCCATCACTGGCTGGCTTGGTGTGATCACCTCTTCCATCACTGGCTGGCTTGGTGTGATCACCTCTTCCATCGCTGGCTGGCTTGGTGTGATCACCTCTTCCATCGCTGGCTGGCTTGGTGTGATCACCTCTTCCATCACTGGCTGGCTTGGTGTGATCACCTCTTCCATCGCTGGCTGGCTTGGTGTGATCACCTCTTCCATCACTGGCTGGCTTGGTGTGATCACCTCTTCCATCGCTGGCTGGCTTGGTGTGATCACCTTTTTTATCATTAGATTCAGAGTCTCACCTTGAAAGTATCTTCAGTTCCTTTAAGGGCCAAATGCTGTAAGATTGTGATGTTGTGATTAAAAAGTAGTCAGATGTCAGCTTTTTGAGGAGAAAACTTCACACGTCAAGAAAAGTTATTATTTTCTTTATTGTTTACATTTTTGAAGGGTGGCATACACACTAGGGCATATGTGAGGTCAGAGGACAACTTTGCAAAGTCTGTTCCCTCTTTCTACCTTTCCATGGTTTCTGAGGTCACCAGGCTTTGCAGCAAGCCACTTTATCCACTGAGCCATCTCAGCAGCCCAAAGAATTATCATTTTCTAAATTAGAAAAGTTTCTCACTCAGGAGGCAGAGGCAGATGGATCTCTGTGAGTTCAAGTCCAGCCTGGTCTACAGCATGAGTTCCAAGAAAGGCCCAAAGCTACACAGAGAAACCCTGTCAAAAAAAAAAGTTTCTACAACCTTTAATAAGCATGCAAACATATTATAAAAATAAAAGTATATGACCACTGAGTGGTGGTGTGCAAGCTGGGCAGTGGTGGTGCATGCCTTTAATCTCAGCCCTCAGGAGGCAGAGGCAGGCAGATCTCTGTGAGTTCCAGGCCAGCCTGGTCTACAGAGTGAGATCCAGGACAGGCAACAAAACTACACAGAGAAACCCTGTCTCAAAAAACAAAACAAAACAAAACAAAAAAAGCATATGACCACACAAAACATGTACATGCATGCACATAGCAGCATTTCTTATAAGGTCCCAAAATCTGGAATATTCGTAAATAAATGTTCATAAATAAAAAGGGAATCTATCTATACAATGTAATGTAATAAAAAGGACTAAAATACTTACGTCCAGTACAATACGAATGAACTTTGAAACAGTATGCTAAATGAAAGAAACCAGACTCTCTCACACAAAGCTAGACACGGGAGGCCACACATTGTAAGAATCTGCATTTAATTGAACGTCTAGAATAGGCAACTTCATACAGATCAAAAGCAAAAGAGTGGTGTCCAGAGCCTGTGGAGGGGAGAATGGGGATGGCTGCTAAGGTGCCTCTCTTCTGTCGGTCTGCTATGGATATACCACAGTGTGTTTGTCCAGCTGTTCACAGGTCTGTAGTTGTTTGGTCTTTTTCCCCACTTGGAGACTATTAGTACTGGCACCGCCATGATCACTCAGATGCAAGGTTTTATGCGAGCAAACATCTTCAGTGCTCTTGAAAATGTACATAGGAAGGGAATTGTGGGTCACATAATAACTTCAACTTTCGGAGAAACTGCCAAGCTTTTTCCAACGTGGCAGCCACCATCCTTATTGTTTTATTTTGATTTTGTGGTGTTAGCGATTGAACACACCATTTCACTACAACTAGCAATGAATGAGGATTCTGTTTTCTACATCCATGCCAAGACATTTGACTCTCCAGCTGAAATTTTTTTTTTATTGTAAGGCCAGCCAGATCCCTCAGCAGGTAAAGGTGCTCACCTGACAACCTGAGTTGGATCCCTGGAACCCAGTGGAAAGAGAAAAGTGTCCCTCAAGTGCTACACATTCACCTTGATATCCTCAGCATGTGTGTGCCTGCCTGCCTGCCCCACCCCGTGTGTCTGCACTCTCTCAAAATTGTCTTCCCACCTCCATATATGTGCCATAAGATGTGTATCCTCCACAAACAAAATTGCAAAGAAATAATAACTCTTTTATTGATGTGTGAAATTTTGCCTTCAAAAGGCAGACATCTGACTCCATTTTCTAATAATAATAATCCTCTAAATCAATAAACATTCTCCTTGGCTTCTTGGTGTGTATGAAGCAATAGTTGATGAGGCATTTCCCTTTCTTTGATGGCTTGTGATATGAAACATCTTTTCAAATATTGGCCATTTAAATATTGGAAGATGGTCCATCCACAACCCCTGTCCATTTTCAAATTATGCTGTCTCTGTGTTATTGAGTTGTAAACATCCTTTCCATGTTTTAGATAACAGACTACTACCAACTGTAGGATTTGCAAATATTTTCCCCACATTCTCTAACAAAAAAATTTTTTTTTTCCCTATAGTATCCTTTGACACACAAACATTTTCAACTTCTATGAAATCCAATGCACCCTCTTTTTCAGTGGCTTTTGCTTTTGGCATCCTATCTGAGAAACCACCGTCGAATCCAAAGTTTCAAAGATTTATCTCTATTGTTTCTTCCGCGTGTTTAGATAGTTAGCCTTTACATTTAGGCCTTTGATCTCAGTTTTTTTATTTGGTGTGAGGCGGGGCTTCGGATCCCTCTGTCTGCACAGAGATCTGCAGAGTCACCAGCACCATCTCCTTTCAAAAGTTCCTACCCTCCGATCGTCTGAGCACAGGCGCCCACGGATGTACAGGTTTTTTTAGATGTCTTAATTCCAGTCCTTCGGTCTGTAGGCCTAGCCTGTGCCTGAACCATATACCAACATTAACAACTTTATGGTACCTTCTGGCCTCCAACATTACCATCCTTTTCCAAGATTGTTTTGGTTATTCTGTGTTTAAATTAGCTCATACTCCCTTCTCTTTCCCTATCCACGGACTGCACACTGTCTCCCTGTTTGTAAAACCCAGGCTCTGTGTCCTGATGAATAGGCTAAATGGCACCTCAGGTCCCTTTCTGCCATCTCTGTATTTCCCAAGCCGATCCTGAAACGGCTCAAAACAGGCTGGAATCCCTCAGAGACTTGTATTCCTCATAAAGAACAAGCTTGGGCATTTGGCCAATTATTTCCATTTGGAAGTAATGCCGGCAAGAAGCTTAAGTCTTTCCAGAGAATGAAAACCAGTAGCACACAGGGCTGATAAGAAAGGAGAGTGAGGTACCAGGTGAAGAGAAAAGTCAAAGATGACTCACATTTTGGAAAATAAATTGGCTACTTCTTTAAAATATATATGTATATATTTTTAAAGCGGAAGTAAAGCATCTGTGCTACATCTCCAAAGACAAAATCATACAGACAAAGGCCTGAGGAAAATCACTGTGTTAGTGACATCCTTTGTAGACTCAGAAAATTAGAAATGCACGTTTCTCTCTGGAAATTGGTGCCAGGGCCAATATTTCTTTTCTGTTTACTTCTAATATGTCCACTTCACTAGACTAAACAGAACAAAGGTTTTCAACAACACCATAATGCAAAAAGCAGTATGGGCAATCTGGGACCACAGAGGCACAAAAAGCCCTGGTAAGCTCTGAAAGTCCCTAGTTTTAACAGCCGAGGGGGAGGGAGGCAGAGACTGGACAAGAAACATCTCTACTGGGTTTCTTGGCTTTCTTACCGGGTGCCTAAAGTCCTCGTGCCAGCAGGCACACAAGAACAAAGCAGAACCCCAACAAAGCGGCCACTTGCCCTGTTACGGGAGCCCTGCTTGCTCCCGTAAAGGAAGGAGCCAAATCCCGCAGGACAGCCTGTGCTCGGAGGGGCCCTGACTTGGGGCAGCCCTGGAGGCTCTGTCCTTTCACTCTCTATAACAAACCATTCTCCAGAAATTCTAAGATGAAAATAACTCCTGCCAGGGAGCGTCAGTTGGGAGAGACTGGGTGTGCTTTAAAGACAGAAGGGCAGCAGGAGATAAGAGAAGACTATAAAACCCAGAACGGTTTTGTATGGGATAAAAATGAGCATAGCTTAATTTATAAATATATTCCTCAAATGCCATGCAAAGTTCAAGTAGAGACTACCATGAGATGAGAAATTTGATAGGATTATGGACGCCCTGAAAGCGAAAGAAAATGTGTAACAAGGTATGGTTACAACCCAGTCAGAACTGATTTAGAGAGGGAAGGGGGGGGGAGGTGTATTTTTAGATTGTGTTTCAGAGGCTATCCAATAATACGGCAAACACTGGGATCAGATGATGTCAAATAAGCCGGCCAAGAGGAAGCACAGATGTGATACTAAACACGCTGCGGGTGTGTCTCATTATTAGAATATTCTGGAATAGCCAAGAGGGGTCAGTAGAGGTACTGACCATGTAGCATTGCACAGTAGTTGTAGATATCCACAGGCTTGCATCTTTGTGTCTAAATTTTTCCGCCTGAATTTTTTTTAAAGGTTCCCTTTCTCCCTCCAGGCTTTGATGATTGCCCGGTCCCTCCTTGCAGCGATGGGATGACTGTCCCTCAGAGACAGTAGCCCTTCACCCCTGTTTTTCTCCTCTTCCTCAGCTTTGGCTCTGGCCTCACCCATGAAATTTTTCCTTAGGAGTTCATTTTTCTTCAAGCTTTTGAAAAAAAGCACACTTCTAGAGAAAAGGTCAAGCGAGCGTGACTCCCCTAACACATACACACTGCTTGGGAATGACCTTCAACTGTGGACGTCAATCACTCCACCACCCTAAATAGCTAGTTATTCTTTAGCTCCACAGGGGACCACGAAGCTGAGATGGATGCAATCCACAGTAAAGTTTAAGTTAAAACATAAACCATAGATTTGTTTTAATATTACCCAGAGAAGGTTCTAGAACCATCCATCTACTATGATACCTGATGATGATAACTATAGATTTAGATATAGTTCCATATTTTAAGGTTAACACAAAAACACATACCGAAGGTTCGATGTTATCCCTTCCAACACTAGTCACAAGCTATTTAAACGTGACCAGTGTTGACCAATGAACTGGATCTCAAATTTTATTTAACGTTGGTTCATTTAAGTATAACTTTAAAATAGAAACACTATAAATAATTTTACTTTCAGTCATAACTGATCCAGCACTACTCTGCTTGATTTTATGCTAATTTTAATGTTATGGTATATATGATGACATATATATTATTTCCAGCATTCACTAATAATTAAAAAAATTTTTGACCACTTGGTGAGGTAATATTTTGAACATACTGAAATAAATAGAATATATTCATTGTGATAGTATTGTCAATTTGACAGACTCTAGATTCGGCTAAGGAACAAGCCTCCCTGAACACCTGTTACCTGGGTAAATTAGCCTCTGGGAATCTGTACG
This sequence comes from Onychomys torridus, assembly GCF_903995425.1. Taxonomy (NCBI): domain Eukaryota; kingdom Metazoa; phylum Chordata; class Mammalia; order Rodentia; family Cricetidae; genus Onychomys; species Onychomys torridus. The sequence goes on from NC_050463.1 coordinate 28,611,267, forward strand.
GGGGATTCTCTTGAATACACTAAGGTGGGAAGACCCAGCTACTATAAGTGGTATTCTTCACTAGGCTGGGATCCAGACTGTATGAAACAGAGGAGGTGAGTAGAACACAGGCTTTCATCACTCCCTTCTTTCAGATTGTGGATGTGATGATGTGACCAGCTGCCTCAAGTTCCTGCTGAAGTGACGTCTCTACCAAGACCATAAGCCAAACTACACCTTTCTCCCTAACACTGCCTTTGTTCAGTATTTTATTGCAGCGGTGAGAAGCATAACAAAATTTTGTTTAAATTAATCAATTTCTTACTATCTTAATGTAGCTATTAGAATATTTTACATCCTACACATGGCTTATATGGTCGTCTTTTGTATGGTCCCAGTCATCAGAATAATTGAAGATCTTTAACCACAGAGACAGCAGAACTGTAGCATCAAGCAGAGGAAGAGGGGTTGGACACACATGCTACCATTTCCATTATCTCTTGGGTTTTTCTTGAGACGATTCATTTCTTTCAAATAACTGAGGAAACAAAAAATGTTTAAAGCTTAAGTTTTTTGTGTGATGATAAAGGTTAAAATGAAGACATTAACATATTGTTATCTGACCCCCTTCTCCTAAAATACATTCTTTTTTTTTTTTTTTTGAGCTGAGGATCGAACCCAGGGCCTTGTGCTTGCTAGGCAAGCGCTCTACCACTAAGCTAAATCCCCAACCCCTAAAATACATTCTTAAGCTAAGAACTAAATCCTTGGAGCAGGGCTGGGGAGATGGCTTTGCCAGTGAAGTCCCTGTTGGACAAGTACAAAGTCCTGAGTTCAGATCCCTAGCACCTACATAAAAGTTGAGCATGGAGGCCCACCTGTAACCCTAGCACCTGGGGCAGGATGGAGAAGGGAGGATCTTTGTAAGGCAGGCCAGCATAAGGAATATCTTAGCAACCTGGGACTCCGCTTGGCTTGGGCTATGTGCATACGTCTCTTCTAAGAATGCACTTGGCAGCATGGTACCCTCACCCACATGTACTATGCACACACATCCCTCTCTGAACGATGCACCTAGCAACCTGACTAAGACCCCCACCAGCATCAGCTGCTCACATACTCGTCTCTGAACAATGGAATAAGATTTTCCTCTCCTTAACAGTCATCACATTTAGACATTCAATCACACTCCGTTACGGGGGTGCAATCCAGTCTAGACTGGTTTAAGGTGCATACACAATAAGGTAAACTGTGTCCTCTAAGTGAACATCTAGACAGAATCCACTGTTTACCACCTAAGCCCACACCTGGGCCCCAACACCATGACCTGCATGGCTCTGAGCCCTCTTCCATTCTGACTTCCGAAGACTTCTTCATATCGAAAAAGGCACAAGATCCTGAGGAATGCCCAGCATGCTCACTACCTTTCCCATTGCTGCCACAATACACGTGACAAAAGTAACTTCAGGAAGGAAGGATCACGGTTAGAGAGCATGGTCCATCGTGGCAGAGAAGCAGGGGGACAGGCACAGGAAGCAGCCGGTGACATTGCGGTCAGGAGGTGAAGAGGATGAATGTCGGTGCTCAGCTCACTTTCGCTTTTATATCCAGTTCAGGACCGCAGCCATTGCATGGTGCTCCCTCGGGCAGTGTGGCTGGCCCACTTCAGTTAGGCTCTCTAGATAACCACTCACAGAAAGGCACTCCGTGAGTCTGGTCTCTCCAGTCATTCTGAATCCTGTGTAGATGACAACCACTATCAGTCATGACAACCAGTGACTCCAAGAGCATGCTACGTCTCCTCCTGAACACTTCCCTTACCATCACCCTAGGGCAGTGGTTCTCAACCTGTGGTTCGTGACCCCTTTGGGGTCATATATCAGATATCCTGCCTATCAGATATTTGCATTATGGTTCATAACAATAGCAAAATTACAATTATGAGGAAGCAACGAAATAATCTTATGGTTGGGGGTCACCACAACACGAAGAACTGTATCAAAGCATTGAAGCATTAGGAAGGTTGAGAACCACACTGCCCTAGGGCAGTGTTCAGGGGCCAGCTGCTATTACATGATCCCTTATGAGACTTATCCTATTCTCTCCACCCTTCATACTGTGTATCTGAATTTGCTCTAACGTGGAGATTGCCTTTATCTCTGTTAGGATAATAGCTAAGATCCTGGCCTCGGAAATCAAATTACCAAACTCCAGCTATGTTCCGTGATAGCTACAGGGCTTGAAACTGGGGGTTATAGTGGTTAAACTTTGAAGCCACAATTTCCTCATTTGTTTAAAAAAAGAGAGAGAGAAGATGAGGAATATAACATGCCATCACACCAGCAAACACTGCCTGAAAACTCCAACTCAGATTCAAAAAGATGGTATGCCAGGAAATGCAATATTATTGCTGTCCTTATAAAGCATAATTTAATTATGTAAAAGCCAAAACCTAATGTTTTCTCAGTGTCGTTCTTCAGTATGGAAGGATCAAATTAGTTTGGATTGTGTTGTGTTAGAATGCTTGATTTTAAAACTTGCTGTCTGGGAAAGGAGAATTGCTCTGGTTAAAAGCACTGGCTGTTCTTGCAGAGGACCTGGGTTTCAGTTCATAGCACCCACATGATGGCTCACAACCACCTAAACTCCAGTTCCAGGGAACCCAAAACCCTCTTTTGGCTTCTGTGGGCATCAGGCATGTTCATAGTGTGCATACATACAGGTAGGCAAACACATACACACAAACTAAAAAGTAAATCTTTACCAATATAAAAATCTTTCTGAGTTGTTGGCTTGAGTTTCATCATTTTAAAAAACATTAGATGGGTTTTTGCCTTGAGGTCAGGATAGAACTTATAACAACCTTTGAAATGGCCCTGTGGTGGGTTGAATAGGAATGGCCCCATAGACTCATGTTGGAATGCTTGGCTTGTAGGGAGTGGCACTATTGGGAGGTGTGGCTTTGTTGGAGTAGGCGTGGCCTTGTGGGAGGAAGTGTGTCACTGTGGAGGCGGGCTTTGAAGTCTCCTATGCCCAAGCTACACACAGTGTGGCACACAGTTCTTCTGCTGGTCAAGATGTAAAACTCTCAGCTCCTTCTCCAGCATCATACCGCCATGCTTCCCTCCATGATGATAATGGACTAAACCATCTGAACTTCAAGTCAGCTCCAATTAAATGTTTTCCTTTATAAGAGTTGCCATGGTCATGGTGTCTCTTCACAACAATAGAAACCCTGACTAAGACAGCCCCCCAAAATGCCTCTGTTATCTCATGCTGTGTAATTCTATGGGGCAATTATGATCAGCAATGACTCTTACAAACCAAAATATCAGTCAGCTCCGAAAAATGCTGAAGATATTCTAGGACCCACAATGTCAACTATTCATCCAGAACTAAATTCTTTTTGTTTTTGTTTTAATTCTTTTTATATACATAAAAAAGCACATCCATTTCATTAGTATGTAAATTAGCTTTAATCTTTAATAAATCATGAGATTCTCTGTATGCAAAACACTGTTTCAAAATAATTTTATGATTTATATCAGCAATTGCTTGACTGTATACCTATTTTATATACCTATATGTCCAGTGTTGAATAAAAATCAGGTGGTGGGGGTGGGGGAGTCATGTGTGGAAAAGTTTTAAAAGCCCTAGACTAAAGCATCATACTGTGGTGGCAGGGACAGAGTAGGGAACAAATTCTACGAGAAATCTGCCAATAATTTATAATATGAATTCTTTCTTATTCATCGCTCCCTCGGTCTTCTTATTTTCTAATGAGGCCAATGAAACTATTACTATTAGCAATGCTGGCTGTCTTGATGCCAGAGGATTCCGTAAAGACAAAATGAAACATTTGGTTCAAAAGGGGGCATCAAAGTGAGTAGGTGCAAAACACATGCAAGATACCTTACTGGGAGATGCCTTTCCATATACTGTGAATATATGTTGTTCCCACTGATTAATAAATAAGCTGCTTTGGCCTGTGGTAAGGCAGCTTAGAGGCAGATGGGAAATCCAAGGAGAGAGACAGGAAAGAGAAAGAAAGAGTGGAGAGATGCCAGCCTGCCATCCTAGGGACAACATGTAACGGGATGCAGGCAAAGCTACGGAACATGTGGCGGTACATAGATGAATAGTTATGAGTTGAGTTAAACTATAAGAACTAGCTAGCAAGAAGCCTGCCATAGGCCATACAGTTTGTCAATAATATTAAGCCTCTGAATGATTATTTTATAAGTGGCTGTGGGACCGCAGGGCCGGGTGGGACCGGAGAAACCTTCCAGCTCCAGTACCTTTTCTACCAGTTAGTAAATAACTCATATTTGAAAGTATCTAGTCACTCAGTGGACCGGCTAGTAAGCACCTAATTGAGATATTGGTGCAGAGCCAAAGGGGAGGAGGTGGTATGCATCAGAAGAGAGGGACATGACATGCTCCCTGTTGCAAGGAGAAAAGTACAGTAGCAGTTAGTGTCTGCTGGGACTCAGAAAGCACCAAGGGAAACGGCACAGGTCGCTTAGAGAAAGGGTTTTTTCTTGCCGTGGGGACCACTGTTGCTCATAAGCAGCAGCGCTCAAGTCTAGTGGAGGCACATGAATTTAGGGTAGCTAGCTCTTACTCCCCAGAGTTTACATTCTGAGGTTAAAATCAGACCCGAAGTGAAGACCGGGTGAGTGAGATGATTCTGCAGCTGTTTGGAGAACCACATGGCCAACTTGAGAACTGGGAGCAGAAGGAACCCACCTGCCCAGAAGAGATGAAAGCCACAGCAAAGAGCCCATCACAGATACCAGATACCCAGACTCTGCCCAAGGGACTACTGGTTATACTATCCCAGGCTGGGCTTAAACGGATACCCGCCTAAATGGGAAACAGAGACCGAGTTTAAGAGCGTGTTCCATGTGAGCCATGTGAGGAAAATTTAGCAGCTGCTGTTTCATGTAGCCTAAGCGGCCCCTGCTCCCTGAAAAGGTGCTTCAGAAGTGAGAGCATGGAAAAGCCCCCTCCCCCACCCAGGTACTCCCTGCTCCTCCAGCAGGCACATCCCAGTCACTTACTCATCTGGGGGGGGGGGCTTCCTGCCCTCCTGCAGGGATTAGTAACTTACTCTGGGCTCCCACAGTTGGGTCAAGAACATGTGTGCCCTATGTTACTCCCCGAATTTGCTTATTCTCAGTTTCAAATTTTAATATCTATCTTGTTTCCAAAGCTGGCCACTAAACCCATGCTCTCTGAGCTGGAGGAAGTGAGTACTTCAGGCTATTTATGAGTTCTTTGGGTCCTCAGATTGTCCATCAGTTGAGCTATGAACACAGGCTGATATGTCATAAATGTCCAACCGTGGGAGAAACACTGGACACACTGGCCTCTTTCAGAATTCTTTCTTGGTGACTTGGAGGAAACACCCTCTGGTTCCAGCTTAGTGGCTGGCACCCAGCCTCTCCCATGGCTTTTGAAGTGCACCCTTTGGGCCTATCCAATCTTCATCTTCATTCTTGCTTGTATGGCCTAGTTCATGATGCCTTCCTTGCCTGTAGAATGCAGTCTTAGAAACTAGGAGCGATTGGACATATACACACACTGAAACTTCAGGCTTTTCATTTAGATGAAAAGAGCCTCACTTTTTTTTTTTTCCCCTGTATGGTCTTCTGCGGTGGCTGTAACAAATGACTGCAAGTTTAACAATTTAAAACAACACATTTACTCTCTTTCTAGTTTCAGATGTTAGAGCCTGAAACTAGTTTCACGGGGCCCAAATCAAGGTCTTTGGGTTGGGGAGTGGGGTGCTACACTCCCTCTGGAGGCTCTGGGGACAATCCTTCTCCTGTTTTTCTCAGATTCTAAGGTCCAACGCCTTCTATTCCAGGGCTGCTGGCCACTTCCTCCATCTTGAAAGGGAGCTTTTGTTCCAATACTGTTCCCTCTCTCTATGCCAACGCTGTGCCTTCCTCTTAGAAAGTCAACTGTAATTGTACCTAGGACACACCCAGATGATCCAAGGGCAGTCTCCTCCTCGAAAACTCCTCAATTATCATATCTGTACTCTTGACACATTACGTAGCGTTCACAGGTCCCGAGCACTGGACCTAGATCGTTGGAGGCTGTGACTTGGACTACCACACTGATGAAGAGAAGGTACTCAATAGCAAATGCCCCTGTTGTAGAGCTATTTCCTCTGGTCAACACAATCTGTCTGAAATCAGACCAGTAGCAAGCACCCTCAGAGCCTCACAAGATCAGGTTGTGTCAGTCAGCATTCCTTTGCAGAGGCAGGAGGCTAACAGGGTTCACTGACTCCATGGCTTAAGAAGCTCATGAGCCCTCACAAGATATCTGCCTGAAGCTACATGATAAATGGAACATTGACTGTGGGGAAGGGGCAGAGATTCCTCTACAGCAACTCTGTCTGAGTATCACCTGTGGTGATATTTGTAATCTAAGAAGTAAAGCTTGCCTGAAGATCAGAGGACAGAGCCAGCCACTTTAATCCTATCACTCAGAAGGCAGAGATCCTTCTGGAGCTCTGTGAGTTCAAAGCCACCCCGGACTACATGAGATTGACTCAGTCTAGAAGAGAAACAGAGTCAGACAGTGGTGGCACACACCTTTAACCCCAGTATTTGAAAAAGTATTTAAAAGCACACATGCCATTAATCCCAGCACCAGCAAGGTTGAGACAGGAAGTGAAATGGCTGGGTGGAGAAAGGCATAGAAGGTGTGAGGAGACAGGAACTAGAGAGCCTTTTCGGCTGAGGATTCAGGAGCATTCAGTCTGAGGATTTGCAGAGACAGGATCGGCTGAGGAGTTGGTGAGGTGAGAAGTGGCTGTGACTTGTTCCTTTGGCTTCTGATCTTCCAGCATTTACCCCACTATCTAGCTTCGGGTTTTTACTATGAGACCATTTGGATTCATGCAACAGGGCAGAGACTCTTCCACAGCAATTCTGCCTTGCACATCACCCATGGAGATTCTTCAATGGCGCAACTTTCCGTTCTGTTTATACAGCATCCTGGAAAGCAGAGTTCTCTGGGAACTCCCCTCTCCAAGAACTGGCTGTTTCACCAAGCTGAACTTGATGGAATTCTTCCTCAGTTGTCAATGGCCTATCTAGGGTGACAGACATTTCTTCATATCCACCAAGGAAAGTCATGTGACAGTTGCCTCCAGTGGATCTGAAACGCTGCTGGGAAAGACATGACACCCCTGTGCTCTGCATGGCATACTACAGATCCAGAAAAGGCCACTGAGTCCCTTTTTATGCTGATATAACAGAATACCAGACTCTGGGTAACTTAAACAAAAATTTATTGATTGGTGGGTCTAAAGTCTGGGCAGTCTAAAATGGAGGAGTGAGCCCCTAGTGGGGGCCATTTTGCTGTATAATCCATAATAAAAGGTAGAAGTAAGGGAGGAGACCAGCCAAACCTGCCATAATAGACTTTCTCTCTTGACAATGGCATTAACCTCTTCTGACGAGGAGTAATTAGCTCTCATTAGTCCCTTCTCCCAACACGGCTGCACTAGGGGTTAAGTTCCCACACTCCCTCTGAAGGGAAACTATGAGGTCTAAGCTTTGATGCCAGGAAAGGAGGAGATTCACAGGAGGCCAGGAGGATGAAGAGAACTCAAGGAGTCATAGACCAGACCAGGACAAACTTTATTGGGGCAGGACAGATCGCTCTGGAGTTAAGAACACCAGCTGCTCTTCCAGAGGACCTGGACTCAATTCCTGGCACCCCCATGGCTGTAACTGGAGTATTCCTGTGTCCACCCAGCTCCTGTAGCCACTCAGGCCCAAGTAAACACACAGAGACTTATATTACTTATAAACTGTATGGCTGTGGCAGGCTTCTTGCTATCTGTTCTTATATCTTAAATTAACCCATTTCTATTAATCTATGAGTTGCCACGTGGCTCGTGGCTTATGGGTATCTTAACATGTCACTTGTCATGGCAGCAGCTGGCATCGTCTCCTCACTTTGCCTTTCTCCTCCCCCAATTTTCCTCTCTGCTAGTCCCGCCTATACTTCCTACCTGGCTACTGGCCAATCAGCGTTTTATTTATCAATCATAGCAATACATTCACAGCATAGAGAACATCCCACAGCACATGGCAGCTCACAACTGCCTGTAACTCCAATCCTAGGGGCTCTGACACCTTCTTCTGGCCTCAGTGGTCTCCAGCAATAGAGATAGCGTACACACATGCATGCAGGCAGAACACCTAGACATATTTTGTTGTTGGTTGTGGTTGAGTTTGTAAGGGAGGGTAGCTCCTCAGAGTCAGCTCAAAACACATCCAGATACCAGTTCTCTGCACAAAGGAGATTTCCCCAGGGGTGAGGTAGAGCTGCCTCTGGATAGCAGCAAGCAAACAGGTGTTGTTGTTGTTGTTGTTGCTGCTGCTGCTGCTGTTGTATTTTGCAGGATTGAGTTTTTAAGGAGAAAAAGGGGGGTTGTGCTAAGGTGAGCTGGTAAATCTGATTGAATAGGTTAGCCAGTGTAGCCAAATAATGCATTTTGATTGTTGGACCCTGGAGTTTTGTCTCAGGAATGAGTCAGTGGCCAAATAAAGGAATGGACCTTGGGAGCTGGCTTTCAGAAGGTAATCTAATGGTTTTTAGCAAGGAGGGAAAGCAGGGTGGGAAGGGGAGGGCAAGACTTGTCAGCACCATGTCTGCCCTGCTCAGGCCTGGTTTACCCTGTCCAGGTCTGTTACAGAGTTCTTCAGGGTTTTCATTTACTTGGTTTTTGGTACTTTTGAAACAGGGTTTCTCTATGCAGCCCCAGCTGTCCTGGAATTGGCTATGTAAACCAAGCTGGCCTTAAACTCACAGTGGTCCACCTGTCTCTGTATCCTAAGTGCTGTGATTCAACATAAAAAATTTTAAAAAGACACACATGAACAAATTGGACATACACAGGTAGGCACACACACACACACACACACACACACACATACGCATGCACGCACGCACACATGCGCACACACCAGCACACAGGCTACATGGAGGTAGGCATACAGACCTATAGATAGACACATACAAGCAGGTTCATGAAAGCAAAGGCTTTGACTAGGGCTCAGGCCTCTGACCTGAAGGCCATACTTATACAGAATCACATAATAGTGACATTCTGCCCCCAAACAGTTACATAATAGATTATATCTGTTTACTTTGGGGTTTCCAGATATCTAATGTCAGCCATTTTTTACTGACTTACAGCCCCCTGGATTGTCCGTTGTCAGCCATGTTTTAGCTGACTCATACCAGATACCCCATCAGTGCCATGTTGTCTGAATATAAACTGGCTCTTTCAACCTCTGTCTCCAAAACATAGCACTCCTATCAGGCACATGAGAGAAAAAAGTGGATTAAAAAAAAACAACTAAGTATAAGAATGTAAAAAAATCTCCATGCTAATGACAGTGAGGTGTCATTGGAAACAGACTCTAAAATCTTCTACCTAAGTTGGTTAGGACTCTAGGCTTGGAGTCACAGGAAAGATCTGGAAGTGTCCTATGAGCAGAAAGGGAACTCAGGGCTCATTCCTAACATTTGCAAGTCTAACATAAGAATAGCCAAGGCCAAAACAGCATATGTCTATATGTTTAAAAGCGGGTCATCACAAGGAGTATCCTCATCATATCCCTGTTCTTATAAAGAGCACAACACGGTAGGGTGCTTCTAAAGGAACAAGGAAGTGCCCTTCCTGGGATTAAAATTTTCCATTTGGGCTGGAGAGGCTCAGAAGTTAAAAGTGAGTGTTATTCTTGCAGAAATCCAGGGTTCAATTCCCACCCTCATTTTAGGTGGCTCAAAGCTACCTGCAACTTCAGCTCCAGGATCTCTGCCAGAGTTCAAGGTGACCTACACTCATATGCACAGACACACACATACACATATAATTAAAAATAATAAAAATAGTCTTTCAAAAAGTTTTAATTTTCAATTTGAAACCAATTTTCTCTTATTCCTAATTTTTAAAGAATGTTATAAGTTACTCGTTTATAAATTATGGAAAGGCATATAATTTTATTATATTTTTCTGTAATTAAAATTGTTTTATTAAATTATTACATGAAAAACTTGGTCAGGATATAATCTTAGTATATTGTATCTCCATTTTGAAAAGGACAGGCTGTCAGGGAGGAATGTTTTCTACGACGTTTGCTTCTGATAATGGCTGTCAGCTCTAAGGACAAAGTTGAGGTTTGGTCATAAAAAGTAATTGAGTTTCATCACTTTTAATTTTCACTGAGGGAATTGGAGTAATCGCTTTTAGTATGTGTTTGAATGCTTATAATATTCAGGCATAACTGTGCTCAGCCGTGTGGGTGTGTGGTACACCCCACCCCAAGGCTCAGAGATCACTGAGGAAGAGGGGCTGAAAGTGTGTAAGAGAAGACAGCACACAGAAGCCCAAACCAGACCAAGTCTCAGCATGGAGATGGGAGTTGGGCATAAAATCCCACCCCTTGCTGTGGTGCTATTACACGTTTCTAGGGCCTGGGAGAGGGACAGACAGTTTTCTGTAAGAGTGTAGCCCATGGTAGGCTGACCAGTCCAGTGTATGATCACACATCTAAGATCATTTGGGCAGCCCATATCGGTCTTGATGGGAGGCGGGTGGAGAAAAGGAAGGAGGAGAAGAGAGAAAAAGAGAGAGAGAGAAGCAAAGTTTGGTGGGTAGGAAAGTGGGGTGGATCTGGGAAAAGTTGGGGGTGATTTTGATTAAAAAAAAACACAAATAGCTGATAAAATATGAAAAAATATTGTTAGAAAAGGTAAAATGTGAGATACATTTTTTACACTCTAGAAGGTTTTGTGGGACTGTTTAAAAGAACTTGCCTGTGAGTTTGTGAGTTTCATCTGTGTTCCAATAGCTACATGTGAACTAATTTATACTTTTCTAAGAAAAATGTCACTGTATTGTACAAATAACTCTACTGTTGGGCTGGAGGGATAGCTCAGCCGTTAAAGGCTAGGCTCACAACCAAAAATATAACTCTACTGTCAGTACTGGTGTAGGTATGTTTTTGTGGGTTCGTTTTCTTTCTTTTTTTTTTTTTTTAATTAATCTTAGTCATGGTTAAAACACAGACATAAGTCAAGGTAACACAAGAATAGACAAAATATATTCTCCCACTTTGACCACGAGACCTTCACAATGACCTGAAAGCCACGTTTGACTCGGGAACCTTCAGCTTTCCGGGCCCGGGTGGGGAACTCTGAGATAGCCAGAGCCCCCATCCCTGGAGGCTTTCTTTCATTGCCTTTTCTCTCCCCGACTCCACGGACAGTATGAGGGGCTCACACTCACACATGACACACCAGCCCACACAAACCAGGTTCCCAGACTTGTTTCCAAACAAAATTAAAATGACTTCATCAACAGTACTTCTGCCCTTAGGTAGACCTAAGGAAAGAGAACGGGTAGGCCCTAGAAGCTGGCTTGGATCAGAGCAGGTAATTCAGGAAACTGGAGAAGCAGATTGTGAACTATAACAGGACTCCTTGGTGAGGAAAAAGAAAAAATAATCTTTTAAAAATCTCCTTTCCACTATAGACCCACACTATTACAAAACACAATTAAAATGTCTCATTGGTGCCAAATTGCCCTACAAAGAACAGAACATCACTCAGTGTACACAGTGCACTCTGGACCACCAGGTAAGAACATGAAGGCTGGGTGCTGCATCTTAAGTCACCACAGTCACAGCAGTTGAAAATGTATTCCTCACCTCACATTTCTGTGGGTCCACAGCACCCAGGCATGGCTTAGCTGTGTCATCGGCTCAGAGTCTGGCTAGATGGTGTCACGGTGTCAGCCAGGGCCATAGTCTCATGTGGGGCTCAGGGTCTACTTCCAGCTTCCTATGACTGTTAGCAGAGCCAACCCCCTTGTTAGTGTACAACCAACAGGAACTCACTCCGTCAAAGCCCGTTGCAGGAAGGGCTTCGTCAGCTCTGAAGGTGTTTAACCACGTTGAGTCAATGTTATCAGTAACAGACTCCAAGAAAATTAACTTCATCCTGCTTTATTAATTTACTCTTCACTGATTAAAAACGATCATTTCATTTGCAAAATTCCCCTTCCTCTTTCATAATGTAAAATGATCCCAGTCAATGACTTTGATTCTATCCATTGGTATCACCCACACATAAGGAATGGGGAGCCATGCAAAGGTCGAGACTTGGACACTGTTTTTTTTTGGGGGGGGTGTTTTTTTTACATTACATGATGTTGAAGAATTTCTCCTATGTTTGTCCAAATCTTAGAGACTCTTTTTGATAACTACATGGTATTTGTAAGTTAACTTTACTTACAAGTTTAAAGGCTTTGGCTTTGGGTGCCTGGCCCAGGCCATGGAGTCTTGGGGTCAACTGGGAAAAAGCAGGTTGCAGTGATCTTATCATCCACATTCCTCCTCAGAGTCTCTAAAGCATTCTGCGCACCTGACTACCCAAATGGAGTACAAATCACAGAGGCACTTTTGTCTCCCCAAACAATCCATAGCTTCAGTCAGCTTACTGAAGAGTCTCGGCCAACATAAAATTAATAGTGGGAAAACTACCTGGCTTTTGGCATCTTTAAGCTACATTTGTCTCCATTTATATGAGTTTGTTTAAATTAAATCCCCCCCAGCTTTATCAAAGTGTATTGGAAAAAAAAAAACGTGTGTCTATTTATGGTGTGCAATGTGATATTTTGACCTATGTGCACATTGTTATGTGATTACATCAAGCTAATGAACATATCCAACATCCTGCATACTTACCATTTTTTTGCAATGAGAACATTCAATCTCTATTCTCCTAGAAATTTCTAAGTACATAAGACATTATTAATACCTGTAGTCACCATAGCTTTAGGCTAGATCTGAAGTGCCTCCAAAATCCCACGTGGTGAAAGCTTGGATCCTACTAGACTGTCCTCTTAGTCACTGCTCATTGCTGTGAAGAGACACCATGACCCAGGCAGCTTGAATAAAAGAAAGCATCTAACTGGGGGCTGGCTTACAGTTTTAGAGGCTTAGTCTATTGTCATCATGGCGGGGAGCATGGTGGCCTGCAGGAAGACATTGGAGAAGTCTCTGAGAGTCAAATCATGATCCATAGGAAGAGAGAGAGAGAGAGAGAGAGAGAGAGAGAGAGAGAGAGAGAGAGTGTCTCAGCCTGGCAAAGGCTTTTGAAACCTCAAAGACCAACCTCTGGGACACACTTCCTCCTACAAGGCCATGCCTCCTAATCCTTTTAAATAGTGCCACTCTCTGGTGACTAAACATTCAAAGACATGGGCCTCTGGGGCCATTCTTATTCAAATAACCACAACTATGGCACCATAGAGAGTGAAATGAACTTTAGGAGGTGGGACCAGGTAAGGGAGTTTAAGACAACACCAAGAGTCTACCCTTGAAGGGATGACATCTCTTGACATCCTTCTGTTTCTATCTCTTTTGTTCCCAGCTGCCATTAGGTGAACCGTTCACTTCACCAAATGCTCCCCACCACCACCTGTGCTGCCTCACCCCAGGCCTGATGGTAAGAAGGACAATGACCACAGGCTGACTCCTCTAAACCTATGAGTCAATATACACTTTGCTTCTTCATAAACTGATTGTTTCCAGTATGGGTTCCAGCAACAGAAAGCTGGCTACTGCGGTACCATATCCTACAGTGCTCCTCACGTCACGTGTTTTCAAAGTTTACTCATTCTCACTGACTCAAGTATTTTAGCCTTGGATCAACAACTCTCTCTTCCTAATCTACCTCCACCCAAGCACCTTAGTCCTTAATAGCCACCACTGTACTCTGCCTCTGAATTTGGCTTTTCAATTCTGCAAATAAGGGAGCCCATGAAGCGCTTCTCTTTTGTGTCTGGCTCATTTCACTTTGCCCTATGTCCTACAGGTTTAGCTATGCTATCACAGATGATGAGATGTCTTGTTTTCATAGAACAAACAGTGTTGCAGAGTGCATGTGTACCGATTCTCTTTGCTCATCCAGCAAGGGGCACCTCAAGTAACATCACATCTTAAGCTGCTATGAATATGTAACAGCACTGCAGAGATGTCTTCAAGAGACTGATTTCAGTTCCTGTGAGCACAGACCTAGCAGAGAGCTTGCTGGGTTCCATGGTGCCTCTCACTTTACCTGTTCAGTTCACCTCCATGCTGGCTTCCACAATCACTGCAAGTTGCTTTGTTTTTTAAGATTAAGTTTAATAGAGCAATTGAAGGGTCTTGTTAATGATCATCCTGTTGTCACAATTGAAATTGGTTTGCATTTTTGACTATTAATTACTTTTTGTTGTTGTTTGAGACAGGGTTTCTCTGTGTAACAGCTCTGGCTGTCCTAGAACTTGCTTTATAGACAAGGATGGCCTCAAACTCACAGAAATCCCCCTGCCTCTGCCTTCCAAGTGCTGGAATTAAAGGCGGGCAGCATCACCCTGCCGTAGCTACTTTTTTTTTTTTTAAAACACAGTTCTTAACAATGAATTATTGCCTCTCAAAGGGTTCTGGGGCACCCTACATGACCACCACCTAGAGAATTTTTAAATAACCTAGGTATTGCCTGATGTCTAATGATAGTTCTCAGAAATGCACATTTTTAACAAGTTCTTTAAGTGACCTAAGACAGTGTACAATCACTGCAGGTTACACTTCCAGTTAACATGTAGTGCTCAAAACATGGGGGGTAGTTAGACTCTATCTGCCTACCTACCTTATCTATCATCTATCTATAGCTATTTATATCTATCTATCTATCTATCTATCTATCTATCTATCTATCTATCTTTTTAAGATTTATTTATTATGTATATAGTATTCTGCCTGCATGTGTCCTTGCAGGCCAAAAGAGAGCACCAGATCTCATTACAGGTGGTTGTGAGCCACCATGTGGTTGCTGGGAATTGAACTCAGAACCTCTGGAAGAGCAGTCAGTGCTCTTAACCACTGAGCCATCTCTCCATCCCCTATTTATCTATCTTTACTTGTTTTGTTTTGTTTTGTTTTTATTTAACTTTATCTTATGAGCATTGGTGTAAAGGTGTCAGATCTCCTGGAACTAGAGTTACAAATAGTTGTAAGCTGCCATGTGGGTGCTGGGAATTGAACCCTGGTCCTCTGGAAGAGTAGCCAGTGTTCTTAACCACTGAGCCATCTCTCCAGCCCCCTCTATCCATCCTTAAAACAATTGAACAGTGAAGAGAAAGATAGATGAATTAACATCTATCAATATTAGGTACACAGAAGAAGAGATTGAAGAATTTCAAGGCAGGTTGTCACAGACTGAATAAGAAATTTCTCTCACAGGCTCAGATGTCTGAACACTCATTTGTGAGGCTGTGGAACCTTTAGTATATGGAGCCATCCTGGAGGAAGTGGGCCCCTGGAGGGTAGACCTTAAATAGTATTTTAATATTCTGTCCTCTCTAATTCCAAGTAACAAGAAACCCCAGCCACAAGATTCTGCCACCATGATGAAGCCAGAGCTGCCAAGATTTTTCCCCATGATAGACTATGTCCCTTTAAACCGTGAGCCAAAATGAATCCTTACTCCTGTGAGTTGTGTCTCCCCAGGCATCAGTCACAGAGAGAAGTAAGGAAGACAGAGATTGTTAGAAAACAGCCAAA
Organism: Onychomys torridus; assembly: GCF_903995425.1. Classification (NCBI taxonomy): domain Eukaryota; kingdom Metazoa; phylum Chordata; class Mammalia; order Rodentia; family Cricetidae; genus Onychomys; species Onychomys torridus. Next base: position 28,626,896 of record NC_050463.1, read on the forward strand.
TAGAGTTGTAGAGAAAATATTAAAAATAAAACCACTAGCAACTACCCTCATACACATGGAACTTGTGGTCCCAGAGGGAAAGGAAGGAGAAAAATTCACAAAAGAAACATGTGCAGACATAATAGGAATTTCCATGGTTCATAGTGGAGGAGTCAAGATGGCGAGCCAGAAAAAAGCTCTCCACAGTTCCTCAGTGAGGTGAGCAGCTGAGGGAATGGGCTGAAGTTTAAGATCAGAGGAACAGAGGGTTGGAGCGACCTCTGTGGGAACAGAGGATGAGAATAAGCCATCAGCACTAAATGCATCCACAGCCCAGCATGACAGAAGGGTGCCTGCATTTCTCCATGGAGCAGCATGACACTGTAACAGAGAGCATCTTGAGAAGGTTATGACGAAGTTTGCTACTTTGAGGAACATAAATCTCTGTTTTTTCCTTTTCTCTGGAACTCATATCAAGTATTGACACACTGTTCCAGCCAATGTTCACCTGGTGGCCCAAATGCCACTGAAGCCAGCTGTCTTAGGTTGGCTTCCTGTCCCTGTGACCTGACCAACGCCACTTGAGGGAGAAAGGGCTTATTTTAACTCACAATTCCAGGTTACATCATCGCAGGGAAGTCAAGGCAGGAACTTGACCCAACTGGGTCACATCATAGCCATAGTCAAGAGCCTCCTGGCTCACATGTGTGAGTTCAGCTCACTTTTTCTACTCTTACACAGTCCAGAATCCCCCATCTAAAGAACGGCAGTGCATAATTAAGATAGATTTTCCCAAATCAATTAACTTAATCAAAACATCCCTTACTGACATTCTCAGAGGCAACCCTTATCTAGACAATCCCTTACATATGTGCCCAAGGGCTTGTCTCATAGGTGTTGAGTTGACAATTGATAATAACCATCAAATGAGCTCATTGAAAAATATATACCATGGGATTCAGTTGCAGATATATAATGGAATGGAACTTACTTTTCCTTTAAAACTGATAGCTTGAGTGGCTGGCTAAAGAGGATCAAGAGACTGAGTAGGCACACACAATTGAATGCAGGGAATGGGCCTTGGAAACCAAGAAGTAAACCAGTTGGCTAAGCCTTTCATCCCAGCATTCTGTGAGGTCGAGGCCAGCCTGGTCTGCAGAGCAAGTTCCAAGACAGTCAGGGTTACACAGAGAAACCTTGTCTAGAAAAACCACAACACACACACTCACGTGCACACGTGTGTGTGTGTGTGTGCACGCAGACACATACACACATAGCCACAGGCTAGGCAGTGGAAAATATAGACCCTGTTCTACCTCATCCACACTGGACAGTCTGTTGTTCTGCCTTGTGTGGGCTTCACTGGGGCACCCCTAAAACCAATGGGGGCATAGAAGGAATACAAAGATAATAACTAATCTCAGAGAAGGCACACGGGTACAAAGAGCATATGAGACAAGCAGAAAACGCAATAGCTCCTGAAAACCATGGCCAGAAATCTCATCAAGTGTAAGAGGCCATGCAGTTGTAAGAGGGAGACTCTGGGACAGGTTCTATGTGCTGCTTGAGGAGGAACTTGTCCTGACCTTCATTTTCGCTTTCTTCAATTCTATCAGATTCTCTTTCCTTCTTTTGAGTTGTTCTATCAAATGCTAAGCAATAAATATTGAAAATCCAGCTAAGACTTTCTATTTCTGCTTCCAGTTTTACCCATCTTTGTTTTGAATATCCAAAGCTCTAAAGATACATAAGGATGAAGGATTCTCACGTCTCTCCATGAACTGACCCATAGTAATCACTATTACTGCTGCATATAGATGTGTGCGTGCATGGTATGTTCATGCATGTGTCTGACTGCTCACACATGTGTGCATGTGGAAGTGAGAGATTTGTCTTCCTCAATTGCTCTCCACCTTGTATATTGAAACAAGGTATCTTGCTGAACGCAGAGCTTCCCATTTTAGCTGGTCAAGCTAGCCAACTTGCCTCAGGGCTTCCTCTGCTCCCAAGCACTGGGATTTCAAGCAGGCCACCACATCCATGGAAAATTTACATGGGTGCTGGGGATCCAAACTCCAGTCCTCATGCTTGAGTGTCAAGCAGTGCATCCCCTGAACCACTTCCTAGGTCCCTTGGTCCCCTTGTTATTAAGACAGTTCAGTTCCCTTTTGTTTTTTATAAAACTAAAATATATCTGTTCCATATAACCTAGCTATACTATGCCTGGGTATCTCCCCAAAGGATTCCACATCAAAATGCCACAGAGACACTTGTGCATCAATGTGTACCGCAACACTGTTTGTTTGACTAAGTTGTGGAATCAACCCAGGAGTCAAACAGCTAGGGAAGAGGTAAAGGAAATGAGCTATATTGTTGTTAGTCTTTCTCTGTCCTGCCAGCCAGCTCCAAATCACAACACGGAGATTTCTTATTAACTATGAAAGCTTGGTTGATAGCTTAGGCTTGTTTCTTACTGCTCTTATAACTTAAATAAACCCATTTCTATTCATCTACATGCTGCCATGTGGCTCATGGCTTTTACCTTTCCTCCTGCATGTCTTGTTTGTTCCTTGTCTCTGGGAGTCTCCCTGTGACTCTGCCCTTCTTCCCAGTGTCCTCTGTGCCTGGAAATCCTGCCTAGCTATTGGCTGTTCAGCCTTTTATTAAACCAATCAGAGTGACATATGTTTACAGTGTACAAAAAGATTATTTTACAACAGTATAGAGATTCACAATGAAATTTTTTCAAACAAAAAGAAGGAAGTTATGTTACATACAGGAAAGCTATGTAATTAGAATCTTACTAAGTGATTTAAGCCAGACTCAGAAAGACAAATATTTTATGTTTTCTTTCATTTCTAATTCTTAGATTTTATATAGATACATAACATCAACCGTGTGTGTGTGTGTGTGTATGTGTGTGTATATGTGTGTGTATGAGTGTGTATGTGTGTGTGTATGTGTGTGTGTAGTGTGTGTGTGTGTGTATGTGTAGTGTGTGTGTATGTGTGTGTGTAGTGTGTGTGTATGTGTGTGTATGTGTGTGTATGTGTGTGTAGTGTGTGTGTATGTGTGTGTGTATGTAGTGTGTATGTGTGTGTGTGTGTGCGCATGTGTGTGTATGTGTGTGTGTGTGTGCGCGCGCGTGTGTGTGCGTGTGTGTGTGTGTGTGTGTGTGTGTGTGTGTGTGTGTGTGTGTGTGTGTGTGTGTGTGTGTGTGTGTGTAGAAAGTAGAAGCAAAACTGATTGGGGGAAGGGTAGGGCGTTAATAGGAGAGGATGGGGAAGACAGAGGAAGAGGTGTGGTCAGAGTGGGCTCAATGTACAGTGTACACCTGTGTGAAAATGTTGTTATATGACATGGTATCACATACAACGAATAATTTTAAGAATTTGAGGGGAAGAGAATTGTCCTTCTTCATCCATGGTAAAATCCTCTCTTATTAACTCTGCTTTGTCTAATTTTAACATATGTGCTTCAGCTTTCTCGTACTATTCGACTGGTGTATGTCGCTAACTTTTACTTTTAACACCTCGATATATTTATATGTTGACAGTAGTTTCTTATATAGAGAACAGATATACTGAATCTTGCCTTTGATTTTATCAAATGACATCATTGTCCCCATTCTGTTTTTAGAGACATGTCTTGCTATATATCCCTGGCTGACCTGGCATTGGCTAAGAATACCAGGCTGGCCTTGAACTTGTGGTAATCCTCCTGCCTCAGCCTCCCAACTGCTAGGACTGCACCACCATACCTGACTGATATCTGTCCTTTAAATGGAGATTTTGATCATTTACACTGAACATAATTTTATATACCTCCATCATCTTGCTGTTTTGTTTTCTCATCTGTTATTTTCTCCTCCTCCTCTTCCCCCTCCCCCTCCTCTCCCCTTCCTCCCCTCCCCCTCCTCTCCCCTTCCTCCCCTCCCCCTCCTCCTCCTCCTTCATACTTATTTGTCATGTTTTATTATCCTTTGAGCTGAGTTAATTTACTCTTCATAAACTTGTTTTTACCTACCATCTCTCCTCTGTGTCTGGATCATATCCAGGCTACCCAATGTTATCTTTTGGCTTCTCTTGACTATGACACTTTCTCAGGCTTCCCTTGTTTTTGGTGACCTTGGCAGTTTTGAAGATTACTTATCACGTATTTATAGACTGTTCTTAAATTTCAGCCGGTTGGGTTTCTCATGACTGGACTGTGGCGATGGGCTTGCGGAAGGAAGGACACCCAGAGTGTTCTCATGACATCACACGTTGGGAACATTCCATATTGATGACGTACCGCCAATGGGGCCTCAGCTGGCTGAGGTGGACGTTGCACAGTTTCTCCACAGTAAAGGCCTTTTTCCTCCCTTCTTTGCCTTCTGGACTTCGGAGATCATTACACACAGGCCACCTTGAGGGAAGGGGTATCTCTTTTCCCCATGTGCATGTCTATTGTATCATTTCTTTTTACTGACGCGGACTTACTTATATCTTGGGTTATAATTAAGGACTACATTGTTTCTATTATTGCTTAAATTACTCCAGTTTTGGCCACTGGATCTCTACAGCTGGCTCCTGTCTCCCTTGGAATACCTCGTCTTTTGTGCTCTGTTGCAGTACTTTGCCCACTTCCTGGCTCTTCACGGCCTCTCCGTGTGTCCAGCCCTCAAACCAGCATTCCTCCATGAACCTTTGGTTCCTTTAACTGCAAAATAGCACTAGAACCACCATCTGGGTTCTGGGTGCACTCATTCCCACTGGCTGTCGTTGCTTCCAGAGTCTCTCAGATGCAGAGGAAATCTATGTGGCAGATACATATTTACACATATCTCGAGTATTTCTATGCATAACCTCCATATATCTATTAAGTTAAACATTAATTCATACTAATGTCTACAACTTCATGCATTCCAGGCATGCCAACCTTTCCCTTTAAGAGCGTGTCATCAGCCTGGCAGTGGTGGCCCATGCCTTTAATACCCAGGCAGAGGTAGGCAGATCTCTGTGAGTTTGAGGCCAGCCTGGTCTACAGAGTGAGTTCCAGGACAGTCAGGGCTGTTACACAGAGAAACCCTGTCTCTAAAAAACAAAAGAAAAAAAAGTGTGTTGTTGACATGGGGCTGGAGAGGTGGCTCAGTAGTTAAGAGCACTAGCTGCCCTTTGTAAGGATCCAGGTTCAACTCACAGCACCCACATGGCAGCTAATAAATGTCTGTAAATCCAGCCCAACAGCCTCACACAGACATACATTCAGGCAAAACACCAATGCACATAAAATATAGATAGATAGATAGATAGATAGATAGATAGATAGATAGATAGATTAAAAGAGTATGTCATTGACAACCCTACAGCCAGCATCAACCCACATGAAGAAAACTGAGTGCATTTGCTTTAAACCCTGCAAGAGGACAAGAGTGTCCACTCTCTACTTTTATTCAATATGGAGTTCCAAGTCTTAGCTAGAGTAGTAAGGCAATAGAAAGAACATATGAGGGGCTGGAGAGATGGCTCAGAGGTTAAGAGCACTGGCTGTTCTTCCCGAGGTCCTGAGTTCAATTCCCAGCAACCACATGGTGGCTCACAACCATCAATAATGAGACCTGGTGCCCTCTTCTGGCCTTCAGGTATATACACAGGCAGGACATTGTATACATAATAAATAAGTATTAAAAAAAAAAAAAAGAAAAGAAAAGAAAGAATGTATGAAGGGAATACAAACAGGAGAGGAAGAAGTCAAATTATGCCTGTTTCCAGACAACAGGATCTTATTCTTAGAAGACCTTAGGACCTCCACCCTAAGACCTTTAGAACTGAGAAACACATTAGGGAGAGTGTCAGTATAGCAAATCAATGTGCACCAAGCAATGGCTTTTCCATAGACAAATAATGACCTCACCAAGAATGAAGGCAGAGTCAAGCTGGTGGCACACACCTTTCATCCCAGCCCTGGGAGGTAGAGGCAGACAGATCTCTGTGGGTTTAAGAGGAGCCTGATCTACACAGAGAATTCTAGGCCAGACAGAACTACACAAGGAGACCTTGGTTTGGGGAAGAATTAAATCTGGGCTGGGGTGGGGGTGGGAGTGCAGAGGAAATACTACTCATAATAGTTTCAACAACATCAAAAACACTTAGGAATAAGCTTAAGCAAGAAGGCAAAGGGCCTCTATCATAACAACTCTTTAAAGATCTTTGTGTGTATGCTTGTGTGTATGTGTTATGTGAGTGTGGGCATGCTTTCTGGGGTCAGAGAACAACCCCAGATCAGGCAGTCTCCTGTCTCTACTTCCTGTCTCCAAAGGAGTACTGGCATTACATGGGTTCTGGGGGTCTGAATTTTTATCTCTATGCTGTGCAGTAAACACTTTACCCACTGATCTATCCCCCAAGCCCCAAAGTAAAAACATAAGACACTTATGTAGTGGGTGGCTGTCTGAGCCATGCCCTAAAGCACCACCCCTAGTGAGGGAGCTGTAGCTGTTACATCTGCCTATGACCTTGAGGTACCGCCCCTGGCCATGGCCACTGGGGATCCTTAAGACCTGGGATGCATGTATATCTCCTCTCTTGGCTACCTCATGATTTTGAATGCTGAGCTCTTGGACCTAGTCTTTCAGCGTGGAACATAGCTCAGCTTTCCCAGACCCTATGATAAATCTCTTGTGGTTGTGAGTTTACCCTTAAATAAATTCCTTTGATCATTAAATAGACTGATGGATTAATCCCATTACACTTGAAGAAAGAAATCAAAGAAGACACTTGAAGATAAAAAAATAAATAAAAGACCCCCTACAGACAACCGCCCCTGAGGATGCAAAAGCAGGAGAACTGGCCTGGCCTCCTGCTCATCATTACAAGGGGCGAACTAGCCAGGACAATGCTGGAGAACCTACCTTGGGGGGGGGGCAGGGGGTTAGGGAGAGTGGTGTCTGTCCTGCAGAACCACAGCTACAGGATCGCCACAACACAGGACAGCAATGGGATGTCCAGTAAATGTCCCAGAGAGAACCCAGTATCCATAGTAGCAGACACCAGAGACCTCAAGCCAAACCAATGATTCTTTGTGAATAAGCGCCTGTGTGTAAAGACACACGGATAAAAAGGTTTACTGTGTGACTCGCTGTATCACACTGCAGCTTCCATGATGAGATTTTCCCTTTCTTCCATCTTTTCTTTTTTCTCTTAAATTCTATTTTGTTTTATTTGAGGGGGAGGGATTGCAGGGGCAGAGGGTAGATTAGAGTCGACGGGAGATGAGTAGGATCAGGATGCACGGCATGAAAGACACAAAGAATAAATAAAAAAGAAAGTTTTAAAGAAAAGACCCCCTACGTTCATAACTAGAGTGAAGTAAGAGTGTGGAAATGACTATATTACCAAAAGCAATCCATAACTTTAATGCAATCTGTACCCAGATCCCAGTGATGTTCTTCACAGAACCAGAAAAAAAAATTCTAAAATTCATATAGAAACACAAAAGGCCCCAAATAGATCATTGATCCTTAGCGGAATGACCAGTGCTGGAGGACCTCACAATGTTCAATCTCAAACTGTACTTCACAGCCATCCCCAAAAACCAGCACAGACAAGAAAGATGTGAAAATCAACGCAATAGAACAGGGGGCCCAGAAATAAACTCACACAGTTACAGCTCCCTAACTTTTGACAAACTTTTAAAAACATGGAAAAGAGTCTCTTTAAAAACAAAAAATGGTCCTGGGAAAACTAGATTTCCACATAAAAAAGAATAAAAGTAGATTCGTATCTCTCACCATGTACAAAATCAATTCAGAATGGACCAGAGACTTTACGACAGAGTGGTTCTCAACCTATGGGTCGCGACCCTCTTAAGGGTTGAATGACCGTTTCGGAGTGATCACATATCAGATGTTTACATTACAATTCATAACAGTAGTAAAATTACAGTTGTAAAATAGCAATAGTTGGGGGTCACCACAACTATATTAAAGGGTCACAGCATTAGGGAGGTTGAGAACCACTGCCTTAAGGGAAAATCTAAAACTGTTAGGGAAGAAATTTAAGACACTTCAAAATAAAGGAATAGGCAAGGATTTTCTGAGCGGGACTCCAATAGCACAGGAAAGAGTCCTGAGAGTTGACAAATGGCTTCCCAGGAAACGAAGAAACTTCTATAAGTGAAGGACACAGCCACCAGTGAGAACTGACAGTGTGCTGTATGGGAGAAAACTCATGGTCAACCACACCCCAGCTGGGATTAACAGCTGGATAAAGACCTCAAAAATTTAAGTGCCCCCAAACAAATCATCCAGTCTATAAACGGGCTGATGAACTGAACAGTCGTTCTCAAAAGAAGAATTATAGATGGCCAATAAATATTTGAAAAGATGTTCAACAGCCTTAGCTTTCAGGGAAAATGAAAGTCAAAATGGCTTTGAGAATCCATATCATCCCAGTTGGAATAAGGAAACATGGCTAGAAATACTGGCAAGGATACAGGAACTAGGACTCTGTATTCTCTAAGGGTAGGAACGTAAACTGCAACAGGCACTATGGGAATCAGAAGGAAGTCCTTTTAAAAACTAGTAATAGAGCACACCTTTAATCCCAGCACTCTGGTGTATCAGGCTTTTTCTTTTGGGTCACCAACGAGCTCCCAAATCATGACACAGAGACTTATTAGTTTTGAATGCTTGGCTTAGCTAAGGCTCATTTCTGGCTAGCCCTTTTAACTTAAATTAATCTGTTTCTCTTAATGTACATTTTTGCCTCAGAACTTTTATCTTTCTTTCGGTATGTCCTACTCCATCTAGCTGGCTGGCAGCTGGCTGGCTTCCAGCCCCGGGCATGTCCCTCTCTTCTTTCCTTGTTTTCTTCTTCTTCCCAAGCCTAGATTTCTCTTCCTACTTATTCTCTCTGCTTGCCAGCCCCGCCTATCCCTTCTCAGCCTAGCTATTGGCCATTCAGCTCTTCATTAGACCAATCAGGTGCCTCAGGCAGGCAAGGTGAAAGAGCAACACATCTTTTCATAATTAAATAAATGCAGCAGAAACAAATGTAACACACCCTTACACAGTAAAAGTAATGTTCCACAGCATAAACAAATGTAACACATCATTACATACTTAAATATTCCACAACAATTGGGAAGCAGAGGCAGGAAGATATCTAAGTTCAAGGCCAGCCTGGTCTACACAGTGAGTTCCAGGACATCCAGAGCTACACAGACAAACCCTGTCTTGGAAAAAGAAAAAGAAAAAAAAAAAAAAACCTGATAATAGAATTGCCACATGACCCAGCGATCCCACTTTGGTTATAGACCCAAAGAACTGTGAGTCAACACACTGAAGATGCTCACACATCCATGTTTATTATCACACTATTCACAATAGGAAAGAAATTGAACCAGCCTAAGATGCTCATCAACAGATGAATGTGATATATACACACAATGGAATTTTATTCAGCCCTAAGATAAAATAAAATGACATTTTCAGGATTACAAATGGACCTGGAAACTACTATGTTAAGTGAAATAAGTCAGACTCAGAATGCTTAATCTCATATACAGAACACACACTTAAAGTTGCATGTGTAGGTGTATTCTGTTTACATTTGTGTGACTTGAGGTGGGAAAACTAAAAAGGTGATCTTAAGGAAGGAAGGAAATAGACCGGGTGGTGGAACACATGTAATTGAAAGGCAGAGGGAAGAGAACCTAGCTCAAGAGGAAAGGAGGACCCAGGGGAGGGCCGTAAGGGAGGGAAGAGAATCAATGGAACAAAGTATAACGACACACATGAGGATGCCATGAGCAAACCCTGAATGCTAACCTTAGAAAAACAACACTTTTTTGATAGAGCCTCTTTGAAAATGTTACCTCCCTTCCTGACCCTTCCCTCCAAAATAATCATCCCACTTAGACAGGTTTCACCTCAGCCTCTGTAAGGCCATCCTTCCTAAGCCAAGGCTGAGCATTTACTCAGTGTGGTACCTCTCCACAAGTTTTAGAGAGTGTAGAGCCTGGAAGCTGTATCCTGGAAAGCAGGAGACCCCTACGGTGTTGACCCTGGCCTTTGCCACTTGTCTGGGCAGTGGGTTAGCAGGTGCATTTTGTTACTTTGTGCCCCAGTGCCCTTGTCCTGTTCTCCCACTAGGCAACTGTGGATATCAAATATATTACAGAAGGGAAAAAAATAAGTGCAATACACAGGTGAAATAATTAGGACCTTGACCCCATTTCTGATCCACGCCTGACACCGAGGGTGAAACCATCATTTAATCCTCCAAATAGCATGGCTTTTACAACCCCATTCTACAAAGGAGGGAACTGAGGCTTATGGAGAAACTTAGCAGCAGCTATAAAAGATACTTCTTCCCCAATTCTAGTGGATACACCTACAAAACAACCCCCACATCTAAGGCTCAGGGAACACTGAGGAAGAGGAGATGGGAAAGTTTTAAGAGCCAGAGGATCAGGGAGTTTGCAGTGAGATCATGTCTGCTAGCAATGTGATCAGCCATTCCCATAAAGACTCACCAACATTGACTGACTAAACCCAAGCAGAACGAGAACAACAGACACACTAAAGTGGGTAGGGAAAAGACCACAAGGCCTCAACCCTACACAAGGATCTACAGGCTCAACTACAGAACTAGAGAATGCCAAGAGTGGGAGAAATAGCCTTCTCCAGGGAAAAGAACACCAACTGGTTATCCAATGCCCAATGGGCAGCCCTGAAAACATGCATACACATATCATTATACAAACTACGCAGGTTGCATTTAGGAAGATATGTGTCTGTACCTACACACACACACACACACACACACACACACACACACACACACACACGCATGTAACAACCATTAATGAAAAAAGAGGCTATGAATTTGAAAGAGAGAAAGGAATGGTATATGTAAGGTTTAGAGGGAGGAAAGAGGAGGGAGAAACGACATCATTATATTGTAATCTCAAAAAATGAAAGAAGTAATAAAATTAAGGTGGAGAACGATAGAAGAGACTCGATACCGATCTCTGGCCTACACACACACAAATAAGTACATACATAAATAAGTAAATACTTCTTCCCGAGGCATTCTGTGAGCCTGGCAATGGTCTAAGTGCTTTAGATATGCTACCATGTTTAATTCTCACAAGCAGATACAGTCGTCTTTCTTATTTTTTTTCCTGATGAAGCAAGCTTCTGTTACAGAAAAGTGAGCAACAGAAGGGAATCCACAACTAGTGATGACAGTTGGCATGGAAACCAAGATGGTCCTTAACTGTGAACCTATGCTGCCTCCATCGTTACTCATCATTTTCAGGGGTATTTACTGAGAACTTATTAGGTGAGAATTTGTTGCTCTGGGCACTAGAGATCCGGAAGGAGCCAAGATGAAGTTCCTGCCCCGATGAGGCTTATATGAACAGATATAAGGTCATGATGTCACATTAACATGATGACAGGTCTCTCTACCTCCAGTCGCCTCCTCCATCTAAGATCACATGAGAGATTTCTCCCTTGAGTTTATCCGGAAGTAGGCAAGGAGTAGACCCCATTTTCACCATCCCAGAAGTCACACAAAGTGCCAAAGAGGGCTGTGTTCCTCAAAACCGGGGTGACCTAGTCACAGCTGCACGTTCCTCTCTCGTGTCTGGTACCCCTGTGGTCCTTCCAAACACAACCGTCCTCCCTGGCAACTGGTTCCAGCCACTCCTCACTGAGAAGACTCGGTTCCCTAGCAGATTTACACTTGTCCAGTCAGCACAGACACTGCTGTGGATCGATGCTGTACTACAATTGCTGCAGAAAAAAGCCAACAGCGAAGAGAAGGCAACAAGGAGCCTGGCTAGTTCAGGATTTGTTACATGAAATAATAAATCACCTTGCATCCTAAGTCACCCTGCCTCTACTCCATGGTTGTTTGCTGCTCAAAGGCCCTTCCTGAGAGCGTCCCAAAGACTGTTATTAAGGACATGTATGCCTGGGAATGTTTTCAATAAACCACCCTATTCCCAGGGGTTACTGGCCAAGAAATTCTTCCACCAACCAATGAAACTCTCAGCCTTTATGGGCAGATGCCCTCTGTCTGCCCTCTTCTCCTCCTCAGCTTTGTCCCCTCAGACGACTACTCAAAGACACTTGGCACATAGGAATCACTCCAGCATGACTAAAAGCGTTCTGCCAAGCGATATGATGCTGGGTGGAGGCACTTGAAGGGAAACGACGCTTTGAACTGAAGCATGCTTCCTCATGTCATTGAGTAACACAAATGGGGCCCACTTAGCCACACACCCCCACTGCGTTATTCATCCGCCGCCTCCATTGGTGAGTGCCAAAGTGCTCCTGGGAGCCATCTGAGAACCAACGTCTTCTCTCCCGATTCCTTTCCTTGATTACGTTCAGAAGAACTAAAAACAAACAAGGCATGTTAATTGCTAGAGGAGAGCCATTATGTTGCTCAAAGCAAGAAACTGAACAACTTGCTTTCTGAATTTTACCCACCACAGCTTCCAAACTAGACAACCTTCAGTCTGTGTTGAAATTTGCATTCGCCGGAAGCAACAGTACCCAGATCGTCCTGTGGACTGGAGGCAACATCTTTTTCTTTTTCCTTTTTTAAAAATTTTTATTTTATTTTATAATTAATTTAATTTTACGTATCAGCCACAGATTCCCCTGTCCTCCCTCCTCCCACTCCCTAGCCCTCTCCCCCCAATCCACCCCCCCAGTCCCACCTCTTCCAAGGCAAGGTCTCCCCTGGGGATTCAGGGGAGATTCAGTTGAGGCAGGTCCAGTCCCCTCCTCCCTATACCTAGGCTGAGCAAAGTGTCTCTGCATAAGCAAGCCTTAGGTTCCAAACAGCCAGCTCATGCACTAAGGACAGGTCCCCGTCCCATTGCCTGGGTGCCTCCCAAACAGTTCAAGCTAATCAACTGTCTCACTTATCCAGAGGGCCTGATCCAGTTCCATGGGGGCTCCTCATCTATTGGTTCATAGTTCATGTGTTTCCACTAGTTTGGTTATTTGTCCCTGTGCTTTTTCCAATCATGGTCTCAATATTTCTTGCTCATATAATCCAAGATGAGCAGACATGACTGCCGGGGATTAGGAAGTCCTACCGAGTGCAGACAAATGACAGAGAATAAAACCTACACCCATATAAAAGCCACCAAAATTTACCTCCTGCTGGAATTTCACTGTATCTGTATTCAACACAAGGATGGTTATCTCTATTTGACTCATAAAGTTAAACCAGTAGTCACATTCTCATTTTACTCTTTTAAGGGTTGATTCCAATAAACATTCTGAGCCTTTTGCAATCATAATAAGGTCGGGCCAGGAATAGGCCACCAATACTCCCAATGGGACTTCAGTGAAGCCTCACTGCTATCAGGAGTTGGGTAATGGCTGCCGAGAGTCTGTTAGGATTCTCACATGGGATATTGAAAAGACATAAGTGTTCTCTAAGCACCAAAGTGGGGACCACAAGTTTCATGGAGGGGAAAAAAAATCTCAAGTTACTTAGGTCTGTGTTTTGCTGGCTGGCTTTAAGGCATGCATATTCTGGGCCTTTATTTTATATAATAACCATATACAACTTGGAATATAGAAGCTCAGAGACTAAATTCCTGTGTTCCCTGATAATTAACCCACACAGTTGTATCTAATTATGGGGGAGTCTGAGCCCCTTTCCTCTAAATCTGAATACCATAAAACTCCTACGGCTCCCACGCCAAACTATAGCCCTGGTGAAATCTCATTTTAGAGTATTTATAGATTTATGAAGCTTTACTCCCCTTTACAACCACCCTAGAATAAAAGCAAAGTTCAAAAAAAGGTAAAATGTAACATTGTGGACAGATACAGATAAACGGGACAAGAACCAGTTAGGAATGACCTACCTTCCCAGGCAGAAGGAAAGCAAGACCATTGCCCAATCTCAGAAGAAAAACAAAATCATGTATTTTCCCTGTTATTACTGTATTTGCCTCTTGGAGATGCTTTAAAAATGAATAACTCATGTTCTGGATATAGTGGCTTGATTGTTACAGTATTATGAATGTACTTAATGCAAATGACTGCAAAAGAATGTCACAGCCATTCTTAATTAGAAATCCTTAACTTTTTAAAGAACAGTTGAACAATAGGTCCAAAGAAAAAAGCTGTAAAAACTACATCTTTTATCAAGGGCAGCTTCAGGGTTGACAAGATAATATTTACATGAATTGCGTACACTAGCTTCCCTACACTCTATGGACTGAGGTCATGGATACATTCTGTTTCCTTAACCAGAAAGAGATCAGAGCCTCTGCCAAGTTTAAAATATGGTTCTACTCTGCCCCTGGACACTACCCTCGCTCTTGTCTTCTCCTATCTGGACATCTCTAGCCACAGCCATGTCCTCACCCAAGTCCACATGCCATCATTTGATAGTAAGAAACAAGATTTTCATCTGGGTTATGTCATACTTGTTGGATTTGAAATGGTTTTTGTTTTGTTTTATTTTCTGTCTGACACATTGTGTAGACAGGGTCACATGGTAAAAACCTAATAAGGCTGTATATATGTTTTGTTACACATTTAGCATCTCTTTCTCCAAATTCACATATATAAAGGACTCCGAGAACTGAGAAGATGATAATGTAGTTCATTTTATTACCAGGAGTGCGGCCTGGGAGGTGTGCGTGCCTTATGTGCCCCAGTAATATCTGATTACAACCAAATAGAAAAACAAGCCATTAGAATGTCTCGCTGACATGGCCTTAAGTTTACAACCAGCCAGTATATGATGAAAGTTTATGCTCCTTTTCCACATTAGTTATTTTTCCAAGTAAAAATCGTTCCCAGCTGTTGCGACCCAGATGTGTTGGCAGCCCATGCTGGGAGAGCCATTTTACAGGTGACAGAGCCCTCCAACAATAAAGTTTACACAAGTTGTATACATCTGGTCTCCAATACGACTCTGGATTTCCAAGACCCCCTTCCCCACCAAAAAAAAAAAAAAAAAAAAAAAAAAAGCAGTGGTTTCCCGGTATTTCATTGGGGTGCACTGTTAAAAAGGTTTCAATGCTGTAGGCGTAACTTTATGTGGGCCCTGGATGTAGGAAGCAAGAGGAAGATGAATTATTTGATTCTCCTCCCCATTCAGAACTCTGTGCGCTTTAACTGGAAATAGCCCCAGAGCTGGGCAAACAAGATTGGAGGCTGTCCATTGTAACCTCTGAAAGAGTCCATAGACTTCCCATCCGACTTTCAGTACCACCTGATTGCACGATGGACAGTAACATCATCGCCCTCTTATGTTTGAATGCACAGACATTTTCATTATGCAGAAGTTGTTCATGAGGGCAGGGCGATATTATGTCTCCTTGAGACACTATCGGATAACCAAGGCAACAAGAGTAGTTGGGATGACTCCACCCAGGTCTTCCCAGGACAAGCCTAGGCAGGTAACAGAGAAGATGCTTCACTGTAAAACAAAATCATTACTCGTGACCAGTCAATACATAACCCTTTGACAAACTCTTGTGCACTTGTCTAAAGAATGCCTGAAACCTACCTTCTTAGAAAATATCCAACATATGGTACATTAGTATTAATGCAAATATTCATGAATGAGCCCTAGATCATTCCTTCTATATCACTGCACCTTTGACCTACATCTCCCATCCCTCCAAACTCTTCCCTACTGATGCCTAGTAACTACCTAATAGATAACCCTTCTACTCTGTCTCTATGTAGCTGATTTTTTAAAATTCGGCATAAAAGAGTGATCATGTAACAATTTTTTCTTTTTGCATCTGATTTATTTCACTAAGCAAAATATCCTCCATCTCATTCCTTTTGTTAAAAGTGGCATCGTATTTTCAAGCCATCCTGAGTGTCCCACTGTCCAGATACATCACA
The DNA here is from genome assembly GCF_903995425.1 of Onychomys torridus. Taxonomy (NCBI): domain Eukaryota; kingdom Metazoa; phylum Chordata; class Mammalia; order Rodentia; family Cricetidae; genus Onychomys; species Onychomys torridus. The sequence goes on from NC_050463.1 coordinate 28,642,767, forward strand.
ACTTCTGTATCCATTCATGCCTGGATAGACGTTCAGACGGATTCCATAGCTTGGCTATGGTGAGTAACACTGTAATAATGATCAGGAGAGTACAGAAATATCAGTGAGGCTCTGGTTTTACCTCCCTTAGGTGTTTCACCCAGCAGAGGGATTGCTCGGTCATATGATAACTGGATTTTTAATCTTTTGAGGCGGGCATGGTGGCATACAACTGGAACTTTAATATTCAAAAGGATTTTGAGTTTGAGGCCAACCACTACATAGGAAGATCTGGTTTCAAAAAGCCAAGCGCTGTGGATGTGGCTCACTCATCGGCACTTGCCTGGCATGAGTAAGGCCCTGGCCTCAGTCTCCAGCATGGCAAAACAAGAATCTTTGAGAAACCTCCATACCAGGAGCTTTATATCGAGGTCATAAGAGGTTTCTAATAAGAAGTCAATTGATTACAATAATGCTTTATTGTTTAAAAAAAAACTCTCATGTAATAAAAACTTTGAAAAGTTCTTTCTGTCAAAGATGAAACATTTGATTTAAAGGCTGGGGACCTTTAAATACAGTTTAAAGTTTTGATCATTGAAGAGAAACTAGTGTTGAGACAGTAAACTTTGGTGGGAGAACCCTGGTGGAAATATTGTTCTTACTCTGTCAAGAATTTGGAGAAAAAAAAATATTCTTAAACTGTAGTAGAATGTATGGAAGAAGCGCCTTTGTCTGAACAGGTTGTCATGGTCACCAAAGGGAATGGAAGCTGAGCTGTCAGATTTTACACACACACACACAGAGAATCACACAATTCTCCTTGCTGCTTGCCAATTGGCGCAAATATCTGAGCTGTTATAACAATTTCAACAAAAATCATTTCAAGTGTCCTATGGTGTTCTGTATTTTGGCTGTATTTTATTCAAATTTGTTTCTAAGTCTTTAGACAAAGTATCAAGTGAATGGTGTTTTTAAACTCAACTCTTCAAATGTATTTTATATTTCAAAAAACTGTAACATCATGGATGTTGTTTTTAATCATAAAAAGATTAAGTTTGAGGAGATATATTTAACCTGATTTAAACATTAGAAAATATATATGAGTATCAAAGCATTGTAAGGTAACCCATAAATATGTAGTTCTACTTATCAGTTAAAATAAATTTAACTATAAATTTTCAACTTTTGAACTTGAACTTTTAATAGAACTATTATTATAGAAAACCAACTGACAGAGGAAATGAGCTCCACAATGTAAAGGCTCACTACAGCAGGATAGTGCTTCTGTTCAAAACTCCAGAATTCCACAATAGAAACGACAGAGTGCTTGTCCAGCATGCATGAGGCCCTGGGTTTGAACTCCAGCACTGAAAAAAATTTACCATAATAATTTTGAAATGGTGACATGGAGCCTTAGGTCATGCGTGCGTGCGTTCCTTCTCAGCCCTAAGGTCTGTACTCGGTATGTCTGATGGCAGAGGTCACAAGCCTGTGTCCAAGGACCAACTTGAACTTCATCTTCCAAAGGCAAGGCAGGGAAGGGGCCATGTGTGTTCTAACGGCACATGACCTAACTCTGACATTCTGTCACTGTGTCCTGGACTGCCTCAACCTGTAAGAATATGTCGGTGATAATCCTCTTTTCATCAAGAGACATTTACATTCTGTCCCAGAATAGACTGTAATTGAGAAGGCCCACGGTGTTGGATTCATCTAAATTTGGTGAACAATTCAAAAGAACTAGAAATAGAGAGCACTTATTTTCAAGGAGTATCATAGTAGATCTCGGCACAGCTTTTAGTTCACAAGTTACCTCCACAGAGTAGGCTGTTTTCCCAATTAAATATACCACGGTCTATAGAAAAGAGTCAATTGGAACGTCAATCATTTCAAGTGCTTGAACCACAAATGCAGACAATTTTATGAAAAAGAAAGATTTAAGTCCAACTAGTGAGAAATACTTTTTGCAGAAAAGTATCAAAACAGATAAGCCAAGAAACTTACTGGGGAGTAAGTACAATGAAGTATACAATTATGTACCAAGAATAATTATCCTGGCTAAACTTCGTAAACATTCAAATAATGCTTATAAAGGAAAAGTTAAACCTTCCTTAACATATATATTTTATTTCTTCAAAGAACTTTAGCTTTGCCGATCGTGGCGTACACTCCTGAATACTCTCCTGATCAACTAGGAGGTTAGGGTTGCTTTGATACCAGCACCAGGGAGGTGAAGCAAGTGTATTTCTATAAGTTTGAGACTAGCCTGCTCTACACACAGAGTTCCAGGTCAGCAAGGGATGCATAACAAGATTCTGCTCAAAAGGGAGTAAGGAGCTGAAGAAATGGCTCAGTGGTTAAGAGCACTGGCTGCTATTCTAAAGAATCCGGGTTCAATTTCCAGCACCCACATGGTGGCTCACAACCATCTGTAATTCCAGTTCTAAGGGACCTGACACCCTCTTCTAAGCTCCATGGGTACCAGGAATGCACATGGTGTGCAGACCTACATTCAGGGAAAAAACATCCATACATATAAAATAAAAAATTAATATTTTTTTAAAAATAACTTTATCTTTGAAAACAGTTTTTGGTTAAATCTGTATCTGTAATACAGAAATCTATTTTGGTCAATAGGCAAGACTTTCAGAGAAGTCACCAATTTGCTATTGTAACATTCCCTTCACTTCTTAAGTATCTTGACTTTAGTATCACATTATAGGGCATCCTTAATCGCAGTAGCCAGCCGGGCGGTGGTGGCGCACGGCTTTAATCCCAGCGCTCGGGAGGCAGAGCCAGGTGGATCTCTGTGAGTTCGAGGCCAGCCTGGTCTACAGAGCGAGATCCAGGACAGGCACCAAAACTACACAGAGGAACCCTGTCTCAAAAAAACGCAGTTGCCACTATTTTCAGACAGTCCCCAATTTATGGCAGGTTCACTTTAACACAGCGTGAAGTCAGTGTGTGTTCAGCAGAAGTTTCCACATTGCTGTCGCCAAACACCTGGGAAGCAGCAATGGGAGGGAGGAAGGATTTATTTTGGATCCCGGTTTGGAGGGAGACAGTCCACTGGTGGCAGAAAAGCAGAAACATGAGGCACTGGATACATTGTAAGCACAGTAAAGAAACAATGAGCAATGAATGTTGCTAGTCAGCTGGCTACAGCCCTTTCCCGCTGTATTCAGTCTGGAACCCCCATGCACAGGATGGTGCCCCCTGCCCTCCCCCCCAATCCTCCACCTCCCACCCCCGCTCCCCATATTGAGGGTGGGTCTTTCCTTCACAGTGTAACTTCTCTGGAAATACCCACTGATGCACTCAGAGGTGTGTCTACCAGGTGTTTCCAAGTCAAGTGAATGGACAATGAGATGAACCGTCCTTCCAGCCTAGATAGTGAGGCCTATCTTCTCTGAGATGCTGGGCAGCTCAGTAAGCACAGCTCCGAGTCATACAAGCCCTCGGGAGATGAAATAATCAACACTGCTCAGCATTGTGTTGCTGATCTTGGGTGCTCAGATGCAGGTTATATGTGTTAACTTCATTTTCACTTAAACTATTTTCAATCTCTAGTGGGTCTAACAGGATGTAGCCTATCATGAAGCCAAGAAATATCTGTACTGAGCATTTGTTGTGAGCCCAACACTGCCAGCATAGTTCATCAGACCATAAAATGAGACTATGTGGAGAGAGGCAATGTTGGTTGCCAACCAGCATCACCAAGGAGGACACCATGCTCTCAGGTGACACAGCCACGTCTCTAATGTCACCACCTGGTTTCAAAAGCCTCCAAACTCAGACTTTGCATGACTCCAAGACCAGCACATTTTCACCCATCCACTAGGTGAATTCAGTAAAGGTTCTTGTTTAAAAGACAAATTGCTCAATAATGTTTCTAGGAATGAGCCCAGATCCCTGATGGAATCATCAAAACCCTGCGGCCTCTAAACATGACTAATTTGTGCTGCTTGTCACAGATGGTTAGTTCCTAGGATCCCTTTCTAAAACTTTTAATTAGGGGTAACAGAAAAGTCCGTTCCCGCTCCAGCAATTCCTGGATCACTCACCATGCCTGTCCACAGGCTTTCAGGGACAGCAAGGGAAACTGGATATGGCTCTTGCTCCCCAGACATCCTTGTGAGTGAGGAGGCAAGGAGTGACATGCACTAAGTCCCCAGGGTAATGGCCATTACATTCCTCAGCCTGGCATGGGTACTTCTCAGGCAGAGAGCCAGGGAAAGACCAAGAAGGAAGAAGGGAGGAAGAGAGGGAGGGATAGAGGGAGGGAGGGAGGGAGGGAGGAAGGGAGGAAGGGAAGAAAGGAAGGGAGGGAGGGAGGGAGGCAGATAGTGGCCCACAGGCTTGGGTTCAAAGCTTCCCAAGTCTGAGGCATTAAGGGCTTGTACTTTGTCACAGACGTGGCACTATGTGATGGTGAGGACGCTGTAACCAAATACCCAGCACAGATATTTCAGAAAGACCAACTGTGTCTAATGAGCTCCCTGGAAGAAAAATCTCAACTTATGAGAACATTTGATGTTACCATTTCTGTTATGTGCCATGGGCTGTATCTATATTTATAAACAAAGACCAGCGGTTGCTTAGATAACTGACCAAGGAAACTTTCTCCGAAGAGACTAGTAAGTCGGGAGAACATATTTTATCCCCCAAATTAACAACAGTGCATGTGACAATTCGCTTTTAAGTGTCAATATGACACAACCTTGAAATGCCTGAGAAAAGGTTCAACAAGGGACTGTCTACATTGGGTTGGCTCATGGACATGTCTTTGTGAGCCGTGGAGGTGCTGTCTTAATTCCGCTCATTGGGAAGACCCAGACTACCATGGATGACGACACCATTCCCTAGGCTGCAGGGACGTGGGGCGTGGGGCACCTGAGCTGTATAAGCGAGCATACATGCATTCGTTCTTTTGACTGTGAATGTGATGTGAGCAGCTGCCTCAGTTTGCTGGTCTGTGACTGCCCTATAGGAACTGGGAGCTGAAAGAAGACCCTCCTCCCCCAAGTTGCTTTTTGCCTATACACATGTGTGTGTTTATGTATGTGCATGCATACATTATATATGTGTATATATATATATATATATATATATATATATATATATATATATATAGTCACAGGACATAAATGAAGCCAGAGCAACTCTTACCTTAATGTCTTTCCCTTTCAAAGGGGGACATGAAGTGGTGATACTTATAAATCAAATATACAGAAAATATACAGGATCACACCTAGAGCTCCTAAGGTCTGAATCAGTCTGCAGGGGCCTCTGACATGTATGGAGCTGTCTTCTGGGGCTTGGGTGGGTGGCTGTGCACAGAGAAGGCACTAGTGAATACTTGTAGTTTGAACACTCAACGCCCCTTCTTTGCCATCTCTCATGGGCTCGGCTCCAAAATTCCCAGGAGAGTTACAGTGATTACTAGACCAACAACTACTTTCTGAGGCTAATACCAACCCATCCTGGCAGCCCAAGAAAGACTTTCTTGAAATTCATTCAAAGTCTGACAGGACAACTCACTTCAAGGGAATCTTCATACATGGTGGGAACATACAAGATGGGTTTTCTTTTTTTTTTTCTTTCTTTTTTTTTTTTTTTTTGGTAAAGTTGGCAAAAGGAACTTGGGGGATTCTCTAGCTGTTATAATGAAAAGCAGGGCCCTTTGTTTCACACTTTGTTTTTATTTCTGTCCCTTCAATTCGCTTTTTCCTGAAGATGTAAATAGATTCCCCCCTCAATGCCAGAGCAAAAAGGAAACATCTTTTCTAGAATATCAAGCCTTTCCCATATGCCATGGTTTAATGCGGCTAACATGTGGAGAAGATAAAAACTCATGATTAATTGCCCCTCTTTTGATGTCCCCCTTCCTCAAAGCCATCATAATAATAGTGGCTAGGTCGATGCTGTGATGTACTGCCCAGATTCCCCCATCAATTCAGAGGCCCCGGTCTCCCAGCTGTTGGAGCATTAGCTGCTGAGGTTCCCAGTTGAGTCTGTCTTCAGGGTATGCTCTGGGGGAGATTGCACCCAAGAACAACCCACTTTCAGGTTGCTGTGGGGTACAAGGTCTTGGGAGCCATCCCAGCTCTCTGGAGGAGTATCATGTTGCAAGTGTTTCAAACTCCTCTGTCGGCCCAGGCCTGAATCCCTCCCAACTCTCAGGTGTTGTTGATCCCATGAGCACCCCCCAAATAAACTACCTGCATGTACATCTTTATCCCAGACTGTACTTCCAAGGCAACCTGAGTCAAGACACCAATCACAGGCAGAACTTCTAGCTGTGATATACTAGGCACTCCAACATGCTTTGCATCTAATGCTTGCAGTATCCTTACATAGGATCAGTAATCACATTCTGTAGATATAGCTGAAACTCAAAGAGGTTGTGTCCTTGCCTAAAACCACACAGCAAGAGAGCTAACTTTCACCAAAAGGCCTCTTTAGTTCTTTGATCTTGTAATCACAATTTACAATATGCAGGGCACTGTGCTCTGGTGACTCTGATTATAGGTATTTTTATGAGCTACAACTTCCATTAAAATAAACATTTGATTTTGAAGATGGCTGGAGTTCACCTATAAGAAGATAGGACAAGGGAATCTCTTTGTAGCAATAAATTGAGGTCTGTGGTTTAGTTAATATTAGATGAGTGTTATTTTCCTGGTTTTGATAAAGTATAAAATCATCTAATTGGTAGGTGTTATTGCGGGAAACTGGGGACAGGGTCAGGAAAACTTACTCATACCTTTGGAAAATAAAATTATATTTCAAAATAATGTTTGAATTTTCCTAAACAACAAAAGAATGAGACATAAGAGATTGCTATATTAAGAAAAATAATCTTCAAAAGGGAATTAAAGGAACATACCTTCAATCCTCGCACCTGAGAGGCAGACACAGGTGGATCTCTCTAAGTTCCAGACCAGCCAAAGCTACATAGAGCCTGTCTAAAGAAAACAAAATAAGAGCGCGAGAACTGAATGTGCTTTTACTTGCCAAATGTGGTGGCTTGAATAGAAATGGCCCTCATGGGCGCATATATTTGAATGTTCAGGGATTGGCATTATTTGTCAGAGTAGGTGTGGCCTTATTGGAGGAAATGTGTCACTGGAAGCAGGCTTTGAGGTTTCAGAAGCCCAAGCCAAGCCCAGCAACTCTCTCTCTCTCTTCCTGCTGCCTGTGGATCCAGATGTAGAACTCTCCCCGTCTCCAGCACCACATCTGCTTGTGTGCTCTCTAGCACCATGATGAGAATGGACTATACCTCAGAACCTGTGAGCAACCCCAGTTAAATGCTTTCTTTTATATGAGTTGCCGTGGTCACGGTGTCTCTTCACAGCAACAGAATACTGACTAAGCCAGGTAAAGAATAAAATTAACTCATAATAAGAACCTAAAACAAACTCTCCCGTGATTTGCTGAGGATGGAGGGTGAGAAATTATGGTGGGCTGGAAGCTATGGCTTCGAATATGGCCACGCTGGATATGGATAGGGGAGGGGCTTGTGGGACCCCACCCTTAGCTATTGGCAGTTGCTGGCTGTTGGGAAGGGGAGTCATCTTTCTTCCCAGTGTGGCCACTGGTGGGTTGTCCATATTCCGGAGCGCAGCCCCACACTTATGAGTACGTGGGTAGCACTAATTGGATTTGGTAGGGTGCTGACGTGACAAAGATGGCATGAAGGTGGGAGGAGACTGTGAGGACGGTGGGATGGGGAATTGGGTAGATCTGATCAAGACGCAACCTGTACATGTACAAAATCGTCAAGAGACAAAAGTGTCCTTGACAAACAAAAATCTCTTACCCCAAACCAAATGGCTTGGGCTTAGACTCCCTAACCTCCTGAACTGTAAGAACTAAATTTCTAATATTTATAAATTGTTAAAAATGTGACTGCAGAGACAGATCAGTGGCTCAAGGTACAGATGTTATTACAGAGGATCCAGTTCAATCCCCAACACACACATCAGGCAGCCACAACCACCTGTGACTCCAGCTGCAGGGGAACCCAACCCCTCTGGCCTCCACAGGCATTGGCCCACCTGTGTGCACACCCACACGCAGACACATACACATAATTAAAAATAAAATAACCCTTTTTTTTAATGCTGGAAATAATGCTGATCCTCTTCTCCCTCTTTAAAAAAAAAAAAAAAGGTAGACTCAAATGTTCCTCTTACCCCTCCCTCTAAAGATGCTTCCCTTCGAGGGTGTGACTCTGGAGAGGGGCCCCCCGATGTGGACCCGTGCATCATTCTTCCCTGTAAGCTTCCAGGACCTGGTTGTGCCCCTCCTGGGATGGCTTCAGCCTCCCAGTATCAGAATATAAATCCCTCCGGGATCTCTAAGCTAAGGGATCAACCAGATGGCAGGTGTTCCCTCCCCAAGCCTGTGGCCCAGATGCAGCTGTCTTGGAAGTGAGCCCAGTTCCTCCTCCCTGGGGTGAATCCAGCTGTCAGTGAACAGCAAGCGAGTTGGAGATGAAGGGAAGAGCAGCAGATGGAAGGTAATGGGTGAAGGGCGTGGGGACGGGTGAAGGGTGTGGCACTGGGGGACAGGTGAAGGGTAGGGGGACAGGTGAAGGGTGGGGGGACAGGTGAAGGGTGGGGGACAGGTGAAGGGTGTGGGGACAGGTGAAGGGTACGGCACTGAGGACAGGACCGCACCTGGAGGAGGGGAGCTGTGTGTGACATGTGAGACATACCTGGGCAAAGACTGCATGGATAAAACCCCCAAAGAACAAGCAATAAAAACAAACAAACAAAGGTAATTGAAACTGTATTCAACTAAAAAGCTTTTGAGCAGCAGAGGGAAGAGAATTAAAAGAAATCCACTGCCGGGCAGTGGTGGTGCACACCTTTAATCCCAGCACTCAGGAGGCAGAGGCAGGTGGATCTCTGTGAGTTCGAGGCCAGCCTGGTCTATAAAGTGAGTTCCAGGACAGCCTCCAAAGCTACAGAGAAACCCTGTCTCAAAAAAGAAAAAAAAAAAAGAAAGAAAGAAAGAAAGAAATCCACCGATGTGTTGTGGGTGGGGGGATCCAAACATTTGATAAGGATAATACCCACAATACATCAGGAAATCAAGTGCTCGATCAAGGGGGAAAAATAACCTAATTCAAAAGGGCAAAGGATTTAGCAACACTTGGTCCTAATTGTCAACTGATGGGATTTGGAATTACCTAGGAGACACACTTCTAGGGATATCTTTAAGTGGATTTCCAAGGAGATTAAATGAGGAGGAGAGAAGAACCATGTTCAATGTGGTTATCACTATTTCACAGATGGAGAAGACAGAATACATGGCAGGGAGAAGCCAGCAGAGAACCAGCATCCATGGCTCCCTGTTCCCTGTGAACACAATGTGATTAGCCATCTCAGTGCTCCCACTGCCATGAAGTCTGAGTGATGATGGGCTGTAGTCCCTCAAACTAACCTTCTCTTCCTTAGACTGTTTGCCTCAGGTATTTTGTTGTAGCAACAAGAAAACCAACACAGATTTGAACAACCTTTCATTAGAAGATACAAATGACCAGTAGATGTACACAAAAAAAATGTTCAACCCCTCCGATCATGGGAAAATGCAAATTTAAACTATAACATGATGCTGCCTCAAACCTGTTAGAATATATATCATTTGGTTTCAGGAGTAAGATGGCTGATTAGAAACTGCCTTCATGGCCAGTGGTGGCTCACACCTTTAATCCCAGCACTCAGGAGGCAGAGGCAGGCGGATCTCTGTGAGTTCAAGGCCAGCCTGGTCTACAGAGTGAGATCTAGGAAAGGCTCCAAAGCTACACAGAAACCCTGTCTCAAAGAGAAAGGGGAGGGACACTGCTTTCATATGGACAGAGAATAAGGAGAGTTAGAACAACTAAGACTAGGTATTTTTTTGTTTGGTTGGGTTTTTGTTTTTGTTTGTTTGTTTGTTTGAGACAGGGTTTCTCTGTGTAGTTTTGGTGCCTGTCCTGGATCTTGCTCTGTAGACTAGGCTGGCCTTGAACTCACAGAGATCCTCCTGGCTCTGCCTCCCTTGTTCTAGGATTAAAGGTGTGTGCCGCTGCTGCCGCCGCCGCCGCCGCCACCGCCGCCGCCACCACCTGTCCCAACTAGAAGATATTTTAAAGAAAGGACAAACAGCAGAGCCCTATGAACCAGAAGGTAGGACAGATACAAGTGTGGAGGAGCAGAAAGGTGACGCCACATGGCCCCCTATGGGACAGAAGGGAAGCAGACTCCTCGTCCAATCAGAAAGCCAGGTAGCCCTGATGTAAAGAGACTGGCAGTCCCTTTCACAGAACAAGTCCTCAAAGCCTCAGTAGGGAGTCTTGGGTTGGTGGTTTTAGCGAGGCTGTAACTCTTACGGGTCTGAAGGGTCAGCAGTAAAATGGAGATCCATGTCTCTCTCCATGTCTGAGAGAAAGTTGTGACCCAGGCACCATATTGACAAAACCAATTTTTAGGACAGCCACCCTGGTAGCCTGATAATAAGGATGAATCGCATGTTAGGGAGCCAGGAGTCAACCTGCCATAGTCCCAAAGGATGGGAGAGGAATGGGGAGGTCACAGAGACAGAGAGGGCATGCCTAGAAGTTCAGCCTGTGGGAGTCTCAGATGAGAAAATGAAGGTACAATCGTTGGTAGCGATGCCCTCGGTGTATAGAAACTTGGCCCATTACCTGAGGATAACCGTGGAGTCTGATAGTCCCAAGCCTGTCCGACAGAAGGTAGCCTAGCCTCTGGAGTCATTTATCTACATCAAATTTCACTGCCAGCTGGACTGAGAACACTGATGCTCTGGAGTGCCTGGCTCATCGCCTCACAGCTCCTGTGGGCTGTTTAATGCTGACCAGCTTTGGAAAGCACCGAGATTGCTCCTCCCATACAGATCTCAATGCTGTGGCCCTTCCCCCACTCCTCCCGTACTTGGGAGACCATTCTCCAGCTAGAAGATGGCCACCCCAACTTGAGCAACAGTGTACTAGGAAAGAGAACCCACATTCCACTGACGCCGTGCCTACCCCAGTCTCGCCTGGCTGATTCCAATTTCAGAGGATTTGGAAGGAAGTTTTTTTTCCAGTAATCCTGCGTCTTTTCCTTTTGTCTCTTGTATTTCTCCTTTTTTTTTTTTCTTTTTACCATGTGTGATGGTTAATATAGATCGTCATGCATAGGATCTCAGATCAACCAAAAGAAAGCCTCCAGACCTGTCTGTGAGGGACTATTTAGATTAGGTTCATTGAGGAGGGAAAAACGTGCAGACTTTGTCCGAGAGCAGCATCATTCCATGGGCTGGGGTCCCAGACTGCATAAAAAAGAGAAAGGTGGCTGAGCACCAGCATCCTTCTCTGTCTGTTCCATGACTGTGAATGCACCGTGCCTCCTCGTGTTCTTGCCATTATGACGGTCCTGCTGCCAAGGACTGTACCCTCAAACTGTAACCCCAAATGAGCCCTCCCTTCTGCGGTCACTCTCCTCAGGCATTTTGTGGCAGCGCCTAGAAAAGTAACCAATGTGAAAACATTGGCACCACCAACGGTGTTGCCGTGATAAACCTGGCTGTGTGGTGCATGGGCCTTTGGGAACTGGTTAGTAGGAGGAATATTTATAGTGATGGAAGTTTATAGCTATACATGTTACATTTCTTAAAATTCAGGGAGATACTGAAGACATGATTTAATTATTTGCCTCAGTGTCTCAGAAAACAAAGAACAAGCAACACTCAATGTCCATACAAAGAAATAAATCATGACCATCAAAGCAGAAATTAATGACCTGCATACAAAGAGAAGAACACAAAAAGTCAACAAAATGAAGGTGGTCCTTTGGGAAGGCAAACAAGATTGAGAGACCTTTAGAGTCTAAAGTTTAGACAAAAGAGAGGGAAGATCCAAGTTGGTTAAACCAGAGACAGAAGGAGGTGATTGCAACAGATGCTGTGATGGCAAGCTCTACTGTCAACTTAACGAGCTCTAGAATCACCTGGGAGACCTGTGAGGGGTTGTCTTAGAAGTGCGAAGACCTGCTCACTGTGGCAGCATCATTCCCTAGGCTGGGACCCTGGACTATGTATGAAAACGGAGAAAGTGAGCTAAGTACAGGAATCCATTGCTCTTTGCTTCTTTGTGGACACAATTTGGCCAGTGGCTTCGAACTCCTGTTGCTGTGACTTCTACATGACAATGGATTGTACCTTCAAAGTGTGAGTCAAAATAACCCCTCTGCCACTTAAGTAGGCTTTGTGGAGGTACCTTATCATAGCAACATTTAAAGTTAAAAAAAAATCCAAATAGGTGTACAATCTAGAAGAGATGGATAAACTCCTAGACATATGTAATCTATAAAAATTAAGATGATACAGACAACTTAAAAACATCTGTAATGAGCAATGGGACTAAAGCAGTAAGAGGCTCCCTACAGCAAAAATAACAATGGAGCCCAAGACTAGATGGTCTCATTGCTGAATTCTATTCAGCCTTTCACGGGGAGCCAATACCAATATTCTTCAAGTTACTCCATGAAATCAAAGGAAAGAAACACTCCCAAATTCGTTCCATGAAGCCAGTATTAGCCTGATACCCAAACCAGATAAGAACACAACAAAACAGAAAACGATAGACTAGTTCCCTTGGTGAACATAGACACAAAACTTCTCAACAAAATATTTGCAAACAAAATTCGATGACACATTAAAATAACCGACATGAAATGAAAATTTTAACACCCTGAAAAAATATTAAAAAGACACTAGAAGACAGGAAGACCACTCATGCTCATGGACTGGTGGGATTAATAATGTGAAAATAGCTATATTACCATGAGATTCAATATAATCCTTATCAATATTCCAAGAAAACTCTTCACAGAAGTGAAAAAAAAATCCTAAGACTCATAAAGAAGCACAATGAAATCCCAAATAGCTGAACCGATCTTAAGCAGAAAAGTAATGCTGAATGTTTCACAATATCTGACTTCAAACTATACTACAGAGCCACAGCAATGGAAGACAGCATGGCATTGTCACGGAAAACAGACACATGAGCAAAAAAAAAAAAGAATAGCAGACCCAGAAATAAATGTATGTGCCTAGAGTCACATAACTTTCAATAAAGGCACCACAATATAAACTGGCTAAAAGACTACTTCTTCAAAAAGTGGCACTGTATGGGGCTAGAGAGATGGCTCAGAGGTGAAGAGCCCTGGCTGTTCTTCCAAAGGTCCTGAGTTCAATTCCCAGCACCTACATGGTGGCTCACAACCATCTGTAATGAGATCTGGCTCCCTCTTCTGGCAAGCAGACATACATGTAGGCAGATCACTGTATATACAATGAATAAATAAATCTATTAAGTGGTACTGTAAATATGAAATAGCCATGTGTCGAGCACTGAGGCAAGCTACTTATCTTGTAACACATACCAAAAAAAAAAAAAAAAATGTAAAGCCTAAAACTTAGAAACTGCTAGATGAAAACAGGGGTGATAACTTCAAGATGTAAGGGGTGCCAACTGCTCAAGGAAGAATTTGAAAACTTGGCAAGTGGGCTCACATAGTGTTGGACAGTGAATGCAGTGTCTTACCACAAAGAAAATAACCACTCCAGTGAAGAGGCATCTGCACACTCAGGGAAAATATACCAGCCACATATCTCACAGGGGATTAACACCTGGACTAAAATAACCATTTTTTTTTAAAACAAGGTTTCATGTAGCCAAGGATGGCCTCCGACTCACTGTGTGGCCAAGGATGGCCACAAAGTCCTCACTTCCCCGCCTCTACCTCTGAGTGCTCAGATTAAAAGTATGTGTCACTAGCACACCTGGCTTCAAATCTATTAAAACTAAAAATAAATAAACATTAAAAACCCTAATCATTTAAACAATAAAAAAGAAAATGAACTGAACAAGCAGTTCTCAAAAGAAGAAATAGAACTGAACAATATATATGGGGAAAAAAGTGTTCCACATTCTTAGCCATAAAGGAAATATAACTTAAAACTACATTGAGATTCTGTCTTTGTCCAAACAATGCCTATCATCAAGAAAATAAACTATAGAGAAGGAAGGGCCATGGGGAAAAAAATCAATAAAATAATGTGGAATGGCGTGTGCGTGTGCTTGTGTGTGTGTGTAAATGAAATCAACCACTTCACAAACATGCTAACTTTAAAACACTAGAAATTTGAAAAAGATGCTGATGCTATGTAGGAAAAGGAATCCCTATTGGGTTGGATTATAAGCTACTTCAGCCACCACTGAAGCCAGGATGGAGGTTCCTCAAAACACTGAAAACAGACGAAGCCATTCCATTCCTGGTGGATGCCCAAAGGCATCTAAGCCAGCAGACCACAGACATAGTTGCATATCTGTCTGCTGCTGCACTGGTCACAGACACAGATGCATCCTAGAGACCCCTCAGGAGATTCATGGATAAGGAAAATGTGGAATACACACACTGAGTTGTAAAGAGGCATGGAGTTACGTCATTTGCAAGAAAGTGGATGGGAACCACTGTGTTAAGAAAAAGTATTCAGTCAGCAAGACCAATGTTGCTTATGTTCTCTCTTACGCATAATCTCGATTTCATGCAATGTCAAAACAGAAGGGAAACCATTTAGGGGATAGGAGACCAGTGAGAGAAGGTGGGACAGGGGAGATCAATGAGGTGCTAATATGAGCAAAATGTAATAAATATGTATGAAACCTATTATTTCATATGCTAAAAAATTAATTTAAAACATGTAACCTCAAAGATTACCAGCAAACAAGCAAATATTAGGAAAGTGGAAAAAGGCTTTGCCTCTATAGATTGTAGAGGGAACATGGGGCAGGCAATACCTCAGATCTGGACTATTGTCTACAGAATTATGGGATAATAAACTTCTTATTTTTTTATAAACAAACAAAAACATAAGGAATAAATATTGTCAGAAAGATGAGTATGTAAGAATGTGGAGTAAAAGGAATCATAGACACTGTGGTCAGAATGTAAGTCAACAGTCACTTTGGAAAACACTATGAAAGAAAGTTTCTCTAAACGCCCCCACCCCCAAAATAAAATCACCATGTTACCCATCAAACTCACTACTGGGTTGTAAATAGACATTTCCTGTCCCATCCATATGTTCCCAAATAACCTCTCTGAGGTTTATATTAATTGTAAATGCTTGGCCAGCAGCTCAGGCTTATTATTAACTAGCTCTTACATTTTAAGTTAACCCATATTCCTTATTTATGCTCCGCCATGTGGCGGTATGTTATTTAGCATGGTACATTCATCTCCTGCTCCCTCTGCATCTGGCTCACAACTCCTGACTCCACTCTTCTCCTTCCCATCATCCTTAGTTTGGTCACCCCACCTATACTTCCTGCCTGGCTACTGGTCAATCAGTGTTTTATTAAACCAATTTGAGTGACAAATCTTTACAGTGTACAAGAGGATTATTCCACAACACTGGGTATGTATCCAACAGAGTTGAAATTGATCCTAAAGAGATGCCTGCACTCCACTTATTTCAATGCTAGTCCCAATACCCAGGATACGAAAGCAATCTAACTTACCCACAAAGGATAAATGAATAACGTGGTATATACACACATCTGAACACTATCCAGCCTTTAACAATGATGAAAGTCTGTTATTTGTGACACCATGGGTGAATCTGGAGGAAATTATAAGTAAAATAAGCCAGCTAGAGAAATACACATTGATTGTATGATCTCACTTCCATGTGGGATCTAAAACAAATTGATCTCATGACAACAGAGCAGAGAGCGGTGAGCAGAGGCAAGGGCGTGAGGTGGAGATGGTCAAATGTAGAAAATTGGGACATAAGATCCTGGCTCTGCCAGATGCGCTAACTTCACCCCATAGAAAAATGGTGGGATACCTTTATGTTTTCCAATCTTCTAATCAGGACTCGAAAGCTTCAGCTTTATCTTTGCAGCAAGTGCTCTCTATCACGTTCTTGGCTGTAACAGGTTCTCTTTGATCGTTTTCTAGAAAGTTTCTGCCAAATACCCACGTCTGACTCACCAGAGTCCGATGGTCACTTTTTCATCAAATATCAAGTGCACCCCACAGGGAGGAAGTCCAGCTCATAGCTAGTTCACAAAGGGGTTTCTCTTTGAGACAGCCCCCCAACCTCAGCAAGGCTGCTTTCCATTAGTGTAACAAATAACCGAGACAAATCAACTTATAAAAAGCAAGGGTTTGGAGGTTCTGGCCCAGGTTCAGGGGGAGCTATTGCTTTGAGGCTTCTAATGTGTGTGTGTGTGTAGGGGGAGGGGGGGGATGAGTGTGCCATGATGGGAGCACACAGCAGAACAAATTCATTTACCTCACAGTAGGTATGTGAAAACAGAGTGGGGTGGGGGCTGGGGTCCCACTGTACCCTTTGAGGACAATCCGAGGAGCTCCCATCAAGCCCCACTTCTGAAAGTTTCACCATTTCCCAACAGGCAGTGTGCTGAGGTATCACCCTGTGGTGCCTGTGGTGTGCTGAGGTCCAAATTACAGCATTTTGCAAACCAAAGACAAGCTTTATATATACTTCATCGCACATAAAAATTTTTAAAATACACATGCTTGCATTCACAGGTCAACAATTAACAACTTTCATTCTGCAACTGAGTGGAACCGGTCCTTCGTTTATTCTTTTTCCTTCCTTCCTTTCTTCCTTCCTCTCTCCCTCCCTTCTTACCTACCTACATTCCTTCCTTCCCTCCTCCTCCTCTCAACCATATCACACAACACAGCTCAGGCCAGCCTCATTGTCTGTGTCTTTCTAATCTTGGTCTCAACAATTCTCGCTCATACAATCCCTCCTCTTTCTTGCCAATTGGACTCCTGGAGCTCCATCTGGGGCCTGGCCGAGGATCTTTGCATCCGCTTCCCTCAGTTATTGGATGAGAGATCTAGCATGACAGTTAGGGTGTTTGGCCATCCGATCACCAGACTAGGTCAGTTCGGGCTTTCTCTCGACCATTGCCAGTAGTCTACAGTGGAGGTATCATTGTGGATTTCTGGGGGGCCTCTCTAACATTTTGCTTCTTCCTGTTCTCATGTGGTCTTCATTTATCATGTTCTGTTATTCTTTGTTCTCCCTTTCTGTTCTTGATCCAGCTGGCAACTCAAAAAAAAAAAAAATCAGTAGCCCTCCTATATACAATAGACAAACAGGCTGAGAAGGAAATCAGAGATACATCACCCTTTACAATAGCCACAAATGATATAAAATACCTTGGGGTTACTCTAACTAAGCAAGTGAAGGACCTATATGACAAGAACTTAAGTCCCTGAAAAAAGAAACTGAAGAAGATGTCAGAAAATGGAAAGATCTCCCATGCTCATGGATAGGCAGAATTAACATAGTAAAAATGGTGATCTTACCAAAAGCAATCTACAGATTCAGTGCAATCCCCATCAAAATACCAACACAATTCTTCACAGATCTGGAAAGAATAATACTCAACTTCATATGGAAAAACAAAAAACCCAAGATAGCCAAAAGAATCCTGTACAATAAAACAACCTCTGGAGGCATCATGATCCCCGACCTCAAGCTCTACTATAGAGCTACAGTAATAAAAACAGCTTGGTACTGGCATAAAAACCGACATGTGGACCAATGGAATCGAATTGAAGACCCTGTCATTAACCTGCACACCTATGAACATATAATTTTTGACAAAGAAGCCAAAAATGTACAATGGAAAAAAGAAAGCATCTTCAACCAATGGTGCTGGCATAACTGGATGTCAATGTGTAGAAGGCTGCAAATAGATCCATATCTGTCACCGTGCACAAAACTTAAGTCCAAGTGGATCAAAGACCTCAACATAAATCCAGTTCCTCTGAACCTGACAGAGGAGAAAGTAGGAAGTAGTCTGTGTCTTTTTCTAAAGCTGCCATCCCTTCACTCCCCGGAACTAGCTTTTCTGCCTAAACTCAAAGTCAATGAACAAAGGCAAATGATGTCTTAGGAGGCTGCCCTGGGGCTCTGCAGATAACTGTTGTGTGACAAAACTTTTCCTAAGGGGGGCGTAACACTCACATCTACTCACCCCAGACAGGAAGCCCACAACAGACCAAAGTCCACCTGAAAAGAAAAGAAGCCCAAAGCCAAGTTCAGCACAAAGGAGATTCATTTGCTCCTGAGGGACAAAGAGCAGAGAATAAGAGACAAACACATAAGATAGAGGGAGGGGACAGGGAAAGGAGGCAGGGATATTTGTTCCTACAGGACAAAGGACTACATCTGGATAGGGGAGGCAGATGTGGCACATAGGAAAATGGCAGTTTATAAAGGTACAAGGGGAAACCCTGTGTTAGGATGAGGTCTTTAATTTTAATTAGACATGTTAATTAGGTGAGCCAAAGAGGGCTTTTGATTGCTGGACTTCAATACTTTGACAGCTGGACCTTGGTGGTCAGCTTCAGGAGGAGAAAATGGCCAAACAAGGGAACAGACCTGGGTGGCTAGCTTTAGGAACGTAATCTAACGGTTTTTAGCCAGGCAGAGGGTATTATGGGAGAGAAGGACAAGGCCTGCCAGAGCCATGCTCGCCACACTCCAACTGTCTAGAGACCCTTCACCACCAAAGTCCAGCCTGGTGAACCAGTGAGTTTTATTGAGGTCACGTGTAGGAATATGGGTGATGGTTACTTACAGGAGCAGAAATGACTCACAGGTAGCTGCATCACCAAAGCTCACAAAACTGGAAACCTGGAGTCCACTGTATAGCCTGCAGGCCACTCAACAGGTTAGAGAGTATCCTTCCCAGGTGTCTCAGTTGGTCTAAACCTCTGCTGGGCTGCCTGTCTGGTAAATGCTTCTTCTAGGCAGTTGGTCTGATCTCAGAATCTTCTCTACAGCTTTTGACAAAAATGTCCCACACAAGCAACCTAAGGGGGAAAGACTGATCATTGAGTTTGACTCATGATCTCCAAGGTTTCAGTCCTCATGAAGGGAGGGCACGGAGGAGGAGAATAAAGTACTTCACATCAAGGTAAACAGGAAACACAGGCACCAAATCCTGGTTTAGCCGGCTCCCCGCCCCCCCCCCACCCTTTATTCCATCCAGGGTCCTAGCTTATTGGGTAGTGCTATCCACATTCAGGGAGAGCCTTTGCCCTTCATCGATCCTCTCTGGAACTGTCCACACAGACCTACCCAGAGGTGTGCTTTACCAATCAAGCACATCTCCACCCAATCTAACCAATACCACCCCCTCTGATTCTACATATAGTAAGTTCAACAAGTACAATTCAGTGCTGAGGAAAGCCCAGCTTGGGCTCGGTTCCCTGGAGTGTTTAAGTACAAGGAAGGAGGATAGAGACCCTGTGGAGAGGCAGTAATGTTCTGCACCATAATTGTTCAAATTCAGCCTGTAACTACTCAGTAAGTCAGACACTTGCACACTGTGTTTCTAGGAGTATTGTTGTTTCACTTTTATTAACTTCTCAAATTTTATTTTGCCAATAGGGTACAAAATTTTCAAGTAGAAAGAGAGATTCACCAAGGAGGTTTCTTTAGCCAGAATGGCAAGCGGACTTCTCAGAATGGGTTAGGGATCCACGTCTCCCGTCCTACAGGACAGCTGTAGCAGTGCCAGCCCCAGGAGGGAGGGGCATTGCCTTTCCATTGGTGTTGGGGAGCATTGTTCAAGGTCCATTCATTAACACTATAAAGCAAAAGGGAGATTGCACGTGCTTACTGTGTGGTGTGCAATCCCTTGACCTCATAAGGTGGGAACCTTAATCCCAAGGGCCCTGGGTTGAGGAGAAAGCTGTCCATGATCCAGTAGAGGCACATGCAGATGTTCTGGAAGAAACAATGAAAACAGGAATTGTCAGTTCCACTGAAATCTACTCCCATGTGGGGTCTTTGTCCTTATACCCACTAAGACGCCTTCAACCAGTAGTTCATAATTGCATAAAAAGCAAACGCTAGTCTTCATTTTGAGGTAGAATCCAAAGTAACCTCTGGGTTTCAGGCAACCTTCCCAAGAGGGTCTCAAGTTGTTTTTAGGAGATTTCTAGAAGACTTACATGAAAGAGGAACAGTGAGAATTTATTCCAAATTTTTTAGAAAACATCAAGGAAACATGAGCACTGTACATTTGCCATGAGGCTAAATCCTGTGCCTCACCCTCCCCTATCCTAAGACCCAGGAACTGAGTGTAACCACCAGTGCCTGCTACCCTGGGTCTGCCTCCTAATCAGCCTCTCTCTGGGTAGGTGGGCTTATTATCCACAGAGACTTTAGTGCCAAAGTGGAATCTTAGCATTCCACAGTCGGTTTAAAAGTATACTTTATAGCAGATCCTTTCCCACCCTCACATTCAGGTAGAACTCAGGGGAAAAGATTCATGTTTGTTCATTTAATTACATGGTACCATAATTTCTTGCTGTAGCAGTTTAAATAAATTTTAGTAATTTAAAAAAATAAATAAATAAAAATAAAGCAAAAAGAGAGATTCTGGTACACAGCACCCGGTGCAAGGGCCAGCTTTTTCCAATTACGCAGACATCGAAGGTTCCACCTGCCTGCTGCTACTTTGGGGCTGTGAGGATATTGGGGGGGGGGAAGTGAGGGGGGGGCGGAAAGGTGCTGGGCGGATGGCTCCCTCTACCTGTCATGTTCCTGTGAGCTTGGCTGCATTTTAAAGAACATAGGTACTTTCTCAACCTCTTCCACATGGGCTCGCTTTGCTGTTAGATGCAAACATTTCACACTTTAATGTTTTATTTGAAATTTCAAAATTAATTAAATATTAGGACACAAAGCCAAGCCAAGCCACAGGACAAAGTCCTGCTTTGTTTTCGAGTTGCCCATGTAACACCCCCAAGTGTGTGCTGCCCGCTCCTGCCCTCTCCCCACTCCCCACCCCCCCCCCCCCCCCATGAGGAGCCTTGGTTTATGAATTACAAGCCTTTTCATTTCCTCCCAGGTTCCTGATGAGAGATCTGGGGATGCAGCCACCAGGTGGATGTGGTATTTGGCATTTATGAACGTGGTCTGGCTTCCCAGAGGGGTTGGGGGACCCAGAAGCAGACATGTTTACTTTGCTTCCAATAAAACCCCCAATGATCCTTAATGATTAAAGAAGTATCATTGCGTGGTGATGGCGAGTATTTATTGGGTGCCTCCCGACTGCCACACACAGTGTGAGGCCGCTCCCATTGCATTCCACAGCTCACTTCACACCTTAGCCTTGTCTGTGTTATATGGCTGAAGAACCCAGGCTATCCTGAGTGTACAACCTGCAAAAACAAAGATTGGTGCGTGCCCCAGCAGACCCCGGAACCATTAGGTGGCACTGAGATTTGATTCCTGACTGTTCAAAGTCCAGAACCTACACATGTTACCCCAGCCTTATAATTATTACAATAACTGGTACTGGCTTCAAAATGACCCCCAAGGGACTCTCCAACCAGTAGGGACTCATTATAAGATTAAGGGAGGCAGGATGTGCATCTCTGACTCCAGAGCTAAAGCCAGGCCTCTACTGTCTGGTGTGAACTCAGAGACCAACATGCTGGGCCTTCTGAGGCCTGGGCTTGGACTTGGGCATGAACGTCCCTGAGAATGAAATCAAATGGCTGCAGGAGGCTTGGAAGGGAAGCCACCTACTGTCCCAGTTCCACCCGCTGAGAGGCTCTTGCCTGGTCAAAGCCTATCAGACATGCTGTGCCTTTTCAGCCACAGGCTCTGGCAAAAATCCCATGAGACCGTGAGACTGCAGACCTGCTCCAGGACCTGCAGGTGGTAAGAGCCTGGTGAGCTCAGACCGGACCACACTGGATGTGGAGTACACAGGGTCCCACTGTCCCAGATGGAGCCCAGTCCTTCTCCAGGCTCTCCAGGTCCAGCTGCAGCTGACTTCAGGAGCAAGGCCCGGAAGGCCAAAGCCAAATCACGCAAAGAAACAGCCTGACTTGATGATCCCAGGAAAAGGTACCCAGAAAACCCAGATTAAGTGGACGGCAGGATCACATCTTACAAATGTAATCATGAAGAGGATTACAACCTTGCCCATACCCTGGAGGGAGCGGGACAAACATCTAGTCTCTATAGAAACACAGCTCAAAATGTGTTCCTGGCCAGCCATGGCTACACAATGCCTACCCTTGTGTTCCCTTGTGTATCTATGGAGCAGGGTCTCAATGCCAGCCCTCTTGATCCACATAAAGTCTAGGAGGGATGATGTGAAGCCACCCCTGGTTTTCTCAAAAATGAAGGGTCTC
Source organism: Onychomys torridus (assembly GCF_903995425.1). Lineage (NCBI taxonomy): Eukaryota > Metazoa > Chordata > Mammalia > Rodentia > Cricetidae > Onychomys > Onychomys torridus. Next base: position 28,665,017 of record NC_050463.1, read on the forward strand.
GTGTAGTGACAGGGAGCAAAGGGACAGGACCACAAAGAGCAAAGAAAGGGAGGCTGCCAGTCTGCAAGGCCACAGGAATATGGCACCGCCAGCACATTCTGCTGTCACTCTGGCCACAGAGGTGCACAGCCTTGAGGTGGACAAACCTTCCCAGGCTGCAAACTGACTCTAGGCACTGCTAGGCAAGTAGTCTTTTTCCCTGGGTATGTGGCAAAACTGATGTTGGAGGTCTCCAAGGGCAAAACGAAGCTTCTGGAACAATGAAGGGACCCACATTCCCTTCACATTCTCCTCACCCTCCCATTAGAGGAAGTGGGCTGTCTGGAAGGGTCACTTACCTTCTTCCCTCACCAAGAATGCCTGATCACATACCATCCTGGAAGTGGCTATGGTTTCCAGGGTTGAGTTAGAATCTAGTTCAACTACCTGCCAAGCCTCATACTACAGTTGGAATTAGATATAAAGGAATAGAATACTTAGAAAGAGCAGGCATGGTGGCACACATTTTAATGCCAGCACTTGGGAGGCAGAGACAAGCAGATCTCTGTGAGTTCAAGGCCAGCCTGGGCTACATAGTGAGACCCTGTCTAAAACAAAAACTGTCCTTCAGCATTGGGTAAAAGGGTGGCCTTCCTAGCTCAAATGGTCTGGGATGGAGAAGGTCTGCCCTAACTCACTCTGTTCACAAGAACCCCAATTACATTATAGGCATGTGTAAAATTGTCAGAATGAATCTTTTTTAAAACTCAGAGGTTGAAATTGTTTCAGATTGTCAACTCCAAGTATCTGTGTGCTGAATAAATCCAGAAAGCCACAAGTTGTCCATCATTTTCCTTCTCTATAAAACTGGAGAAAAAGTCCCTGCCCAGGACAAGGAGTAGTGAGTAGTGTCACAGCCCTCTAGGAAGCCAACAGAACTGCATGGACCCGAACTCAAAACAATCAATGGCATTCAGACCAGATTTAACATATAATTAATAAATTGCCTTTACGGAAAACATCACATTTTCTTTAAGTGGAGTTATTTTGGAAACACTAGTCTATCTAGGTCCTGGATATGTTTTATAACTGGCTGTTGAACAACAAGTAAATGAAATGAGGCTAGTTTTTTCACAAGAGAGTGAAGAGTTCATCCTTAGCTCTCCAACTCTGCGCAAGCTAAGCACTGAATTTTCAAATGCGACAATGGCCCAGTGAAAGCCGGAATTAAAAAGAGCAGTTTTCACCCACAAAGACCACAGGGTGGCTGGTGAAATACCTCCTGTTGCTGCTGGTCACATGCAACCTCATCTCACCTCTGCAGCGAAGGCGCTAACTCAAGATCCCATTTCCCAGGCAGAGTCAAGATCTGCCCGCACCTGAGCTGCTGGTAGGAGCCAGCTTGATGTGCACAGAGGGTTGGGGTGGGGGTGTAAGTAAAAACACCCATGAGATTGACTGACAAGAGAGTGGGGTAGCCCAAGCTCCAACGTGTGCAATCATAGAGTTCTCTCACTGAAGCTAAACCGACCAAATTTGATTTGCAACTTAAAATCAAACCCTACTCTTTCTCGACAGTTGGACACCTGGAGCTCCACCTGGGGCCTGGCTGAGGATCTCTGCGTCCACTTCCATCAGTTATTGGATGAGAGTTTCAAGACGATTGTCAGGGTGTTTGGCCATCTGATCACCAGACTAGGTCAGATCAGGCTTTCTCTCAACCATTGCCAGCAGACTACAGAGGATGTATCATTGTGGATTTCTGGGGACCTCTCGAGCACTCTGCCTATTCCTGTACTGAATCTACCAGGTTTAAATGAATCCCCAGGGGTGCCTTGATCCTGGAGGACATGGAAATGGAAGGGAGGGATTGGGGGGAAGGTAAGGGTGGGGGCGGGAGGGGGGAGGACAGGGGAACCCATGGCTGATGTATAAAATTTAAAACACGTAATAATAAAGAAAAATTATTTATTAAAAAAAATCAAACCCTAGTTTATCGCGGCCCTGTAGAGGAAGCCTTTGTGTGGGGACCCGCAGCTTCAGATGCAAGATGGAAGGGTGCTGCCACCGCTGGCTAAAACTCAGATCACAGGGGCTCAGGTCTATGCAGATGCAGCTGATGGCTGCTCTTGCCTTGGGACGTGTGCTGGCCAGGTTTATGTCAATTTGACACAAGTTATAGTCATCAGAGAGGAGGGAGGAAGCCTCAGCTAAGACAATGCCTCCATCAGTCTGGCCTGTAGGCAAACCTGGTGGGCGTTTTTTATTTAGTGATACATGGGGAGGGCCCAGCCCACGGTGGGTGGTGCTATCCCTAGGCTGGTGGTCCTGGGTTCTATAAGAAAGCAGGCTGAACAAGCCATGAGGAGCAAGCCAGTAAGCAGTACCCCTCCATGGCCTCTGCCTCAGCTCCTGCCTCCAAGTTCCTGTTCTGCTTGAGTTCCTGCCCTGACTTCCTTCAGTGATGAACTACAATCTGGAAATGCAAGCGAAATAAACCCTTTCCTCTCCAACTTGCTTTTGGTCATGGTGTTTAACAATAGTAATACTGACCCTAAACTAAGATAGGACATGACTGACATGGTCGCTTATCTGTGCCCTGTAATGTTTTGGAACATGGAGCTGCCCAAGCAGTCCTGCAAACCCATAGAAAGTGGAAAAACACACACACACACACACACACACACACACACACACACACACACACACACACCTAACCCATAAGAATTAGCAGACAGAAAAATAGCAACCTTGGAAATCACTAGCGTTAATAAAATGCCAAAGTGGGAAGTGCATGACTTGATTGGTTGAGGATGATTCTGAGGGGGCTGACTTCTTCTTGCTATAATGTTGTGATTCCCTCCTCTTACCTTAGCAGATGTCCTAGGAACAGCCAGGAGACATACGCCTTCAACATTTTGTCATTGGAAATGCAGCTAGAAAAACAAAACTCAGTCTCGGTGTTCAGGCATCAGCTAGACGCTGGCTTTGATTACAACTATTAGCAATTTTGAGGATCTGGGTTGAAGTCTAGACGCCAAATGTACCCAGAGCTGGAGCCTGGTGTTTTGTGGAGTTTGCTTTAAGCTTGGGTGAGGGAAAGCACCCAACAGATCCAACTTGAAACCAAAGCTAGCACGTGGAGTAACTGGCTAATTAGTCTAAGATTGTTTCCATTAAATTAAAGCCATTCCAATCAACTAAATTAACAGCCACAGCGAGATTACATTCAACCATTCCCAATTAAGTTGGAAACTTCAGCATGGTAAACCACCAACATCACAAATTGGGAGTCTTTGCCAGAGATGAACACCTCTCATTTTTCTTAAACCAGCAACAGCCTTCACTAATAGATTTAGTCAAATGAGTGTGTGCAAAAAAATTGAGGTGAGCAAGCCCCTCGAATCTATGAAACATTTCACCCGAAGGCTACACCTAGGTCCAGCTAAGACCTGACATGTGGGACTAGGCTGAGAGATGTCCACATACAAGGAATGCAATACTTTCTCTTTATGGTTTCCATTCCCAACATACTGGTGATGCAGCTCACTCATTCAAAATCCCTGCATCCGTGTTTATAGGATCTTTTGCCTTCTGACTTGAAAGAGAAATACTATCAGACTGACCAGTTGTGCTGGACCCTTAAGCTCCTCTGCCTTTGGTGGTAGCCTTGGGTTATTAGGGTCAAAATAACTATGATGTCAATATTTATACAGCATTTCCAAAGACTCTCAGGCACTCCACCTGAGAATTGAACTGGGGTCCTCTGCAAGAACATCAAGTGTTCTTGACGGCAGAGCCATCTCTCCTGCCCCGAGAAGCATAACATTTATGGAAATGGACAGAGTCTTCTGGTGACCGTGGCTGGGGTGGTCATTAGGAAGGAGGTCAGCAGACTACACCGCAGAGCCCATCTGTGATTTGTGGGCTCTCCGAAGACTCTGCTGCCCCCAAACCTATTCCCTTCCTGCTGACACCTGTCCCAGACTTGGTTATCACAGCTCCATGGCTTCAGATAGGGGCGGAGATTAAAGCTCCCCTGGAGGAGACTTGGCTATTACTATCTAGGAAGTAAGCCTGGTGCTGTGGAAACTACGAAAGTGGGTGAATCAAGTTTCTAAATCTGATCTTACACCCAGCCGTGCCCACACATCCTCAGTTTTTAACTCTGAAATATCTCCTTTCTCTGTCACATCACTCCAGCCCATATCTCTCGGGTCATGGGTTTTACAAAGACGTAAGCGACTAATGCACTTAGCTTAGCGTGTTACTCCTTCAAAAACCCTCTGTATTTACCAAGACACAAAGCCTAAACACAGAAAACCTCCAGCAGCTTTCAGGAAGTTGCCAGCTTCGTGCCCAAAACTCTGTTTATTGTGTATAAGCAGATTTTTTTTCCCCTCACTTTTGTTGTCATTAGCATACCAAATAGTGAGCTTTATTGTGACATTTTCATGCACATGCCATTGTCTTTTGCTGGCAGTTGCTCCCCTCGCTACCTCCCTTTGACCTTCCTCTGCCCTCTGGCTGGTCCCCTTCCAATATCCAAATAGTCCCCCTTCCTGTAAGCAGGTTGACTTTGGTACAGGTCTCCAAAACAACTCTCAGTGAGGCCCCCGTTTCCTCATATTTGTATGGTCACACAGAGTGGTCCAGGACTCATAGGAACCTGTGAAGCCATCTAAGCCTGAAAAGACTATTTTTATTCAATCGCTTTATGGCCATAAGTCTCTTTTTTTAAAAATAGGAATTTGTCATCCAATTTATAGAATTTATTAGCATGTAGCTGTTCACAGATTTCCTTTTTCATTTATGTAAAATTGATGGCAATATTTCTGTTTAATTCCCTGGATTTTATTAATTGTAGTGTTCTCTTTCTTTTTCTTAGTCAATTTAACTTTAAAAAAAAAAAAAACTTTATCTATTTTGTCAGTTTTTTTCTAAGAACCAATTTCTGGCTCTGTCGATTTTCTACTGTGAATATTTCTTTTTAATTATGGTGTATGTGGGTATATGCATGTGAACACAGGTGTCTGAAGAAGCTGGGCGGGGTTGGGGGGGCATGTCAGGTCTCCCTAGACCTGGAGTTCCAGGTGGTACCTGATGTGGCTACTGGGATCCCAACTCAAGTCCTCTGGAGAAGCGGCACTCACTCCTAATCACTGAACCATCTCTCCAGGCCCCTGATTTCCTAATTTATAATTCTTTCATTTCCTCTTACTTTTGGTTTGTTTAGTCTGTGTCTTTTTAAGAGTGTCTTAAAATGAAACTTCAAGGATATGATCTCTTTCTTTTTAAAATATAGGTGTTTATGCTATATAAACTGCATCCCATGAGTTTTGTTATGTTGTATCTTCATTTTGGTTTATCTCAAAGTATTTTCTAATTTCTTTTGTATTTTATATTGACTCCTTGGTCATTTAGAAATGCGTTGTCCAATTTCCAAATGTTTCTGATTTTTCTAAATGCTTTGTTTCTAAAGCCATCCATTGTGATTAGAGAGCATAGTATCCAATTCTTTTTAATTTATTGAGGCTTATTTTATGGGCTACTATATGATTTATCCTGGAAAAACAGTATGGGTACACGAGAAGAATGTGTTCTGCTGTGCTCGGTGGAGGGCCTTATCAGTATATGTTATAGGTTTAGACGGTTTATAATAGAATCCAATTTCTATACTGGCTTCTTCCCAGTCCTTCTAGTCTATACATTGATTTAATCAACAGAAAAACCTACTGAGAGCCAGCTCCCTCTGCCTGAGGGACACTCTTCTTCTCCCGACTCTGGATTGAGCCGAAACATCAGCTCTTCTCGGGTCTTGCAATTGCTGACTTTGGACTGGACTGGACTTGAGAGACACTCCTGGTTCTTAGGCTTTGAGGCTCAGCTTGGCCTCTCAGCTTTGACCCTCCTGGGTCTCCATCTCGCTAACTGCAGGTCTTGGGATTTCCCAGGCTCTGTAACTGTGTGTTCATCATAAACACCCTATTGGCCCTGGGTTTTCTGGGAATAGGAGGCATTAGAAGAGACATTTAGGGATTTATAGGTCAAACATCAGGATGCCATGTCACACAACAGGAAGCTGTGTGCTGTTACATGGCAGTAATTATTGTACTTTTAGGAGTTTGGAGACACCAGAGAAGTAATTTTGCTAACTCATGGGCCAGGGAAGAAAAAATAGGCACTGTCTCCACATAGGGTGGGGGTGGGGGTGGGGAGCCTGATAATGCTGGCTATAGCCCCTGTCTCCTGGATCTGGGTATGCATCCCAGCTCACCCTGAATTGTACAGGTACCTAAACTGTTGTGGGATATTATTTTAATATCTGTTACATTTGTTTGTGCTGTGGGATATTTGTTCAATGATGCAAAGATGTGTTGGATTCTTTTATGTTGCATTTGTTTAACTCTGTGAAGCTGTGTTACTGTGCCTGTCTAAAACACCTGATTGGTCTAATAAAGAGCTGAATGGCCAATCGCTAGGCAGGAGAAAGGATAGGTAGGGCTGGCAGGCAGAGAGAATGAATAGGAGGAGAAATCTGGGGGAAAAGAGATTGAGGAGAGAGAAAAGGAGGAGAGGAGGACTCCAGGGGCTAGCCTCCCAGCCACCCAGCTACACAGCAAGCCATGGAATAAGAAGTAAAGTAAGGTATATAGAATAGAGAAAGATAAAAGCCCAGAGGCAAAAGGTAGATAAGATAATTTAGGAAAAACTGGGTAGAAACAAGCCAAGCTAAGGCTGGGCATTCATAAGTAATAATAAGCCTCTGAGTGATTACTGAGCTGGGTGGCACCCCCCCCCCCAAAATAGTAAAGAGTTAAAAAAAATAAAACACTGAACCATCCTACTAGCTGTATATATGTGCAGATGTTCTACATTTTCCTCAAATGGATCTCACATGGCTTTCCTGTAAATTTGTAATAACAAATCTTGATCCTGATAGACTAATCCAAGCTCTGGTTGAAGACTAGTTGACATCATTGTAGCTTAGCTCTGGGACTGGACTCCATGGAGCCTGGTTATTGACACCTTGCTCAATACATACACCGGCTTTAGTGCTGATGGGAAAAATCCTTCACATCCTACACGGTAGATGCTGAGGTAGAAGAAATTCATTTGATGGGCACTCTCTGGAATGCTCCCTGCAATGCCACTTAGTGATGGAAACACAGGGTCAGGCTGAACACTTGGTACAGTCCCTACAGAAGCCACCAAACTTGGCAGGAGCTTCAGAATTATCCTCAACTGAGGTGAGACTGTGGGGCCTTTATTTGACCCCTGAATCCTTCCAGGCCACTGTGGGAAGAAGTGCAGCTTCAAGTTAGATAGGGCCCTCGGGCAAGGCGATGCTCAGGAAGGGACTCAGTTCGGGGATTCCAGCATCAAACCCTCGGCAGCCAGCAGAAGGACAGCTGCAGGTAAGAAGGCTGAGTGGTGTGTTGCAGTCTTCAACACTCATGTTTTGCAGTCTCTCTGATCATCTCCATGTCCCCATGGCCACCAACCACCTCATCAGGCCTGCGCTCCCTCCTGAGATGGTGAGCGGCTCACAGCTAGAATCCGCAGTTGAAAGATACAATGAACCAAGACACAGCTATCACCAGTGGATATTACCACAGCTAGCCATTAAGAGAGGCTTCAGGTTGAATAGATCTTTATAGATAAGAAGATGCGGCAAGCGGCGCGTGGGGTGGGGTGGGAGGGCAGAATTCCTAGGAATCTTTCCAGCTATACCAAGCACACATAAACACAAAGTGTTGCTACGCTTTGCCAACTCACCCAGACAGAATTTAAAGAGGAAAAGTTATTAGTTAGGGTTGATAGGAAGTTGGCAAGGAACGCAGAGCCCAGGGCACTTCAGTTCAAGTGCAGAACTAAATGTCCTTTCAATTAGCTTGCTTGTGCTATGGAATGACCCCCATTCCTCACCCTTCCCAGGCCCACCCCCCCTCCAGCCCCACATTATCTTCCCATTGCTTTCTCTTCACCCCTTCAGCTCCACAGCCCACCTTGCATGTTCCATGAGGTGCCATGCTGGATAGGAATAGCATGCCTGCTCAGTCTTTTCTGGAACCAGATTCCTCTGCTACAGTTACACACAACTCCAGTGAGGGACCAGGCTACTTGCCTTTAGAGGTACACCCTTGACCTAGTCTTTTCTGGACTGTTTTGGCTTAAACCTAAGGAAAGAGATGTGGCTCCTGGTTAATAATGCAGAGTGAGTGAGATATAACATCTGATTTCTTAGGAACTTTTTTTTTTTTCTGAGATGTTGAAAAAACAATTCCTGAAGCCAAGGTGAGTGAAAAGCAAAGGCTGAGAGAGTGCTCACAGCATATCACCCTCTGTCTCCAGGTATCCCCAGACTACCAATACCTTTAACTCCTTGAAGCTGTCTATGTGGGCTTTGATCTCTTGACCCCAAGCTATCCATGGGCATATTTCTGTCCTCCGAGTTTTGATATAGTCTAGATAGATAAGTAAGTGTGTCAACTAGAGGCCTCAATCTCTACGCCAGCACATCCTTAAACAAGGAGGGTGCAGTCTTATTCAATAGCCAGCTAACCTAAGATGGAAGTATTTCTGTATTTCTTCATTCTTCCCTCAGCCAGCACATCTGTCTTTCAAGAAACTCTGGAATGAAACTCTGATGCCCCATCACCAGGGACACTCATGGAGGCACCATTGAAATGCAAAGGGCCCTGTTTGCACAGACCATCAGGACTGAATCCAACCCAGAACTGAACTCTCAGGGTCTTCCCTATTGTTTGTACCCGATGTTAATACACTCACAGAGACATATATGCATATATGTAAATAAAAATGAAATAAAATTAAATTTGAAAATAAAGAAAAGCGAGTTTCCCAAGACCTCCCATCTCCTGCACCCCAATGGGTTTCCTTGGCCACTGAGATGAGGGCCTCACACTTGTCAAGAAGCTAAAGATGGTTCCGCAGGAGGCCTGGAAGCAGCCTTCAGTTTTACAAGGCGACCTGGTGATCACAGGCCTTAATCACACTCAGCCAAGTCCATGTGATGGAGGCTGGTTTCTATTTGTTCCTTGGGTCCATCAGGTCTGTGGTTGGGGGGCGGGGGTGGTAAAAGTGCCAGAGGTGTGTGTTTAACAACCACTAACAAACTAAGACTAAACTCCTTTGGAGACACAGAACAGTATGGCTGGTGATATTTTCTACCACAAATAGCCAGGAGAAATACAGTTTACTCTAAGGTTCTGACAGTCGCTTTTACAAGAAGTAGTAGGTTTACTTTCCTGCTTGAATCCTTCCACATGTCTAAAGAATCCCTGGATAGGCACAGCTGTGAGGTTGCTATTAGCACAGCAGCCCGGGAGTCAGGGTCGGGCATCCTGGGGGTTGGGAATTTCTTCTTCTTTCTCATTCTGATCCCATTACCAGCAGCAGCCCCTCAGAGCCCTGTTCGCCATTAAGCAAGTCTTCTATATTTGGAAGCACTTTAGGGGAAATGTCGCCACGCTTAGAGAGTCATTAACCAGGAGTCTGTGATCCATACATTTTTTTCCACGCTCTCTTATTGCACAAGGGAAGGTCTGTGGTTGAGAAGTTTGTTTAGGATGTAGTGGAGCCAGGAAGACGCAGAGAGAAACCTGCTACCTAGAGGTTCTGGTTCCTGGTGTGAGTCCCCGTCAGGTCACTTGTGGTGGCTTTTGGCAGGTGGGGGCTAGGGGGTGCTGCTTTCTGAAAGACTGAGTTAACTGTCTTCTGCTTCCACCAATAGGAGCTCGGCTCAGGCTCCAGCGGCTTCTGTCCTTCCTCCTGCAGATAAGGGCAGCTGTCAGTCAAAGGGCTTGTTTCCCCTAGAGCGGTGGTAATCTTAGTACTCAGGAGATAGAAGCAGAACTCTGAGTTAGACACCGGCCTGGGCTACATCGCAAGTTCAAGGACAGGCCAGACTACATATAGCAAAACTCTGACTCAAAAATAGAGACTTTTTTTTTAAATTATAATGTTTCTTTATTTCTTATGACAAAAGAACCCGTTCATCTCAAGAAAATTCAGAAGAGAAAAAGCAAAGGCAACTAAATTTCTGTCATATTGCAGAAAATCTCTAGGACTATCTACTAAGATGTCTTTCCTAACTGCATAATCTCTATGCATGTTAGGGAAAGAGATGAGAACTTATTTCAGGCCCGCAGAGGACAGACGCCAGGCCCATGGTTATATGCAGCCATCACAGCATATAACCCACACAGCCACTCTCTAGATGTTCCCACTGTGTCCCAGCAGGAGGTGTGCACAGCATGGGCTTTGCAGCAGACCACCAGGCTCCCAGTACCCCCTCTTGTTACCCACAGGTGTGTCATCTCCAGAAAGTCGGTTCCCGCTGGACTTCCGGGTCCTCATTTGTCAAATAGGGATAAGGGCTTCTGGGTCGCATGTGCAGTCAGGAGGATGGATGAGTGAGGTATGTAAGAGCTTAGCTCAGTAGATTCACTTACTAGCTCCTTTCTGGAAATATGTCCAGAGAAGCTAGCGGCCTGGGTAAGATGCCACAAGATGTAATGAAGGGGGGACGTGGAGAAATGGGGGTGTGCTCATAAGTGAGGAAAGGGTCTTTCGTGACAACAAAAAGCAGACCAAGCCGGGCGGTGGTGGCGCACACCTTTAATCCCAGCACTCGGGAGGCAGAGACAGGCGGATCTCTGTGAGTTTGAGGCCAGCCTGGTCTACAGAAGGAATTCCAGGACAGGCACCAAAACTACACAGAGAAACCCTGTCTACCAAAAAAACAAAGACAAACAAACACAGACCAATACATAGGGCATTGTTCAGAAAGTAAAGGAAGTACCATTTGACAACCTGTGTGGAAATTTCCACATGGAAATCAGAGAGTATGACAGAAACCGAAATTCCGAGTGTGGCCATCAGAGTGGGTACCTGTCTTCGGTCTTGTGTGGCTATAACAGGAGGCCAGAGACTGGGTAACTTAGGAAGAACAGATTTGTTCCGCACTGGTCTGGAGGCCGGGAAATCCAAGATGGAGGAGGCAGCATCTGGAAAGGGCCTTTTGATGCATCATTCCATGACAGAAGGACGAGAGAGCACGTATGTGTGAGAAAAGCAAGGGGGCTGAATTCATCCTAAGTGAGCCCACCCTTGCCATAACTAACTCCCTCCAGAACAAGAGCATTCGGCCCTCTGGATAAGCGAGACAGCTATTGATCTTGAACCGTTTAGGAGTCCCCCAGGCAGTGGGACCGGGACCTGTCCCTAGTGCATGAGCTGGCTTTATGGAGCCTAGTGCCTAGGGTGAGACACTTTGCATGGTGCAGGGAGGAGGGGCTTGGACCTGCCTCAACTGAATGTACCAGGCTCTGCTGACTCCTCATGGAAGACCTTGCCTTGGAGGAGGTGGTGGGTTGAGGAGGAAAGCTGGGGGGTAGGGGGAGGGAGGACAGGGGAATCTGTGGTTGGTATGTAAAATGAATAGAAAATCTCTTACTTTAAAAAAAAAAAAAAAAAGAATAAGAGCATTCACAGAGCCCTCCCAACCTCGACACAGGTCCCACCTCCCGACTATACTGGAGTGAGGACTGCCTCCATCACGGCTCTGGGGACACACCACATGTACGTGGAACAGTCTGAGATTCCCCAATTCCAAATATAAAGGAAACTTCTACCTCAAAAAGATCCTCCATGGTGATTTTTTTTCACGACTCAGCCAGCTTTTCACTTAGCTGTTTATCCCAACAAGTACTAGAGGTATGGAAAGAGACACCCGGTGACTTGAGCATCTTCTCTTTCCTCCTCACAATCCACCATCTGACAGCAGGCAGTAGTCATGTGCTACTCAAGCCTGCCACTATTGGCACCATTTTAGAAACAGCTCCTCGGTACTGAGATTTTTCCATGTGACATAAATTCCTCATACTCTTGAAACACACCCAAGGCTCCCTCAAACCAGCACTCGTGACATATTTGGAAGTCCCCAAGGTCTTGGCTAAGACCTTAATGGGGGTAGCTTTTAAAAGTTCTTATTCCCCTCTTTCCATGGGACACATTTTCCTGGACCCCTTAAAAAATAAACCCTCCGGATTGGAGGCCTCTGTTGAGCCTGCCTATTTAGGCCCTGAAGTTAGCCTGAGAATAAGTCAGTGTATAAAAATAAGCAGAGTATGGGGGTCATTTATTAGACAAATCCTCCCGGCCTCGGGGGAAACTTCCTGTTATCAGACATCCGAGAATGGGATCAGATTTGGTCTCTCTAACCTGTGTGACAAGGATACCAGCTAAGTCCCAGATATCTGACTGTCAAGGCACTGTCTGCCGTGGTAGGAAAAGCACAGAGAGGAGTCGAGCCTGGGTTCAGTGTCAAGCCTGCCAATTCCTGGTAGCATGTCCTCTTGAAGCCACTGTTAACACCGGGATAATGACCACCACATACTCTCATGGGGTATTTGAGAGCAATGTAACAGTAATCACTACACTTATCAAATGTTGGTTACTTAATTAAAAGTTATTGTGAATATTAAATTCAATGAGTGGTGGCCATAGACGTAACTGCACAGAGGTGTTCTGGTTGCTGGCTCTATAAAGACTGACCTGCCGTGGCTCCCAGCTCTTCAGCTGCCATAGTGTAAATATTCTCACCATGGTGGATTCTGAAGCATGCCAAAGGCAAGTTGGAAGTTCACGTTCGGCTCTGATGGGCAGGCGGAAGCCTGCTCCAGCATACTACCATTCCTTCACTTCACCTTCTCTCACATAGAGTACCTCACCCAGTAAACCCCCCCCCCCAAAACAGGACATGGCCCTTGTGTCTTCATCTAAGAGCATCCCAGGGTGGTCCTTACACACAGCACCAGGCTGTGAATGCCACAGGAGCAGTGTGACCAGTGTGTAACTGAAGCCCAGTCTCAGGGCAGGGTCCCTTATCTGGTACTCTCTAGATGCTTGGATGGAGTGGCTCCTTATCTGAAGCTAATGATGCACAAAGGCACAGACTCACAGAGATGGTCCAGGAGAGGGGTGCCTCCCCACTGCCAGGAACCTGGGGGCAAGAGCTGAAGCAGAGGCCACAGAAAAAAATCGTGATTTTATTGGCCTGCTCCTGGACTCATGCCTAGGAATGGTACCAGCCCACAGTGAGACGGACCCGCCTACATCAGCTAACAATCAAGAAAATGCCCACAGACCGTCCCACATGCTAATCTGAGAGAGGCAATTCTTCAGCTGAGGTTCCCTCTTCCCAGGTATACCAATCGACAACTACCAATGAACAACCCATATGAGCCATGACACCCGCTGACCAGAGCTGCCTCTCTAAATGCTCCATGTCCTCAGTGCCACCAAGCCATCTGGGTCCACTATGCTTTTCAGTCTTTAAAGCAAATTCCACTCAGCTGAGCGGTGGTGGTCCATGCCTTTAATCCCAGCAGTTGGGAGGCAGAGGCAGGCGGATCTCTGTAAGTTCGAGGCCAGTCTGGTCTACAAAGTGAATTCCAGGACAGGCTCCAAAGCTACACAGAGAAACCCTGTCTTGAAAAATCAGGGGGGAAAAAAAGCAAATTCCACTTGTGAGGGCTTTGTCATCACTGCCCTGAGGACCCTCTTCTTTCTTCTCCTTTGTCCTTCTTACCTCTGTGGACATTTCTAAGATCTGCCTAGGACAGAGCATCCCTCAGAAGAGGATCCGAGAAAGTGAGGACACATGGGCGTGCTCTCCATTTCCTTCAGCCCCTGCGTCTTTGTGTACCCCTGACACAGCCTACTTCCTGAACAGACACTCCCTGGCTTAACAACCTCTGGATAATGAAGAACAAGTTCCTGAGAAGGGACTCACAGGAAGGGAGGAGAGGAAGGCTGTCCAGGTAAATTAATTACTCCAGGAAAGTCTTGAAGTAATTGGAGCTTCCTTGGCCTGAGTACAATAGCAAAGGAAAATCAACTTGTTAGCCAAAAATATCCACATCTCCATCTATGATTGACTATATGTTCCACCCATACCCATGTTCTCTTTTGGTTGTGCATGCCAACATAAACACCCTTATCTTTCTCAAGGTAACCTGGAGAAAATGAGAAGGTTCCAGAGAACTCCCTTAAGTACAGATACAATGAACAGATGTTCTCAAGCACATTCACGGGATGAAGAGACAGTTACATGTAGGCAGGAACACTGGAGAAAAAGCTGGCCTTTTTTTTTCCCCCTGTGAGACAGAGTCTCACTAGAGAACCCCAGCTGACTTGGAAATCAAGATCCTCCTTGGTTAGAGTCCTAGGTGCTGAGATCACGGGCATCCTTCACCACGCCATATTCTAAAATCTATATTTAAACACCATAATAAGTGGTCCTGGGGGCTGAATGTGTGTGAGCTGGAGATTAACAGTTCTTATATACTCAGAATTTCTGAGTGCGCTTTCTCCAGCTTTAAGAAACAAGGTGGGGGAGTAGAGGGGGCTGGCACCTCCAATTCCCTGTAGTAGCTCAGCTCAGGGCATGAATACCCATCTACATACAGCCCCGGGAAGGGTATATACTTATCCCTCTTTACAGAGGAGGCAGCTTGAGAGCCTTAGAACCAAGGGCACACTATGACACTTGGGTGTGTTGACAGCAGAAGGCACCTCCAGCTGTAGACACTGGTCCCAGGTGTAGCTACTGTCCTGGTTTCATATAGACACCTAAAAAATCTTAGTGATAGTCATTAAGAAACAGAAGTGCATAAACCCTTGTCCTGGCCATTCTTCTTACTCTCCGCTAAGCTGGTTGACCAACTATTGCACCGCTCTGAAGTTCAATGAATTAACCCAGAGAGGACTGTGGAGATGGCTCAAAGGGTAGGGCACTTGGCAAGTGTGAGGACCTGAGTCTGAATCTTTAGAACTACGCTGACTAGTTTTATGTCAACTTGATACAAGATGGGAGTCATCCGAGAGGAGGGAGCCTCAATTGAGAAAATGCCTCCATAAGATGGTTATAGGCAAGGCTGTAAGGCATTTTCTTAATTAGTGATTGATGGGGGAGGACCCAGCCCATTGGGGGTGGTGCCATCCCTGGGCTGGTGGTCCTGGGTTCTATAAGAAAGCAGGCTGAGCAAGCCATGAGGAGTAAGCCAGTAAGCAGCACCCCTCCATGTCCTCTGCATCAGCTCCTGTTTCTAGGTTCCTGCCCTGCTTGAGTTCCTATCCTGACTTCCTGGATGATGGACTATGATGTGGAAGTATAAGCCAAATAAGCCCTTTCCTCCCCAACTTGCTTTTTGGTCACGGTGTTTTTATTGCAGCAACAGAAGCCCTAGCTAAGACAAGAACCCATGGAAAACCCAGGCATAGTACTGCATCTGCAATCTCCTACACGGCTGTCAGAGGCAGAGACAGGAGAATCTCCAGAAATCTCCATGGCTCAGCTGGCCTGGCATACACAGCAGCAAACAAGAGACCTTGACTCAAAGTTGAAAGGTGAGAACTTATACCTAAGGCTGCCCTCTGACCTCTACATGTACACAGTGGCATGCTCCTGCACACACACACACACACACACACACACACACACACACAAAATTTAAAAGAAAAATACACAGAGGAATGATAGCAGCTCTTGTCAGGGGTGGAGGGATTTAGGCAAGAAATGACTATTAAATTAAGATTGGAAGTTTGGCCTCCATTTGGAATTCATCGCACACTTTGGATTCCATTTTATTAACCAACCCTATGAGTCTCACTTTGGCTTGCCACCCTCTGCTAAAATCCTGGAAGGAAGGGGATGTGCCTCATTCATCTTAAGACCTGCCAGAGAGGGCTGCTGGCAAGGCAGTGAGTGAGGGTGGAGAGAGAAAAGAGAAACACACACATGCACATGTGCGTGTGCACACACACACACACACACTCAAGTCACGGGGGTTGAATTTTTTACACCTGGGTAACTGTGCATTTTGAGGTGGCTGGAAGGGCCACCTGTCTCTATCCTCGGAGAGCTTGAGTGACCAGAAGAGGCGGAACAGAGACAGGGCAGGAAGCCACTCAGGATGATGGTCGATAAACACCACTCAAAGCAAGAGTAGGGTGTGAGAGGGTTAAAAAAGTGGGGACAGGGCATCCATCTTGAATACTGAAGTGAGTTTTCCACTGCAGACGAGAGGTGGGAAAAGGAAGAGAGAGCATTGTGAAGGTCGTAGCAAGTTAAAAAAAACAGAGAAACACAATCTGGGAGGTTATCAGAAAATACTGGCAGTTACTTGGGGAGAGCTACGCACTGCATGGGAGTACGCATGCCCCAGTAAACAATGGGCATATTCAAGGAGGCGAGGCCCGGGAAGTTTCTGGAGACGAAAATGAGGCATTACATCAGACAGTTTGAAACAATCATCTTTGGCCGCAATGACCAGACAGTTGTAGATGTCCTTGGAGATACACCCTTGTTTTAGGTTACAGTGACCTATGTGCAAGCCTGATTCTGGCAGTCTTTTGTGGAGCTCGCTATCAGGCAAGCATGAGGAAGAAGGTCCTCCTCACCCACAGCTCTCTTTCCTTTCTCTTATGCTATTGTTGCTATTAGGGCTGACACAGGTGTTGCCATTTTGACTGGCAACCTTCACACTTTTTTTTTTTTTTCAAGACAGGGTTTCTCTGTGTAGTCCTGACTGTCCTGGATCTCACTCTGTAGACCAGAGATCCGCCTGCCTCTGCCTCCCGAGTGCTGGGATTAAAGGTGTGCGCCACCACCGCCCGGCTCTCACACTTCTTTCACAGGTAGGCAGGAGAGATGCCGGATAAAGAAAGGGGCAGGCTCCAGCATGGGGAGAATCCCTTTAGTAGACATGTGAGGCGCCAGCAGGAAGTGGTGTAATGGGATAAGAGCTTGGGAAGGTGGTGGCTCGTCACATTACACATGTATAGAAAAGCCTGTGCTTCAGGGAACTTCACAGGGTCTTGAAGCAGAGTCGTGCTATAACCAGAGCTGCGTTCTACGCCACAGAGGATTCTTAACGCTGTCAGTCAGTTCCCCCAGTAACTCCAAAGATGACAGACTGCGATACAATAGGCCACGTGATGAAAGCACACCGAGTGTGGTCTCCATCTCGGGCTACCATAGTGAAATTGCAAAATATACCCCTGTTGTTGTTAATGACTACTAAGGAGTATATTAGGAGGGGCAAAGGTGACAGAATCCATTGTTGGCTTATCTATCACTTTATAACACACTGGTAAGAGCAATTTAGCAACTTAACACACATTCATTACACCCGTTTTTTGAGGCTGGGGGAGCCAGCCCTTTTTTCAGGGTAACTCACAAAGCTGCCATCAGGGTGTCAGCCAATGGAAGGCTCATCTGGGAGTGGCTGTGCTTCTAAGCTTGAGTGCTCGCTGGCAGGATTCAGCCGATGCATCACGGGACTTGGGTTCCTTGCTTCCTTCGGGGCTTTGGAGGCGGCTTGACCCCCGCATGCCTCTCCAACACGATGCCTGGCTTTATCAAAGGCAGACAGGGAGACCACAAGAAAGACAGCTGCCGAGCCTTTCATCACTTCGTCATGGGAGAAACATCTTTTGCCAGTGTTTTATTGTAAAACCAATGTCCTCCAGGAAAGGGGACTTCACAGGACTGTGAATGCGAGAGGCAGGGGTCACTCGGTGGCATCCTGGAGGCTTGTCTGTCACCTCAGCACAAAATCCCTGGGCCACGGTGAAGTGATGAGAAATTTGGAAAGAATTAGGACCCAGTGAACCTGCGGGTCTTGGGAAGCAGTTTACTCCATGGAATGTTCCCGTCGAAGATTAAAAAGCCCTGGGTCAAGGAGGGCCACCTTAGAAGATGGGGCTCTGTTGTAAGGGCAATCGCAGAGGAAGGAAAGCAAGCCCCTCTTCACAGTGAACACCCCCCACTCCCCACTGCTACCCTGCAGCTGCATGCCTAGCTGTCCCCAGAACTAAGCTCAGCCGGCCTGCTTGCAATGAAGTCCTCAGCCCGGCTCAGGCTCTGGACCCTGTAGTTCTGTGTGGATGAAATCAGATCCTCTTTGCTCCTCCGTCTGGTTCATAACCTCCCCTGGAGTGCTTCCCTCACATGAAGAATGTACCAGCTACATTCCTGAAGATGGGGAACCAAACGCTGTCAGGACTGATTGGGGATTCTTGGAGGAAAAGTTAGGACAGATGGACGAGGGACAGGCGACAGAGGGTGGTAGGATGAGGCCGGTGATGGCTCATAAAACACAGTGCCTTTGATCTACAGGTCACCAGCTTACTTGAGGGTTGCCCTGAGACATTTCCTTGCCATATACATTCTTAGAATTCTTCCAGGAAAGCCTCAATCCTCAGGGTTCTCTTCTTACTTCATGTAATGCACTGGACTTTGATTTATCATCCCCTAGGAGGCTGTGGGTGAGATTTCACTTTGCTGTTGCTGCTGTTCAAGAACCATCCAGGCACCGCGAAGCGCCGTTCCTGTGACTGGGTGCCGTGTGGATCCTGCTAGATACAACTATCACTACTTCTCAGGAAGCTCAGGGAGAAACTACCACCCAGCCAGTGTCTGGTGGCCTCGCTAGTCAACTTGGCCTTCAAACATTATCGCCGACTTTTTCCATCACATTACAGAGCTTGGTGGAAACGCCACAGGATATTAACTGTGTCAACACCACACTTTTCAAGAAATGTGAGAAGCTGGCTTCGGTCACTAAGATGAGCATGCTCCTCCAGTGAGTAAAGCCCAGCCTCCCTTAGGCTAGCCCCCCACTATCTCCCCAGACACCAGCGTGGAAAGGCATGGGCTCTGAACTGAAATACACTAAAGAAGTGAGGAATTTAGAGTACAATGTCAAACAATACAAGTTTTGTCTTGGAGTAACCATCTTAGAGTTGTCAAATCTCACACTTTTTTTTTTTAAGGTGTCTGATGGTAGGGGTGAATGGAGAGATTAATGCTATATGGAGTGGAGTTTGGATTTATATCGTCAAATCTCACCTCAAAAAAGCAGTACGCTTTCTCTAAAGTAACTTTATAAGTTGCAAAGAAAGTTACCTGAGAAGAGAGGTAAGGAAAGGGAGAGAGAGGGAGGGAGGGAGGGAGGGAGAGAGAGAGAGAGAGAAAGAGAGAGAGAGAACTCCAAGGATCACACTGTTGAGAGAGAGAGACAACTCCAAGGATCACACTGTTGTTCATGTTTGAAGTTTTTCACTGTGTCACTGTGAATATAACACATGTTTGGAACAAGGCACAGAACAAAAACATTCAGCTCAATGATTTTAACTTTCCATGACTGATGATTGATGCACTTGTTTTGTATTTTTATTTGGCTACTGCTTTTAGCATAATGCTCAATTTGTTTAGTTGGGTTGTTTTATTTTCTTCACTTTTATTGGCTTATCATTGTCAGACACACACATACACCCCATCCTCTTTCTGGAGCTGGAAGCCTCCCGCAAGCAGCCTAGGCTGACCTCAAGCATCTAATCCTCCAGCTTCAGCCTCCCAAGAGCTGGGATTGTAGGAATGTGTCACCACACCTGGCTTCTTGTCTTGTCTTTAAACAACTTCTAACTTGAATGCAGTCCAACCTTCTGAACAATTGTCTCTGACAACCTCCCAGCGTGGTGTACGGGAGGGGCTCGGAGGCCCCACCCTCTCTGGGGAGCCACCGATAGTGAATGGCTGCTGGGCGACAGGGAGTCATCTTCAGTGGCACAGCCAGCCACTGTTGCCCACGCTCTAATAAATAAACTCGCACCCAGGTACTTGCAGGTAACCCTAATTAAACTCGGGGGGTCATTAAAACCAAAACATAGAAGCAGGGATGGGGGGGTTATTAGGGAGAAAGGGTCCAGAAAATGTGGAAGGGGGTAAGAGAGGAGAGAGGGGGAAAGGGAAGGAGAGAGGAAGAGGGGGAGCGGCAGTGTGTGTGTGTGTGTCTCTGGCCAAGCAGCTGTAGAATTACTAAGACTGCTTTATCAGCCCTGGCACCAGACTTCATGCTGGAGGCCGATGATTTCAATAATCGGTGTTGAAGGCACACAGACAACTGAGATATTCCGCACCATTGTTTCTCAAAATACAGGGTTGTGACCCCTCCCCCCAACTAGGGATTGCAGAAATTGGAGCCAGGGCTGCTGATTGCACCCATCTGGGGACTTCACAGCCCCCAAGAACAGACAGATCATCGACAATGCCCCTTTCTCTTGATCACACCGAGAATTACCTATCTCATTGCTCACGCAGAACTTCACACGAGTCATCTGCTGATTCTGTCTGGCCTGCAAGCGTAGAGATCTGTGTTTCATAGCTCAGGAAATCGAGGCTCAGAGAGGTTCAGGGGCTCAGATGTGGTTACAGCTAGAAAGTGATAAACCTGGGGTTTCAGTCTAGTTAACTCCAGGCAGTTAACTACCCACTTCACCTAATGGGTCCTGCATTGTGGGTGGCACTGTCCCACAGGCAATGCCTGGCTTTGAGCATCCAAACCCCCTTCTCTTCTCTGGCCTGCAGCCTCCTCCTCCTGACCTTCTCCCCAGTCCTTCTCAGTCTCTCTTCTGACTTCCGGTCGGTCATCCATCCCTACCACCTCTCCCTATCCTTCTCTAACTTGGTTCTCTTCTTCCCTAACCTAATAAAAACCCACCAAGCTCTATTGACCCTTCCCCAGAAATAGGGGAAGCTTGCCAGAGAAGGCAATCTAAAGAACAGGGCCAGGGCCCAGGGGCACTAGATGTCGGAGACCCCAAGAGGGGAAGAGCAAGGTAGCGCCAGTGATTATCATCAAATGGTTTATTTGCCCTGTCTTTCTACTGCATATCTTCATTTCCAAAGCCCTGCGTGTGCATCTTTCTTGACTGGTGTTATTACTGCTGTACAATATCGGTCACTAACAGGCTATGGCTAAGGACGCAGGCCCAGGAGATTCTGAGTCTCTGAGCTTATGGCAAGAAGAGCCCTCAGAAAGCACATGTTGGGGTGTAAGCAGCATTGTGTAATAATCCTACATGTCTAGAGACACTGATACTCATTTGAGCCCCCAGTCTGGAAAAAGTTAGCAATGCGTGGGTTAGCTCCTTCACGTTGCCATGATTTACCTTCCCCACCCCCTTTCTGGCAATAACATCACAAAAGATTAAAAAATGGCTGAGAGTTACCATTCAGAAGACCATTTAATAATATCAGTTTTCCGCCTTGTAGCCCTTGGCAGGATTCCCTTTTCATAGATCACAATGTGGGCACCGGGCCAGGAGATGGTGAGGGTGACTCACAGGTCACCGCAGTTTATAAGTCAGAATAATAAAAAGGAAGGCAGATCTGACATCACTGGCAAGGGAAAATTTTTTGGTGTTGTGTTAAGCAAACTAATTACAGCTAGCTCTGAACGACCTGGGAGGAGACACTGTGTTCAAAAAGCCAAGCCTGAAGCGGGGGTGAGAAATTGTCCATAGAAAGTCAAACTATGACATTACACATGGAGTCACAGAATGAATTAACTTGTTGTTTATCCTAAGGTCAAAGGAAAAAGGAAAAACTCAAACAGACTATGGGAACAGACACTCTCTCAAACAGGAAGAGGAGAAAGTGTATCATGACCAAGTAACAAGAACGCACACACACAACCACACACACACACACACACACACACACAAACCCACACAGATTTTAAATGGCTTTGCTGAGAGCCACACATCCAAACTACTGCAAACTGAAAACACAAAGGAAGCATTTCGAGACAAACTCGGCTTTTAAACTCACTTGGTGAAGAGCACACACAGCCACGATTATTATTAGGCCTTGGCTGTGAAAGACTGAGGCTACCTTCAGCCCACAGGGATTACGCTTTTATTAGTATAGTCTTGGGATTAGTGGAAATGTCTGTCTAATGAATGCAGCTACTATATTTGAGCACATGCCCGAATAAGCTACGTGTTGATTGAAATCTATCTATTTATAAGCCCTTCTGCTCATTGTGAGAAATCCGGCACGGCACCCTCCATCGGAATAAAGGCTCTGCCATTTCACTCCAGGGCCTGCTGAATGAACAGGCAGAAAGGAAGGGTGTGGCATCCACTTAGCAGATTTGACTCCTCACTCTTGGCCAGTAAAGTAGAGCTGCCTTATCTAAACAGCAATTTAGATAGACACGGATGTTATAAAAACAAAATGGAAAAGAAAACCAAACCCTTTTCCTTTAAGCTAGACTAGAAGTCGTGGTATAACCTGGGTAAGTGATCCTGAATTGCCCCAGCTAGCTGGACCTGTGGTACATCACAATCCTTGAACTAAGTGCAAGACAGGTGGGATCACTCCTTTCACGTTTCTGTGAATGAAATACTAACAGCACATCCAACACAAACAAAAGGCAGCAAGACTGGTCTGGATACACGATGACGTCAGTCATTTCCCTCAGCATCTGGGGATCTCGCTACCATGACGAGGCTTCCCCTGCTGTAGGACCAAGGGCTCCAACCTTAAATGGACCAGGATAGTCTGTAGGGCTCTGTAGTCTGAGCCTTCCACACGCCTCCTTGACCACAGCTCTGCCTCCCAGACTCAGCAGCTGCTCCCTAAGCATCCTACGGCTTTGGGTACCGAGAAGGATCCTTATTCACTGGAGTTCATTTTCACTCTTCTGGACTTAAGGACTCAGTCACCATGCTATTTGGGAAGAGGCCGACAAGGAATTTATTAATTGGCGATCCTCACAAACCACATGCTATTATCAACTGAGACCTCACAGGATTTCTCTTGGAGAGCTTTGAGTGAAGAAAGGCAGACTGTCCCACTGTTCCAGAGAGAAGATACATCAACTGATCTGGTACATGCAGCAGGGAAAACTCTGGAATCTGTCTATTTCTCTTTCCAGAGCTTGTGACCCTGGGAATCCTGCAGATGCCACCAACTAACCTGACAGGGCTCTGGGAGTGAGAGGTGAGTGACAGCTGGGGCTGCTGCTGTTAGCCACACCTGGGAATCCTGTCTTTCCTATTCTTGTTGACAAAGCAAAAGAACGATTCTGAAAAAAGGCATCAATACTAGAAAACCAAAGTGGAAACTACAAAAATTAAGGCACATGAGCATACAGTAGTTAGCCAAAACAGATGAACACAAAACCCCGAGACTCCCCGGCAATAGGTACCAAGCCGCTGGTGGGCAGTCCTCACGGCAGAAGCTGGAGCTGGGTGAGAGCACACCGCCATGCCACACTGCTCCTGTTTCTGTCTTTGGTCTACACCCCCTAAAGGAAGCCCTCCTTTGAGAAAACACCCCAGAGCAAAAGAGAGACTGTGACTCCGTGTAGCTATGGAGAAGACTGCTCCCGCCATGAGTTCAAGTCCACCTTGAACTCAAAGGACAATAAACTGAGAGCTTCCGTCTTCCACCTGATTTCGGAACCCCTGTCCTTGGGGCGATTCTTTTCTACCCATTTCCTTTACCCGCTGGGGTTCCCAACAAAAATTTAAAACCCTGCTCTGCCCAACCATGCCACCACTATCAACCGTCCACCTGTCTATCTGCCCTACCGTTCATCCATCCACTCACTCCTCAATGGAGTCCCTAAAAGATTTAACTAGACCCTAAGCCATAGCTCCTGTTCCCCCATTTTAGTGGAAGTCTTTGGTAGTAGTGTCTTTTACAGGAGAAACTTTGGGACAGACTATTTTTTGCCTGTGAAGGCTGGTATGATAATAGAAAAGAGAAGCAGATGGTTGAGGGACCAGAGTGTTTGGAACTGGTAAGCAGCCATAAGCAAAATCCATTTGTGAAGGAATCTTAAGTGTTCAGACTACTTTATGTTGATGGATCATGAAATGTTAAATTCCAAAGATGGCTGAAATCAGAACGAAACTGGGAGTAGAAATTATTTATGTCTTATAAATAAGAACAAGGAATACAAGGGACCAGTGATTTGCACATAGGACCCAAAACTGAGCAACTCAAGCCAGGAACCTAAGAATCCCCCACTTTGACTTTCGTTCTGTGATTATTAAGCTCAGCCGCCACCTTCAGTAATTGTTTCCACCAACATTCCTAAAAAGCACTTCACTCGGGCGTTTCTGTTGTGCGGCACCACTGTCCTCACCCACAATAAGCTTACGAAACAACATCTTTGGGGCTGACAGCGTATACCACAAAGAGCTAACAGCCTGGTTCCTAGTGGCTGATGGTGGAGTCCAAATGTGGGTCTACCATTTCTTTCCTTGCATTCTCTTGATGTGGAAATTAAACCACACTCACACTTCCAACTTAGACAGACTTGCCCGTGACACAGACATAAAATCTCAACAAGTGTAAATGATTCCACTGCCAAGTTCACTCTTTTATCATTTTTGGACAGTAGTGTAACCAAGCTAATGATTCCAAAGCTTGTAGTATCTGCGCCCTCCCCTCCATTTATACTAAGTTCTTCCAAAGAATGATGCACTCATGCTAGGCTGAGCGAGGAGGATCCCTGTGCTGGTCCCCTTGTGCTGGAGCGCCTCAAAAACGCCAACACTGAACTTACCAATAACCAGACAAAGAGTACAACCAACATTTCTGTTTAACGAACTTCAGAATTGCAAACATCTGAGAACATCACAAAATAAGCCTGCTTGCCAGCAAACAATTTTATTTTAAAAATCAGTATCTTGTGTTTCAGATACACAGGCATTGGAGGAAATTGAGAAGGCAAAAGAGCCTTTGCCACAAACTGGTTCTAGCACAGTCAGTACCGGTTTCGAAGCTGGTTGCTGAGGTCTTGCAGCTCGGCCTGCAGAGCGTTCATAGCTGCTATTTCATTGGCTAGCTCTCCAGAGACTTCGCCACTTGCCACATCTGTAAAGTTTTGCTGCAATGTAAAAACAGTGACTATTAAAAGATGAACATTTCTTCTAAGCAATCTAGATACAATGTCGAATCAACACAGCAAACTAGAATCCCAGCGCTGTTGGCATGATGCTACTGTAACAAGGCAGCAGCACAAAGCGTCTGCTTAGACCCCAGAAAGGCACATGCCTAACAGTTAACAAGTCTAAACAGTGAGCCTGAACCTGCAGATGCAAAGAATCTCAACTACAGCTGGCGTAAAGCACTTGCCCAGAGTGCCCAAGGCCTTGGGTTCAAGCCTTGCTTTGTTCTTCAAAGCAACTGCCTTAAATGTTGATTGCTTTTGTCAATGTAATATGATAAACAAAATAAATAAATAAATTTCTATTTATTGTGCATGTCTGGCGAGTCAGGAAAGGCAACCAAGAAAATCAGCTTCAGGATTTTACGACCAGACATGGACAGGAAGGAGCAGTTTGCACACATGTGCATATAACAGGCATGTGTCTCGCTGTGACATATAACTTATTTGGCTTGCTATAAATTTTTTTCATCCAAACTGAGTAGATTTGTCCTGTTGAACAGCACTTCCTAACAGACTGACATACATATTGCTATGGTGTACTGAGTAGAAAATACATCTTTTAGGCAAAGAACCTGAACACACACAGCATATTTCCAATAGGAATCACAGTACTTATAAATCACAATGAACCTGCATTCCTTCTCAGTGAGGTAAGGAGGAGCAGAGAGAAACTGAGGCTTAGAAAGAATGAGCAATCTGCTGAGCATCAAATCTGACTCATCTCCACCCACAGCCCTCATGACAATCTTGGCAGCAACAATGACAAGTAGCTGAGGACAGAGGAGTCACTCTGTCCTGAGGACATGGCCTGAAGGACCTTCGAGAGAGTCTATTTACATTTCCTACAAATGTACAGTTTCTGTGCGTGCATTTGTATTGATAAGACAGGTCTTTGTTTAACTGGAGGTGTGGAGTCGGGGGCTCTCCAGCTTATTTCCTGAAGTCTCTAGCCAGGCAACAGAAGAGAGACCCATGCAAACCAAGATGCCTCAAGCTTTAATGGTTAGCTCTCTCCTCATTTTCACTTTGTCAAGTGCAATGCAGTTAACCAAATCCCGTTTAAAACGACAAATACAAAACCAGAGACACCGTCCCCTATCACAATCAAAAGGTGTTTCAAAGGAGACATGCAGAGTCAATTCTTTCCGTTTTAGAATAATCCACTGGGGCCTAACGAGAACAACCCTTTCGTACACAGGAGTGACCTGAGGCCGATGACTTCCGCACAACAGCTCTAATGAACTTCCGGGTCATTCTCACCTTTGCTTTGGACAACAAACCGCGTATATTGAGCCGAACTGAGGAGAGTGCTTGCACAGCTTCCTGGGGACTGGACTTGCTCTCACTGCATTTTATAGCCACTGCAAGATAAACACAGGGAACGTGCTGTAGACCTGACAGTCTGTGGGTTCGAAAGCAGCCACTTACTACGAACTAACAGTCAACGTCAGAATTTTCACTCCCCAACTCCTTTCACTTTCTCCCCTTGGTGGTACTGGGGTGCCAAACCCAGGCCTGCGCATGCTGGGCAGGCATCCTCTACCACTGAGTTACACTCCAGCTGGCCTTCATCCTCTCTACAGGAGAACATTGCGAAGGAGAATTTGAAGAAAATGTGACTTACATTACACTGGGATCCCACACACATATGCATGCATTCACAAGCATGCACTAGTGAATTAGGCAAACAGATAAAGCCTTACAGAAAGCAAGGCACTCAGAGGACCAAAACAGATGCAGCACATCTTAGTGTGGCTGTCCATGGTCCCCAGTCACTAAGGAGGGACTCACGCTCCAAGATCTCACTGGCCCAGCAAAGTGACATGCCAGATGTGGCAAGCTCAAATGTTTGCTGCATTTTTATACACCAATATCATGGCATTCTGGGAGAACTGGCACCAACAATCTACATGTCTTCGTTTACGGACTGTGACCAAGGCCAGGCACTCGGGCTCCCAAGCCTAGGAACTCTTCCTCCAGCATCTGTGGAGCCTGTTTCTCTAAGACCTGGAATCCTGAAGGGAGCATACTCCTCCCTGGAGGAAGGCTGGCTGTGAATGCCTTGTAAGAACAAGGATCCACACCAACAGGTGTCCGGGATCTTTCTGTTGTTTTTGTTTTCTTTTCTTAAAATTATTCACGAGCTGAGCTGAGGAGAGACGGCTCAGGGGTAAGAGCACTTGCTGCTCTTCCAGAGGACCTGGGTTCAATTCCCAGCACCCAGACGATGGTCTGCAACCACCTAGAGCCCAGTTCCGGAGATGTGATGCCCTCTTCTAGACTCTGCGGGCACTGTACTCACGTACGGCACTCACACATACGCAGAAAAACACTTACACACACAAAACAACACATTTTTAAAATTATATTCACTAAATTCAAAACCACAACATCACAGACCACAGCGCAAACTCTAAGCAATCAGGAGAAACAGCCTATGGCCTGAGAAAATAGCTTTGACATGAATTAATAATATCTGTGGCCAGCAAGAACTGGGTTTGATGTTTCTATTTCAGAATAATGATTAGACTTCAATATTCTCATGTTGGATGCACACTGATTAGCAATGTGAAGCCCATTTTCAAAGGGCCCAATTGATCAGATACTGAGGATTGTTTCTCTAAAGGGAGGAGTTGTCGAAGCCACAGCAGAGGTATACTATTTGCTGAATGCCTAGGGGCTGATACCAGAAACACCTTTGGTAGTTCTGGTTTTTAAAAGTCCTTCACTTTTTAAGCTACTCATGGTGGTGCATGCCTTTAATTCTAGCACTCTGGAGGCAGAACCTAGGATCTTTCTGGGTTCGAGGCCAGCCTGGTCTACATAGTGACTGAATTCCAGGTCAGCCAAGACAAAGAGAGAGAGACTCTGTCTCAAAAAAAAAAAAAAAAAAATTCAATCTGAAGAAAACAAAAAGGACACACATTCTATTAGTTCCTACCTCAAACCTCACTCCCAAAAGGCAGTGAGATGGGGTGCGGAGATTGGAAATGACCACCCTCCTGACGCTGCAAACAACACAGGGGCGCAGCTCCGGGACAGAGGGTCTCCACGCCCCAGGAATGCCCTGCTGTCCTTATCACGGCAAAGCTTACCCTCGGCAATCCAACAGGCACCAAGATTTATAAAGTGCTGTATTTCGTTCTCAAAAGGGAGTGTGTGTGTGTGTGTGTGTGTGTGTGTGTGTGTGTGTGAAGGAACAGTGTTGGCGGAGGAGACAAAAGAGGGGTGTGTGTGTGTGTGTGAAGGAATGGAGTAACAGACACCCTGCTGACTCTCTGAGCACAATGTACAATGCAGCAAAGTTAAGAGTCACTGTGATCAATTTAAAGCATCCACTCAACCCTTGCTCCTCCCCGGGAGTCACCCTATGGAAAAGGTACTGACGACAGTCTAACACCCTGCCAGGCTGCCAGCAGCAGATCCTCTGGAGTACCTCTTTGGCCTGCACAGTTATGGTGGACAGGTGTAAAGCCAGCACTTGGTGATTACATAAACTATCTCGGTCTGTCTTGCCATCACAGAGCTCACTGCTCAAAGAGATGTTTAGAGAGGGTAAGTTAAAATAAGATATTCTTCAGAGTAACCCCACCCTGCTAAGTATACACATATACACATCAGTGGAGGCTCCCCAGACATAACACCATATCCACAAAGGCCAAAGGCAAAGGGACCAAACCCCCTCTGGCTTCCTCTACCACGAGGCCAGCACAGGCCATAGAACTGCAGCCACGCCCAAAACAGGCTTATCCAGCAATCACCTCCAACTTTCTGCCTTCCAGACAGAGTTCAGGCCCTCTACCTTATCTGTCAGTGGCTAGGTGGTCCAGGAAACTGGACATTTACATCCTTCCAGTCAAAGGTCTGAAAGGCCACGAGTAGAATTATTAACTACTACGCCATTCGGAGCCATCTGAATGTTCTGACTTCTTTATAGACAGTTAAACTTTATCCCGTCCCTCACGTTTCTCTCTTTGGAGTTCCTTATGGACCAGTTCCTCTACTTCAGGAGAAACAGGGTGGGGGTGGGAGAGATCCACATTTAAACGACATGTAAGACACCTTTACGTACTGGAAAGACCTTGCTGAGTCTTCCTAACAGCGCAGGGAGGTATTCTCCCATTCTACCTACGACCAATCAAAGGCCCAGAAGCACTCAGTCACTGACTCAGCGTCACCCAGCAAGCATGTGGTGACCGTGGTCCTGCATCTTTAATGTCCCTGGTTCCAAAGCTCTGCCCTCTCACTGCCCCTTGCTGGCTCCTAGTTGCTGTCACTATCAGGGGCAGGAGGCACAGTCCCTGTGACTCTGTTCTCAAGGCCAGGACTTCATTAATTCACGGGAACTATATTCCCAGGGCATAGCACACCCACACTCAAATATCAATATAACATGCTGCTAGCAGTGAATTTAGCTAATACATTTTGATAATGCAAGAGTGGTTTAGGTCTGAACCATATCTAACAAACAAACATTTTAAGGTTATCTCTCCTCCAAATTATAAACAGGTTTATATATATATAATGTATGTATGTATGTATGTATATGTATATGTATATGTATATGTATATGTATATGTATATGTATATGTATATGTATGTATGTATGTTTTTCGAGACAGGGTTTCTCTGTGTAGCTTTGCACCTTTCCTGGAACTCACTTGATAGCCCATGCTGGCCTCGAACTTATCCACCTGGCTCTGCCTCCCGAGTGCTGGGATTAAAGGCGTGTGCCACCACTGCCCAGCAAATTTTTATATATGTATGAAAATACAATGAATGGTAAGCACTCCAGAGATTTGCATGTTTTGATAAGTCTTTTCTGGTACCTCTGTCAATTAAGGAAATGCTAACGATTTTCCTCAATACGACATAATCAACAAGGACTCTGCATGGAGTAAAGATTCTTGGGAGTAAAATATTTCACACTCTTAGGGTTCTAACTGTCAATTACTGAAGCAACATTTAAGCCTCTGAATTATCTTCGTCATGTGCCCATTTCTCTAGTGCCTACTACATAACAGGAGTTCTATAAAGGTTTCTGAATTAAATACAACAATTTCAATATACTGGAGTAATCAGAAAGTACCTGTAGTGGAACCTGATTTCTGACTAGCACTATTTTATCAGTGAAGAATGCATTAAAATATGATAAGGGTATCAATACCATGTGCGAGTCCCATGGCTCTTTGAACAACTTCCTTAAATGCTGTAACATCTTTCTCCCAACAGTTGGACTGTGTGTCACACTTGTAGGCCTTCGAGAGACACTGGAATGCCTAGGAAAACAGAAAGAACAACATTCAAAACAACAAGTAGAATTCACAGTTCAAACTGTTTCCTGGAAGTCATACAGAACTAATTCCAAACTAAAAGCCAGCATCTGTATTGTGAGGCATCTCTGTAAATATCATCAAAGAAGGGGCAGGATGCACATGCAACAGCAACCAACAACTTGGAGAAACCAAGGAGGTTATCTGGACAGCCAGCTCTCCCAGAACCAGGAAAACACAAAGGCCAGTGTGCAGACTTCCTCCAACTACCAAGCTGAGAGATGCAGTGAAAGAATAAGGCATGAACTTGGGACAAATTATGGGCTGGCTAACAGGAATATAATCTCGCAGATGTTTAAATGCTCTTGTTTCATCTTAAAAAAATCTTGATGGAGAAGTCACAAGAGTGCTTTTATTTGCTACAGAGCACACTTCAGGAGAAGTGGAAGGACATAAATTGGAGTGTGTGCATGCAGGCATGAGATATGTGTTCTGCGGGCTGACAAGGCCCTGGCAGAAGCCAGCTGTGTGGACAGGAGGAGGGAACAGCTAAGAATCCCACAGATTAGCTGGACCGTGGCTAATTCCAAACCCACGCAAGGAGTACATTTGATTTGCTGTGATCTGTTGATAAGAAACACAAACCAATGATCCCAACCTTGGAAACTCTGGGCTCCTTTGAGCTCGAAGACAAGAGGCTAACGGCCTAACTGGGGTGGGATTAGCAACCTACTGCCTTGCAAGAAGGGCAGGGTGCTCCCTGCCAAGTGCCCCGTGCTTGCAATGTCCTGCTCCTGTCTCCTTAGTTAATTTTTTCTCTTTGGTGGCCTCATCTCAGATCTCAACACTTTTTGTTTTGTCTTTAACCACTGGCTTGTGGAAAGGGACACAGTGAAGGGCATGGGCATCAGGAGGGACAGCAGGACAGGGAACCTTCTGCAAGACACACGACACCTGCCACAGAAAATCTCATGACTTGGAAAATGATGACTGTTTTAAGTCTCAGCATGCCCATAATTCAAAGTACTTAAGACTGAATTTGAAGGCTGGGAGATGGCTAGGTCAATAAAGTACTCGCCTTGTCAGCACAAGGACCTGAGTTCAACCCCCAGAACCCCGTGTTTAAAAGAAAAGAAAAAGACATAGCAGCACATGCTTGTAATTCCAGCACTGGGGAGCAGAGACAGGGGGACCCTTGGGATTCCCTGGGGTTCTCTTGGTAAATTCCAAGCTAGCAGGAGACTGTATCCAAAAAAGGTGGATGGTGCCTGAGAAACATACCTGAGGTTGTTCTCTGTCATGTGCATACACATGCGTGTATACACACACACACACACACACACACAAACACACACACACACACACACTGAACACACACTGAACACACACTGAATTTAAGCATATTAGTTTTGTTTCATATTATTGATCTCATCCTTCACTCAAAAAACCAACCAAACAAAAAAGCAGACCTCTTACTCTACCCGTGGCGGCACAGACAGCGGCCCAGCACTAACCTTCTCGTTCTCATCAGGCTTCTCGCTCTGCCCGTTTCCATGTACCTGGGCATACAGTCTCCAGATCTCTCCATCGTTGGTCACCCTTGAGGTCACTCTGCCAAACAACTCCTGCAGCTTCCCTTTGAGGCTGGAGGCAACGTCTCCACTTCGATCGGTCAGACCATTAACCACTGCCCTAACCAGAATCTTAAGGACCTTTAAAAATGCACAGATGAAAACAGTGAGCTAGCAGCCATCACACAGTAACAAAAAGGCCAGGACTCCGCTCTGCCATCAGACACTGAACACTGGGGTCTTATTTGAATATCACTGTCACATGTTTTAAAGTGAAGTAAAAGTCAAGCTGCCCATTCTCTACATGTCCCCTGCCAGGCTCCTGGGAGGGCTCTTTTGGCCTTGTGTCTGGAGCTCATGTCTTCTCACTTGGAGGACTCTGAAGCAGTGACCCACACTTTTAATACATGCCTCTAACACATGGAGCATCAGCTAGGATTCTCTCTGGAACCCCAGGATTTCGCCTAAATACCTACTGGGCAGTTCCACAAACATCTCACACCCACCTGCACAGCCTTTAAAGTGAAACAGGCCCCACACTCTCCCTTTCCTACCATCTCAAGGTCAACTGTTTGCAGAGTCAACAACAGCAACGTCAGTATTCGCCTACATCTCTTTTCTCGATTTTCTGCCACACATAGGAGATTTGACTCCACGTTCCCTGTGAATCCTATGTCCTTCCTCCTCTATCTTAGTGAAGGACTCATGAACTTTCACCTGCACTGTGGTGACGTCATTGTAGTGCTGCTTAAAAGAGGTTCCTAAATGCCAAATGATAAGCTGCCAGTGCACTAACATGCAACCCTCAAAAAGCATCTCTTCAGCCGGGCGGTGGTGGCACACACCTTTAATCTCAGCATTCAGGAGGCAGAGGCAGGTGGATCTCTGTGAGTTCAAGGCCAGCCTGGGCTACAGAGAGAGTTCCAGGACAGGCTCCAAAGCTACACAGAGAAACCCTGTCTCAAGCCCCCCTACCTCCCCCAAAAGCAGCTCTTCTCCCTCCCACTCCTCCAAGTCAGCCTGCCATTTAGCAACTTTCTAGAATACCATGTCTCAAATTGTACCTCAGAGTTTTGAACACACTGGTTGGTGGATTTAACAGATTACATCATAACACAAAACCTCTACCATATTTACATTAAGCCGCTTATCTTAAAGCAGCTTCCCTGGAGATGCACAAAGAGCATCCTTAATCTTCCACTCCTTGAATGGGGGCACATAGAACCATCTAAAGGACCAGCTTGAGAATGCTCTAGGACCCTGCTACTCAGTGTGGCCCATGAGCTGGGAACTTGTTGGAAATACAAAATCCTATATGCAAGTGCTCCACCACCCTGGGGAAATGAGAGTCTGCATTCCTAGCAGGCAAAGCATCATTGTCCAGTCCGGTCAGAAACAACTGGATCTAGAGCAGTGGAGGGGTCACATGCGTGGGCATGTGGGAAGCCTGGGAAGGGGCCAAGCAGCAGGAATGAGGACAGGTTCTCTACTTACATCACAATGCAGCAGAATATGATTTCAAGGTTGTTACTTTTGTTTATGTTGCATTTGTTTAACTCTGTGAAGCTGTGTTACTGTGCCTGTCTAAAACACCTGATGGTCTAATAAAGAACTGAATGGCCAATAGGGAGGTGGGAGAAAGGATAGGCAGGGCTGTCAGGCAGAATATATAGAAGGAGAAATCTGGGAGGAGAGAAGAAGGAGCCAGAGAAGGAGGAGGACTCCAGGGGCCAGCCACCCAGCTACACAGCAAGCCATGGAGTAAGATTTACAAAAGTAAGAACAGGAAAAGCTCAGAGGCAAAGGTAGATGGGATCAGTTACGTTGAGGAAAGCTGGCTAGAAACAAGCCAAGCTAAGGTCAACTATTTATAATTACGAATAAGCCTCTGTGTGAATTATGTGGGAGCTTGGTGGCAGGCCCCCCAAATAATAAGAACAAAAACAAACCAACAACATCACAGACTTCCAATGAGTCACTGGACACACAGGTGCTCTAAAAACTGCAGCGTGAACCTACAGCCGCTGTAGACACCATGAACTTTCTCCCAAATCTGTCAGGGCAGGAATAAACCCTCAGCACGTGTTGGCTTACTCACCTCCAACCAGCCCTTCCACCCCTGCTCACTTCCCTACTTCTTCACGCTTCAAAAGTAACCCATAGAAAACAGAACCAATCATGACGTCAGCCCTCCATACCCCATCTCTGCACTCGTCATGAACACCAAGCTTCTGGCTCGGCTTCAGTGAATTCTCCCAATAACTTAGAAGCAAGTGGTTTGCTGCTGCCACTTTACAAACTAAAAAACAAAAAGGCCAAACAAGGCTTGCACAAGTCATTGTCAAGGTCCCCCAGCAAGTGACTTATCAAGTAGATATCCACGCATATGTATGTGAAGGTCAAAGGTCAAACTCAGGCATTTTCTTCTAATTGCACTCTATCTTTCTTACTTATTTATGGTTGTTTGTCTTAAAGACAGAGTAACTGACTGGCCTGGAACTCTCACAGAGATCCACATGCCATCACACCCAACTTTTTTTTAGGTCTGGCACACTCTTGGAACCTGTTCACCTCCACAACTGCCCCGCAGCACTACAGTTACAGATAAACGCCTCCACCCCGCAGCACTACAGTCACAGATGCCGCCTCCACCCCGCAGCACTGCAGTCACAGATGCCGCCTCCTCCCCACAGCACTGCATACAGTCACAGATGCCGCCTCCTCCATGCAGCACTGCATACAGTCACAGATGCCGCCTCCTCCATGCAGCACTACATACAGTCACAGATGCTGCCTCCACCCCACAGCACTGCATACAGTCACAGATGCCGCCTCCTCCCCACAGCACTGCATACAGTCACAGATGCCGCCTCCACCCCACAGCACTGCATACAGTCACAGATGCCGCCTCCTCCATGCAGCACTACATACAGTCACAGATGCTGCCTCCTCCATGCAGCACTACATACGGTCACAGATGCCGCCTCCTCCATGCAGCACTACATACAGTCACAGATGCCGCCTCCTCCATGCAGTACTACATACAGTCACAGATGCCGCCTCCACCCCACAGCACTGCAGTCACAGATGCCACCTTCACCCCACAGCACTGCAGTCACAGATGCCACCTTCACCCCACAGCACTGCAGTCACAGATGCCACCTTCACCCCACAGCACTGCAGTCACAGATGCCAGCCTCCACCCCACAGCACTGCATACAGTCACAGATGCCGCCTCCTCCATGCAACACTGCATACAGTCACAGATGCCGCCTCCTCCCCACAGCACTGCATACAGTCACAGATGCCGCCTCCTCCATGCAGCACTGCATACAGTCACAGATGCCGCCTCCTCCATGCAGCACTGCAGTCACAGATACCGCCTCCTCGCCTAGTTTTCATGTGGGTGCTGGAACAGAACTCAAGACCCCATGCTTGCACAAGCACTTTACCCCTGAGCAGCTCCCAGCTCTGGAGAGGTGATGACATGGTAGCAGTACAGTGGCTAGAGCGCCTCCTACAGGCCAGCTCCATGTGCACACTCAATCTGGCCAGCAAGGAGGGCCGCCCCGTGCATTTCTGCTGATTAAAGACTGCAACAATGCCAGGCATTGGTGGCGCACACCTTTAGTCCTGGCACTCAGGAGGCAGAAGCAGGCGGATCTCTGTGAGTTCGAGGCCAGCCTGGGCTACCAAGTGAGATCCAGGAAAGGCCCAAAGCTACACAGAGAAACCCTGTCTTGAAAAAAAAAAAAAAGAAAAGAAAAGAAAACCTGCAACAACCTTGGGGACACGTGTGGATTTGAACTCACAATCCACGCCCTGAATCCTGCTCTCAAATATTGATCATATTAATTAACAAAGCATAGCTCCCTGATTTTCTGTTATCCCAAAACCTTTAACTTTTATGAAATAAATGAGCTAGAACCCTTTATCATTTCATTGTTCTTTGCTAAATCTAGCTAGAATCTACCAAAGAGACAGATTTCTGTTTTCCAAGTTATTTTAGTTAAAATTTCTCCTAAGACATTAGAGCTTCCTGCTGAAGCTTCCCATGGGTTAAAATTTCAAGAATAAAATTGTGAAGTCAAAGAGAATAAACATTTTAGGACTCCAGTGAGTTAGATATACTCCAAAAGGGCACAGTCAGGTGAGATGCCCACCAGGAGTTCATGGAGATAGTTATTTTACCATATAAAAGGACAGTAGGTGAGATGCCCACCAGGAGTCCATGGAGATACTCATTTTACCATATAAAAGGGCAGTTAGGTGAGACACCCACCAGGAGTCCATGGAGATACTCATTTTACCATATAAAGGGCAGTAATATGTGAATATATTCATTTTTCTCTGTATTACCATCACTGGATGAAAATCTCTGAAAACCATTCTATAAAAGGTAACTTTTAATGGTATCATTGAAAATTAAACCTCACCATTTCCTTAAACATTTCCAAATGTTTGTAAACTAAATATACTTCCCTTCCAAGAAATTAACATTTTTTTTAATGTATGTTGACCTCATTGTCCCCCAACGTGAAACAGTTTTATTGCTCATTATAAACTAACACATGTTGCTAGCTCCTCCAAGTGCCAGCCCACGACACCACTTGAAAAAGCATCAGGTTGGTCCGCCCCGGAACTCCCATCTGGACCAGAGGTGAGTGCCTGGGTTATAGTCAGAGAGGCACCTGCGCCTGGGTCCCACCGCTGGACACAGGCCACCCCGGGAGGACCTGACCAACTTGGCCCCAGTTTCCTGCCAATGGACGGGCCCTGCGGGAAGGCTTCCCTTTTCCAAGACTGCAGGCAGACACTGCAGTCTCCACACCCTGCCCCCACACCCATTTGCCCGAGACCCCAGCCACTTCCTGAGACTCAGAGACCAGCCCCCAGCTTCTGTCCACCCCGGAACTCCCATCTGGACCAGAGAGACCCCAGCCACTTCCTGAGAATCAGAGACCAGCCCCAAGCTTCCATTCTGCCCTGGAACTCCCATCTGGACCAAAGACCAGAGGAACTCCCATCTGGACAAGAGGAGCTCCCATCTGGACAAAATAAGGAGACTCTAGAGACTTCCCGACACTCAGAATCCAGGCCCCCAGCTCCTATACGGCCAGCACTCTCATCTGGACCAGCGCTCCCATCTGGCACAGAACTTCCATCTGGACCAGAGAGAGGCTCCCTAAATCTGTCAACTTTCTCTGGACCAAGTACACTGATAAGACCAAGAACGAACACAAGAGGAGATGGGCAGACGTCAAGGCAGAAGTACATACAACAAAATAAAGAGCAATACAGCATCCCCAGAATCTAGCCCTTTTCCAGCAGCTAGACCTGAACATCACAGAATGGAAGAAGAAGAAGAAGAAAACAACCTTATAAGTAACATCATGAAGAGGCTAGAGCCTTATATAGAAGAAATCAAAAATAAAGTAGAGGAACAGACAAACAAAAAATGGGAAGAATGCTATAAAAAACTAGAAGAAAGGACAATTAAAGCAAAAGAAAACAATAAGTCCTTGAAAGAAAATCATGAAAAAGCAAGAGAGACAGTCCAAGACCTGAAGAGGGAAATAGAAAAAATGAGGAAGACACTAGCAGAAGGAATGTTGGAAATAGAAAATCTGAGTAAACAAACAGGAACTTCAGAAGCAAGTATAACCAACAGAATGCAAGAGATGGGAGAGAGGATCTCTGGTGTTGAAGATACGGCAGAAGAAATACATTCATCAGTCAAAGAAAACACTAAAACCAACAAAGTCATGACCCAAAATGTCCAAGAAATTTGGGACACCATGAAAAGACCAAGTCTACGAATAATAGGGATAGAGGAAGGAGAAGAATACCAACTCAAAGGCACAGAAAATATATTTAACAAGATCATACAAGAAAACTTTCCCAACTTAAAGAATGAAATGCCTATGAAGATACAAGAAGCCTATAGAACACCAAACAGACTAGACCCCAAAATAAAGTCCCCTCACCACATAATAATTAAACAACTAAACATACAGAATAAAGAAAGAATATTAAGGGCAGCAAAGGAAAAAGGCCAAGTGACTTATAAAGGCAAACCCATCAGAATAACACCCAATTTCTCGATGGAGACTTTGAAAGCCAGAAGTACCTGGACAGATATAATGCAGACACTAAGAGACCATGGATGCCAGCCTAGATTAATATACCCAGCAAAACTTTCAATCATCATAGATGGAGTGAACAAGACCTTCCAAGACAAAACCAGATTTAAACAATACTTATCCACAAGCCCAGCCCTACAGAAAGCACTAGAAGGAAAATTCCAACCTAAGGAAGGCAGATACACCCATGAAAACACAGGCAATAGATAACACCACAGCAGTAAACCTCAAAGAAGAAAAGTACCACCAAAAAATAAAAATAACAACAGGAACAAACAATCACTGGTCATTAATATCCCTTAATATCAATGGACTTAATTCACCTATAAAAAGACACAGACTAACAGAATGGATACGAAAACAGGACCCATCTTTCTGCTGCATACAAGAAACACACCTCAGATTCAAAGACAGACACCTCCTAAGAATAAAAGGCTGGGAAAAGGCTTTCCAATCAAATGGTCTTAAGAAGCAAGCTGGTGTAGCCATCCTAATATCCAGCAAAATAGACTTCAAACTAAAATCAATCAAAAGAGATGATGAAGGACATTACATACTCATCACAGGAAAGATCCACCAAGATGAAGTTTCAATTCTGAACATTTATGCCCCAAACACAAGGGCACCCACATATGTAAAAGAAACATTAATAAAGCTTAAATCACATATAAAACCCCACACATTAATAGTGGGAGACTTCAACACCCCACATTCACCTCTGGACAGATTGGCCAAATTGAAACTTAACAGAGACATAATGGACTTAACTGATGTTATGGCTCAAATGGACTTAATTGATATCTACAGAACATTCCACCCAAACAAAAAAGAATATACCTTCTTCTCAGCACCCCATGGAACCTTCTCTAAAATCAACCACATACTTGGCCACAAAGCAAATCTCAACAGATACAAAACAATTGGAATAACCTCCTGTGTTCTATCAGACCACTATGGTTTAAAGTTAGATTTCAACAATAGAAAAAACTACAGAAATCCTACAATCTCATGGAAACTGAATAAAGCTCAACTGAATCACCAATGGGTTAAGGAAGAAATAAAGAAAGAAATTAAAGACTTCCTAGAGATCAATGAAAATGAATACACCACATACCCAAACTTATGGGATACTATGAAAGCAGTGCTAAGAGGGAAATTCATAGCATTGAATGCGCACATAAAGAAGCTGGAGAAATCTCACACTAGTGACTTGACAGCACACCTGAAAGACCTTGAACAGGAAGAAGCAAAGTCTCCCAGGAGGAACAGACGCCAGGAAATTATCAAATTGAGAGCTGAAATCAATAAAATAGAAATAAAGAGAACAATACAAAGGATTAATGAAACAAAGAGTTGGTTCTTTGAGAAGATCAACAAGATAGACAAGCCCTTATCCAAACTAACCAAAAGACAGAGAGAGAGCATCCCAATTAACAAAATCAGAAATGAAAAGGGGGACATAACAACAGACAATGAGGAAATCCAGAGAATCATCAGGTCATACTTCAAAAACCTCTACTCCACAAAACTGGAAAATCTAAAAGAAATGGATAACTTTCTGGATAGGTACCACATACCTAACTAAGTTAAATCAAGACCAGATAAACCATTTAAATAGTCCAATAACCCCTAAGGAAATAGAATCAGTCATTAAAAGTCTCCCAACCAAAAAAAGCCCTGGACCAGATGGTTTCACTGCAGAATTCTACAAGTCTTCAAAGAAGACTTAATATCAATACTCTTTAAATTGTTCCACACAATAGAAGCAGAAGGAATATTACCAAACTCCTTCTATGAGGCTGCAATTACCCTGGTTCCTAAACCAAACAAAGATGCAACAAAGAAAGAGAACTACAGACCAATCTCCCTCATGAACATTGATGCAAAAATACTCAATAAAATTCTGGCAAACAGACTCCAAGAACACATCAAAACAATTATCCACCATTGTAGTTAGAGTTTTCCTGCCTGGCCCAGTCAGGACAAATCTCTCTTACCCGCCAGTCCCATAGTCACTCAGACCCAACCAAGAAAGCACACAGAAACTTACATTGTTTAGAAACTGTATGGCCATGGCAGGCTGCTTGTTATCTACCTTTTCTATCTTAAATTAACCCATTTCTGTTAGTCTATACTTTGCCACATGGCTTGTGGCTTACCAGTGTCTTTACACGTTGCTTTCCATGGCAGCGGCTGGCGGTGTCTCTCTCCAGTCTTCTACTTCCCAGAATTCTCTACTCTCTTGTCCCGCCTATACTTCCTGCCTGGCCACTGGCCAATCAGAACTTTATTTACACAGAGCGATATTCACAACACACCATGATCAAGTAGGCTTCATCCCAGGGATGCAAGGGTGGCTCAACATAATGAAAGTCCATCAATGTAATACACCACATAAACAAACTCAAAGGAAAAAAACCACATGATCATCTCACTAGATGTATAAAAGGCATTTGACAAAATCCAACACCCCTTCATGATAAAGGTCTTGGAGCGATCAGGAATACAGGGAACATACCTAAACATAATAAAGGCAATCTACAGCAAGCCAACAGCCAACATCAAATTAAATGGAGAGAAACTCAAAGCAATACCACTAAAATCAGGAACAAGGCAAGGCTGTCCCCTCTCCCCCTACTTATTCAATATAGTACTTGAAGTTCTAGCCAAAGCTATAAGACAACATAAAGAGATTAAGGGGATACAAATTGGAAAGGAAGAAGTCAAGCTTTCCCTATTTGCAGATGACATGTTAGTATACATGAGTGACCCCAAAAATTCAACCAAGGAACTGATACAGCTAATAAAAACCTTCAGCAACATAGCAGGATACAAGATCAACTCAAAAAAATCAGTAGCCCTTCTATATACAGTAGACAAACAGGCTGAGAAGGAAATCAGAGATACATCACCCTTTACAATAGCCACAAATGATATAAAATACCTTGGGGTTACGCTAACTAAGCATGTGAAGGACCTATATGACAAGAACTTTAAGTCCCTGAAAAAAGAAACTGAAGAAGATGTCAGAAAATGGAAAGATCTCCCACGCTCATAGATAGGCAGGATTAACATAGTAAAAATGGCGATCTTACCAAAAGCAATCTACAGATTCAATGCAATTCCCATCTAATTGGGAATTACCAACACAATTCTTCACAGATCTGGAAAGAATAATACTCAACTTCATATGGAAAAACAAAAAACCCAGGATAGCCAAAAGAATCCTGTACAATAAAACAACCTCTGGAGGCATCACAATCCCCGACCTCAAGCTCTACTATAGAGCTACTGTAATAAAAACAACTTGGTACTGGCATAAAAACCGACATGTGGACCAATGGAATCGAATTGAAGACCCTGTCATTAACCTGTACACCTATGAACATATAATTTTTGACAAAGAAGCCAAAAATGTACAATGGAAAAAAGAAAGCATCTTCAACCAATGGTGCTGGCATAACTGGATGTCAACGTGTAGAAGGCTGCAAATAGATCCATATCTGTCACTGTGCACAAAACTTAAATCCAAGTGGATCAAAGACCTCAACATAAATCCAGCTACTCTGAACCTGATAGTAGAGAAAGTAGGAAGTACTCTTGAACTCATTGGCACCAGAGATCACTTTCTAAATATAACACCAGTAGCACAGACACTGAGAGAAACAATCAATCAATGGGACCTGTTGAAACTGAGAAGCTTTTGTAGAGCAAAGGACACGGTCAACAAGACAAAGCGACAGCCTACAGAATGGGAAAAGGTCTTCACCAACCCCACATCTGACAGAGGGCTGATATCCAGAATATATAAAGAACTTAAGAAATTAGACATCAAAATGCCCAACAGTCCAATTAAGAAATGGGCTATAGAACTAAACAGAGAATTCTCCACAGAGGAAGCTCAAATGGCTGAAAGACATTTAAGGAATTGCTCAACATCCCTAATGATCCAGGAAATGCAAATCAAAACGACTCTGAGATACTACCTTACACCTGTCAGAATGGCTAAGATCAAAAGCACAGAAGACAGCTTATGCTGGAGAGGATGTGGAGCAAGGGGAATTCTCCTCCACTGCTGGTGGGAATGCAAGCTTGTACAGCCACTTTGGAAATCAATATGGTGCTTCCTTAGAAAATTGGGAATCCATCTCCCCTAAGACCCAGCTATAGCACTCTTGGGCATATACCCAAAGAATGCTCAATCATACCACAAGGGCATCTGTTCAGCTATGTTCGTATCAGCTTTGTTTGTAATAGCCAGAACCTGGAAATAACCTAGATGCCCTTCAACTGAAGAATGGATAAAGAAAATATGGTACATATACACAATGGAGTACTACTCAGCAGAGAAAAACAATGACATCATGAGGTTTGCAGGCAAATGGATGGATCTAGAAAAAATCATCCTGAGTGAGGTAACCCAGACTCAGAAGGACAAACACGGTATGTACTCACTCAAAGGAGGATACTAGCTGTAAAACAAAGATGACTAGACTGCTACACAACTCCAGGGAGGCTACCTAGAAAACGGGGGGAAAAAATAAAGAGCACTGGCTGCTCTTCAAGAGGTCCTGAGTTTGGTTCCCAGCACTCACATGGTGGCCCACAACCATCTACAGTGGGATCTCATGCCCTCTTCTGGAATAAAGGAGTACATGCAGGTAG
The DNA here is from genome assembly GCF_903995425.1 of Onychomys torridus. Taxonomy (NCBI): domain Eukaryota; kingdom Metazoa; phylum Chordata; class Mammalia; order Rodentia; family Cricetidae; genus Onychomys; species Onychomys torridus. The sequence continues at coordinate 28,707,493 of NC_050463.1, forward strand.
AGCACTAATATACATAAAATAAATAAATAAAAATCTTAAAAAAAAAAAAAGAAAAAGCATTGGGTTGCCGGGCTGAGAAGGTAACTAACAGAAAGATCCTCCAATGAACAGATGTGGCCGGGAGGAAGGGGGAGGTTCAGGGTCGGCTGCAAAGAGAGGGCACTGTGCCCTTTCTTCCTTCACCTACTGTGGGGGCCACGTGCCATCAGCATGGCCTAACTGCAACACAGAGCTCAGTGCACGCCAGGGATCATGTAAGCACCTCAGGCAGGGGTCTTCGCTGCAGGGGAGGGGGCAGGCAGGATCTTCCACATTCTAGGGAAAATTGACTGTTCAGATGATGGAGTCTGAGAGTGACGGGGTGAGCGCCCCCCACAGCCCAGTTCCAGCAAGAGCTCCATTTTAGAGTTAGCCTCTCCCACCAGTACACATCAGTGAGACGCCAGTATTTAGAGGGAAGCCAATAGGAACAAACCAGGACACCTGAAAAGAGAGCAGCATGAGATGACCCAACCCAATGACAAAGAGTTAAAGGGTCAGGCTCACAAATATCTACCTCAGGGGAAGGAGAGGAACGGAAGGAAGGAATGAGATGCCCTAGGGAGCCTCACTACATGGAAGATTAGTGAGGGAAACACACTTGGGGACACTCTCCCAGAGAAGGAAAGGGGAGGGTGTGTGAAAGAGGCTAGGAAACACCTGGTGAGGTAAGAAACAAGAAATTCCAAAACCAGGTGAAGAACCAGCAGAGAGCGGAGCCCCATGAGGCTGAAGGCCAGGCATCAGCAGATGTGGCCACACACCCTGTCAGCTGCCCCTCAGGGAGAGCAGATGGCACTAAATGGCATGGGTTCCCAGGCCCTCAGGTGGCCGCCTCTCACCAAGAACTGGCCATAAGGGACAGAGAGGGGTTGGCAGCAGAGTGGAGATAAGGGTTTTGGTTTGTTTCTACGGCTAAATTACTTACACATACTTGGAAAACAATGCTAACTTTCAATGCTAACTAGAACCAGAGTAGATGTACCCTGTGATAGTTTCCTGTTTTTACCATGCTACACTAAAGGGACCAATCTACACCCTGGCAACTGTAAGGGAGGCCCATCACTCTGAGACCAGTCTAACAGTCTACACTGTGGACTTCTTCAGTCTGGACACTCTTCATGGGTCCTCACACCCTTCTGGACCTGAGGAGAGTTTGGAACATCCTCCCAATTATGTATGTACCCATATACACAATTTTTATCTTGGTCTTTAATTTCTTAATCTCCTAGAGCCTTCTTTAGAAAATCTAATTTGTTCTCTAGGGCTTGGTGTTCCAGTGCTGTCTCTCAATACTACATATGAGCAAATGTATGCCTCTTATTTTACTCTGAAGTACGAGTCTCTCTCTCTGTGTGTGTGTGTGTGTGTGTGTGTGTGTGTGTGTGTGTGTGTGTACACGCGTGTGCCACAGCATAAACAAGGAGACAGTTCTCTTCTTCTACACTGTGGGTTCCAGGGATTGAACTCAGGTCCTCAGCCTTGCTGGCAGGCACCTTCATCCACTGAACCATCTTGCTGGCCCCACTTGTCTCTCTTTGAGAAGGTTTATTATCTTTCTGTGAACTCAAGTTTTTCCCCAGTGCCGGCGACTGCACTCAGGGCCTCATACACACATAAACACACCATCTTCTACTGACCCAGCCCCTTCTATATTCTCGGTATATCCCTGTTGTTCCTGGGCATTGGATCTGTTCTGGAGACTTCTGAGAGCCACACCACATCTTACAGCCAGGCTTACAGCTGTTTTCCCCATGAAAGGGAGTATAACACTGTGGTAGTTTCTCCCAAATTCATATCTACCCTGGGCCCCAGAATATGAGTGTTTGGGGAAATGGGGTCTTTGTAGATATAATTAGTGATGATGAGGTCATATGGACCAACGTGGTCCCTCAGCCCAGTAGCTAGGACTGGAAGTCACTGATTTCTTCCACGTAAGAGGAAAGAACTCAGAGAGAGAGGAAAGAATACAGACATGACTGAGTTTGGAGCCTCGGTTCCTCAAGAGGAAGGTCCAGGACCACTAGAAACTAGAAGGCCCTCCCCCCAGAATCCCCAGGAACATGACAAGTTCACACTCTGATTTTGGACTTCTGGATTACAGAGCTGAACTACAACGAGAAGAAACTTCCACAGAAGACACCAAGTTTGTTGAAATTTGTTACAGCAGTGCTAAGAAGAACCAAGACAATGTGTAAAACATTCAAATAAGCTCTTCCCAGGCACTTACCTGGCCAGGCCTGGCTTCAGTGCAGGAAGTCACAAAACAATGTCACCCTCAGAGCCTGTCCCCACTGTAGCTGGTGACCCCACACTTCACTCACTGATCAGAAGTACTTCCCCATGTGTGGAAATTTTAAATGATAAATCTCTTCATCTTCTATGATTTCATGATTTTAATGTCTTCCCCATTTGACGATGGTTTTACCCATTTGACGATGTAACCACTATTTTTAAATGCACTTGCAGGCCCCAGGCCACACCCATTACGTGAACTAACACATTTGATCCTCACAACTGTCCTTCCTATGAAGCAGCTGCCATTTCATCCCCATCTTGTGAAACCAAGACATGAAGTGAACTAACCTGCCCAAGGTCATGGCTAGTGAGTCACAGAGAGGCAGGACAAACTCAGGCTGCCTAATTCCCAAGTCTACACTTACCTACAGTATCATTCTGTTTAGAATTCCAATTTAAATATTTTGTCCATCTGAACTTATTTTGGCTTATGGAGAGATACAGAATTTCAGTTTTTGGACTTAATGTTTGGCTAACAACTTGGTACATACTGAATATTCTATCTTACAAAAAGGATTTTAAAATGTGTCACTATTATGAACTAATTCCCATCCTTACTTGAATGTGCTCCCCTCCACCCCTATAGCAGATGTTAACTTTGTGTATCATAAAGCTATTATTAGCTTGCTGCCTTTCTTATTTGTTATAAGTATTTCTCACATGTTTCTTTAATGTGGTCATAAAAATTCCTTCCAGTTTTCCTTTATTGCCTCAGGGTTCAAGAACTTTCTAAGCATTCTCTTCCATTCCTCGTTTTTTCTGGGAGACAAAGTACTTGGCGTATATTTGGTCCATTTGGGGTTCATTTGGTCATCATTAAATAATCTAAGTAAACATTTGAAGCCTGATGCTTAAGAGACTTTAAAAATGACAAGGATGTAGCTTACTGTGATAAATATGGGAAAGAGAAATAAAATAAAATTATCTAAATGAATTGAAATCACGTTCTAGCTTTTGCCAAGATGGTGCTGAGAGTGAAGAAGGGCCCCTGCCCTCCCACGGCCAAAGCCAAGGCTCTGCAAACAGAGAAGGCAGTGAGTGCTGGGCGGCATCCACAGCCAAGCATGAAGGAAGATCCCTAAGTCGCCCACCTCACAGCCCAAGACCCCAAGGCTCTTGAAGTGGCTCAAAACCTTCTCAAGAGCATTTCCAGGGCTGTCATCATGTGTCCCCTGACCACTGAGTCAGCCCTGAAGAGACAGACGACAAGTCAGGTGTGCTCGATGAGATGCAAGGCCAACAGGCACCAGAGCAAACAGGCTGTGAAGAACCCCTATGATGCTGATGACGTCAGCGTCAGTCCTGATGGAGAGAGGAAGGTGTGTGTTAGGCTGGCTCCTGATTCTGATGCTCTGGATGTTAAACAAAACCAGAATCATTTCGACTGTGTCCATCTGCTAATTCTAAGTATAGTTCTCATCACACAAGTCTTTTTTGGCTAAAGATTTACTAAATATTTTCCTTCTTGAATATACTATAAATGGAATTGATTGCACAATTTCTTTCTTAGATTGGTGTCTCAGTTAGGGCTTCTCTTGCTGCGAGAAAACACCACAACCAAAAGCAACTTGGGGAGAGGAGGTTTATGTTAGCTTGCATGTCCCCATCAGTCCATCACAAAAAGAAGTCAGGGAAAGAACTAAAAGAGGAACCTGAAGGAAAAACCTGAACCAGAGACCACAGAGGAGTGCTGCTTATTGGCTTGCTCCTTAAGGATTGCTTAGCCTGTTTCCTTACTACATCCAGGACCAACAGCCCATGAGTGGCACTAAGGCTTACTTATAGGCCAAGCTGGTGGGGGTATTTTCTAATGGTGTTTCTGCTTCCAAATGACTCTAGCTCCTATCGAGTTGACAAAAAACCAACCAGGACCACTAGATATTGCTAGTATCTGAGACATAACTGACTTTGTACTGAATGGTTCTGTGTCAACCTGGCATAAACGAGTCATCAGAGGAAGGAGTCTCCGCTGAGGAAAAGCCTCCATGAGATCCAGCTGTCAGGCATTTTCTCATTTAGTGATCATGGGGGAGGGCCTAGGCCATTGGTGAGTGCTGCCATCCCTGGGCTGCTGGTCCTGGGTTCTATAAGAAAGTAGGTTAAGCAAACCATGGGAAACAAGTCAGTAAGCAGCACCCCTCCATGGCCTCTGCATCAGCTCCTGCCTCCAGGCTCCTGCCATGTTTGAGTTCCTGTCCTGACTTCCTTCAGTGATCAATAGCAATGCTGAAGTGTAAGCCCAATAAGCCCTTTTCCTACCAACTTGCTTTTTGGTCATGGTGTTTCGTCGCAGCAATAGAAACCCTAATTAAGACAGAGTTGTACTGTTACTTTGCTGAATCCAATTATTTCTAACAGCTTTTGTGTGATCTTTATGAGATTCTATACGTAAGGTCTTACCATTGGCAAATGCTTACTTTGGACCCTTCTCTTTCTACGGGTTTATTCATTTGCTTTTCTTGTCCAATCCCTCTGGCAACGACCCCAACAGGCGTTAAATGGTGGCAGCAAGCATCTCTGGTCGGGTTTTCCTCCTGGCTGTGAGTCAGTCCTCGTAGGAATCCTGCAGCCCTCTAGGTTGTCTCTCCTGGTGGCAAACCGGCTCACAGCACTCTCACTACCCTTTCTACTTCTGAAACTGGTAACAATGTTCCCATTCCCCTTTCTAATTTCAATGGTCTTTCTTCCTTAGTTCATCTATCTAAAGCTTTGTCAATGTTGTTATCATTAAAAAAAAAAGTACTGTTTCTGGTCTCCATTTCACTTATCTCTTCTAATCTTGATTGTTTCCCTGGTTCTGCTAGCTTTGGGTTTGTTTATGTTTTTCTTCAACTGGTAGTTTCTTAGGTATAAAAATAGCCTATTAAGCCCATTCATCAGGAAGCAGAAGCAGGTGGATTTCTGTGAGCTCAGGGTAGACTGGTCTACATAGTAAGATCCAGGACAGTCAGGGCTACGTACAGAGACCCTGTCTTCAAGAAGCAAGCAAACAAAAAGATCAGCTGCTGACTTGAAATCGCTCCTGGGTTTTAAAATGAATATATACAGCTAGCCATAAATATCCAACTGATCAGTACTTCTATTGATCTAATGTTGTATTTTCATTTTGTCTCTAAATACTTCCTGACTTTTAATCTACTGTCTTGGTTTCTTTCTACTGCTGTGAAGAGATACCATGACCACAGCAACTCTTGTAAAAGAAAGCATTTAATTAGGACTCGCATACAGTTTCAGAGTTTAGTCCATTATCATCATGGCAAGGAGCGTTGTAGCATTCAGGTAGATATGGTGCTGGAGGAACTGAGAGTTCTACATCCAGATCCACAGACAACAGGGAGAGAGAGACACTGGGCTTGGCTTGGGCTTCTGAAACCTCAAAGCCTGCCCTCAATGACACACTTCCTCCAACAAGGCCACACCTCCTAATCCTTTCAAGTAGTGCCACTCCTGGGTGACCAAGCATTCAAATCTATGAACCTATGGAGGCCATTCTTATTCAAACCACCACATCTACTAATTATTTAAAGGTATATTGTCTACTTTCCACAATTCTGTAAACTTTTTGGTTTTACTCTTGGTTTTTCACTTCTATTTCTGATTTCATCCTGTGATGTTCACAGAAGATACTTTATAAAATATTCCTTCCAAATCTACTGAGATTAATTTGAGATTTAATATGTGGCCCCTTCTAGAAAATGTCCATGTGCACCTGAGGAAAACCTGGAAGCATAGTCTTGGTTTGGCAGAGTGCTACATGTGTCTATGTAACAGTTTTCAGTAACTTGAAAACTTTTGCCTCTGTAACTCCATTGTTTATATCAGTAAATTAAGTCTTTAGATACTGTGTGCCCCATACATAAACTAAATTCTTTAAATGAATTAGTTTTCAAACTATACAGAAAACAAACTATGGGTTTACAAATTAAAGTTAAACAATACAAGTTTTTTAAAGCATGTAGAAAACCCGAGTAGGATTACAAACGTGTTACAGTAATGCTGATGCACTGTGTCTAGAGTGACCTGCATTTCTTTATCTTTCATTTCATCCAAATACTCAACACTCCTGCCAGAACCTCCTACAGGGTAGGCTTAGGGTAACAAATCCCTCGGATTTCTTAAAAATCCATAAGAATGTCATAATTTATCCCTCATTTCTTTGTTCATGCATTTTTGTTTTTTGAAATAGGTCTTGCTAACAAGCCTGAGTTGCCCTCAAACTGTGATCCTTCTGCCTCAGCCTCCTCAATACTTGGAACACAGGCACATACCACCATTCTCAGCTACTCAGCTTTGCCAGACACAGGATTCCTGGTTTGGTGAGCCCTTCTGTTGTAGAATATACAAAAACAAATGGGTTGGGGTATTTAGCTCAGTGGTAGAGCCCAAGGCCCTGGGTTCGATCCTCAGCTCCAAAAACAAACAAACAAACAAACATCTATTTCTCACCTCTCTCCCAGACCAAGCTTGAGGAAGGCACTGAGTGCAGGTGACTGGGAGGGATCACACTGATCTCCAGAGAGCTGAAGGCCTCACAGAATGGAGAGGCAATTCTAACACAAATGCTGGAGAATCTTGGCAAGAGAGAAAGCACTTCCATCCTCTTCCCTAACACTAACCTTGAGGGTCTCAGCCAAATTTCATCACAATCTTGGCCTGCTGCAGAGTTTAGCCCTCCGAATCCTGGAGGTCTTCCTAGCAGGAAGGAATGGGACTACCTTGGGTCCTGTTACAAAAACTTCCAGGAGGGCTTCAGGCCAGAAATGAAGCAATTTCCCACCTCCATTGTTTGGCTGCCTTTGCTCTCCACTTGGAGGTCTCCAAGTAAGATGCTGTTTCCTGGACCAAGAACCCTAATTCTTGGCTTCCCCAAACCCCAGTTAGGAAGAGAAGATAGCCAGCTTAGCGTTTTCCTTAGCATTACAAAACAAAAAACTGTAAAGAGTTGTGGCAGTGTAGCGCTAGGGAGATGGCTCAGTCAGTAAGCTGCTTGCTGAAAAGCATGAGGCCCTCAGTTCAAATCCACAGCCCCAGTCCATGGACCAGGAGTGCTGGTGTGCACCTGTAGTCCTAGCACTGGGGAGGCAGAGACAGGAGGATCCCCAGGGTTTCCTGACTACCTATTCTTGCCAAGTACACAGAAAAGTACAAGGTGACAAGCCACTGAAGAGGAGAACCAACATGGACCTCTGGCCTCTACAGGCACAAGGGCACATGTGTGTATGCAACCAGACACACACACTCATACATGTAGACAGACAGACACACACACACGACTCTAGGTTAAAGTGGCCAGATCTCAAGCCCTGGCTTCCCTACTTTCTACTGCCTGTCAGCTAGAACATATCAACTTTATTAGCTTACCTCGCTGAGCTTAAGATTCCTGGGCAGTAGACTGGAGATGGCATCTATTTTCCAAAGCTGTGATTATACAGAGTGGATCTGTTTCCTCTCTGTTTTCTCTCAGGTAATACTCAATCATCATTTATTCTAAGACTTTAATGTGCTTGGCAAGCTGCCCTGCTGCCCATCAATAGCACCTTTTCATGATTCCAAAGAAAATATCAAACAGAAATCTACATAAAGAATATCAATGTACAACTATAGAGGATAGATACTTGAGAAAAAGCAACAGTGAGCTGTGGTGACAGAAATCTGAAGGTAATTACTTAGCTGGGGAAAGGGTGGTGGCTCCACTGACTAGAAAGGGACACGAGAGGACCCTGCAGTGATGAAAATGGGAGTCGTGGTTACATTAGAATACAGAATAGTCAAAATGCATGAAGTTAAAAACTCTGCACGCTTTATTACAAGTAATGTATACTTCAATTAAGAAAGTTTTGTTACAAATAGTTCAGATGAACATTAACCTGATGAGGAAATACTTCACATAAATCTTCCCACAGACATCAAAGCAGACTTAATGTGAGTCTCTCCTTCAATTCCCACTAACTATATACACTGTCTGGGCCTCACTGTAATAGTCTGCACCTTGAAGAATAAATACTTAGTGTCCACTCCAAATGCTGTGTGCTCTATAAAGATAATCGATATTAAGTGGCAAGAATATATTAAGCACTCGATATGTGTTAATCACCCAAACAGATTAGATTTTAATATAAAAACTTAAATCCCTTTTCTAAATGATTGCCAACTGTAGTGTTTTGAATGAAAATGGCCCCCATAGGCTCACAGAGAATGGCACTGTTAGGAGGTGTGGCCTTGTTGGAAGAAGAAGTGTGTCACTAGGGGTGGGCTTTGACGTTTCAGAAGCCCAAGCCAGTCTCAGTGTCTCTCTCTTCCTGATGTTTATGGATCGGGATATAGAACTCTCAGCTACCTCTCCAGCACCATGTCTGCCTACATGCTGCCATCCCTGCCATAGCGATAATGGACTAAACCTCTGAACTGTAAGCCAGCCCCAACTAAATGTTTTCCTTTAGCCAGGAGTGGTGGCGCACACCTTTAATCCCAGCACTTGGGAGGCAGAGGCAGGCAGATCTCTGTGAGTTGGAGGCCAGCCTGGTCTACAGAGTGAGTTCCAGGACAGCCAGGGCTATACAGAGAAACTCCCCAAAAGTTTTCCTTTATAAGAGTTGCTGTGGTCATGGTGTCTCTTTACAGCAACGGAAACCCTAAGACACCAACTTATTAAAAATATGTCTAAAAACAAGAAACCAGGAAGAAATAATAGATCACATAGAATTTGCCCAAGGAGAGAAGCGTGCACACAAGGATTTGTGCACCCACTATTCACTATTCACTAGAGTAGAAATCTGGAAACTGAACAAAGACCAATTACAGAAAAAAAAAAATCTGGTTTACTGACCGGTAAGTAAGAGTATGTCCATAAATACAGATGTTATAAAGGACGTTAGAAAAAACATGTCAGGTGCTGCTGTTACAGAATGCTACTCCCGAGTTTTAGCAATCTATACTTCACTCAAAATTAAGGCTACAGAAAAACAACAACAATTTTTACAAGCAATAGACCCATCCACTTATTCCCTTTACAATACTAGAATAAGGAAAAAAAAAGGATAATTTTTATCTAGTTTACACCACTGTCTGTATTATAATAACTACAAATTTATACATTTTATATACTCTCTGTGGGAAAAATTAAATCACTATAATCCATATCTATAAAAAAGTATAAGGGTTAGAACCATCAAAAGTACACAGGAAGGAACAGACAAAAAGAATTTCAAAGCAAATTAAAATAGAATGGGGTCAATAGTGTCAAACAAAAGAATATCAGAAATTTTTCTGAAAGACAACTGCTACCAAATATATCCAGTCAAATTAAGTTTTACCCAAGATAAAAATATTCCAGGCCATCTACCAATTGTCATGGTGCATACTGACTCACTGCTGTAATGCATGTTGACAGACAATACATTACAAAGCTGGATATGCCAGAGCCTACTGCTAGTAACCAGGACTCAGTTGCCAAGGACGACTTACCCACTAGGAAGTGATCCTGCCCATGGCTGCAGAAGCTAACCAGTGCCATCAGAACTCTAGGCTATTTCTACAGAGAGCCACTTACAGGGCTTCCCTAAAAAACAGATACACGATCTTCTCATGGTATTTCTACAGCTGAATGTCTGAGGGTTCTCTATGGTGCTAATAAGGGTCATCTGACCTGGGCAAGTCGCTGGGTACCTAGCATTGACATTCTCAGTAATATGTTCCCAGTATGTCCAAATGTGCTTATCAAGCCAACAACTCTAACAGGTGACACTTGGAGAGCATGTGATGCTGCCCAATGTGCTTCATGGACATTTCACAGAACAACTGCTTAGTCTCCGGGGCTCACAGTAGAACTGCAGAAGGGCAGTCACAAGAATCCAAAGAACCCATGACTGCTCCAAAAAACATTCAACTTTTAATGAAACTAATTACAAAGTTATTAAAATATTCGTGCTTCAGGTCTGGAGAGATGGCTCAGTGGTTAAGAGCACTAGTCGCTCTTCCAGAGGACCTGAGTTCAATTCCCAGCACCCACAAGGCAGCTCACAACTGTCTGTAAATCCAGTCCCAGGGGTTCTAATGCCCTCTTGTGGCTTCCATGGGCACTGCATGCATGTGGTACACATACATGTGGACAAAACACTCATACACACTAAAATAAATATTCATGCTTAGATAAAGTGTCACTCTATGAGATAAAGTTTATATCATACTCTGTTATTGAGAATAATGGAATAATAATAAAGAAATAATGAGAGGAAAAATAAGAATTTAAAATATTAACTGGGGGCTAGAGAGATCGCTTAGCAGTTAAGCGCACTAGAGCACCCTGGTTCAATTCCTAACACCTACATGGCAACTCACAACTGTCTATAACTCAAGTTCCAGAGGATCTGATGCCCTCAGAGCAAGGCACATAAAATAAAAAATTAAAGAAAGAAAGAAAGAAAGAGAGAGAGGGAGGGAGGGAGGGAGGGAGGGAGGGAGGGAGGAAGGAAGGAAGGAAGGAAGGAAGGAAGGAAGGAAGGAAGGAAGGAAATCTAAACTGTTAACTGGCTATGAATGTAAATAAATTCTAATAATTTTATCTCATAAACAACAAATTTTCACAAAATTGTCCCATAGAATTACAAAATTGCAAATGGAAACCAGCACAATTTAGCTGTGGTTGAAAATGTTGTATGAACCTGAGCATAGTGACATGTGTCTTTAATGCCAGCACTCAGTAGGCAGAGGTAGGTAGTTCAAGGCCAGCCCTGTCTACACAATGACTTCTAGGAGAGCCAGGGCTATGTAGAGAAACCCTAACCCCACCCCCCAAAAAAAGAAATTATATGATTAGAGGAGTGAGAAGTTATGAATATGACCACTAAAACTTGTCTGAAAAATCCATTTAAGATGAAAGCTAAGGTTGGTGTGGCTCAGTGGTCAGGCACTTGCCTGGCATGTTCAAGGCCCTGGGTCCGAGCCTCAGCACCACAGGATGAGAGTTAAAGCAGGTCAATGTGTGCTGACAAAGTCATGCTTTTTTTCTTTTTCTGGAAAATGCTTAAATATACCCCTTTAATGTGTTTCTTGAGTCCTTTTTCTGTTACTTTTATGTTGCCTTTTATTTATTAGCCAAATAAACAAGTCAGAGTTTTACCTATAGAATCAAATAAATTACTGAGTGTTTCTGTTGGAACCTAGCACGGTGGCTCCCTTTCCTCTCGCCCATACACTCACAAACATGGCAACATCAGCTCCACATCCTAACAAGTTGTTTCATCCTGAGGAGAGGGAGGCTCCAGAGCTGGTGATAGGTCAGAAAAGGAAATTCAAACATCACCAGTCCCATTCCATGTTACACCTGCAGGAGACAGGAATCATCCAGAAAAAACCTGCTTCTTTCTAAAAATTGTTCCACATTTTCTTGCCTTTTTCCGAAATACTTGTGTCTCGGTTTTAGCATAATTGATATACCAAAGTCAATGAAAATCAGCATTACCTTGCTGACTTCATAACCCTTTCTGATATAAATGCCTTTTCAAAATCTTTAGATGGCTATTTTATTTGAACCATTAGTTCCTTTAAAATAAGGAAACTGACAGGGAGTGGAGACATACATACACCCACATTCCAGAGTCAGGTAGAGCCTATGAGAGCACACAAAAATCTACCCCACACAGCTGTGGTGTGAATTAAATGAGCTAATATGTGCAAAGTACTGGAATAGTGTCCAACACAGAGCAGCGTTCAGTGAATGTGAGCTGTCACTTTGCCATGTCCCGTCTGACCTGTCCCTGTGTTCCTTAGAAAGCAGGGGAGACTGGCAGAGAACACAGGAAATTCCCCCTCCCCCATTTCCTGCTTGAAGACCACAGTCCAGCTCCTACTCTCTTCCAGGAGAAGGCTCTAGACTGGCCGCTTTGATTCTCTTTATAGAATTAGCCCCTCGGTGTCAAGCATGAAACGATGATCAGGACATTTCCTGGATCCTCAAAGCCAGTGAGCCTATGGTACTAGTCCTTGGTGGATTTGCAGATTACTGAGGGTTAGGGACCGACCTAGAAGAGCAATCCCAATGACACCAGAAAGGAAGAGGATGAGAGGCAAACGAGAGCAGACAAATGGTGTCAGACTGACCTAACACAGCCACCCAGGGCCATTAAAGAGGAGATGGCTCGGCCAAGCAGCCGGTGTGACTGACGAGCAGAATGCCATTGGAGACTGTCCATGTAAGTCTTCACAGGAAGTAGGGAGTGTCTCACTTCCTACCGCATTGGTACATAAGTCTATTCAGCCTAGCCCCAGGAGTCCACACCAAGATCTTCTACTGTGCCCACTCCCCAGCTCCCACCACCATTGCCACTTAATATGCTGTGAAATTTTTCTCAGTTCTCTTAGGGGCTGGGGACATAGCTCATCAAATAAGTGATTGCTTTGCAAGCATGAGGACATGAGTTTGATCTTCAGCACCCACATAAAAAGACAGACACAGGGCTGGAGAGATGGCTCAGAGGTTAAGAGCACCGACTGCTCTTCCAGAGGTCCTGAGTTCAATTCGCAGCACCCACATGGTGGCTCACAACCATCTATAATGAGATCTGGCGCCCTCTTCTGTATACATAATAAATAAATAAATCTTAAAAAGCAAGACACAACAGTACACACCTGTAAATCCAGTGCTCCATGAGCAGAGACAGGAGGATCCCAAGGGCTTGCTGGCCAGTCCATCTAGCCAAATCAGTAAGCTCCAGGTTCAGGGAAAGACCCTGCCTCAAGAAGAAAGTGTCTTCACAGACACCAACCCAACAAGGTCCCTTTGTGCCCTGACTGAACTAGTTATTTCTGCAGTTACTATGACCAAGTGCCTGAGAGAAACAACTTAAGGAAGTAAGGTCCATGCTGGTTCACAGTTTCAAAGGGTTGAAGTTCATCCAAGGACAGTGGGAGGCATGGTGTTCATGGAGGAAAGAATGTGTAGCTGAGACACCATATCGCTGACCAGGAGGCAGAGAGAGCAGATTGAACCTTCATGTAACTTTTCAAGATCCACCCTTCATAACCCATTCCCACCAGCCTGTGCCCACTTCCTTCAACAGTGTTGCACGATGTAGACATAGTGTTCAAAACACAAGCCTGTGGGGGACATCTCCTACCCAAACTATAACAGTGACGGTAAAGCAGAGCGGAGCTCAGGGAGCAGTGACATGTAAATGATCAGGGCTGTGGCTCAGGTATCTTTCTGTACATGTGCAAGAAAATTAATCTCCAATGTAATATGGAAAATAATGTCGATTCAAATGACTTACACTTTCCCTGAAGCTGTAAACACAAGTTTCTAAAATCTTCCTTAGTCAAGAAAGACCTTAAAACCATAGTTGAAATATACAAAATATAAGTGCAGAAGAGTGGGCTGTATATATGAGATCTGTCCCTAGCATTCTCTGTGCCCTGTGCCAAGGGGCAAAGTGTACAGGAGAAAGCAGTAAGCAAGTACTCTGTCTGTCACGAGCCACACTCTCAGCCTGGCTTGCATTTAAAGTAACCTCTCCACTCTGACTACAATCCCTTCTTACAATGACAATATTTACAATGAGAAGATGTGGTGAAAGAGAGAAGAGGAGGAGGAGGAGGAGGAGGAGGAGGAGGATGGGGAGGAGGAGGAGGAGAAGAAGAACCGACTGAAAGTTAGGATCTCTCCTCCATGTGGGTAGTTCTACCTGAAGTTATAGATTTTCCAAGTGAACTACATAGAACCAAAGCCTTCAAGATAACTGGCCAATTACATAGTTATGCTTTCAAGACATGAACATGAGCCAAACCCAGGGGTGTTAAAACAGGACTGTGATAAGCTGTGTTTAGAACTGGGGTATTTATGCCCCAAGATTTGTAAGGTATTATTGCATATCAGATGTTACTTCTGTGTTCATTTGTTTGATATTGTTTTTATAAATTCAAATCCATCATTTAGAATAGCACATGTTGACTGTTACAAGAGCTAAAGAATAAAGTGCTGTTTTCTAGCCCTCTGCCTCCCTAACCATAAACTCCTGAGTATTTTCTCTTTGTACACCGCCTTCTATTGTAATTCAACCCAAAAGGTCTTGTTTATCTTCTGCAACTAGACAGCAAACACGGTGGCTGCAAATCTGCAATACTTTCTTCAAGAAGAACTTCATCTAAAAGACTCTCTCTTCAGTGTTGTAAACAAAACGCTACCATTATCTCTGTATCATTCAAACCTTGGAACGCATGTGGTGAGTGCTGCATGAACGCACACAGAATTGACTCCCACTATTACAAACACAGAAGGCCCGGAGTTACCCCAAGTAGAAAGTAATGCAAAGGACATGTATTTCAGCTCTGCATACTGACAGGACGTATGTATTCCGATTTGCATAACTGTGCTGCAGCAATACTGTATGTAACTGCACCAACACACTTAACATCGAAATGGCAGCATCTCTAAGTAACTGGAAATGGCTGACTAAGGAACAGAAATGCAGTTTACATATACTGTATGTGTTTAACATTAAAGAAAACAACTCTTATCACGGAGTAGCAAAGTCAGCATAAAGCACAGACTAAACTAACAAAATGTGACCTCCTACCTGAGTGTCTTTGTATTTGTCTCGCAGGTCCAGGAGCCGGTGGTAAGCTTTAATGGCTTCCGCAAACTCCCCGACGTCGGTGCTGGTGAGAATATAGTTTTCCCAGATTTGCCAGTGTTCGTAGTTACATTTGAGAGCTTCTTGTAAAGTTCTAAAAGCTTTGACTCTGTGGGAGGTCGGTTTTAAAGAAAGGAACAATCAAGTCTTATGAACGTGAATGGCCACTCTTCAATTGCTTGTATATCATACATCACTTGGGAGTCAGAGCCCAAATAACACAAAGCCACCAAGTTCAATAATGATATGAGGGACACACAGCACTCTATGGAAATATGTCTTCCCTTACTTATTTACTGCTAACAAGGACATATAACACATAACATCAATCTCAATATTGCCCCAAGAAAAGGCCAATTCAAGTTCCAGACTCCAACCTAGAGTGACCTACCATGTGCAGCTGTAATCCTGCAAGACAGACAGAGGGAAGCACAGCAGTGGGAGGACAGATGTGAGGTCCAAACAAAACACAGGCTCCTCACCCTCTAAATAAACCTACAAAACAAAACTATACAACCTGGCAAGGGTCGGAGTGGCCCTACACAAAGATGGACAGTCAACGTTGCCCAACAGGATATAAACCTAACAAAATTAAGGTTAATGTTTAAAACTAATTATTTTGCTGTTGTTGTTGTTATTTTATGTGTGTGGGTGTTCTGCCTCTGTGTATGTAGGTTCACCATAAGCATGCCTGATGCCTGTGGAGGCCCAAGGAGGAGAACAGATCACCTGGAACTAGAGTTACAGAGGGCTGTGACTGCTACCTGGGCACCAGGAATTGAATCTAGGTCCTCTGGAAGAGCAGCCAGTGTGCCCTTAACCACTGAACCATCACTCCAGACCTAAGCTACAGCTAAGTAGTCTATCAAAAACAGGAGACCATAAGACTGGAACAAGGGGTGTTGAGCTGGGCAGTGGTAGCACACGCCTTTAATCCCAGCACTCAGGAGGCAGAAGGAGGTGGATCTCTGAATTTGAGGTCAGCCTAGTCAACAGAATGAGTTCCAGGACAGCCAGAGCTGTTACACAAAGAAACCCTGTCTTGAAAAAAACAAAACAAGCCGGGTGGTAGTAGTGAACGCCTTTAATCCCAGCACTCGGAAGGCAGAGCCAGGAAGCTCTCTGTGAGTTCGAGGCCAGCCTGGGCTACAGAGCGAGTTCCAGGAAAGGCCCCAAAACTACACAGAGAAACCCTGTCTTGAAAAAACAAAATAAACCAAGAAGGCAGAGTGGGGGTATGTGCAAAAGCACCCATGTGACATAAAAACATAAAGGAGGCTACTTGGATAGACAGAGGGTGAAGGAGGAACAGAGGGAGAAAAAAGAAAACAACAAATTTTGTTTGAAAAGTTGCATAATGAAATCTCATTCTTTGTATGCTAGAAATATTTTTTTTAAAGTAAACTATGAAGCCTTTGAATATATTTGTTTCAAAACTGACACAATCAAGGCAGTGATTTACAACAGGAGACAGTAAAACAAAACCAGGTAGAAACAGAACAAGACCAAAGAAATGTGAACAAAAAACAACTAGCAAATTCAGAGTTGAAAGAAACATTAAAATAAACAAAGCTTAATGTGCGTCTAAAACCAGCCTGCATGTAATTCAAGAGAAAATTGGTGAGCTGGAAAGGAATAGTGAGGAGTCTGCCAAAATTCAGATTAACACATAGAGAAAGAGTAAGGAAACAAGAAAGAATGAGAGAAGACTTAGAAATCTGACAGGAGTTCCAGAGTAAAGGAATGCGAGCAAATGGCAGGACGCTACGGATCAAAGATCGGGGCTGAATATTTTTCCAAGCAAAGCTCTAAATTCTTTGATCAAAAAGCACATTGCATATTCTAAGCAACATGAAGATATCCTAATATTTTACAAAAGAATAACAACTGGGGAACAATGGGTATTTCATCAGCAACAAGAGGACAGAAAACAATAAAATACGTACTACTTCTAACATGCTGAGTGAGATGAACAGTTAACCTAAAGTTTTATAACCAGCTAAACTTGCCACTCAAAAGGAAATGCAAAATCAAACGTATTTAAATATACAAGAATGAGGTATTACTGACTGATCCTAATTTGAAGAACCATGAAAGGATCCTTTCTTGCAAAAATAAAAGGGATTTCCAAAAAAAGAAAAAGAAAGAGTTTTTCAAAAATCAAGCAAATTGTTTGTTTGTATGGACTCTCCCCTGGCTCTTTTCTTCATTCTACCCCTTACCACTGTCTCCCATGTGACAGCAACTATTTCCAACAACTGGTGGACTGAGACTCCTCATTTCTCCCACAACAAAGAGGTGAGCATCAAGTCATCTTCCTGGAGAGCAACTCAATAGACAACAACCAACGCCACAAGGATGGATGTCTATCTGTATGCCCCCCAATCACAGGCTCCTGAGCCCAAAACTTTAAATGAGGGGTGGGAGTGGGGAGCTGGCTTTGTCTATAAAGCACTCATCTTACAAGCACAAGAATCTGAGTTGACCCCCAAAACCCACACAAAAATAACAGGTACAGAGGTGTCCACTTGTAATCTCAGCCGGGTTGTGGGGTTCAGAGGATCCTGGGACTCAATGGCCAGCCAGTTTAGCCTATTTTGTGAGTTCTGAGCCAATGAGGGACTCTGTTTCAAAGGAAGTGGATGGCTGTTTCTGAAGATGACACCCGAAGTTGCCATCCATCCTCTACACAGAGAATTAGCAATGAACTGTTTGGGTTCCTTTCTTGATAAGGATAACTGTTTTATAAGAAGCTTCATCTTGGGAGTCACTTATCTAGCACAGCAGAGTGGAGATGCTGAACTATTAAGTTACATATACACACAATGGGAAAGGCTCCCCATGGCCTGACACCTGGGGAGATCAGATGGAAAAAAGTGAAAGGGCACGGTAGGGGTCATACCAGAATAGATAGGGTCATTTTACAGCAGAAATATTGTTTTGAGGGGACAGTAATTATTTATCTCTGAAATAATTTCATGAATCTAGTAGTTATGTCGAGAGCAATGGTTCTCAACCAGTAGGTCACAACCCCTTTGGGGGGGGATCAAATATCCTGTTCACAGGGGTCACCTAAGACCATCAGAAAATATAGATATTTACATTCTGATTCATAACAGTAGCAAAATTACAGTTATGAAGTAGCAATGAAAATAATTTTATGGTTGGGGTGAGCACAGCATGAGGAACTGTATTAATGGGTCACAGCATTAGGAAGGTTGAGAACCACTGCTCTAGAGTAACAGCAAAGAAATGAAAGAATAAGGGGACGGTGACCCTTGGGTCTTGCACCCCTACTTTTACACAAAAACTATTCACAGGACAGCAGAACAATAAAAAATACCAAGATATCAACAATGCCTGAGAACTGTCTACAAAGAATGAGAAGCCACAGTGGGAACTGGAGAGATGACTCAGTAGTTGATGATGCTCTTGATGCTCTTGAAGAGGACCCAGGTTCTGTTCCCAGCATTCACAAGGCTCACAACTGGAACTCCAGTTCCAGGGGTTCCAATGCCCTCTTCCGGCCTTTGTGGGCACCAGACATGCACATAGTACACATACATACATGCAAGCAAAGACTTATACACATAGAGTAAACATAATTGAATCTTTAAAAAAAAAAAAAAAAAGCCTCACTACATACAGGATTATGTAGGCTCTTAGAAAAAACTAACAAGATCCCACTACAACCAAGACACCCATTGCCCTAGAGCAACAGGTATCCGGTAAGCACTAGCACAGTCCATTTTAATCAAGAACATAATATTATTTTGAAGAGATTGGTAGAACAAACTGAAACTATTTATGTAGACTGCTATTCAAGAGCAGAGGAAGCATTTCATGATCTCAATATAAAATGGTCTTGATAGCTTCATAAGTATCTTGTGACTCCACAGCACATACCAAGCCTGAAAATAAGGCTAAGTAAAAATGGAAAGACGCTTTCATTACTGCATTAAAGCTCTGGCAATAGCAGCTCTTGGTTCTTCCATTTCCTTTGCTTTCCACAGCCAGTCCACAGCCATTGGACTGTTGTGTTTGGCATCTGCCCTTTCTTTTTCCACTCTAGTTTGCTCAGGTCTGGATTGTTTGTGAACTGGTTCCCTAGCTTCCAGCTCCCTCTCTACTCTGCCTCAGACATGGCCTCCTGATGCAGAGACCCCAAAGTTTCTCTCTCTGGTGGTTTCCCACCGACATCTCAGGCTATTCCCAACAGGATGGTCTCCACCTGGTCTAACACTGGTCAGCGTTAGAAGATACAGTGAGTTGAGTGTGGCCCTTTTCTATCATTCTCTTTCACTGGAGGTCTCTCTCACTCTACGGCTGGACTACTTGACTTCACCTCCTAAAATAATTCATTCACTCAATTATGTCACTCGACATTGGGCCACATCACTTCCTTTGCCTAAACGGTGTCCTCTATCCTTCCCATGTGTCCTTCAAACCTAGCTTCAGTACAGAACTAGCACCTTTGGTCCAGGCTCACAGACCTTCCTTTCTGAGATCTTCACAGGACTCATAAGTTCCTGACACGCACCAGGCGAGCAGACAGCACCTACTTTATCACACCCCCCTTTGCATTCTCATCTGATATTCACCACATACAGTTTATGTCACTAATCAGCTCTGAAAATAATATTGCAGATTGATTTATTTCTTAAAGAATAGGGTCATATTCATATTTTATAAAAATGTCTAAGACAAGCAATTAATAAGAAATATACCAGTTGAGTTTGTTTTTATCATGTCATGAAATTTATGGTGAAAAATTCTGGTGGCAAGTAACAGTTTTAAGAGGTATTTCTTTATTCTATTATTCATAATGTCTACTTCATTATACAATAAATGTTTTCAAGAAATAACTATACAATTAGAATTCAAGGCTCACTAAGTTACTCTAACTTATATACAAGGGTAGGAAAAAAAGAGAAAAAAGAACTAGACCCAGATTTTAAATATTCAGTTGGAGAAAAATCTCATTAATTTTAGGGGGAAACCAAGTTCTTCATATTGGACTTGTGTACTTACTTTTGTTTCAATCGAATATAAGAAGTGGATAAATTGTTCCAAGCCTCAGCATTCTGAAATAATGGATAATCCAGTTAGAGACTGTTCTTGGGTAAGACACTTGCTAAAATTAAATACAACCCATTTTCCTAGTCTGATATGTACTCTTAAAAAAAAAAAAACCCACAACTTTCAATAATGTATTCAAAAGAAAAAACGGCATAAAGTTAAATTAAACTTTATTTTTATGGCTTACAAAAGAAATAAAAAACCAATGACATAGGTATCACAGTGCTGATTCAGTTCAGTTACATTTTTATTTTCAAATTTTGACATATAAAATAGTTGGAAAATTTACAATATAATTTAACTAATATGTCTGTATTTATTATTATTCAAGTAAAATCAAGGCTTACATAAATATTGATTCTGGTAAGAATGTTATGAATTTTACTTTGTTCTATTTTTTTAATGAAATATAGCTCTTAACTGCCACACATAAGATTTTAAAGTTAAACGGTACTGACTGCCCTTTCCAGATGTGGCAAAGCTAGGACCTGGTTTGCCTTCTCACCATAAAAACCTAGAGTGTAGACAAAGTAAGCGCTGTGTGGGGGAGCTGGACAAGGCAGCACGGGAGCGGCCTGGTGCCGAGGTCCCTGCAGAGAGGGTGGCGCTAAGGGTCTCAGCAGGCAGTCAGGCCTCCGGCTGCTGTCCCTGGCCCACTGGGGCTCCCACCCACACAGGCAAGACACTGTCCCAGCACAGCCAGGCTGCTGAGATGAGGGAAGGCAACCAACCGGACTACAGGGCTGAGACGGCAAAACACCACAGGAGAGAGGTAAAGAGCAAGTTCTAGAAAGTTCAGTAAGCATCCCCAAGGCTAGGCAATAGGCTTTACTACACCACTAGACTTTCTGAGGCCTGAAAAAAATCAACTAACTGTCAAAATGCTTCGTGCTGAATGAAGATTCTGGAAGTCACACAGTGCCAGGAGTAGAGTTCTTATTGTCTAACCATGACATTCAACTCATCCAAGAAACCTTACCTCCAAACAGGATTATTATAACCTGGAAAATGACAGCCCCGAATCTATTCTAACAAAGCTTAACTCACAATAGTCCACAAGCAAATTAACTGAATGCCAAAGTAAAACTCAGTCTTCCAGAGGGAAAATAAGGAAATACAGAGACTTAACAACCACACACAGTGTGTAGGGCACAACAAAAAAGAGGTCAGAGCCAGGTGTGGGGTAAATCCCAGCACTCAGGAGGTAGAGGCTGAGAATGGTAAGCTTGAGGTCAGCCTGGACTACAACACTACTGAGTTCAAGGCCAAAATGAACTATGCAGTAAGATACTGTCTCAAAGAAAAAAAAAAAAGAGAAATAAAGATGACTGACAGATAGGCAGGAGTAAGGGAGGGAGGAAGGGGTTGGGAGGGAGGGAGGAAGAGGAGAGGGAAAGAAGTGGGGGAGGACCAAATAAAGATGCAAAGAGGTGGGAAAATTTCACCTATCACCAAAAATTGATAGAAATGAAAACAGACCAAACTATGCAAGAGCAGCTGGCATATGCAGAAAAGGACTTGATAATGGTTATTAACGTACATCCAAGACCCAGAAAACAGGAACACAACTAGAGGATGGTTGGGGACCGAGTGCATGCCAGATGCTCAAAGGACCAAAGGAAAAGGACTTGATAATGGTTATTAATGTACATCCAAGACCTAGAAAACAGGAACACAACTAGAGGATGGTTGGGGACCGAGTACATGCCAGATGCTCAAAGGATCAAAGGAAAATGCCTCAACAGCACTGTCTTTCGTCCAAGGGATGCTCTGTACGGCCTGCTGGGAATCACAGAAGGAGAGCATCTCCCAATCAAGGCCAGGCAATGGAACTGCAAAGAGGGAACCATGCCGGACATAAGAATGTAAAATACTTACAGTTAGAGTGCCAGAAAGAAAAAAAGAGAGAGGCCAGAGCAATTCAGTCAGAGTGTGTAGCATGTGTGAGGCCCCAAAACTCAATCCTCATCACCACAGAGCCGGATGGATAAACAGTACAAGAAACAATAGCCGAAGATTCTCAAATTTGATGAGACTTAAAGTTCATAAACCCCAAAAACTGTTAAGTCCCCAAGAAAAACATATACAAAAGAAGGAAAATCATACCAGTACTGCTTTTCAAAAGGTCAAGACAGGTGGTGCCAGTGCACATCTTTAATTCTAGCAATCGAGAGGCAGAGAGGCAGGCGGATCTCTGTGAGTTTAAGGCCAGCCTGGTCTACAGAGTGAGTTCCAGGACAACAAAGACTACACAGAAAAACCCTGTCTCAAAAAACAAAGGTCAAAAGAACAATCATAGAGGCATATATAATAAAGAGACATCATACATAAGAAGGGAAATGTGTCCGAAGGATTAAAAAAAATAAATAATATACTACAAAATAAAATTTAAACCCAGCAGTACTTATAACAGGATCAAGCAATCTCAATTTGGGCTTGCATCTTAAATAAATTACAAGTTATGTCCACACAAAGATTTGTGTATGTCAGAGCAGGATTATTCACTCTATTGCAGTAAAAATAACAAAAAAGACCCTCCAACAGGATGAGGCATGCACACACTATAGACGCCACAAAGCATTAAAAAGACACGTGCTATTATTATAACCAATAGCACACAAAACCTGAGCTGCGTCCCACAGGAAAGACTCTGAACAAGTGAGTTCCGAGTGTACAAGCTAACTAACCTGAAGGCATAGAGGAGCATTCAGAGAAAATCTTCAGCACAGCTACTGGGACACAGAGGAGGGAGAGCATGGTGACAGGAGGGGCGGTCCTGGGGCAATGGAGTATGACCTCTTGTTTTTCAAACCTGTCCAAACTGTTCATTTGAGACTTGCATGTAGTCTTTAAGTTATACTGCACTTAAAGGATGAAAAGGAAAATGAAGGCAGGTGGCATGTGGTTACTATTTCAAATATACAATTTGCTATGCAGTTGAGATGAAAGATGGACTCTGAAAATCAGGAGTCCATTAAGCAAGTGCCTGTTATCAAGATGATCTTCCTTGTTTTCATTAGAGCCCAGTCACTGTAGCAATCTAGACATTTATAGAAAGCTAACTGCAGGGGCTGCAAAGACGGATCACCACACTTGAGTTCAGAGGCCCAGACGCTTGTGAAAAGCCTAGGGTGGTGATCTGTGTCTAGAACCCTGCACTGGGAGACATAAAGAGGGGTCTCTAGAGCTGGTGGCCGGCCAGTCTAGTTAGTCAGTGAGCTCCAGGCTCAGTGAAAGAACTTGCCTCAAAAAAGTAAGTGGAGAATGATACAAACGCTTGATGCCAATTTATGACCTCTACATATTCACACACAGGTGCATACACATTCATACATGTAATGCCCCCCAACACACACACACACACACACACACACACACACACACACACACACACACACACACAGTGAGAAAGAGAGATCAAACCAACTACAGTAGGTTATATGCACTCTGAAAAGACTAAATGTGATGGCTTAGAAAGCTGGAGAAACAGAGTCCATTGCGGACAGTATCAAACATCTGAAACATGATCTGCCGTCATAATCTTTAATTTTGTTCATCATTTCCATGGAAGTTTTTGGTGGAACATTGACAGTAATACTCTAAAGAATGAAATAAGGATTATGATAAGATGCACAAGGGCTTGGGTTTGATTCCTAATGCAGTAACATACTTCTGTCATAGAGTATTTGCATCACGTGTTTGGTGGAAGGGAGAAGAGAAAGAAAGAAAAGAGAAAAAAAAAAAAAAAAGGAAGCAGAGGGTTAGCAAGATGCTTCAGCAGGTCAAGGTGCTTGCCGCCAGGCCTAACAACTTGAGTTCTATCACTGAGACCCACAAGGTAGAAGAAGAAATCAACTCCACAGGCTGTCCTCTGGCTTCCACATACATGCCATGTCATGCATATTCTCCCCAACACACAAAAGAGGGAGGGAGGGAGGGAGGGAGGGAGGGAGGGAGGGAGGGAGGGAGGAGGGAGGGAGGGAGGAAGAAGGGAGGGAGGGAGGGGGGGAGGAAGAAGGGAGGGAGGGAGGGAGGGAGGGAAGGAGGGAGGGAAGTATTAGAAAAAGGTGGAAAGAAAGCAGGTTTTAGGTTTCCATACTCTCAGTGTTAATGCCGGGGTGCAGATTAAATGAAACTCTTATCAACACCTCTTATGCTTTTATTTATGTATTTATTTATTTTGTGCCTGCAGAAGTTGATGTTAAAATTCAACATGAAAAATTAAGGAACCCTGAGTAGCCAAAACCATTATGAAAAAGAACCAAGTATGGTGTTCCCACTCACCATTCTTAAACTCCATCTCAAAGCATTTGGGAGAGGTGCTAGCACTCACACATGATTTAGCTGATGAAATCTAATTGGCAGTCTACAACTGAACTCACATTTATGGTCAACTGATTTTTCACCAGAATAACAAGAGTTATATATCCCATGGGGGCAAAATAGTCTTTGAAACAAGTGACTCTGGTATTACTGGACATCCACAGGTAAAAGAATGAAATTGGACCCTTCTTTATGCCATACACAAAACTTCTTAAGATAGTCTAGAGCTGAACTAACAAATTCTTAGAAGAAAAGGTAGGAACAGTGCTGGGAATATAGCTCAGTGGTAGAACACTTGCCTCACATGAATAAAACTCTGAATTCAATCTCCAATAACGATAGAAAATAAATAAATAAAGGGTGAGGGTTTTAGTCATCAGGGCCTTGCTTTGGCAATGAATTAGAAACAAAAGAAAAAGAACAGATGAGTTAGATGTCATCACTGGGCAAGACAGGATCATGAGTTCAAGACCAGCCAGCTTGAACTGTATAGTGAGATACAGGTCAGCAAAGGTAATAACAAGAACTGGTCTCCAAAACTCCAAACAAACAAATACAAAAAGGTTTTAAGCCAACAAGATGGTTTAGTAGGTAAAAAAGCACTCACTGAATATATGCCTGAGGTTCTGAGCTGGATCCCAGAACTCATGGAAAGAGAGAGGCAACTCCAGCACTGTCTTCTGATCTTCGCACATGCCACACATGCACTACACTCAAACACACACAACACATCCACACACAATAACAATAAGGGCTGGAGAGATATCTCAGCAGGTAAAAGGCATTTTCTGTCAAGCCTAACAACCTCAGTTCCATCCCCAATCCACATGGTGGAAGCAGAGAACTGACTTCAACAACCTGTCATCTGCCCTCCACACAGATGTTGTGGCATGCATACAAAACACACACACACACACACACACACACACACACACACACACGCACACGCACACGCACACGCACACGCATACACACATGCATGCATGCACACTAAATTAATCTTAAAAGTAAAATAACAGAGGGGCTGAAGAGATAGTGTGGCAGTTAAGAGCACGTGTTGCTCTTGCAGAGGACCTAGGTTCAATCTCCAGCACCCACATGGCAGCTCACTGCTGTCTGTAATGCCCATTCCAGGAGATCTGAAGTCCTCTTCTGGCCTCCATGGGCATTAGGCATGCATGTGATGTCCAGACATATGTGCAGGCAAAACATCCATCACATAAAATAAAATTAAAATTTTAAAATAAACTTACAATTGTGTGCTTTAAAGGGCACTATTAAGTGAAAAGGGGCTGGAGGGGCAGCTCTTCAGTTAGGACAGTACTTAGGTTTGATTCCCAGCACCCACACAGTGGCTCACAGCCATCTATAACCCTAGTCCAGGGCATCTGATGCCCTCTTCTGACCTCTTCTGCATGCAAACACCAGGTATACACATGGCACACATCCATACATGCAGGCAAAACATTGTATACATAAAATAAATAAACCTTTTAAAAAAGTAAAAACACAAATAAGAAGGTGTTATCTACAATTCATAAAGACCTTATAGTTAGAATACATAAAGAACTCTTACAACTCAAAAAGCAAAAACAAATTTTTAAATGGGCAAAGGATGTGAATAAACATTTCCCCATGGAAGACACTCAATCAGCCAATAAGCAAATGAAAAGATATTTAACATAATTAGGCAGCCATTAAAGAAACACAAATTGAAGCCACAGATACCACCCAATAGGCCAGCTACAACAACAAGAGAAAGTAGCAAGTGTGGACAAGGATGCTGAGAGACTGGAGTCCTTACTCAGGCTGGTAAGAACAGAAAAGGGACTCTGGAAAAGTCTGTCAGTCCCTCTAAAGTTTACCGCGTGATCCAGCAGCTCCACCACTAGTGTGTACTCAAGAGAAACAGAAACATGAGTCCACTAGAAGCTGGCAAACAAAAGTTAATGGCAGAAATACTCAGAAGTACATCAAAGCAGAAAAGATCCCAATGCCATCAACTGATAAGTGCACCACATGATCTGCCCAGACACTGGAACATTACCTGTCAATAAGGCTAATGGAGCACGGATGCAGACTACAACATGGATGCTGTAAAACACTAAAGTAAGTGGAGAAAACCAGCCACCAAGTCTGCGTCTATGAAAAGCCCAGAACTGAGACTCTATAGAGACAGTGGCTGTCTAGTGCTGGAGAAGAGAAGAAGGTGAGGAGGCGGGAATGCGGAGTGACTGCTGATGGTAGCCAGGTCTTCTAGGATGAAAAGAAAATGCTCTAAAAATGTATTAACTTTGTAACTCTAAATATACTAAAAAAAATTAAAATACTCAATTATTAGTTTCAATAGCTACACCATATGTGAGCTATCATTTTCACAAAGCTGTTAAACACAAAGTACAGACAGCACATCAAAACAATTACCTTCTGGTAATGCAATTAACATAGGCAGCATGTTAATAAATGATAAAAGACACAGATTCTTTCCTGTCATATCTAGTTTTAACTATTATATGATTTCCCCCAAAGCATTATGACTGATAAACCATATACCTTGAGTGTGACCTTCCGTCAAATACGTACTCTACTCCAAAAGCAATTGCTATTCCAGACTGTACAGCACAATTCAGATAACTTAAAAGAGCACAAAGGAGATGAAATAAGGAAAGGAGGCCAATACACTTACATCAGGTTCTAGGGTCACACAGCGCTGAAATGCCTTCGCTGAACCCATGTAATCTTCCAAGGCCAAGTAGGCACAGCCTAGGGAAAACCAGACCCCAAGCTGCAAAGACCAAAAGTCTAAGTTATATAAACATAGACACATATTTGAAGGATACAATCTGAACATATTTAAGATACTATCAAAGAAGACACCTTTTTTTTCCCCAAGGTAGGGTTTATTTGTGTAACAGTCCTAGCTATCCTGAAACTCACTCTGTAGACCAGGCTGGCTTCAAACTCTCAGAGATCTGCCTGCCTCTGTCTCCTGAGTGCTGGGATTAAACAAGTGTGCTGCCACTGCCTGGCTAGGTTTTATTTTTTTAATTTAATTTTTGGTTTTGGTTTTTTAGGCACAGGCCATCACTGCCTGGCATGGGTTATAGTGTTTTAAGGACAAAAACTATAATTAGTTGTGCTTGGGGATGTACATCAGTGAGAGATTTGGGGTGGCCTAGTAATATGTGTTTTCTTTCAGAGCAGAATACACTTCTATAAAGAATTCAGAACTACATTTTATTTGCCTTGTGTTGAGTTTAAATGTAGGAAATCTACTGGAGATAAGATTTACCATGAAACTTTCCACCTATTATAACAATGAAAGCATATACAATACTAATATTATTCCAACTGAGCAATGCACCACAAACGTAAGGACAGAGTTCTGCTTTCGTCCTCCATTCCCTCAAAAAACCTCCACTGTTTAACCAAGAACAGCCTCCCTGGCATGTGTCTGTGTAGGCACATTTGCAAAAGACTTGGAAGATATAGGCTCAGGATCTGGCTGAGATTTAGAAAACAGATAATTACAAAAAAAATTATTTTCAACGCATGGTTTCCTTAAAATTCAATAGAACCTGTCAAGAGGAAATATAACTGGTAAAACTTCAATGGCATTAGTCAGAAATGCACCGATTATGAGCTAAGTTTGTTTTCCTTTCAGTGGATGGAAGCCTACTTTCCTACAGACTGAGCACTGGGGCAGGGAGAGGAGCAGGAAAGGAAATGGCATACAAGGCACCTGGCCCCGCCTTCCCCGTGGGCAGAGAGGAGGAGCTACCTCCAAGTCCCTCTTCCCTAACCAGCCCCACAAAGACCTGTTCCATAGGAAAGGCAGAGGCCTGGAAGGTCTTTAAGCAGATAAAGATTTTTTAGCTGATAATTAGCAAGAAGGCTTCCAAAGCAAACATCCTCAGGCAATTTAACACTTCACTCTGAATGCACAGGAGGCTGTAAATTGCCACCAAGGGCCTTTCTGCAGAATGGATTTTGGTAGAGGCTAGGTGAAGGGGGGAGAGAGAGAGAGAGAGAGAGAGAGAGAGAGAGAGAGAGAAGAGAAGAGAAGAGAAGAGAAGAGAAGAGAGAAGAGAGAAGAGAGAAGAGAGAAGAGAGAAGAGAGAAGAGAGAAGAGAGAAGAGAGAAGAGAGAGGGAGAGAGAGAGCGTGCACAAGCGAGCTGTGCATCTGGTGGGAGGAGGAGAAGGAGACTTGCTGGAAACTAGCTCGCTGCCCTCAGCTGTGGGACTTCAAGGTGAGACAGCTCACCACTTGGCTTTCACCTGGTTATTTATAGACTGAATGAAAAGAACCATTCAAGGCATCAAAACACATTCCCTGGACGCAACACAATTGAAAGGACCCAAGTCCAACCCTAACTTATGTTACAATGTGTAAAACAAGTCCCCGCCTCCCAAACAAGTTCAAAGTTTTGAAACCTCCAGGCTGCATTTCACCAGTTCTCGGGTACAGCCTTTTTTAACATCCCTGAAACAAAGACATATCTGGGCTTTTGTCTGTTTGCTTGGCTTTGGTTCCGGTTAATTACACAGGTCACACTGTGCAGCCCAAACTGGTCTCAAACTCATGGATTCTCTTGACCCTAACCCTAACCAGGTACCAGGGTCACAGGCACACATTAACACAGCCCGATTCATCCAGACAGTTTGACTAGCAGAAGTTTTGTTTTATACAAAGTGGTACCTATAATTCAAGGAACCCTTCCAAGATGGCAGGTTAGAGGCAATGAATTAGGAATTAGGATTATCTTATCACGTTCCGGGACTAAGTTAAAAATATTGCAGACTGCCTTCAAGGGTCTCAAAATATCTGGGCCTCAGGACAGGCACAGAGAACTACACAGAGAAACCCTGTCTCGAGAAAAAGGGAAGGAAGGGAGGGAGGGAGGGAAGGGGGAGGGGAGAGGGGGAGGGGGAAGGGAGGGAGGGAGGGAGGGAGGGAGGGAGGGAGGGAGGGAGGGAGAAGGAAGGAAGGAAGGAAGGAAGGAAGGAAGGAAGGAAGGAAGGAAGGAAGGAAGGAAGAAAGAAAGAGAGAGAAAGAAAGAGAGAGAAAAAGAGGCTGTGTAAAATCAAGACACAAATGAAAAACCTTGTTTTCCAATCCACCAGAAAAGATGAGCAAACACTTCAAGTAACAGCACTTAGCGTATAGATCTGCCCACACTGGTCTGATGAGGGTTATTATTTACTTTTCAGTTTTAAAGACCAGCTAATGCCTTATACTCAGTGTCTTAAACTTTTTAATGGAAATTTAGACATATGACTTAACCTAATATAAAGTATTAATATGGTCCTTCACCTTTGGTTATTTTTTGCAGTTTTAAGATCAGTTAACCACTAGCCTGCACCCATCAACACCAGGTACACGAGGGAGAAGAGACCTTCAGGAACCCTGCAAAGCTCTCATTTTGAAACCACAGGGTCTCCCAGTTGCTTATGGCCGACTCACTGCACCAATTTTATTTTCTATTTCTCAACTGAGGTCTTTAGAATGTGAAGAACTGGGGACAATCCTTGGCATTTCTTTTACTTTACTTTGAAATTATTTCCTAAACTACCACCATCAAGAATGACTGCTGAGGCTGGTGAGATGCACAGTGAATAGCAGCTCTTGTCTCTCAACAAGATGAAAGGATGTCGGCTCCTACAAGTTGTCTGCTGACCCCCACGAGCATGCTGTGTTAGCCACACATGCATGTGCATGCACATACACCAATCAACTTATTTGGAATAAACAAATCAAGAGGCCTCAAAAACCTTCACAAAAGTCCCCAGAATATGGTTGAATTCTGTAAGCTCCAAGATCACCATTATTTAGCCCAGAGATGTCAGGTGGGTAAGAGAGTAACTTCATTACATGTTCTGGTGGCTACATTTAAAAAAACGTTTATTTTAATAATATTTAATTCTGTATACATAAAATGAGATTGCGTCAACACGTTATTAAATATATAAAATGACTGAGCTATTTTACAAGTCTTTTAAATCTGATGTGTATCCAGGACTTGCAGTCTTGCCTCTAGGAGGAGACATGCCACTGTCCCCTCCCTTAAGAGCAAATCCAAAGACCTGGCTAGGGCAGGGTCACCCCAGGAAGGTGAGCTCACCTTAAACCACACTAAAGAAACTGGTGGGGTAAAGAGCCCACTAATGAGATGCAGAGTTCCCTTCCTGCCTCCCAGCACAGCCCAGGGCCCAGCACAGCCCAGGGCCTCCAGGAGGATCTGCACCTGTGCTCACCTTCATTTTTCTCTTTTGTCTCTTCAGGGTGCTGGCCGGACCCTGAATATCCTGTGTCTAGGACTTCAGCCCTCCTTATTCTCTATACACCACCTCCACCCTACTCTGTGGCTGCCTGTCACTGTGGGTCTCCCCTCCACACCAGCTTAACTCAAAGGGCAAAGTTTTTTCCTTCTCTCCTCCGCTCTCCTCTTCCTCCAGGCAGCTGCTGAGATTTACAGCTTGCCTGCCCTGGGAGTTTTCTTTCAGTGCTAATAAAACTGTACTCAATTTTCCCATTTGAGTCTATTCTTAAATTATTTCATTAATGGGCCTAAGAAGATCAAGAGAGGACCCCCAATGTCTCCAGTATCATATGGTGACTCTGGCAGTACTCCCCCAAATTTCTGGTAACAACAGTATGTATTAGCATTGCCTAGCCACATTCACTCCAACCTTTCACATACTAGAATCACTTCTGTACCCTCTCTCTAGTCAAAATAATTTTCACTTAAGGAGCATCTATTAAATATATTTTCACTAGGAGCTTTCCATTTATAACTTCATGTATTCCCCACAAAAACTCTGCTAGGGAATGTCACCCATTCATGAGACGCTGAATGAACAGAACCTATACAACCACACCAGTGTTACTCCACCTGTCACACTGCCTCCCAATGCGCCACCCTACACACCAGCGGACCACACTTGTCACCAGTGAAGAAACAGAGGGAAAAACAGTGCAGGTAACATGTGCTGGAACACCCCAAAGATTTGCTCGTCTGTTTGCTTGTTTACCTTCACAGAACACACAGAGCGTAGCTCCTTCCCCAAAGGAGCTTGACAGGGCCGTCTTGACGCAGAAAGGGAAGCAGCAACATGGGGGTGGGCATGTTCAGATAGAGGGAAGAGCGGAAAGGGTCTGGCTTCTTAGCTTGTCAGAGAGACTCTGCTGAGATTTCTATAGCGCTCACACATCTGGGGCAAGTCAGGAGGCCATTGCTACTACTGCCGTGACCTATGGAAGGCAGAGTCTAGTGTGTGGGAGCCAATACAGAAACACAAAAGCAGAACACTCTGGGTTTTTTTTTTTTTTTTTTGGATAAAATGATGCCTGTATTTAAATAATGATTGCTTAAGTGTTTTAATTTTTTTTTTTTTAAAGAACATGATCTGCTAGATCCCCCTCCACCGCCGCCTCTGCCAGCCACATAGAGCACAACAGAAGTGAGAAAATGGCT
The DNA here is from genome assembly GCF_903995425.1 of Onychomys torridus. Lineage (NCBI taxonomy): Eukaryota > Metazoa > Chordata > Mammalia > Rodentia > Cricetidae > Onychomys > Onychomys torridus. The sequence goes on from NC_050463.1 coordinate 28,739,334, forward strand.
GATTTAGGAAGTTCTGAGCACCTCTGTGGCTTTACCATAATACTGAACCTCTGAGTCTTTGGGTGTTAAGGTGTGTGTGTGGGGGGGGGGATAAACAAACTAAAATCCAAAAGCTCTGAGACTCCCCAGAAGTGACAGAGTTCATAGGTACACTGGTGCCATCTAGTGGTGGGATAAATACACTGGTCATAAAAACAGTATTCAGAATCAGCAGGTTTGAAGAGCTAAAAAGGGAGTTCATTCAATTAGAGGCCTTAGACATTAATTCACAAGAAGCCCAGAGAAAAACAGGGCCTAGAGAAACCGTTTGTTCAAAGCGTCACGGTCCCTAGTTCCTGGAGTAGCAGAGCGTGTGATGAGGAGTCACCTACAGTGCGTCACAGACTCCGAACCTGAGATGGAAATTGGCCACCGGGGCCAACACAGAGTGCCACCAGAGGATGGGTGAAATTACCTGTCTAAGGGAAAAGATAACTTCCAACAGGAAGGAAACATGGTGCCACCTGCTTACATTCCACAATTTTCTGATTTGCTTCTCTCAGATTTCCTTTTCCCTCGGGGGTTTCCTCAAATCAATAATCAAGGCTCACACTTTTCTAAGTCCCTTTGGTACCAATGGGTCTGCATCTGTGTTACGTGTGCTAAAGGTAACACAATCTAGCCTTAAAAGCATACCCCATTCTCCATGCTCTGCCTCCTGCTTCCCTAGCTCTGTCCCACGGCACAAATGCAAACAAATGACGATGTAGGTCATCAAACAGGAAGTGTCCTGGGCCAAATCCCAGGTCACCGCAATCCCTGTTTGGTAGCAGCTTTTTCCCTAAGAGGTGCTTTATGCTCGGTTCTTACATCTGTGCACCGCCATCTCAGATTCTCCTCACTGAAGGTGCACAAGCTTTGCCCAAAAGGGATAGTTTCCTCCATTTTCTTTTACCGTAGGCTATGGGCTGCTTAATGCGGTTTCTCTTCACGTTGTTTGGATCTGGTTACAGCTGGTCTGTTATTTGCCTACTCTTTCTGAAAAACTTACAGTCTGTTTGAGTCATGTGCACCTGCGACTCTCCTAGTAGGTTTATCTTCCTGTGAGGGCAACAGTAATTTGCTACCATTACTCACGGTTATTACTGAGAGCTGATTATGGACCAGAACTGTGCTAGCCCCGTACATAGCCTGGCTGCTTTTCCCAGAAGTGGAGTCATATACAAAGCAGAATAGCCATCGTATAAAAGCTAAAGAATAGACTGGCCTGCACAGGCCTTGCTCCTTGAGGTTCAGAAGTAGATCTCAAGCAGCAAAGCTTTGTCCTCCCCACTAAACTTAGTTACAGTTACAGCCAAGATGTTAAGACAGGGCTTGTGTCTCTTGGCAGTTTTACAGCAGTTTTTTTTTGTTTTGTTTTGTTTTTTGTTTTCTATTGCTTACCAATACGAGAAAGGAAAAGAATCTTTTGTTTTCTGTACATATTATCCACACATGTCCATCCTGTCTGCCCACTGTACTGTAAGTACCATCCTCCTTGGATCTTCTACCACAACTAATACAACTTTATAACAGAAACTATCCAACTGCATTTCAAATAAAGATATTTTATCCTTTCAAAAACTAAAGAGCCAGGCATAGTGGCACATGCCCATAAACCCAGTATTAGAGAGTGGGGGGGGGGGGGGGAGAGACAAATTCAAAGCCAACCTAGGCTATGTAGCAAGACTCTGTCTCAAAAGAAAACAAAAACCTCTAAAATAACAGACAACATCTGCCCCTATCAATGAAGGACGTGCACAGGCCTTGGGATGATGAAATCCCAGAGACTGGGCTATGAAGGCCTGGTTGGCAGGGAGGTCTCTAGAGACTCATGGGGTTATCAGGTGTTGAGTGGTTCCCGAAAATCAATCTTACAACTTCATTTTGCTTGTAACAAGAGCCCAGTGACCCTTCATTAAAGGGAAAAAACCTTGTAAGCTGACAGCTTAAGGTATTCAGGGCTCTCTAGAACTTGGCCTTGGCCAACACGGCATTGTGTCCTGCCATGATCTCCTCAGAGAAGAAGAGCTCAGGAGCCGGACTCAATGGACAGGCTGAGTGCCAGCTCTAGTCCTCATGAACTCCAGGAGCTGGTTCAATTGTTTCCTCATCCTAAGAACCTTGGTGATTGTGCTGCTGGCTAAGGACACTCAGGGCGCTTACAAGACAGTACCTGGAACCTGGTCATATGCAATACTAGTTGCTATATTACTAGTACGGCAGAATAAAATAAAGTCAAACTCTATAGTTACCAAGAATCTTTGTTTTCTGAATGACTGTATTTGCATATACAGGCTCTCGGTCCCAGAACACGTGTTCCCAGTTTTCACTTCTGTCCAAATCTAACACGCTCTTTAGGTTCATATCAATACTTACTTCTCCTTGAGGACTTTTCTAACCATCACAGCCTCATTTACCTCTAGGCAGCAAAAGCACATTGCCCATTTACTCTAACGCTGGTTAGACCCACACCTCTTCTCCCTCCATTTGAGACACATAAGCCAAAGGGGTGCAAGTCTGCATCTTAACATAATCTTTGGCATCTCTCAATCCCACTCAATGGTCTAAAAGGAATCCATCCACATTTGCATACTAGCTTAGGTCAGCAGGGCTTATCAAACAGGAACTATGTTCCTCCAGTCTCAAGAAAGCGCTATTCCCTATTTCAGAGCTAATATTTCATCTCTCCTCGGTCCACTGTCTCCTAGTGACTGGCTTCTCTCCTTTGCCTTGCCACTGGCTTCACCCCACCTTTGTCCACTGGAGAGTTTCATTTCTGCCCACAACCAACTAAAGACCCCCAGTGCCTCAAAAGCTTTACTTAACCCTTCTGCTCCAAGTTCAGCGGTACATTTAAGCCTCATCTCCTGGGTGTGCCTGTAAGTAAGCACTTTGTTGACGCTAATCTGTTGTCTGACCCACAACTCACTCCTCCGTCTCCAGAGTGTTTCTGAAGGTCACAGTGACCTCTTCTTGACCTCCTATGAATCTTGTGGCATTTGGCCTCACTCCCTGACACTATCCCTCTTTTCAGTTCCATGACCCCTCTCCCCTGGCTCCTTCCCCTCCAGCCAAGTCTGCTGCGTCGACCCCAGTGTGTTCTGTGTGATTGTATTCCACAGCATCCTTTTTTCTACATCCCTCCAATTGCTAGCGATGCCCAGAGTACAAGACTCTGCCTAATAACCTCAACGAGTACCATGTTCTCTAAGGAATTCATCTACTAGTGTGGTTCCAACTCACATCCAAAGAACACCATCTGCATGTTCCACTCTGGCTCACAGGGGCTTTCACTCAGGCTCTTAGCTCTAGGGGACTATGAGCTATCTTTGCTTAAATCACCTTATATTCAACATCCAGAACTACATCACCTGTCCTGCAAAAAGGTACTTTTCCCTTCCTGGACTTCCTATAGATAATCTAAGAGATATCTGGGTCTGGAGGTGTATGTAGCTCAGTGGTCTAATGTATACTCAGCATGTGCCAGCATCTGGGTCCAATCCCCAGCCCCCCCCCCCCCCCCCCCTCTCTCTCACACACACACACACACACACACACACACACACACACACACACACACACACACACACACCAGGTGTCCACATTGATTCCAAGGCTTCCCTCAACCCTGCCAACCCAAGAATAAACTCAGAAAACTTTCCTTTGTAACAAACTTCAACCTATTCCTGCTCATACTTACTGCTAAAGTCACTGACACTCACCTGTGACATTCACTCTTCATTTAAACAATACCCTTTGTGACATATTGGTCATTTACACAAAATCACAATAGAGTCCCCTATCCATAAAGTTAGATAATTCTAATGGATTCTCCCTCTATCATTTTCCAGCACAAACTCTGCTCTCTGCTCATAGGCTGGCACAGGCTACTTGCATCCCACATTTGCATCTGGCACACGGCAGGCACTCCGTACTATTAGGTCAGGCAACCACACAATGTTCTATTCCAACAATAAACCTTTCAAAAAGACCAAGAACACTAAAATGATGTAAATATATGATTTTTAAAAGCCTATCTATTAACTACTGACCAACTATTGGTTTTATCTTGTCAGGCGATTTAACAATCAGTGTATAAAAAAACCCATATTCAAAACTAACAGTATTGTCAGGTATACAAGAGGCTAAGGCACGAGGACTGAGTCTGGGCCATCTTGGGCTGCAAAGTGAGAAAGTATCTGAAAATATTACCACCACTGCTACTATTAATAACACAGAAGCTACTTAATGGGAAATACATAAATCAAAATTGCATTTTATTTGGTGTAATTTGTGTACTCTAAAACAAGTAACTTTATCTTCAATGTTTGTATATAGCTTACATGAATTTATAATAGCATTTAGAAATGTTAGATATTTCTATCCAGAATTCATTAATACAGCAAAACAAGACTATTATAAGAAATTAATCAATGACCTATCACTAAAAGTGCTAGTTCATTAAATGTGTGACCTTGTTTTTCATATCCACACTGAAAAACTATATACATAAGAAATTACATACACACACAAGAAAAATTAATCTACTAAAAGTAATTTTGCTCATTTTCATTTGTTCTACATAAAGTGAAGTGTTAGATAATGACAAAAAATTCAAACCTTGCTGGGAGATGTCTTTTTGTACATTGTGAATATATGTTGTTCCCACTGGTTAATAAATAAGCTCCTCTGGCTTATGGCAAGGCAGCTTAGAGGCAGGCGGGAAGCCCAAGGAGTGAGACAGGAAAGAAAAAGGCAGAGTCTAAAGAGACACCAGCCTGCCGCCCTATGGACAACATGCCAGCAGACCAGTAACTCACAGAACACATGGCAAACATAGATTAATAGAAACGGGTTAATTTGAGATATAAGAGCTAGCTAGCAAGAGGCCTGCCATAGACCATACAGTTTGTAAATAATATTAAGCCTCTGAGTGATTATTTTATAAGCAGCTGCCGGACCACAGGACAGGGCACGGCTGGAGAAAACTTTCAACTACAAACCCTCCCACAGCTGCAAATTGCATTTGGATATAGCCTTTTTTTAAAGAATTATATTTTTGGTTCTGTGTGTGTCTGAGTATAGATGTGTGCATGTGAGTGCAGGTGCTGCTGGCGGCCAGAAGAGGGCACTGATCTGCTGGAGCTGGAGTTACAGGCAGTGGTGAGCTGGTCCGTTTCCCTCCCCTCACTCCCCTTAGCTCCCTTATCCCAAAATGCAATTAAACTCTTCAAGATTTTAATTAAGGAATTAAAACAATTGTAATCCTTAAAGAATTACACTCCCTCTTGGTAGAGCCTCCAAAATAGCAAGCATATACTGTGACAGCCACATGAACTCTTGAATCCATGCTTTTCCTCAAGCTCTTCGCCCACCTGAGAAGCCAGCTCCTCTCTAAACCATCTTATATTTCCCATCATCCATTCAACAGCTATGCTTCCCCCACCCATCCAGCAAGGTGACTACTTCTCTCTCCACTATCATGATTATCTGACTTTCTAAGTCCAGTAACATCACATGACCTTACAAAAACAATCAGTTAACTAAGGCAGAGAGTTAAGGAGAAAAGCTTTTCAATAGAGAGGAACAGAATAAAGAAAAGGAAAAACACGTGTGGAGCTGGATTGGGACACTTGACAGGAAGGAAGATTTTCCCTTTTCCATGTGACACATACTGGTTTGACATCGAAGCAACTCATTTTTATTGTTTGCATAAAATCAGGACAATGGGAAGAATGGCAAACAACAGACACAAGAACACAAGTTTTAAATCAGTCTCTATGCCAGCAAACCCTGCCTTGGAGATTTGGTTAGGTCTCTCCCCTACTTTCTTCAGCTTTTAGTACCTCAAGTCCCCAAAGTCCAGGCTTAAATCTGACTAGTTTCTCGAGTCTTGTGGGAAAAGAAACAGGCAGGTATGAGTGGATGGTAGCTAGGAGTCTCAAAAGCACCAATGTTAACCATGGGTGTTCTGGCTCTCCAAGAAACACACCATAAACAGCACCTTAGCTTTGCAGCCCATCCCTGACATGAAGCCAAACAGTGCCATTTTTATACCAATGCTCTGCAGATGCTTCTCTCTGTTTACCTGTATTTCATATTAGGCAGATCTGAAAATGGTGATTTGGTTTTTTTTTGTTGTTTTTTTTTGTTTGTTTGTTTTAATTCTAACTTCTCTTTCTTGTGACACTTAAAGGAGACAGCACGGTGCAATGACAGCTCTTTCTTCAGGGACATCCATCCTTGGGTCACAAGTCACCAAGTCTGCGGTGTTTGAGTTACAGCTTGTAGCAGTTCTACACAACCAGAGCACCAAATGTCCACGGCGTGTGGCGTTTGCTTTCAGTCTGCCTGAACTGAAGACAGATGGCAGGCTGCAAAGCAGCCTCCTCCCATGAGAGCTGTCTGCACTGTGGGTCTGCTTGAGCAACTGTCCTTCCTTTGCTTTAGTGATTAGTTCCAAACTGTAGGGCCATCGAGCCTGTCAAGCTTCCCTTGCACCTTCCCCAAGTCATCCAGAGCTGTGTGGGGCTGACATCACCAAGAACAGAGACGGAGGTGGGTGGGGCACGGGGACTAGGGAGGAGAACAGCCCAGGAGTTGGAAATAGTTACAGTAATGAATGTGGAGAGTGAGAACGCAACTAGATGTGGGAGTCTGGAGTCCCGAGAAGTCAGGAAGGAAGGGAAATTTGGGGAGTTATCAGCTGCAGCCGGTATTTAAAGCTATGGGGCTATGTGAAGGCACAGCAGTGGGCCTGCCAAGGGGACTGAGAAGGAAGGGCCACTGAGGCAGGAGGGAAATGATGGTGCTGGCGTGCTGACAACAGACTGGGCATCTGAGAGCTCAATTCATAGATCCGAGGTACCTGGCACTCCCGAGGTACCTGGCACTCGGTAACCGCGGCTACAGCAAGCTAAGATACAAAATTCATTTTCCTGGCTCGTATGGCGTCTGCGGCTAGGTAAACTTTGGGCAGAGGCCACTACACCCAGCAGGATTTAGTGCAGTTTTCTAGAAAAGTAAAAATTTTAAAATACTACTGTTTACTTTACAACCTCTGAAGGAGTGATTTAAATGAGAGTACAACTTTTCAACCAGAGTGCTACTGACATGCTAGACCAGAAAAATCAGCAAAGATAGCTACGCTATACATTATGAGTATTTTTTCCCCAGCAATTCTGGTATCTCTCCCTTTCAAAAGCCAAATAGCACATACCCTCACTTCCCCATTATGAAAACCAAAATTATCTCCAGCAATTACATAATCACATGCAGTTAGAATCGCTAAGTTGGTACAACTGCCAACAAAAACCAACTCCAAAGTTATACATTAAGCATTTTTGCTACCAAGTAATCCCACTAACTTTAGTAGGTCCACGGTATGTGAATGCATCCTATTCTCCAAGCTTGGTGGATACTAATTGTATGCAGTATTCAGAATAGTGAAAGCAAGCAGTTAGCTCAAACTGTCAACACACGTGCATGCACACATACATACACACCCCTTAAATTTTGTTTAAAAAATACCATAATGAAACCTAATTCTTCAAAAGCTATTTTTAAAAAAGCATTATCCGGTTTTGTTTTTTGTTTGTTTTCAGTGTGAAAGACTACCAGGTCTACCTTTTTCGCACATCCATTTTTGTATCATTTCAGCACTATCCATAACAGGCAAGAGGTGGGAGAAGTCTGAGTCTCCAGCCAATGAGCAGGCAAACAGAATGCGGCACAATGGAATGTCTTCAGTCTCAAAAGGAAGAGGGTCTCATCTCACTGTAGCATGGATGAACGTTGAGGACACTATACTAAGTGAAATAAGCCCGTCATCAAAGACAAACACTGATGGCTGAAAAGATGCTCAGAAGTTAAGAGCACTGGCTGCTCCTGGGGACGAGCAGGACTTCCCAGTACTCACAGGGTGGCTCACAAATGTCTATAATCTCAGTTCTCGGGAATCCAAAACTGTCTTCTGGCCTCCATGTAATGTACTTACACATGTAATGTGTAAGTACACATGTAATGTACTTACACACATGCAAACCAAACACCCATACACATGAGAAAAAAGAGCCAAATGCTGTATGATTCTGCTCCTATGAAGTATGTAGAATAGCAGAATCCATAAGAAGGAGAGCAAATGGTGGCTCTAGAGCTTGAAGGGAAGGGAAAAATGGGGCCTTGCCAATGGACTTAAGAGTTCCAGTCTCACAAAATGAAAGGTTGTGGATACCGGTTGCCCAGTAGTACAAACCTACTCCATATTAATGAACTGCATAGTCAGAGATGGCAAATTACATGTTACATATGTACTTTTTAACCTCAGCTAGTGAGAGAAAAAAAAAAAAAAAGTGTTGGCTCCACAGTCAGATCATCTGGATTTTAATACCAGCAGGCTGCCCAGAGAGACACCTGGCTATAGTAGTGTTATTGTAAGCATCAATAGCCAGTTTTAAACCAGAGTTATCCAACCAGCAGCCCATGAGCTGTATGGACTCCAGGATGGCTATAAATACAGCCTGATGCAAATATCATGCACTTACTTAAAACATTATGAGATTTGTTTTGTTTTATTTGTTTTTCAAGATAGGGTTTCTCTCTGTAGCTTTGCACCTTTCCTGGAACTCACTCTGTAGACCAGGCTGGCCTCAAACTCACAGACTGCCTCTGCCTCCCTAGTGCTGGGATTAAAGACATGTGCCACCACTGCCCAAATACATTATGAGATTTTTTGATGATGTCTTTGGAACTTGATTCCATGGTTCTTGAGTGTGAACTCTGTAACTCTCCAAGTTGCACTGCATCATCACACAAAGTATATATGCTCTTCTTCTTTGGGTGGATGACATGGCTCCACTTGCTGATGTATGGTGTCACTGAGGAGATGGCTTCTTAGTGCCATTAAGAGGCACGGTTAAATACATGTATACAAAGCAGTAAAAAGTTATGTTAAAGTGATTTTCTTTGTCTACTGTCAGCATATCTGGTTAATTACTTGGGGTGCCCTGGAGATGGTAGGCAAAAATCAAGGTCTCATAAAATTAATATTAGACGATGCAATCACTGCCCCAAACTCACATTCAATGAAGCTTCACTGCAGAGTACATCAAGAAAACGTATGGCCAAAAGCATTAAAAATGGGCAACATCTGCCAGGCTCTGGTGGTGCATGCCTTTAATCCCAGCACTCAGGAGGCAGAGGCCAGGTGCATCTCTGAGTTTGAGGCCAGCCTGGTCTACAGAGCAAGTTCCAGGATAGCCAGAGCTACACAGAGAAGCCCTGTCTCAAAAATCCAAAAACAAAACAAAACAAAAAAATGGGTAACATCATACAAATTGTTATCAAGACTGTGAATTTTATAAGGGACAAGAGATTAAATCATCATCAATTACAGGAATTCCTTAAAACTGTCCATCCAGGCTCTTTTTAGCAAAAGAAACAAAGGAAAGAAAGGTCTAGGCAACATCACTACTTTTCAGGAATAAGATGGCTAAGTCAAAGTCAAATATTAAAAAGACTTTATGATTCTCAACACGTCATCACATTGCTTGTAGTTATCAAAACAAAAGTTATGCCAGAACTTGACAACAAAATCGAACTTATAGACAGCATTTTTAGTGGCTTTCACCACTCACTTAAATGAGCTAAATGTGTTTCTTTGAGGTAAAACCCAATGTTTCAAGCTGCAAATATGGCAAACTCAGATTAAGGCAAACAATTTCACACATCTTGACACAATGGCTAAATACTGTCTTATGAACAAAATATGCGGCCTTGCTTCTCAATTTGACACAGAATTTAAAAACAGATTTCAGGATTTCCATGAAAACAGTATTTTGGTATATTCATGACTCCATTTTCAGTGACACAAATCTATGTTACCTGCCAACTTAGGAATGGAATGCATAAACCTGCAATCTAACATTCAATTTAAAGAAAAAAACTGTGATCACATGCTTTCCCAGACTTTTTTCAGGTCCTATCTTTAAAGAGATAAACATCATGAATTATTGGCAGCACCTAGATTTGTGGGTAACTACTTTACAATTTTTTTTAGATTTATTTATTGTGAGTGTATACATGTTTGGCCTGCCTGTATGTAAGTGCACCATGTGTGTGCCTGGTGCCCGAGCAGGTCAGAGGAGGATGTCGGTTCCCCTGGAACTAGAGTTCTCAATGGTTGCTAGGACCAAACTCCAGTCCTCGGCAAGGGCAAAGTGTTCCTAACCGTTGAGCCACTATTTTCAACAAAGCACACCGAGCATAAAATCGGAACCAGACAACCTGTAAGCATTTGAGAGCCTCCTGAGAACCAGAACTGTTTCCATCAAACCAGACACTGATGCGCTCACTCGGTTTCCAAATGCATTATCAAATGACCCACTAGTTCTGTTACTTTTATAACTCTATATTACATTTATGATTTTTTTTAATCAACAGTTTGTTACTTAGATATGTTCATTTTCTTTACTAGTGATCACAAACGGGGCCTGTTCGATGACCTTAAAAGACCCTCTGGAGGCACTGCATGGTTAGGATCACTATGTGGGGGCCGTTTTGCTTCTCTGTAGTAGCAAATGTCACACAAACTGTACAAACTTGTTCTCATGAACTTTCATTATTGCTTGTGGATTTAATGTGTGGCACAGTTCTTCTCTGTCTAGTGTGACTGAGGAGCCAAAAGGTCGGCGGCCTCCCTAGTCGAAGTGTAAAGCCATTCCTGAGTCTGGGGGTTGGGCACGTTCTTTTCACTGCAGCTTCCTTTGGAACAGGCAAGGGATGGGCGCAACCCAGGGCTTCAGCAGATGAGTATTCAAGTCAGTGCACGTGTGCAGGTGCCATGACCGGAGAAATGAGAGCAAATAGAAAGTGTAACGGAGAGAGAAGAGGCAGTCTCTCAAAAACCACTCCACCAACTGAGTATCATCACGTGTAAGAACGGAACTTCCCCTTAGACACAGGACCTCTCCTGCACATTTATAAAGTTATAAAGTTGTTCGTGTGGGGCAGGAGAGATGGCTTCGTCAGTAAAGTGTTCAAGCACAAGGGCCTGAGTTTGACTCCCAGAACGCATGTAAAAAACTCCAAGTAGCAGCACACTGGGAAAACACAGACAGCAGGATCCCCAGGCTCAGTGGCAGTCAATACAGACTATTTAGTGAGCTCTGGATCAATGAGAGACCCCATCTCAAAACAAAGCTCAACAGCTCCTGACACCTGAAGTCGGCCTCTGTCCTCCACATGTGCCCACAGACACATGCACCTGCACACACACATACAGAAAATAGATTTTAAATGTTCTGATGTATTTGTATGTGTATAAATCTAGACATTTTCTCCATAAATGACCAATAATCCACTCTACATGTTACTGTATTTACTGGAAGAAAACCCCAAGCCAAGTAGCAGAGATTTTCTGAGGTCTGACCTGCATGGGATTAATCTTCACTGAGCGCTCAAAGCACTCCACACATTCCCGAAACTCCTTGTTCCGAAGATGGAGGAGGGCTTTGGAGCGCTGGGCACGCGCACTGCGGTGTCGCGACAGCTCCCAGGCCTTGTCATAGCAGGAGTGGTCTTGCAGGACATCTCCAAGCAAGCAATACAAGCTTGGCGTTTCCTTCTTCTCCAGTTCTCGCCGAAGGATCTCTTCTGCCTGGGAACAACAACAAAAAACAGCAAAATCACTTAATTGTGACTAACCACTATTTTTAGCACATGCACAACTTTTATCTCATAGTCTGTGTATTCTCAATTATTTGCTCATTTCATGACTCAAGAGCACAGGCTGCCTGAGAAAGGCCCGAGGGAAAACAAATATGGCCCCAGTGAAAAGGAACCAGGAGAGGAGGGCCTGCTCTAAGGCCCCGGGATCCCCAGGCACTGGGGAGCCTCCTGCCTGTCAGGAGGGTCATTCCACCAGTCCACGACGTTCCCTGCTTTGCTTGGCCCCACTGCTGCTGTTAGAGAAGTGTCCTTACCTCCCCTCACCCACAGCATTATTGGTTTGTAAGTGTTCTGTATTTAAGTTGTCGAAGAGCAGGCACAGGGCAGTCCCAAAGGAGACAACACACTAAGTAGAAAGGACAGAGAACTGGGGGCTGGAGAGATGGCTCAGAGGTCCTGAGTTCAATTCCCAGCAACCACATGGTGGCTCACAACCATCTGTAATGAGATCTGGTGCCCTCCTCTGGCCTGCAGGCATTCATGCAGACAGAACATTGTATACACAATAAATAAATCTTTAAAAAAAAAAAAGGACAGAGAACTGAGGTAGAAGCCCGGTTCTAAGGAGGCAGAGAGAGTGGGCACTGGTCACTGGACGGGCTCCAAAAAGCTGGCAGTTCTTTAGAACCAAAGGTCTCGGAGTCCTAATGGTAAGCTCCAAGGCCTGGAGTTGGAACTGCCAACGGTTAAGGAATCCTGACTCCCTAGGCCTAGACAAGAGCTGCAGAGCCGGGGGGCCTGGTCCTTGAGGCTTCACCTGGAGCCATAGCTCTAGCAGGTACACCTGCTGCTGCTCACACCTGTCTACCTGATCACTGCTGGTAAACGCTCAACAGCTGCTGAAGACCATCACTTAACCAAGTTCTCCTTGTTTACCCGTGACTTCTGTCCAGGTGGAGCAAAAGGTATCCGGCCTGATTGGTAACACCAACACCAGGCAGGCACATGTGGTTCCAGACAGTCAGCCCATTAGTTCCGGAACTTAAAGATTCATGTCCATAATGCAAGGCCAACTGATCATGCAACCTAATTCTGTGCTTATTACTACTACATATCCTCAACTTACCTCACCCATGTCTGCCATCCTGTTTCGAATAAATCGGCAAGCTCAAAGTCTGTATATTAGATTTAATTTAAGTTAAACGTATCTGTAATTACTAAGCTGTCTAATTTTGTGAACTCTTTTAAACAAGGGATGCACTTCTGAAAGTGTCTTAGGATGCTGGCACTTTTGCATTTGTGATATAGTACAGGTAATTTATAGACTGTCAAGCCTACTCTGGACATGGAATCAAAATTTATTAAACAGTTTCCAAGGGAAAATAATTCTAAGTCCCTGAAAGCCAAAACAAACATGAACTTTTATAATTCAATGTTTTAGAATATAAGTCCTCTATTCACAAATAATATATTGGTTAATAACGTATCTGACCAAAATTCTGTGACCCATAAAGACAAACATTTAACCAAAACTTGGAATGATAGTGGCTTTGGTGAAATAAGCTTATAGTGTAGTTCAAAGCATTTCTCTTGACAGGACGGCAATTAAACTTTGTGCCACACCATTCCAGAAATTCCAAAGCTGACTCACTTAAAATTCCTTTCTGTTATACCCTGTTATATTGGAGTCTGTGGTCTGCAATAAACATCATAGTCACTTGGAATAGATGTGATTGTAGGCACTGTCTCCCTGGAAATCTATGACCTCCATGACGCCTGGCGAAGAAAGAATTCTGGGATTGCCACCTTGGTGCCTCAGACTAAATCACCTACAAGCGCAGACACTATGAAGGAACACTAGCAAGAGGTAGGTCAGCTGCTTCCAAATTCACTAGACAGTGGAGGGAAAGAAAATAACCCTGGATGTTCTCATGCTCAAGGTGGAGAACCAGGGAATTTCTGATGACATCAGAGGGCCTGCCGTCCTTGTCACTGTCCGGCTGATGCCTCCTGCAAGACTACTGATGCACTGGGAGGGCAGACTGAGGCTCATTAGTTCTGTGTAAAAGTCTAATCAAATATGGTTTACTCTATTATTTTTATTTTCTCAATGGACTTTTAACTACATATCATTTTTTTTAATCTTTAGCAAGTGCTCTGGGTGGGCAAAAATAACACTGAGTGCCTTTCAAAGCTGGGAGCTTCTCCTGGATGCTAGGTGGGAGGCCTGGGCTGCCATGTAAGCAGTCGAACTGTCCCCTCAGCTAATTCATGAGCTGAGGAAAACACTCCAGGTGCTCTCCAGCTCTCCTAGTATGCAGCACTTCTGTGGCGTGAGTGCCCCAAGCCCATGAAGCACCCATTTCATCACCACCTGACTGTAACTGCTGAGAAATCCAAAAGCCAGTTACTCCATCACCAGCAGGAGCAGAAGAGGCCAATGATCATGAAAGACCAGACTCAAGACCTTTTGGATTCATCAAAGAACAGAAATCCCCCAACTTCATTTGAGCCCTATTCGAGCAGAGGCAACAGTTCTCTCTATTCAAGATTGATCCTATTTCACCTTAAGATACTTTGACGGACACCTCCACCATTCTATTGGTCACAGCATCTAGACATAAATTCACATTCAGAAGGCACTGAACGATTTTAATTTATACAGAGAAAACCTTGGGATCATAACTGAAATCAGGCTGAGCCCCTAGAAGAGTTCTGATTCACAATGCTAATTCAAACAGCTGGGGATGGTTCTAAATAATGTGCTCCACTACATGACTAAACTTGGACTCAAATGTGGCCAAAAGCTAAGCAAAGTTGAGATACCAGAAATTCCTCCTGTAATGTGAAGGAATCCAACATTCCGAGTGGAGAGATTTGCTGATTTATTGTTTGCAACCTGCTCACCCACCCCAACTTCGTCATCCAGAGGACCTAAGGGTTGCTCCCTTCATCTTGGCTTTGAGAAACACAGTGCACATGGGAGAAGCAGCATCCTTGAAAAGGACTGTTACAAATGTGCCGTGTCATGGGGGAAAGCTGGGGAGGACTTCTGCTGTCAGAGCTCTCGGATTACAACGGAGATGGTGAGACCCAAGGCCACAGAGACCTGCCAAGTACACAGGAAGCAAAACGGGCAAGGCGACTGGCAGCAGGCACAGCCAGCCAAAGTCATGCTCGAGCAGCTGGACCAACATGGGTTCTAAGTGGTGGCTGACCGGTCACAACCAAAGCTCTACGTAACCCTTGAAAAAGTATCTGAGTTTCTACTCAGGATGCTATCTCTCACCCAGGTCCTATCCCTGAATTATCTTCAAACACAGTCTCTTAAACACCATAAAGGAGGACAATTATCACTTAGAAAGGACCATGTGATAATGTACCAAGTGCATAACAAAATTCTTTTCTTCTTTCCCACCCCTCCCCCTTTGGTTTTTCGAGACAGGGTTTCTCTATGTAGCTTTGGAGCCTGTCCTGGAACTCACTCTGTAGACCAACCTGGCCTCGAACTCACAGAGATCTACCTGCCTCAGCCTCCTGAGTGCTGGGATTAAATGTGTGCACCACCACCTCCTAGCAAAATTCTTTTATTCTGTTCAGCTGTTAAGAAGTAAACGTAGCCATTACTAGGTATTTGTAGCCTGGCAATATCTCCTCTTTCAGACTTAGTTTTTGGTTAATGCTAATCCTTTGGAACTTAAAGAACTTGTAGGAGTCAGTCCATTCCAGAGTAAGGCTAGTAAGTATCCGAACCCACTAGAGATTACTTCTCTAGTTCCTGAACAGACAGCAAGCTAGATATACTGAGTAGCCAGCAGAACCCCTCAGGGGTGTGACTCCAGCAAAGACAGCAAAGCAATGGTCCCTGCGGCTTCACCTTTCCATTTAAAGAAATAAACCCGGTAGCACTGCATGTCTACAAAGGCCACAGAGTGCTCTGTCTAAACTTCAGAGGTGCTAAAAATGTGTAGAGTACAGTTAACCCCTCTATTTAAACTAAGAACCTGCACAGGTCCTGGAAAGCACCATGAATTATTATAAATAATATAGAGTGGTACTGATTATAGCTACTGTCCAGGACACGATCTCTTTTCTGAAGCCCTGTCCTTCTCTCTATCTATCTGATGGCTACATACTGTCAGATCAGAGCACAGTGAAAGTACACTTGTCCTAGCCTGCCTGAGAATGACATGAACTTCAGGCTTTGATTGTCTCACCAGCCCATCAGACCTCATCAGTCACCGGCCCTGATGATAATATACTGATAGAATTCACGAAACCAAGATAAGAAATTGTGTCAATGTCAACCAAAAACCAACTGAAAATCAACTGCTGTATGCCATGGATTATTATGAGAAATTGTGTCAATATCAACTAAAAACCAACTGAAAAATCAACTGCTTTACACCATAGCTTATTATGCTCAACTTATAAAAAGTTTCTTCATAATTTACCCCCAAGGAATTTACTATTACCTAAAACAAGTAGTTATGGTTTTAATCTAAAATGTTGCATATGAGCTCTTGTTTTTAACACTTGTCCCGGCTATAAGCACTATCTTGGAACCTTTACCAACAGGCCTTTGAAGGGGACTGTTCACCTGGAACAGCTTGCCCCAGCTGACAAAGCCCCATTCCTGCCTCCCGCAAGGCCCGCCCTCTCAGAGAAACCAGCAAAGGCCTAGTTCCAAGGTGGCGGCCCAAGACTCCGCCCAAAAGCTTACCATAGCAAGGACCCACCTTAGGGCACGTCATCGTCCTGTGCCCCACAGGGTATTTAAAGCGCCCCCTTTAGAATGGCCGTGTGATTTCTCTCCTGCTCCCTTTCCAGAGAGTCACCGGGAATGCTTTGCTCACATTAAACCTTTACTTTTTAGTGTGACTTATTGCATCGGTGGAAATACCTACTACTGGGAGACAAACAAAAAAAAAAACTATCAGGGATACCCACCTGATGTGGGCATCATTCCGCTTCCTGGTGAAGCACTTCTGCCTCTGCCACACCCCACACTGCACCAAGCCACACCCCACACAGCCTCAGGCTCTGTTATGCCTCCACCAGATCCCTCTGAAATCAAATGAAAGTCCATTTTCCCTCCCTCAAGTTGCTTCTGTTGGGTTCTGTGGTCACAACACCAAGTCATTAAGATACAAGGCTTGTGAAATAAATGCTTATTCTTACATGCTCTAAACTCCAATAAAGAAATGGTTGGAAGCTTCCCTATGTCTGAACTCTCCTTTAACTGGGTAAGATCATCCACAAAGCATCTGCTAGTAGTTTGCTGTCTTCCAGATAACCAAACCCCCAAGTCAAAGGGCTGAACCCTTACTTGGGCACTGACGTCCTGTCGACGTGCTTAACCCAGCAATGGGGTTCCCTAAGGCCCCCTTTGCTTCCGTTTCCATGTTAGAATTGGCTACTGGGGAACAGCCTCGGATGCCAACAAGGTCATGGGCAAATGCAGTGCCAAACAAGCCCCAGGGCAGCACGGAGAGCCCAGCTGGCCCTTGCCGTGTGCGTGTGTGCGTGTGTGCGTGTGTGTGTGTGTGTGTGTGTGTGTGTGTGTGTGTGTGTGTGTGGTCTTTCCAGCTGTGAGCCCTGCTGATCAAAGCAACTCCAGGCCCTCTGTGAGAATGTCCCATTGAGCTCCCAGAGATTTCCACAGACCTCTGTTCGAGCTCCCCTTAATGTTTCAGAGGAGGAGTAGCTGGCTTCTCCGACTCCCCTTCAATGTTCGACTTATCTCCTGGTGTCACGGCTCACACCCACTGCTGAAAGACTGGTCCCCGATCCTCTGCCTCCCTCCTCACAACTTAATCTTCCTGGGACTTCCATATGCACTCAAGCCCTCGCTCCAGGAATCCCTCATTCCCAAGAGGATTGAAAGCATCTACTACCTCCCTCCATAGATAAAGCCAGCCGGGGTCCAACCTTGCTGACATTCTTACTTTTACATCATCGTCACCTTGTACCCTCCCATTAAATGGTGACACATAGGTTATTTTCAGTCAGTTTATCAGTGGGTAAATGCATTGCCTCCATCCCTATCATAATTCAGGGACACAGACAGATATTAACCATGTGAGACAGAGGTAAAACTTAATCTCTCTTCAGGCTTAATACTACTCCAGAGATTGACAACAGCAAAGGAAAACAAAAGAAAAGAAAGAAGAAGAAAAGTGGCAAGAACATCTGAAAATCCGCCACAAGCAGCCAGGAGAGAGAACCAGCTATTCTAGCGCTCTCCGAGCTACCGAGTGCACACACACAATACAAAGCACACTCACTCGAAAGAAATGGCTGGATCTCGATGATAACAGCCAGCTTCGTGGCACTGTAACCTGGCCGTGCCTATCCCCTCCCTCTCCTCCAACTCTGTAGCATCCCTGAAAACCAACATGCTGGAAACCCCGTCAGAACTGGTCTGGCAGCCACCAGAGGGAGCCCACTGGGTTTGGAGCTTCCTTAAAGCTTTGTTCTCAAATCTGCCTCACTGATGAAGGCTGGAGAGCCCACCTGCATCTCATCCAACTCCCAGCTTGTTCAGGAAAAATTCCCAAAAACAACTTGAGATAACTGATCAATTTCACAGCTGCATGAGGTGGTGAATAACAAACAGTGACCATAAAATTGAAGAAAAGATGTGACGTAAAAAATGATTGATATAAACCTATATTATCAGTGATTAAGTATAAGGGAACTAAATTCTCCAACCAAGGGCAGAAACTAACAAAAAGAAGAAAAACTATCCAACTAAGAAGTCATCTACAGGAGACACACTTTAGATCTGAGCACACTAATAGGTAGAAAGGAAAAGGGTCTAGAGGGAATGATTAGTAACCAAGACAGCTAGGGTAGCTACGCTAATCAGACAAAATAGTCCTCCAGAAAAAAATGTTAATGGTGGTGGGGGGGATCACTTTTGTGATAAACTGTTCATTCCATCAAGAAGATGTAACAGTTATAAATGTGTGTGCCTACAACAAATTCCCAAATTACACAAGGCGGAAGCCAACAGTACTAGCAACAGAAATAGGCAATGTAGCAATGATGTGCGGAGGCTTCAGGCCTAGCTTGCAATAATGGACAGAACACTACACAGTAGACAGAAACGGAAGACGTGAGTAATGCTGTCAACTGACTGACGGAAAGACACCTAAAGGATACCCCAACCAAGGAGCAGAATATGCACCCTTCTCAGAGTGTACATCCATTCTCCAGGCTGTACTAAACGGTGCCTCACTACCCAAGCCCAGCAAATCTCCAAGGCCTGCAGTCATGCAGTGAACGGACTAAGGGAATCACAAACATGTGGAAGTTAAACACACTCCTGAGCAGCCATGAGTCAACGAGGAATCACAGGAAAACTAAAAGCACCTTGAGATGAGGCGAGACAGACATTCCAGAACTTACAGACATGGCGGAAGATGCGCAGAGGAAAATTTATGGCTCTAGATGCCTATGCTGAGAAAGAAAAAACACCCATCAATAACTTCATCTTCTATCCTAAACATCAAAAAAAAAAAAAAAAAAAAAAGAGCAAGCTAATCCCAAAGCATGTAGACAGAAGGTAATAACAAAGATCAGGCAGAAGACAGAAAAACACCAAACAAAAGGACAGTTCTGAAGACGCAAATCACTAAAATTAGAAATGAGGGGCTGGGGAGGTGGTTGAAGCTGGTAAAGCATTTGACATACAAGCGTGTTGACCAGAGTTCAGATCCCCAGAACCAAGTAAAGGACAAGCCACTGTAATCCCAACACTCAGAGGTGGAGCCAGGATCCTTGGAGCAAGGTGGTACTGTAACTAAGCAGTTAGGATCCATGGGCTCCTAGTTGAACAACCCTGCCTTAAAAACAATGTGGAAAGAGACTCACACGCGCGCGCGCGCACACACACACACACACACACATACACACACTCTCTCTCTCTTAAAAAGGTTTAAAAAGAAGCTAGGCGGTGGTGACACATGCCTTTAATCCCAGCACTCAGGAGGCAGAGGCAGGCGGATCTCTGTGAGTTCGAGGCCAGCCTGGTCTACAGAGTGAGTTCCAGGATAGGCTCCAATACTGTTATTAGCCTTACAGAAATACCAAAGCTAGTAAAAGATTCTCTACAGATAGCCCACATTAAAGTAAAATTCAAAGCTCAGAATATCAAATCATAGCCTAACAGTATCTATTTGACCAAAAAACATGACTCTACAAAAACATATTCTCTTTCTGACTACACTGAGTCCAAGACTCGGCGTTTCCAACCTCTGCAAAGGAGACAAAACAAAGAGTAAGCCTGGCCAGGAGGACGGACACAGCGAGGAACGCTCCCCCTGCAGCCTCCCACTCCCAACCCCACAGCTCCCTAAGAAGCAGGAGCATGGTGGGTGGCGGGTGAGTTGTCACGGCAAACTCCATCAGCTGGGGCTGTTTCCGAATCTGGAAGATGGGTGTGGGGGGTCAGAGTGAAGCAGCTTCCTAGAGCAGGGAGGACACCAGTGCAGGGACCCTGCCTAGTCTGCACCTCTTCCCCAGTGAATGCCGTGCATTTTTGTCTTAGAAGTTCATTCTTTCTCCTTGAACTCTGACACCTCCTTCTCCTGCCAACAGACTTCTCTCTCCCCAAGGCAGTGCTCAAAGGCAGCAGACACTCCCTTTCTCTCGATAATCACACTGCATTCTCTATAACTCCCTCCTCCACTTATCCACTAAATCTGCATAACGTACCACTTTAAAAAAGAACGAAAAAGATGCATGCAGTGCCCACTGGGCACCATACACGGCCCCTGCAACATCATTTTGCAGTATCAAAATGTGATTGACCAGCAGTCTCCAGAGTGCGGCTCTCTAGCTAGTTACAAGTTGCTCTTCCCTATAGGAGAACACAAATGGGGGGTGGTTGATGGGGGGGGAGCTGCCACAGGGCCTCACTCTGGAGCCCAGGCTTGCCTCAAACTCATAGCTAGCCTGCCCCTGCCTCAGCCTCCTCAATCCTGAGATGTCACATAGCTCGGATACACATTTTATAGTGATAAAATGATTATTTTTACAATCCCACACAATTAATTTTCTTTTGTTTTTGTTTTGTTTTGGGGTGGGGTTTTTTTTTTGTTTTTTTGTTTGTTTGTTTTTTGTTTTTTGTTTTGAGACAGCGTTTCTCTGTATAGCTTTGGAGCCTGTCCTGGATCTCACTCTATAGACCAGGCTGGCCTTGAACTCACAGAGATCCACCTGCCGCTGCCTCCCGAGTGCTGGGATGAAAGGCGTGCGCCACCGCCCGGCACAATTACTTTTCTTAATGAAATTATGTAAGAATAGTGAATCTCAACATAAACTTGCAGCCAGGACTTAAGCAGAACCTGAAGTCACAGTCAAACTAATACATGGGAAACTGCCTGCTTAGCCGAGGGCACTGTGACAGGGCCAGACAGGGTCGGAGAGCAAAGGAGGCTGAGAAGCGGCCCTCCCAAGGGAGGGACCCCTGTCCTCACTAGCCAGTTAGCACACCACATAGGATCTGGGCCTGTTTTCCTCTGGTTGTTGGGTCTTGGTTTGGGGTTGTTTCGGTTTTTTGTTTGTTTTGTCTTCATCTTTTGGGTCTCTAAGAGAAGCCAAGAAATTTAGAGTTTTTAAAAGATGAAACCTGAAAATTTGTACTCTCCCTCTTTTTTAAACACTGTGGAAAAACAGACAAAATGTCTTGCTGGCCTACATTCACCCATAGCCCATCAACCTGCAACTTCAAATTCAGACCACCAACTCCTAGTACTTTGGGGAACAATCCCACCACTCCCGCTGTAGTTCAGGTGGGACTGACCTGGGCAGGACAAGCACATGACCTGGGCCCTCCGTGTTCATTTACATTTACAACGGTATGCTGCTCTAAGTTGTTGGACGGGAAATCGGAGGCAGGAGGGAGGGACCCTACTCTACTCCTTCCATCCTAGATGGCACTCTGTCAGGCCTTGAGTTTGGGATAAGCAACACAGGTAAAAGTCAGGTCCAATCTCTAATGAAAAAAGACATGAAACACTCCAGGTTTTTCTCTCTGTACTTTAGTCAGAAGTAATTCTCGAACAAACTGTTCTCCTTGGCTGTGAGCTGTAGGCTGATCATTGTGGATTAATGGAAGGAATCAAACACTCATCTGGCCTTGCATCTGGTCAGTATACCAGGAAAGGCAGCTGCCAGACAACTATGGGACGTCCTCCCGGCAAGCTGACGATGAGGAGACAAGTGTGGACTCAGAATGGTTCTGACTAAAGAACACCCTGAGGACTAGGAATTGACAGACCCAGGCCTAACCACCAACCTGAAGGGAGTGGAAGAGAGACAGGCCAAGAACTGAAGATGGCGCTCTGAGGAAGCTGCAGAGGTGGCTCAGCTAAGAATGCTTGCTCTTGCAGAGGACCGAGAACAGTTCCTAGGACCCACATCACGAAGCTCACAGCTGCCGGTAACTCCGGGGGATCTGATACCCTCTTCTGGCCTCCATGCACATCCATGTGAACACAGCACACACACATATATGAACAATTTTTTAACAATTTAAAACTCAGAGAGAAAGAGGTGGCCTCTGGCAACAGGCTTGAGTTCAAAAGAATCACGCTCGTGTCAAGGTGAAACAGTGCAAATGTGCAGGGACCCACACAACGGGTTTCCCCTAACTCCAGTCTTCTCCCCTGAAGCAGAGGACAAATGTGTTGGAGTTGGCTCTCGGAGCAGGGTACTGCCTGCTCGAAGGTGCTCCGTACCCAACACAAGGAGGAAGGGCACCTAGGGCAGAGCTAGGCTAGCACCAAAGTGCCTCCTCCCCTTCCAGAGGCAGTGGGTCCTCCCAGCAGGACAGCTTCCTCCTGGTACAAAGACACGTTCCATGAGCAAGGACCAAGAGTGAAAAGTGCAAAGGCTTCACTCCCGGCTGGACCCTCCCAGCCTCACGACCTGTGTGGTGCTTCTCCCAGCCACGTGCTCCCAGCCAGCGCCTCCCTAATTGCTTCTTACGTTTATGTGTGTGACAACGGCAGGCTCTGGCTTGGTTTTTTCAGAAGAGTACTTGCCAACACAAACACTCCAAGTCCAAGATAAAGCAGAGTAATTTAAAACAGGCCTAGTTATCTGATTAGCTGGTCACCTCCTATTTGCATTACCCAGCTGTGGAGCATTTTCAATTACTTTGCCTTGAAAATCGAATCTCCAATTTTTAAGGGAGTAACAGTAACCACGAAGGCCGGCAGGTGTAGGGAAAGAACAGGCTTTACCGGAAATGGCTCTTTGAAGACAAAATCTGCCATTCAGCAATGCTACCCAGTATGACAAAATGACAAAACCGATTCCTATTTTGTAGTTTCTTACAAGTAGCATGTAACGACCACATACCAAGCAGGTAACGAATAATCCACAAGAAGCACTTGGGAACTGCAACATCTACCAACAGACTATGGTGTCCTGATCATCACTGTGAAAATCAGAATTCCAGTTTCTATTTCTAAAGTTAAAAAGAAGTGGGGGCGGGTCTCTCTACTAAGAACGAAACAGGATGTTCTGCCACAGGGTCAGTCATCCATAAGGAGAGTTCCACTGGGTATCTGCCTCCTAGAAAGTACACTCTCAACTACTTGTCATGTGGGGCCTTGGGGGCCTGGGGACACAGCTCTAAATGACACAGACTGAATAGCACAGAGGAAGTGAGGCACAAATGGGATGGGAGAGTAGTCCTGGGAGCCGAGGAGTTGACAGGAGGGCAATGTAGATCTGGAGAGGAAGCAGAGGGCAGACACTCCGTAAACACCAAAGGAGACCCAAAGGACAAGCAAGAGGACAAGAGTTCCAGACACAAGAGCATGAACCAAGACCAAGCCACCAGGCCAGGTAACTACAGGAGCTTCATCTTCCGGAACCATGGGAGTAACAGGGACAAGAGAATAGGAGGATGAGGCCACATGAAACAGCCAGGTCATGACACACCTGCAAACCGTTCACTCCATCCTGGAGACAGTCACTGATGGCCGAGACTGCCATGGTCAGACACTGCGCTAGGAAGCCTGCTCTGGCAAAGAACTTAGAAGGAATCTCACAAAGCACATAAAGGAACTCTAATCTTGGAAATCACCCCCCGCCCTCAAAAAACTAAACTGACTACTAAAAACACTAGAAACACATTTCCTTGGATCTTTAAAAGAAAATGGTAAGAATCTATGCTTTCAGTAATTTGAAATGTAGCACAATCAAGACATGGCTATGTTGCCGGGTGGTGGTGGTGCACGCCTTTAATCCCGGCACTTGGGAGGCAGAGGCAGGTGGATCTCTGTGAGTTCGAGGCCAGCCTGGGCTACCAAGTGAGTTCCAGGACAGGCGCAAAGCTACACAGAGAAACCCTGTCTCGGAAAACTAAAAAAAAAAAAAAGGCATGGCTATGACAAGCAAACCTGGTTTCCTGTAAGGAAACGAGAGCCAATCCTTCTTTCTCCCCACACTCTCACCGTCTAGCCTCACCTCCAGCTGATGCCAGCTCACTCTTTGTTGCTTATTTAGAGACCAAATTGGGTTTGCTCAGCAAAATGAGATTTTCGCCATCCACTGAAGGAAACTCTGACAAGTGAGCCAAATAACTGAAAAATTAGAGCTAACAGATGAGAACCAGCTCCCATGCCAGGGTCAACCAAAATTAGTATTAGATGTTTTGCCAATGGCCATTAAATAGCAAGAATGTCTGCAAGTATTATTCTAAATTAGAAAGGCAACGCGCCTGCTAGGACAAGGAGTAAACATGATCATCACCACAGTCATTAGACTCGGGCATTTCTCTAAATTAGCCTCTTAAAAACAAATTATTGAGCTGGAGAGATGGCTCAGAGGTTGAGAGCACCATCTGTTCTTCCAGAGGTCCTGAGTTCAATTCCCAGCAACCGCATGGTGGCTCACAGCCATCTGTAATGAGATCTGGCGCCCTCATCTGTGTACATAATAAATAAAATAAATCTTTAAAAATAAATAAATAAATAAATTTATTCCATGAAGCAGAAAACACAAGGATGAAAATGTTAAACATCTAGCGAAATCAAAATGCAGTGGAAACTGCCGGCACATGGCCAAGTACCAGAAGCTTAGCTGTTCAGAAATGAAGCACCCACTTCCAACTTGAGGCAGTACTTTTCATCTGAAAATATACCACAGAAAAGCGGGGAAAGGATAGCTGAAGAGGCTCACAACAATCTGTAACTCCAGTTACAGGGGATCAAATACTCTCTTCTATGGGCACCAGATACACACACACTGCACAGATATACATGCAGGCAAAACATACATTCACATAAAAGTAAACAATTCTTTTTAAATGCTTCTTTCTTTGAGAAAAATTGTTAAAACCAACTTTTAAAAATCAAGATGGGGGGATTACTGGTTAAGATGGCTCAGAAGTTAAGGGTACTTGTTTATCTTGCAGAGGACCTGGGTTCAGTTCCCAGAACCCACATGGTACCCACAGCCATCCATAATTCTAGTTTCAGGGGATATAATCTTCTTCTGACCTCTGCAAGCACCTGGCACACATGTGCTGTACACACATACATGCAGACAAAACATTCTTACACATAAAGTAAAAAATAAATCTAAAGAGGAATTTTAAAAAATCAAGATGGCATTTGGGAGCAGTAAGTCACAAAAATATACAACAAAATAAATAACTACATTTCTAAAGATTAAAATATGTACATTTTCAAGAATATTTAGAAATAGAGGCATTTATAATTACTCTAATTCCTACAAGATCATGTTCAAATCTTGGAAAACAATAACATTACAGTTATTGGGATGTATCAATCCCCTCCCTGATGGGCATGGATGCATTATATGCTTTTCTTCAATTAGAGAATCTCAGCTTCCCATACTTTCTGAAAATAACTAAATTAGTATTTTAAGCTTGCTCTGAATATTTGTGATTTGCACACTTGCTTACTGTTCTAAAAACCTCAAACATTTTTTTTCTAAAGAACCACTACTTCATCATCTGGAGAGACAGCACAGCAGTAAAGAGTGCCGGCTGCTCCTCCAGAAAACTGGGGTTTGATTCCCAGCATGCACCGGTGGCTTAGGACTGTCTCTAACTCTAGTTCCAGGAGATTTGATATATTCTTCTGGCCTCTACAGACTCCGGATATATACATGGTACACAGATACACGTTCGGGCACAACACCTATTCACATAAAATAATAAAAATCATTTTAAAAATACTATTATTTCAAAGGTAACAGTATTTTCTATGGTCATTATTTATTTCTTAAACAATGTAAAAGAGTTACACAGTAAGGAATGATGAGACAGGAGCTACATGGGGCTGGAAACTAAGACATTCATTCTCCCATTCATTCCTTCTTTAAACAAACATTTGAGACAACAGATGCCAAAAAAAATTGAAGTTCTGAGCCAGGCGGTGGTGGCGCACACCTCCAGCACGCAGGAGGCAGAGGCAGGTGGATCTCAGGAAGTTTGAGGCCAGCCTGGTCCACAAAGTGAGTTCCAGGACAACCAGGACTGTCACACAGAGAAACCCTGTCTCAAAAATCCAAAAAACAAAACAAAACAAAATCTAAGTTTTTGAAGAAACACAGTTCTATATTTCATCAAATTTGAGATGCTATCAATAGTAAGACAAATTTCTAATGAAAGAGGGAAATGCTTTGATCATGACCTAATGCTCTGAGCAATTCACACTAGCCTCTGGTTGCTTTGATTTTTTTTTTCCTAATCTATTCAGTAAAGTCTGACAATTGTTTCCGCCTTCAGAACATTGTTGGGCATTTTCTAGGGCAATCTGTTTATGTAGCTTAGTACAAAACAAAGCTTTATCAACTTTTGATTTTTTTTTTTCATGTTTGTTTTGTTTTGTCTGAAACAGGCTCTTACTACGTAGCCCAGGCCAACCTCGAACTCAGAGAGATCCACCTGCCTCTGCCTCCCGAATGCTGGGATTAAAGGCGTGCGCCACCACCGCCCCAGCGCATAGCAGCTATTTTTACCTGTAGAGCCAGTATGCCAGCTCCATCTTAAATTCTTTTAGCTGTTGCCGGGCAGTGGTGGCGCATGCCTTTAATCCCAGCATTCGGGAGGCAGAGGCAGGCGGATCTCTGTGAGTTCGAGGCCAGCCTGGGCTACAGAGTGAGATCCAGGACAGGCACCAAAACTACACAGAGAAACCCTGTCTTGGGAGAAAAAAAAATTCTTTTATCTGCAAGACTAAAAACCTATGAAAGGGACCTTGACTCTCCGGGGACACTGCCAGTCTCTCCCCACACTGGGCTGTGTAGAGCTTCACTGTCGTTGACCAGTTCATGAAAGACACGTAACTGCCACAGCTCTTCTACTACTCACACTGAGGGAGACAGAGAAGAAAACCGTGCCCTCAAAGCACTGTTTCCCATCTTTGTAACAAGGGAAAGGGTAAAGCCGAGAGTGGAAACCATCCTGAGGATTGTACTCTGTTGTGTGCTCTGTTCAGTCATGTAAAGTGCAATTGGAATTAACAAGCAGGGCTGCAAAGCTGACTCAGCAACTAAACACACATGCTGCTTTTGCAGAGGACCTCAGCTCAGTTCCCAGCAGCCACACAGTGGCTCACAACTGCCTGTAACTCCAGTTCCAGAGGATCCTACACCCTCTTCTGGCCTCTGTGGACACCGAGCACACACACAGTGCACATACATATGTAGAGGCAAAACACCCGTACCCATAAAATAAAACTAAACTGTTTCAATTAACATATGATTTCAATGTATCCAGTTTTATGGCTAGTCACAGGGTAGAGACACAAGTCTCAAACTATGGTTCACATCTGAGAAGAGACAACAGATTTACAACAGATGCAAACATTCCAGCATTTTCTCTCTTGACCCAATTGAAGAGTGGAATTAAATATGCATCACTCACTTCATAAGGCTTCTGCCTCAGCAGGGCTCACATAGCCTTTCGCTAGATAACTCCCTCATGTCCACAGCCTCTAGCCATCAGGTACCCCAAAGACAATTAAAATTAATTCCTGATACTTTACTTCAAAGCTGACCTATAGAAGAATCAATAGGAAAATAGATCAAAACATTCAGTGCCTTCCAAGTTTTTATTATTCTTTCCTAAATGCCAAACATCGTACCAACTCCAGGCTGCTTTTCTCCTTTATGGACACATAAAATGGAACTAAATACTGTCAGAGGCGGGCTTTCGCAAGAGCACTGGAGAAGTGTGGAGGGAAGAAGGAACCCACCATTCACGGATGCGATTGTTACGTACCTTCCCATGCTGCCCAGCCCTTTCGTAGCAGATGACCACGTCTTCCCACATCTCCAGCTTCTCAAATATCTGAAGGGCTGAAGTGGTACATCCCAACTCAAAGAGCAAAGCCGCAAGCTGGCGCTAGAAAAGCAAGTGAGAGTCATCAACAACAAGCAAACCCAGTCTGCCTTCCCAGATCTGCAGCCAGCCTTTCAAAGGCTGCTTATTGTAACACATACATCATGTATGGAATTCAACCTCTACTGTCTAGGAATCTGTGAGAACCACACTTACTTCAGTAAGCTTTTCTACAGGGGACGAAGTACTGATCAAAATACTTAACACATCAATTTTTAAGAACTCGGGACTCAAAAAACCAAATCAATGATTTCCTTCTTATCTAAAGATTCCTCCCATGAGAAGCTCTGATTTGTAAAGGTCATATCCACTAAACCAGTGTTTAAAGCTCCAAGGAAATAATGCAGACACCATTAAAATCTCTGTGCTTCGTCCTTGGGAATTTACACATGGGGGCATCTCAGGCTCTGTCTCAAGCAGTCCTACTTACTTTAGACACAGTCTAGTAATCTATGTCACCTAATTCCCCAGCCCCTGGAATATCAAGATGAGCAAGCAAAGCAGGTGAGGGCCAGGAAACAATACACTCAACAGTAAGTAGATTGTGTTTTAGGTTGCCCATGCTACAGCAATGGAAAAAATATTACAAGAAAATAAAGGAGATGATGTTTTGAATAAGGTCTGGTTTCATGTCACTGGTAACTGCTGTCTTCTCTTTTGAATACATCTTTACTGCTCTTTGAAACTCAGCTCACACTGAAGAATTAAAAAGCTTAATGGAAGCTAGACATGAAATGTGAGCCTTTCATCTCAATACTGGGAGGCAGAGGCAAGTGGATCTCTGTGTGCTGGAGGCTAGGGTAGGCAGGGACATATAGTGAGACCTCCTCATCTCAAAAAGAGAAAGGAAAAGGACTTAAAAATATTTCTATGTACCCCAAAATAGAGGAGAATTTGGCGATTTCAGAGCACTGGCTGAATCTTTTCTGAAACTAGATACAGGGTACAGGAGCAGTAGCACATCTTGAGGCTCATGCAGGAAGTACTTCAATGTCTTTATTAAAAGGTGGAGAGTACGAGCCAGGATGATACGGCTGCATCGAGGGAAAGACTTTCTTACAATAAAGTAACACATAAAGATATGGCTAGTCACTGTGATGAAAAGAAAAGGGGCAATTTAATTTAGTGAAAACTGATCTACATCTTCTCAAACTGCCTAAGGACTCTGAAATCATAGCTTCCTAAGCAGACAAACCACCGTCTAAGTTCTCTCTGGACAGCAGTTAGGTTTCCTAGTGGTCTGTTCAAAATAACAACAGCCACACTCTTGGCTAGAGAGAGGGCTCAGGTGGTAAAGGCTCAGGCTCAAACCAAAGGACAGAAGCTACACACTCAACAGACATACTTTCTTCTAACAATAGCTCAGAATCTCAACTGCTGACCATACACAAACCACACAGGACAAGGCATTCACAAATCCACAGACTGGGGTCAGTGCGTACCAAAGGCTCCAGCTGTTACAGCATCCAAAGTGAAATAAACGAACCTCCAAGTTTAAGGAATCTCATCACAGGACTTCTGGGCCACTGCATACTAGACAGCTTCTCTAATTCTAATTCCTCTTGTGTGTCTAATACACAAGTGATAGGTCAGGAAGCTGACTAAAATGCCAAGTCACTAATCATCTAGAAACCTCTGGCTAACATCATTCAATCTGTGTGCTATAGTGCTCCATCTCTAAAATCTGGAACATTTTATAACGTTAGTGCGATAAGGTAATTGGAAACTGTAGAACAAAATGTATGCCTCCCGCCAAGTGTGCCTTTAATCCCAGCGCTTGAAAGGCAGAGGCAGACAAAGCTCTGAGTTTCAGGCTTGCCAGGACTACAGACTAGAACTCAGTCTCAAATGGGGGAAAAAGGTAAGAGAAGGTAAACTATATTAAATGCCAAGACACCGGGAGCTGGTTCTTATGCAAAGTTCACTGCACTGGGGGTTCAATTTTCTTTTCCATCAAGTAAGAAACAACTAGGGGGAGCATATCTATAATCCAAGAGAATCATGGGGACAAAAGGCCAGCATGCCAACTCAGTGTAATGTAGACAAATGAATCTCTTCCACCGGCCAGTTCACAAATACCTGGCAGCCACTGCCTAAATAAATGATTTAGAGGCTTAATATTAAATTATAAATGCTCAGCCAATAGCTCAGGCTTGTTACTAGCTAACTATTACACTAAAATTAACCCATAATTCTTGCCTACGTTCAGTTTAGCCACATGGCTGGGTACCTTTTCTCAGTCCAACATTCTCATCTTACTTCCTCTGCATCTGGCTGGTGACTCCATCTCTGCCTTTCCTCTTCCCAGCCTTCTCCTCCTCTGGTCACCCTGCCTACACTTCTTGCCTGGCTACTGGCCAATCAGCATTTTATTAAACCAATAGGAGTGACAGATCTTTATAGTGTACAGAGCATTATCCCACAGCAGCTTGGGGCTTTAGGAGCTACCCCAGTCACCCTGCACCCTGGAAAGAGAACAGTCAGGGGTATCTCAAAACATAATGTATCAAATAAATGCTTTCTTTTTGTTTTTTTGTAAACACCATTAAAAGGTTCAAAGGTTTATTGTTTGGTAGAAAGTCTTTGAAGACATTTGAATATAAAATGCTGGGGCTTGAAAGATGGCTCAGCAGTTAAGAGCACTTCCTCCTCTTCCAAGGCCAGGAGGGTTCAGTTCCCTGCGTAATGTCAACCGGCTCACAACTACCTACAGCCCAGTCCTGGATGCTCTCTTTTGTACTCCATGGTCATACACACACACACACACACACACACACAGACTCACATACACATATATACATACTCTTATACATAAAAAATAAAAGTAAATCTTTTAAAAGCTAATATAAAATGTCCTTTTGAAAGTGAAAGCAGACAAGCAACTCTCCTGAGAAGCCCAAATCCATTCTTCTCTAATGCATTCTCTCTCTTCCCACTCTTTCTCCCCCTCTCCATACCTATGCTTAAATCTGTATTAAAACCTTTCCTTGCCAGGCGGTGGTGGCGCACGCCTTTAATCCCAGCACTCGGGAGGCAGAGGCAGGTGGATCTCTGTGAGTTCGAGGCCAGCTTGGGCTACCAAGTGAGTTCCAGGAAAGGTGTAAAGCTACACAGAGAAACCCTGTCTCGAAAAACAAAAAAAAAAAACAAAAAAAAAAAACAAAAAAAAACCCAAAAACCCCTTCCTTAATGAAGCCCAGTGAAAAGGAGAACGAAAGCATCTGTGATCCTCCTGTCTTAATTTCTAGGAGTCCACCCACTGCCAATTTAAAACCATTTCACAACTTTGTAAATCCACTACCACTTCAATCAAAATGGCAATCTGAAACAACTGAAAATCCCCAACTGCTTTGATTAATTTCAACGAAATATTTAAAAATTCCATAGTTAGATTTAAGTCGTCCCTTTCTAATGTATTTTCTCCTCTGATTCCGAGTATTTTTCACACGAGGACAAACAGAATACCTGGACAGCCCAGTGAGGGGGCACGTGGCAGCAGTAGAAAATCTTCAGACGCTCCAGCACGGGCGTGGTTTTGTCTGCAAACTGGTCTGCAAGAGCCTGAAGGACACACAACAATCACCATCTGTAGGTACAGTCATTTTAATGTAAGTGAAGTTCCTACCCAAAAATTATTCAAATAGGCACATAACTAAAGAACTCAAGTCATTGAAGTATGAAGTTTTTTTCAGTTTAAGTATTTTTAAAAACTTGAAATTTAATCAGTATTTCTATAAACATGCAATCTTAGATATTATCAGGAACCCCTTTTTTTTTGTTTGTTTGTTTGTTTTGGTTTTTTTTTTTTTTTTTTTCAAAACAAGATTTCTCTGTGTAACAGTCTTGGCTATCCTGGAATACACTTTGTGGACCAGGCTGGCCTCGAACTCAAGAGATCCACCTGCCTCTGCCTCCCGAGTGCTGGGATTAAAGGTGTGTGCCACCACCGCCCAGCACCAGGAAACTTTTTAAACTAAAATTTCCTATAATAAAGCTTTCAAAGAACTAACCTTCTTATTAAAATTTTTTCTAAGAAAAATTGTTCTTTATTGTATTTATCTCCACCATGATGCTGTTTTGACAATGTCACTCTCCAATGTCAATGTGAGATTGATTAACTATATGAGAAACTTGGGAACTTTTTCTTAGGAATAATTAATGAGATCTATCCAATTATAAACAAGTACTCTTGAGAGGTCTAAACTTCCTCCATTTTACAAGCTGGTCTACGTTTCAGTGTCTTAAACAATGGGCTATTAATCAGCAACACCTCTGACAGCAGGACGAGGGAGAAGAAACATACAAGGTCTGAGTCACCCCATAGTATCTCAAAGCGATGTCCAAATGAGGACAGTTCCTGCAAACCCCTCGAAACTTACCCAAGTATATCCAAAGATAAAAAAACTAAAACTCAGCCTATCAAAAATGCATTAATATAACTGCTGCCTGTTTAACCAATTATGTTTGAGATGACCTAACTGTTCCTAAAATTCCCCTAGCCATTCTTAAAAGGACCTGTACACCTTTGTCTGGGGTCGCCATTTTTGTACAGATGGTCGACCCTGCATGATGGTAAATAAACGCTCTTTGCTTTTGCCTACCATTTGAGTCTGGGGTCTTATTCAATGTTTTCTTGGACCCCTACACTCTCATTCCTCAGCAAAAGAGATGTAAGGGTGGACATCCATTTATGCACGACCATCTGTATGGTACAGCGAGTGGCTGCAAGCTATGTCATTGAATTCCTGTGATGTCCTGAAATTCCCAACCTAGTAATGAAAAACAGTTCTCAGAGACTGCACCAAGAAGCAGATGAGGTGTCCAGGATGGCTCTCTGAAAATAGGAACCCAGGCCAACTGCAGAGTCAAAAGCTGGCACTATATAGTAATCAAGTGACTAGTCATCAAAAAAGCTCCCATACAAAATGTCATCTTCAATACAGACATAGTCTAGTATCCCAGACAAACACATGACATCCCCATTACCACAGCCATCTGCCTGCCTCTGATTTGTCAGTAGATTTGTACTAACTACAGACTTTTTCTGGTATCAGACGCTGTTTTTTTTCCTTGGCGGAGAAGTGGGGCTTCAAGATAGGGTTTCTCTGTGTAGCACTGGCTGTCCTGGAATTCACTTTCTAGACCAGGCTGTTCCCGAACTCAGAGATTCATTTGCCTCTGCCTCCTGAGTACAGGGATTAAAGGTGTGCACTACCATGCCAGGCTTGGTATCAGAACTTCAATTGTGAATTACTGTTACCTTTTTTCCCACAATAATCCAGTTATTATTAACCCACCTTTCTTAATTTTCCGATTCTAACATAGAAAGCTGTTGTGTAGGATAATGCCTTTCCTGTACTTGAGGAGGGCAAGGCACCATGTGATACACTCTCTCACACATTAGGATATGGAAAGTTGTTATACTGGGGTCTACTTCCAAGTTGTTACAATTATTTACAAAATTAAAAGTAAATCAAGAATCAACAATAAACTTCCTTAGAAGAAAGATAAGGACATCTAACACATCCTGACAAAATCCTCCATGGTTTGATGTGAAATGTCCCCAAAGGCTCGAGGGTCTGAACACTTGGTCCCCAGCTGTGGAGTGCAATATTGGGGGGTTGCAGAACCTTTGAGTCAAGAGTACTAGCGGGCAGCAGCAGTTTATACCCGCCGTTGTTACTACTACTACTACTACTTCTTCTTCTTCTTTTCCTCCTCCTCTTCCTCCTCCTCCTCTTTTTTTTTTTTTTTTTTTTTGTTTTTGTTTTGTTTTGTTTTTTCGAGACAGGGTTTCTCTGTGTAGCTTTACACCTTTCCTGGATCTCTCTCTGTATTCCAGGCTGGCCTCGAACTCACAAAGATCCACCTGACTCTGCCTCCCGAGTGCTGGGATTAAAGGCGTGCGCCACCACCGCCCGGCAACTTCTGATCTAGAATTCTCTGCATCCTGGTTGGCCAATGTGACTAGCCATGCTGCCTCATGCTCCCACCAACATAGACTGAGCTGCTCTCTCCAGGCCTTCCCTGCCATGCTGAACTAAAATCTCCCAAACTGTGATACAAAATAAATCCCGAGCTGCCTTTGTTGGGTATTTTATTACAGAGATGCGAACAGAAAGTAATGCAGAGCTAAACACAGAAGGCCAGTTCCTAAATGGCACAGCACCTCTGACACTGTGGTTCTCTGCTGTGTGCAAGGGAGGAGATCCACGTGTCGGTTCAGCATCTGAGAGTGAGTTCACGTGTCAGAACAAACACAGTAGTACACATCACTTCTTGGACAGCCCAAGAGTCTATTCAGTCAGAGTCAGTCAGAACAAATTGAGACATAACCACACTCCTCAACCATCTTGACAAAGCTTCCTGGCCTTGCTTCACAGAAACTTAAGAGCAAAAGGGCTGCATGCCTCTAGCCAGGGCTCTTTCACTGAGGGAGGGAGGGAGGGCAACTTCTGCCTGAAGACATATGGTCACAATACAAAAATAAAGATCACAGAATTCCTTCATGAAAAGAAAGTATTTTTTAAAAAAATCAACACACCACATTTTCAAAAAGAAAAAAAAACTTTTACTTAATAATCTAAAACTTAAAAGTAAAATCATACAATTTACCAAGCCCCAATTACATGTAAAATATTATTTTCAAACAAAATCCATGTTGTTTCATAATATGACTAGGTAACATTAAGTTACTCAGTAAGTAGTCCTTGGCTTATTTTTTTTTAAGTTTTTTTTAAGATTTATTATTTATTATGTATACAGTGTTCTGCCTGCATGTATGTCTGCAGGCCAGAAGACGGCACCAGATCTCATTACAGATGGTTGTGAGCCACCATGTGGGTGCTGGGAATTGAACTCAGGACCTCTAGAAGAGCAGTCAGTGCTGTTAACCTCTGATCCATCTCTCCAGCCCCGACCTTGGCTTATTAATCATCAATTTTTTTTGTGCATTTCAGATAGTTCTGGGTAACTTGTAGGTATCTGTGTCTGATGTACTCTGAAACAGCAAAGACCACCACATGGAATAGAGCCAACATGCATCTCATTGTCTAGAGCAGTGGTTCTCAACCTTCCTAATATTGCAGCCCTTTAACACAGTTCCTTATGTTACGTGACCCCCAACCATAAAATTATTTCGTTGCTACTTAGTAACAGTAGCAAAATCACAGTTATGAATCATAATGTAAATATCTGATGTGCAGAATATCTAATATATAATCTGTGGGGTCATGACCCATAGGTTGAGAATCACTGATATGAGCTGAATTGGCTCCACACGTGATAAAGATTAATTTAACACCTATCTACTTCTCTCCTACACAGAACATACTTCTTGCTGTCTTAAGCATAACAATACCTAAGTAAAGCTTAGCTACCAAAATAACTAAAAACATTAAGCTAACAGACAAAAAAGGATGGCGGTATACTGCTATTCTCTCCACTGAGCTCAAAGGTCTCTCTTTGTGTTCGCTAATTTCCAAACCCATCCTAACCTATTCTGTCATGGTTCGACACGGGATGGCCTCCACAGGCTCACATGGTGTTACAGCTGGTGGTGTCACACGGGCGGGCGGGGGAGGGGGAGTCTCCGAGCCCAGGGACCCAGCTGGCAGCAGTGGGTGACTAAGTTAATTTCTAGGAAGTTCTGAAGCAATTCTACCATACTCAAACAAACTGGAATCCCCATGGGCACAGTCAATAGGAAAAGCAGGGCTGACATTTACAATGACCTGAGCTCTCTTCCAGGCCTACCCACAAAGAAGTGATCACGTAACCGCAGAGGCCTTCATCCATGAGA
Source organism: Onychomys torridus (assembly GCF_903995425.1). Lineage (NCBI taxonomy): Eukaryota > Metazoa > Chordata > Mammalia > Rodentia > Cricetidae > Onychomys > Onychomys torridus. The sequence goes on from NC_050463.1 coordinate 28,775,219, forward strand.
GGATTTTTAAAATACTTTTTGCACTTTCAGCAAATCTACAAGGATGGCTTCCTCAAGAAAGCTTTGGTGGAGTTACTGTTGTTTTAAAATCTCCTTCATTTTTGTAGCTATATTTTATTTACGTAGAAGGGTTTTGCCTTTCCTGTATTTATGTGCACCACCTGTGTGCCTTGTGCCTACAGAGCTCAAAAGGCATCCAAGCCCCTAAAACTAGGGTTACAGATAGTTGTGAGCCATCATGTGGGTGCAAGGAATCAAACCCAGGTCCTCCGTAAGAGCAACAGGTGTTCTTAACCACTGAGCCATCCCTCTAGCCCCCAAGAGCTTTGTTTTATTTGACATTTAAGGTAAGTTGCTTAATTGTTAGCACCAGTCACTAATCACAAGTATCAGGTATGTATAACTGCTGGGAGCAAAACCAGATGTCCAAAAAGTGGGGTCTCCACCTCACCCATAGGTAACCCTGACAGATCTCAAACTTCCTAAAATCCTCCTGCCTCAGCTTCCCAAAGGCTGGGGATACAGATGCATACCACTATACTTGGCTTGTTTTCAGGTTTTAGTATTTCCCAAAGGCTGGGGATACAGATGCATACCACTATACTTGGCTTGTTTTCAGGTTTTAATATTTCCTTTCAAGATCATTTCTCTTAAACTCAATCAAAAAGCAAAGTATTTGTGCATATGGAACCCCCACACCCCCACAATAACAATGCCCACATCCCCAGAAACTACAGTTTCATAGGCCAGAGGGTGTCTCTATGGAATGGGCAGAGAAGAATGAAACCCCACAATGTAAAGATGTGTCTTTGGTACCATCTTTATAAAGACTTTCCCAGAAAAGCCTACAGAAGATCAAGACTAAAATTTAAAGTTAGCACAGAAAATGATTTAGTACGTAAGACAACTGCACAAGGTCTGGTACGATTTAGACTTCGTGCGCTTGCATCTGAAAGTACGGGCATACGTCTTCAAAGGAGCAGAGCTGGTCCCAAAGGGCCCTCCCTGTCATTGAAGCAATTTATTCTCACTAGAAGTATATCAAAGTGTCTGTGGACCTTCTGAAAGCCAAACAGAAACTAGCTGATGATCTGAAAGGGCTGACTGATCACATGCTAGCTCACCTTTGACTTGCTTCTTGTGCAATCTTTGTACATGTCTGGGTGGACTTATTTAAAGAATTTAAAATATGAACTTAAACAGATATAGCAACAGCTGGGTGGAACAGCTGTTTTTTGATAGGAACCTGAAGTCGACAGTGATTTACAAACTGAGCAGTCAAATAGATGCCACTTCAGACTCTCAGGGATATTATACAATTCCCTGAGGGAAGGAGAAATTAGAATTAAAATTTACTAAGTTTCAACAACATCCTTACACCTATGCTGAACCAGTCCTACATAATAACTAGCGAATAGCACCTGTGAGAAACAAAATCCAGGTCAAAGCCCCAGGACTGGGGAGCAGGCGAGCTGACCCGGCCGCTACTCAGCCTCATCTCATCTCTACACAGACAGTGCCCACACTGAAATGAAAAGCGGCTTCTTGCACAAGAAACACAGAGAACTAACTGTAATTGACCATTCTTTACTGCACTCAAAGCCCTTAACACAGGAATCAGGACCTGCCATAGTAACATGCTCAGCCGCTGTTGTTAACGGGAGCTGGGAGGTGCAAGAGCTCCTCTTCAAGCTTCCACAGAGAAGACAGACCAACAGAGGCAGCCTCGAGGAAGCCGAGTGACCACACCGACATCCCTCCCTTAGCCACAGCTGGGGTCAGTACTCCTGAAACTTTCTGGCTTCGGGTCCCTTTAAACCTTCAGGACTGGAGGGACTGTACAGGAAGTGTGCTTCCATGTGCTATAATCACTCGATAGGTACTATAGTGAGCTGTATGCAACAAGATTGAGGACTCATACAGGAGTACTCATAACTACAGCCATCCAAAACTTGACAACGATGTCAAAAAAACAAACACTGGAGAAAAGGCAGAATCTTCAGCAAACTGCTAGAAGAAAACACGTATAGGAAAAGATTTTCTGGATAGACTCCCCTTGACCAGGAATTAAGACTGGCAATTGACAAATGGGAACTCCCTAAAATAAAATTCTCCTGCACAGATAAAGAAACAAGCAAGCAAAAGCAAGCAAAGAGGAAGACCACAGAGAGGGAGAAAATCTTGGCCAGTCATCATATGACAGCACATATAAAGAACTATAAAAAGCAAACAACTTATTCAAAAACTGGACTTGGGATCTGAATAAACTTTTCAAAATAAAGAAACAAAATTGATTCCGATGAGGAAGAGAAAGCTGACTGACAATATAAAAAGCTACACTCTACATTATTTTTTAAGTAGAGTACAACTACTGTCTTAGCCAGTGTTCTATTGTTGTGTAGAGACACATGACCAAGGCAACTGTTCTAAGAGAAAGCACTGAATCGGGGCTTGCCTACACTTTCAAAGGTTTAGTCCATCATCACCATGGCGGAAGCGTGGCAGTTCTCAGTCTGACACTGGAACAAGAGTTGAGAACTACCTCCTGATCCGCAGGCAGAGAGAGAGAAAGAAAGAGACTTTGACCTTGATGGGGGCTTCTGAAACCTCAAAGCCCACCCCCAGCAACACACTTCCTCCAATAAGGCCACACCTCCTAATCCTTCTGATCCTTTCAAATAGTGCCAGTCTCCAGTGACCAAGCATTCAAATATAGGACCCTATGAGGGCCATTCTTTTTCAAACCACCAGAGCACAAACAGCTGTGATTCCACAATAATATACTCAGCTAAAATCCTTAGACATTACAGTGAACAGGGCTTCCACAGGCACTGACTTGATCCTCACCTACACCCTTAACCTGAATAGGCAACAATACTCAGCCTAGAAGATTTCGTGGGACAGACTTTTTAACAGTTTGTCCTGAGTTTATAATTCCCCTGTCTCTTGTGGCTGTTAGAATCTTTGGTTATTTAACTACATGCATGATGCAACATTTTCTTCTTACTTTCGGCATCTGTCACTTGAAAGTCCACCATGTCTCAGGACCTGTCATTACAGCCCTCAATGGAACCGCCTATAACTAAGTTACAGCCCATACAGACTGTCGGACAAGTCACCTGACGTCAGAGCTCCTGCATCCCTTCCACAGGACTAGGACATGCCTGGCCCTAGAGCCCCTCTGGCCCCCTTGCCATCCCACTCAACTTCAGTAGTTCATCATTTAGCTCTATACAGTGTTGGAAGGAAACCAATCTTTACGAAAATTAAGACACTTTGAATTTTAAAAAACTTTGTTTTATATATACATTTGTTGTTTTAAGTCATTCCCTTACTCTTGAGAGGTGCAGTAATGTCAACGAACACTGAGTACCACACTGTGAATCAGAGGAACTGGCAGAAGTCCAGAGTATGAGCTAAGGGCTCCCTCCACAAAGACATAAATTAGACGATCCATGGACTCATCCTGTCACATGATTTGGCTAAGTTCCAAAATTTGGGAATTGGGGAAATAAAAAGATTTCCCCCTAAAGTACACCCTGCAGAGGCAGGACTAACAGCTCCCTCATTCTGCTCCTCCTCAAGAGAAATAGCCACCTCTCTTGATAAGGTGGTACAGGCTGAGAAGATGAGGAGCCCCTAAACACAGGAAGGCCTAAGGAAGAACAGACCCGGCAACAGAGTACCACCACTCTGCTATGAAATCTACGCTCCCCACTCAAAGCACATTCTCACCATCTGACACCAGAACCAACATTCAAAATCCAAGCTGGGCACGGCAGCCCATGCCAACCCCAGCACTTGGAAGTTGACTAGATCTGGAGTTCATTGTCGGCTGCATAGTGAGTTTGAGGCCAGCATGGACACAAGAGGAGATTCGGGATTAGAGAGGTTAAATGCTGAGGTCACAGAGCTACAGAGGAAAGAGACAAAGCTGAGCTTTGCCGCCAAATCACATTCTAGAAGCTGTAACCTAAGGAATAGCAAGAGCCACAGAGGGAGGGCGTCACCACGTTACCTGCATCTGCCTCATGGCCCGCTCCACTCTCCGAGTGCTTCCTCTCTCAAGCTTTGTCCGCAGGATCAAGGCTGACGTCTGAATGGCCCAGAACTTCGGTTGTGAAAGTAAACACTGATGGAAGGGGGAGAGGGCAGGGGAAGAATGGGTAAGCCAGATACAACTCTTAGGGTTGTCCCCCAACCCCACAAAAAATCACAGTACAGATGACCACCGATTGGACAACCTAAGCAATCAAAAAGAGCAGGGAGGAGAGGGGACGCTCTCATCTTTTTTCAACTCACATTATAGAACATTATTTTAAACTTGGAGAATCCTTTTAGCTGTGGGTAGAGTCCTCAGCGTTAGATGGCCTAACTTCAGGCAAAATGCTTTCTTAAAAGGGACATCCGAAGAAAACTCACCTACAATAAGACTCAAAATATGTACTTCCTGAGACTTAGCCCAGAGAAAGTTACACCAGTCCTCAGACAGAACTTGGGCAGAAACTTGAACTAGAACCAGCAGTGAATGTTTGGGGGAAACAGTGCTCCGCGGTAACAGTACTGCCTGGCATAATGGGCACACTTTAATGTAGTCGTTTAACGCACATTTAAACCCTGGGTGGGCATCCCAACAACAACCTTCGTTAAGGCTCATTACAAAGAAAGGGGCTTGTTTATCTGTCTGAAAGTTGATGCCATCCTTCACTGGTGTGTGTTGGTTGTTTCTAAACAAGCATTTGCTTGTCTCTAGAAGTCAGGTGTGGAAAGCTCCTAGTCAGAAGCCAATTAGTCATTCACATCCTGGCTGCTCATTAGGAGCACCTGGGAAGCTTAGAGAATTTTAAAAGCAAATGAACTTCAAGAAGAAGAGGATCTGGGCATCCATATTTCTTTTAAGTGCTCCATAGGTAAAGCTTAAGTGCCGCCAACTTGAAGAACTATTAGGTTAAAATAATACAAGTCTGTCTCTGGTCAAATTTGTCCATTAACTCACAATGTTCATTAAAGGCTAGCATGAAGACCGTCAATGAAATATTAGTGGCACCAAAGTCCCTAGAACTCCTCACTGCCCCATGTCCAGCTCGCTCACTCGCTCACACGCGCGCTCACATGATCTGCCTGACTCTATAGGCACATCCTTTCCCCACTCACCACTCACCCTACCCATGAGTGGCTTTGCTTTTGATTTCCTTTCATTAAAAATTACTAAACATAACTTTTTAGGTCAGCATATAAAGAATGGGTTTCACCGGAGTGAGTGCACACACATGTGCACTTACACTGATTCTCCTTGGTTGCTGCCCCACAGCTCTCCCCCATGGCCCCACCCTTTGCTGCCTCCCTCCCGCCCTTCCCCAAGACACTCCCCTTTCTGTCTTCTCATCAACTCTGTCTCATCACCTCCCCCTCCCGAAGGACTGCCCCCCTTCTCACGATCCCCTTTGAGTTTCCAGACACCTCAGTTTTTAACCTTACTCTAGACCATGAAGATAACAGCAAAAGTCATTTTATAAGATTTCCAAATGAAATTATGCACATTTAAGTGAGCGATTTAAGATAGTTATTCAGAAATTGATGATACTACAAGTCAGAACTAAAGAACAGAGTAACATTTTTAAAAATGTCATGCAAGAGCATGAGAGGGAGGGGCCGGGACACACGGAAATGCACGGAGAGGAAAAGCAAAGGGAGGAGGTCTCCTGAAGTTTGTTGTTACTGCACCCGAGGCCCCGCTCTGTGCTGCAGGAACTGTCCACAGCAGCTGGACAAGTCAGCAGTCTCTGCACCCAGGAAGCTTCTGCAGCTCCTAAGGCAATGTCTTATTAAGTGATTTTCTTCCAAACTCACTTTTGTAACTAAAATGTTTTATCTACTGCTTGAAATATAATTTCTAAGACAAATGTATAACCTTCTTCTGTTAGCTTCCATTAGTAATCCTACAAAGAGAATGCATTCACCAGCATGAACAGGACTATTTATCAGTACTAACACCATGAATGACGAAATAGAGACATTTAAAAATGAATTCCAAGGATATACCAGTACTGAGAATGCAACTCTGTGCTTTACTGCATGCAAGGCAAGCATTTTACCACTGAGCCACATCCTAGTCAGAAAAGGAATCCTCTGAAACACACAACACTGTTTGTCACAAGCTTTTATTACTAAACGTGCTCTCCAGAGTTTTCGGAGGGAAGAACTCCTCTCAGCAGGTGTACCTGCAAACCTGGCTCTACCCCCTGCACTCAGTGGCACTGCCAGCTGAATTCCTTTTCAGCCATTACTGAGGTTACGATCTGTGAACTCACAGTAACAAGACAGAAGAGAGCATGCAGGTAGAAGAGTCTTCCAAATCAGCCAGGCCCTGGGAAGTTGTTTCCTCCGCTCTAAACTGAGACCCCCACACTTCACAGAAGTGTGAACCTGAAATAAATATGAACAGTGGGGCTTCGGAAACCCATGAGAGCGGCCCCTAGGAGAGGCACTTCTAGATCCCATGGCTTCTCTTCCTATGCTCTTAGCTAAAGTGCAGAAAGTCACCCACCTCCCAACTGCTCCATCAGTTTGCCAACAAGAACAGTGTGTGCCGAACAGAGAGGCTCGGGGACGCTCCGCACTGACTCAATGGTTTACACACCAAAGGCTTGAGGACAGGGGTCTGTTTTTAGACGTGGATGTGCTGTCAAGAAAAAGATTCCCACTAAACACTGAAAGCAGAATGCCACCTGACAAATGGACGTTTCAAAGGCTTTGAAAGAGGGATGGAGCAGACATGGTGGAAGTGAAGAAGGTGATTCCCCTCCCAAGAGGAAACTGCAAATGTAGACAGCATGCGGCAGGAAGCACTGCCATGAGGTGAGAAGCACTCCTAAACCTGCAGTGGTGGCGCACTGACTCCATAAGGGCAAGTTTCACAAGGCCCCACCCCTAGATGAAGAGTCATAAGCAATCAGTCTGCCAGGAGAAAGAGAAATCAGGTTTCTCTAGGGATGACCCCGACAGGTTATCCAATCCCAAGTGGTCACCCTAAAGACATTGCACTCAGGAGCAACACTAAACAGACTCAGTAGGTTATACATGATGTGCATGTACATATGCATAGCAATAATAATTAATGAACAGGTCATGAATCTGAGAGGGAATTAGGGGCACAGAAAGAGTTGGAATGAGAGAGAATATAAATGACATACAGTACTTGACATATGGAATTCTGAAAGTTACTAACAAAAAACCAAAACAACAAACAAACAAAAAAAAACCCCACCCAGATTATGGGGGTATGTCTTAGCAGTAGAACATTTGCATAGCATACCCAAGGCCCCAAATTCAATCCCCAGAGGTGTGAGAGGGGAATTAAATTTAAACTTGAAACTCACAAATTTTTTTTAATTTTTTTTTTTACACTTATTTTTATTTTATGTGTGTTGGTGTTTTGCCTGCGTGTATGTTTGTGTGAGAGTTTTGGATCTCCTGGAACTGGAGTTACAGACAGTAGTGAGCTGCCATGTGGGTGCTGGGAATTGAACCCGGGTCCTTTGGAAGAGCAGTCAGTGCTCTTAACCTCTGAGCCATCTCTCCAGGCCCCACAAATTTTTTTTTTTTTTTTTTTTTTTTTTTTATAGCATTCCCTAGATAGCATAGACTATCCCTAAGAATATTCTCGAGCAAGGATCCAGTCCTGTAAATGACAAGTAGCTGCTGCTGTGAACGATGTTTATGACTATAAATCAGATCATCTGCAGCTTAAGCACGCACTGTGGAGTAGCCCAGAAATTTAAACTTGTTTTTCTTTAAGACAGTATGTTCTTACAAGCTGTTTGAAAACCAATCTATCCTGAACTGGCACAAAACAGGAAAACATACTGAAACTGACCTGGGTACCTGTCCAAACTCTGCATTAGCTCCGTTAAGAAAGATGTCTGCCACTTTTAGACCTCATTTTTCTCACTCAAATGATGATAGGACCTCATCTAAGCAGGCTTTCAGCTCAGAAAAATGTGCTTTTCTAAAACTCTATCTGTTCTGTGGCAAATAACAATACAGAAAGGTTCCAAATAATTTAAGAAGCTTTGAAAAGGGACTGATTGGTAGCGTGCGGGCCTAGCACCCACGATGCTGTCCTGAGCTGCAGCATCACATAAACAAGACTGACAGCACACATCTTTACTCCTAGCACCCAGGAGGCAGAAGGGTTGGGAGTTCAAGGCCAGCCTGAGTTACGTGAGACCCTGCCTCAAAACCAAATTCTTCCCTAAACTAGCCTGAGTCCTCTACTTTGCCAGCCATTGCGTATGCACCCGTTAATGAGTGGAATCAAAGACTAAGAAAGATGTAGTTATAAGGGGAAAAAAATGGATGAAATGTAGCTGACTTTACATTTATGCCACATCCAAAATCCCAATAACATCATAAGCCCATGCTTTCCTTTGTTGAATTTTGTTTTTCCGTATGCTGAAGTAAGCTGAAATCAATTACTTTAGGTTTCATATATACTGACTATCTCACAGAGTTCATTACTGTTCAACAGAAGTGGTAGAAACAGTTGAAAAAAGCTACTTGTTCAAGTACCCAAAACAGTAAAGATACGGCTTTTACAATTCTGAACTGGCTCAGAGGCTGGGCATAGAACTCAGTGGCTTGTGATGTGTGAGCCTTGGGTTCAGTCCCTACTACTGAAACACTCGCTATTCATATAATCCAGTTTATCATTTTGATGCTTAGAACTTTATTAGCCTGCTCAACTCTCCAAAAGGTCTCCAGCATTTCACCTCTCTGGCTTTAGAGTTTGGCCTTTTATTTTTATATAGTAGGTCTGTCTGCATCACATAAACAAGACTGATAGCACACATCTTTACTCCTAGCACCCAGGAGGCAGAAGGGTTTTTTAATGTGGTATGGTCCAGGGTTAGATACCTGCTCTGTATGGATATAGAAATTATCCAAGGTCACTGATAGGCAATGCCTCCGCTGACATAAACCTGGCGAACCACATCCAAATGGCTCTCTTCTGGACCATCAGCCCCACTGGCTGCTCCGTTTTTCCTTGTGTTTTTATTCAGTATGTCCTAGGCTTTGAAGTGCATACAAACAGCCAGAGGGCATGCTGCAGACTCCTGGGCCTCAGCCCCAGAGTGCTCTATCAGTCTGGTTCAGGATGAAGCCAGAAGACTCTCAGGGCTCACAGCTGGTGCTCCGATTGCCACTCAAAGGCCACACTTTGGTAAGTACTGCCTCGGCCAGTATAGCTTCATACAGTGTGGGTCTTCCAGCTCTCCTCCTAACTGCCTAAGAAATTCTTCACTCTTGGCCTTTCCTTATAAACTGAAAATTAGCTTTTGAAAAAGTCACCTTTAGCCAAGCAGTGGCAGCCATTATTAATTCCAGCACTCGGGAGGCAGAGCCAGGCTGACTTTTGTGAGTTCAAGGCCAGCCTGGTCTACAAAGAGAGATCCTGGACAGGCTCCAAAACTACACAGAGAAACCCTATCTCAAAAAACCAAAAAAAAAAAAAAAGGTCACCTTTAGTTCTACCACACACATTACACATTAAAAAAGAAAACACCAGCAAAAATAACAGCAAAATCAAACTGCTGGAATTTTGTCAGGAACTGCACTTGTAGGCTAATTTGGAAAGGCCTGGAAATGTTAAATACTGAGTCACCCATGAACAAATGTGTGCTCCTTCCATTTAACTTCTCAGTAATGGTCTATACATTTTGGTACTGAGATCTTATCGATGTTTTGGTAAATACATTTCTAGTAATATGATGGGTTTTGACACTTTTACAAATCTTTTCTCTTTTTACTTTTCTTGAATTATGATATAAATACACAGAACATTGGGCTTACACAGGGACACTTTGCTCAGCCTGGAAGGAGGGGACTGGACCTGCCTGTACTGAATCCACCAGGTTTAAATGACTCCCCAGGGGAGTCTTGGCCCTGGAGGACATGGGAATGGAGGGGAGGGGATGGGGGGAAGGTAGGGGCAGGAGAGGGGAGGACAGGGGAACCCATGGCAGATGTGTAAAATTAAAACACAAATATAGTAATAAATAAATGTATACATACATAGTGGATATAATTAGTTAAATAAAACGAAAATTCTCATCTGGGGAAAAAAAAACCTGCTTTTAAACACACAGTTCAGTGATGTTAAGTATGTTCGCTTTGCCAGGTGGTGGGTAGCGGCACCATCTCAGCCAACACCTAACCGCTCCAAATGAAAACGTCAGCAAGAGGTATGAGATGGCCCCACTGGTAAAAGTGACTTCTGTGGGAGCCTGACAACCTGAGGTCAGTCCCCAGAACCCACAGTGAAAGGAGAAGTGACTCCTGGGAGCTGTCCTCTGATTCCAAGAATGTGCTCACACACGTGTGCATGCCCACACACACACACACACACACACACTAATAATGAAAAAGTTTAAAAAGCCAGTGAGCACCACTTGAACTCACGCTATGCAGCAAACGTTCCTTATGTGTGTAAAGGATGTACGTATACATATTTTATTCACATAACAATTTCCTACCACCTGCAACATCCTTTCTCTCATGCCTGAGACAAGCAACAAGAATCTTAGCACTATCAGAGAGGCTCTGGAGTACCATTTCTATTTTTAAAAAAAAGATTCCTTTCACCCTTCGAACTGTGCATTTTGAATACTCCTCCAAAGGTCACTAGGACCTTTATTCAACTGACAGGAAGTCTAGGCCTTTGAACACAAAGGAGCTTTCGGACAGCTGCTTTTTCCACAGGTAAATCAAAGCCAGCTCTGAGCTCTTTGTTGGGTCCATGATTATTTGGTCACATTACGCCAAAGGGACGATGCCCACCCAGGTCAGGCTGACCGATGCAAAGAACAAAGAAATGCTATAAAAAGCAGAACTATCACCCTACTTAAAAAGAATATTTATTTAAGTTAGTACAAAGAGCAGTAAGTTTAAAATTCCTAGTTTAAGCTGTAAATTATTCCCAGGAAAAAATGGAACAGCAGACCAAACCCTCTATCTTTGCTGTGAGAACACTTCAAAAGTCTGCCCTGGGCCTGTTTTTCCTTCCTACTCACTGACCTGCCAGTGTGGTTGAAGACTGCACTTGGACTTGACTCGCCCATCCTCTGCCTCCAACATGGCACCATCGAAACCCTGTCTGCCTGTCACGGCCAGCTCAAAGCCTGCCCTAGAGAACAGAGCCTTTTTTAATGCTCAGTCTAAAATATTTTCTTCCTTTCTCGGCAACTAGGTGATCTGCTTATCAGTATCATCAATTTGCATAATCTTCAAAATGCCTGATTGGAAATTAAATGTATGAATTTATTTGATCTGGTCTAAATTAAAAATTCCACGGAGGTAAGTTCCATGGCTCATTACTTCTTCCACGGTGTATTTCTCCCACACTGTATACAGAATTTCACAGTAAGCAAACCTAAGTTACAGAGTACACAATGCAAATCCGTTCATCTAGGACTAGCTTTTTAGTTCGCCACATCCGTAAACTCACTATTGCAGGATGTTTCATAATCACAACAAAGTCACAATGAGGAATCCATCTTCCTGTCAACAAATGTCTGCTTCCAGCTTTTGGCCATCACAGACATGTGCATTATTAAACTCCCCTGCGTGTGTCCACAGATGCAAAGGAAAGAGCCTCACTCAGGTACATAAGAACGGATCATCAGGAATCTGCAATACACAGCTTCCTGATGCCACACTCGGTCAGTGAAGTGGTGGAGCACGGATTAATCAGTCTTTAATTCTACTGTTTTCTCTTCAAATTATTTCTGTAAGTCACAATTTCCTTCCAAAGCCATGAAAGTGTACTAAGAAGCAGTTTTCACGGTTCCCTCCCACGCCCTATAGTGCTGCTCCATTTCGATTGCGAGCTCCAGTCTACGCAGAGCTTCAGCAGGCTGCTTGCTGCGCTTCTGTGCGCTCTAGGGCTTGCCTTCCACTGCGCAGCTTTCACCGTGAGCTGCTCAAGGCACAACTCCAGTATGGGACTGGAGTACTCTCCCCTGGAGAAGGCTGTGTTTGGCAGCCATAGGCTGGGCAGCACATGAATGTCAGGTGACTTCAGACGGAAAGTCGTAGCTCAGTGGAAAGTTCTGAGAGTGTTCTTGCCCCACCCCATCCAACCCCAGTGACTCCAGCCCTCCCTCACAGCTGCTTGCTGCCTGGGTTTCGGGAGTCCATCCCCGACTCCAGCTCCCGGGTTCTCGAGGGTCTGTGCACGTCTGAGTCGGTAAGAAGAAGCATTTGGTGCCTCTTCTGCCTCTCGTGAGTCCGCCGTGTCTTAGTAACTGTTCTGAAGGAAGTAGGTCTCGCAGTGTCTTGTTGGCCACACTGCCAGTACTGAAGTCTATAGCACCTGATCTATCCCCTTCTTTGCTCAGCTCCCTCCCATGTCCAACACTACTAAAGACAATAGCCCGTGTCTCCAAAGAGAAAGGCACTGCTAAAAACCCTGCAAATGTTTGATGCAGCAGGGATTATCGCTCTAGGACAAGACACAAGGTTAAACCTGCAGGCAACAGACAGAACTTGAATGGAGACCATATGAATTATGTCCCAGAGAACCAGCTCTTGTATTCAACTTAAAAAGGAATGGCTAGCTATATGCAATGTAGATCTTTCCCCCTTCGCAAAGTTATGAAAAGAGTATAAAAGATTCTTTATAACTTTTCTGAATTCTTCTAAAATAGTTTATACTAAAAATGGCATTTAGAGATTTAAAATAATTAAATCATACTAACTAGCTGTTTATGTCTGTTAACATAAGAAGTTGCTTGAAAATCACTAGTTTATTAATGTATCAAAATTCCAATTTATTTAGTGGATGTCAATTAACCTATACTATTTTAATATCCAAGCCTCCTGCCCATTGAACCTGCTCATCTTGGCCATCTTCCTGCTGGCCATTCCTGTTGCCTCTCAATCATCAGGAAAGGAAAAGGAATTCAACAAACTATTTTCAACATCAATAACCTGGGTAAATGCTAAGGACGACGTATATTCTAACTGCAGCTCTAAACAGCACTGTTCTCTTTCTTTATTTCTTAAGACAGGGTTTCTCTGTGTAGCCCTGGCTGTCCTGGAACTCTCTGTAGACCAGGCTGGCCTTGAATTCATAGAGATCCTCCTGACTCTGCTGGGATTAAGGGTGTATGCCACCATGCCCAGTTTAATCTTTGACGTTTTGCCTTTTTTCCACTAGGACAATCTCAGACTTTCATTTGGAGTATTTATCCATCAGTATGTAATACAACTATTTGTATAAACATTTGTACTCAGAGGCTGAGGTAAAAGGACAGTTATAATATGGATTTGAGATCAACCAGATCAACACTTAAAAAAAACAAAAAACAAACAAACAAACGAAAACCACCTCCATCTCAAAACTGGGCTAGTTGCTTCTGTCTGGAATCCCAGCACTTGGGATGTGGAGCAGGTAGATCAGGAGTTCAAAGCCATCCTCTGCTGAGGACAGTGAGTGTGAGGCCAGCGGTAGGCTACCTCAGACCTTGTTTCAAAAACCAAAGGCTCCATCTCAAAGAAAACTGAGGGGAGGGGAGAGAAGGGCAGGGGAAGGCAGGAGATCAGTGTCAGGAAAAAAAATACATAAAATATAATATGAAACTTTCAAAGGACTCTTGCCTTGTTTCATGGAGACCTTGGAACCGCAGGCAGACACCCAAAGGCAAACTGCCAGCATCAATTCACACTTGAACAAAACTTTTGCCAATGAAAACTAAAACACCTGTATGAACTAAATTGTTCCTATTTTCAACAATGAAAGGAAATTTAAAATATTACAAATGTCACTGACTTGGCTCATCTGAAAGGAAATAACACAGTTATCACACCTAATTTTAAATTATCAAGCTGATACAACATAAATGGTCCTCTCAAACAATACTGGTTTTTTACTATGACTCGGTTTTCCTGAAATGTGTAGATATGATTTCTCAAGAACAGCACCTCATAATGACTCTGTCTTAAAGAAGGAGAACTATGGCTTCCAGGATAAGCTTTAGATTGCTGAATTAAAATATTTCATGTATGTATGAAAATGCCATAAGGGAGGCTGTCAGTTTGTATGCTTATTAAAATCTTAATTTAAAAATAATCTCACATATCTCATATATATTTCAATATGCTACACGAACTAACACAAAATCACTGGAAAAAATTTCTCCACAAAAGGAGATCTATTATTTTGAGGAACTTTAAGACAGGTCATTAAAACTCAGTAAAATACAGAACCAGAATAAGCCACCTATTTGGCTGGGATTCATCAGTAAATATATTGTTGGTTTTTTCAAGAATTTTAAATCCTTGGTCGGCTGGATCTGGGTGCAAAGACTACTGATACAAGAGATCAGCAGTATCGAAACCCTCTTCCTTAGAGTCAAACGCCACTCCTGATTCATGATGCTATTAACTTCAGAGTCAGGTACAGAAAGAGGTGAGAAGAAGGACAGACAGTTTGGGGGAACTGACTTGAATTTTCTTGGTGTATTATGTATACTTCATTTGAGAAAGAAAGGGAAAAGGACAGTGCAGAGCCCAGAGTGCTCAGAGTCCTGAAGCCTTCGTGTGGTGATATATTGTGTACCCTAATAAAATTTACCTGAAGACCAGAAAACAGAACAAACCACTAGATTAAACATAGAAGCCAGGCAGTGGTGGCACACACCTTTCTTTAATCCTAGCACTCAAGAGGCAGAGATCTGTCTGGATCTCTGTGAGTTCAAAGCCACCCTGGATTACATGAGAATGACTCAGTCTAGGAGAGAAATAGAGCCAGGCAGTGGTGGCATACACCTTTAATCCCAGTACTGGGAAGCACACACACCTTTAACCCCAGAAGTGATGGCTGGGCTGAGAAAAGTATATAAGGCATGAGCAGACAGGAACTAAAGGCTTTTCAGCAGAAGCCTCCCTTTCAGCTAGAGGTTCTTTTGGCTGGAGCCTTTCAGGTGAGGACTCAGAGGATTTCAGAGGATTCATGGAGTTGGCGAGGTGAGACGTGGCAGTGGCTTGTTCCTTTGTCTCTCTATCTTTCAGCATTCACCCCAATATCTGGCTCCCAGTTTTTTACTATAAGACCTTTTGAAATTTGAACAATACCCTCCATATGCCAATGTTTCCTGCAGTTCTTCCTGGTGGGTGGATGGTTGTGTAGTCTGGGTGGGTGGAGATAGGGGCCTCCAACTCACTGTGTAGCTAAGCATGATGTCTTAGGATTTCTATGGCTGTGAAGAGACACCAGGACCACGGCAACTCTTATAAGGCCACGCCTCCCAAGAGTGCCATTCCTATGAGCTTATGGGGGACTACCACACATGACCTTGAACTTCTGACCCTCCTGATTCCATGTACAGTTTTAGGATTACAGACACGCACCCTTACCCCGGTTTATGCATTCCTGGACACTGAACCTAGGACTTCGTGCATACTAGGCATACACTCTACCAACTGAGCTACACCCCAGCCCTGCAGTACTTCTCGGAAATAAAGGTTTGCTTGAAATTAACAAAGGAATCACCTTAGGAACGTTCGATCTGGCACTTGAGTCTCTGCAGTCACCAAGCTTTCTCCCAGAGACATCAGTGCTCAGGCCAGTGCTGACCAGGAGCAGAGCCAAAGGGGAAGGGAGCAGAAGAAAGCCCTTGTGGGGAAAGCATGAAGCTTGAATTTATGACCTTCACTGCAAGCAGGGCGGGAGGAGCAGCCACACCAGAACCACCAGCTAGTCAGCTTGCAATGCCTCTGACACAGGAGAAGGGGGCAGATAAAGGACAGAATCTGAAGGCCAGAATCAAATCTCCCCTCACTCACAGGAACTGTACTTTTAACACAGTGTGATGGGGCGTTGGCACAGTAACTGGGGATGATATACACGGTGGTGTTACTACTGATCACCCCACCACGGAGCCCAGCAAGAACATTCCCTGTCAGCCGCCACATCACAGCGGGCCTCAGGAGTCAGTGGAGACCAAGCCTCCAAGCCACCAGCTGCCTAGACATCGCCGTCTTCTCTCAGCCTGTACTTCAGCACTCCCTCCCTCAAGCTCGTGGCCACTGCAGAGCCTCCATGTCCTTCCTCAGTGCTTCACTTCAGGGGGCTCTGTGTTCAACATCACCTTCCCCCTGAGGTGCTCTAGACCAGCTTTTTACACAACACCCACCCTGCTTTATAGCCCTCCTTAGCACTTCAATTAAATATCATGTCTCTCTTTGTCTGTGCATTTCCCCCTCAGGAATGTAAATTAATTAAAACTCTAGGACAAAAAGGATACTGCCAGTGTTGTATCCCGGTAAGCAGTTACTTTACTGCACTGAAAACAATTCTGCCATTGTGCTTGGCAAATTCTTTTCAGTACATGTCACAAGTAAATAAGGCCCTTCCGAACAGTCAGCTAAAGCCTACCATGTAATGGTAACACCCAAGACGCTGAGGAACAGGAAGAGTGGGAAGATAAAAGACACTCAGAGGACTCCAGCAACTAGCATTTCCCCGTTCAAGAGTGTGAGTGGGTAGAAAGCTCCTATTACAAAACAAGCCAGCTTTTCTTTCGAACAGATAAAAGTTCTTTCTTTTATGTTACGTGAAAAAGGACAAAGGAAGAAAGAAAGAGGAGTCTGAACCCTCTGGTAGTAAGGATGCCTCTGGGAGAGTCATGAGGAACTTGAATCATTTGAGAAAGTATGCACCAAGCTGGCAGTGGTGGTGCACACCTTTGGTCCCGGCATGCAGTACGCAGCGGTAGGAGGAACAGCCTGGTCTACACAGGAAGTTACAGGACAGCCAGGCTATCTAGAGAGACCCCATTTCCAAAAAATAAAGAACATGTGAACCCTCTTCCTCTCACAAAACCACAGTGAGTCACTTTGTGCCACACTTCTCTCTGATCTCACATCTCCAACATCTACCCCCGCCGTCCCTTCCTTTCTGCCCTTCTCCAGCCTGGGTCCTGGCCTGTCACCCTTCCCTCTTGAGTCTGCTGTCGTGAGGTGACCATGCACAACCCACTCAAACAGTGCTCCAGGTCAGCCATGCACCCCCAAATCCCACAGCCACTCTTCATCCACCCTTCTGTCCTGGCATTCTAGGGTAAGGAATGGTGACAAGCGCCCCATGTTCCCAACGCTGTCTCCTTCCCTGACCACTGCTCTCCTGCCCTTGCTCACAACTCTTTGTTAAGACATCCAGGTAGGCATCAAAATGGGCCCTTGCTCTTATGCACAAGACTTGTGAACCCTTTGGACTCTCATTCATTCAGTCAACAAACAATTATTGAGTATCTATTATATGCACAGTAGACCCTGGGGAGAGAGAGAAGAAAGATAAAGAAAGAGAGGAAAGAAGAAAGGGAAGGAGGGAGGGAGGGAGAGAGGGAGGGAGGGAGGGAGGGAGGGAGGGAGGGAGGAAGGAGAGAGAGAAGGAGAATGTGGTCACTGTCTTCAAATCTAAACAAGTGCAAAGAAACACAGGCCTCCATGTATGGCTTGAGACCCAGCAGGATAAGGATGAGCACCTCTTATTCCCTTAGCCAGCAGGATTTCAGCTTGAGCAAGAATGTACCAGAGGCAAAATAATCTACAAGGCATAAGAAGGAACTAGAAGGGGGACACTATTACTCACCGATGTGAAGGCCAACAGCTCCTCCTCCGTTAGCTTATGAACTGGGTTGTTCTTCTGGAAATTTGTGCTTTGAGTTAAAGAAAAAAAGTTAAATTAATCCTAAATTACATGTTGTAATCACTATCTCTTATAGCACATATTTTAACTCACATACAATAATGCTATGCAATATACACAGGCATAAAAGCAAGCTTTCAAAAGACAATACTAAAAATAAAATGGTTGGTGTCAAAATAATTTATCTTATTCAGAAAAAGAAGAAGTCCGAGGCTACAACAGGCATTTTAAGACACTGAAGACAACAACGTGAAGTCAGGCAAACATTCACATATCCCCAAATGTAATCAGTAATTACATCCAGGTTATAGAGCCAAAAAACCTCAGTGAATGAGAGGACCAGGAATGATCCACATAAATATTCACTGTAATAGGAAAACTGAAAATAATCGAAACCTCCGCATGGAAAAAAGAGCAACTGTGTCATATCCACCCAGTGGAATGCCGCCCTACAGACTAAAGCTGCAGACCAAACCACAAACCACAGAAACACAACCAAGAGAGGAGTAAATCACAGCAAGACGAAAACACGCAAAGGGAAACCCTCAGCCTGCAGGGACACAGAATGTTAGAGTAAACATATCTGTAGAGGCCAGAAAACGACAAACACAAGGCTTAGGGTAGCATGTTCTCTGAGAAGGGCAGAGTGAGGCATGGAAAAAACGCACAGGTTGAAGTTTCCATGTCTGCAATCTCCTAGTTGACCACTTCCACTTGCTAAATGTGTAACCTAACCTCGTGGACTACACACATTATTTTTCATGCAAACATTACACACATTAGGAATGACAACAACCAGATGTGGTGGCTCCCACCAGAAACCCCAGCACTTGGGAGGTTTATGCTGAAAGACGTTGCAGAGAAAGGCCCTGTCTCAAAAAAGCCTGTTTTAAAGGGCAGGAGAACTAGCTCAGCAGTTAAGAAAGAGCACCTGATGCTCTTCTTACAGAGGACCTGGGTTCGGTTCCCAGCACCCACATGGTGGCTCACAACCATCTCTAACTCCAGTTCTAGGGGATCCTATACCCTCCTCTGACCTCATGGGCATCAGGTGTGCATGAAGTACATATACATAAATGCAGGGAAAAGTTATAAAATAATCTAAAACGATAAAATTTAAAAAGAATGAAAACAAAATCCTATAAAATAGTACTACTTCCTTATAATTTTCAATATTAAAGATTTTATAAGCATGAAATATATATGTAAAAACTTTTAACTGAATCTACTTAGGATTTTTATTATTTTTAATTGACTGTGTTTTCATCATGCTGATATATGCATATGCGTAAGGGGACAGAAGCATCAGATCCCCTGAAACTGGAGCTGCAGACAGTCGGGAGCCACCTGATGTGGGTACTAAGACCGGAACTTAGGTCCTCTGAAACAGTAGCAAGTGCTCTTAAGCACTGAACCATCTCTCCAGTCCCCAGCTTTTTTTTTTTTTTTTTTTTTTTAGGTAGGTCTTGATCTATAGCCCTAGATGTTCTAGAACCCACTATGCAGTCTAAGCTGGCCCTGAACTCTGGGGAATGTGCCATACACCTGGCCTGCACCTGTTTTTATTGTCGGTGATAACAGCACAAAATAAATGGAAACAGAACTACAAAATCATTTAAAATGCACATGTATTCTCTCTCTCTCTCTCTCTCTCTCTCTCTCTCTCTCTCATAGTTATAGCACAAAGGAATTACATATCAAGCAACAAGATGATCCACTTAACCCCTCGAGTCCTTCCCATCCTAAGACACTATGTCCTTTGAGTGAAAAGAGCATTAAAAAGTCCTAAGACAGGAAACCTCACGGAAAATGATCAATGCCCATTTCTTCTGCAAAACTTCTAATGGTACGGTGGATAAAGAATACAGATGAGGAGAAATGCCAGAGGCTCACTTCAAATGAGAAAGAATAAGAACTAACCACAACAAATACATATTCCTGGAAGGAAAGCAGTCATTCTGAGCTGGAGAAGTCGGACATGCAATGATAAGGACCTGAGTTCAACACCCAGCACTCAGATAAAAACTATTTGTGTTCATATGCATCTGGAACCCTAGTCCAAGGGGACAGAGACAGGATCCCTGGAGCTCACTGGGCAGTGAACAGGAGAGCACGAGGTTCAGTGAGAAACCCTGCCTCACAACAGATGATATGGAGAGAGCTGGTGAAAACACCCAGAGACCACCTCAGCTTCTACAGGCAGCTTACACACACTCATCCTCACCTCTATTTAATATTTTATGAAGAAACCTACACCCAGCTTAAGGTAGCCAAAGGCATTTGCTCATAAAGAAAAGAGAAGAACAAGCTACAAACTCAACAGACTCTGAACCACAGATCCTTGAATTCACTGCCCAAGAATTCTCCACCTATTGTACCGGGAGGTTCTGATGAAGAACTTCCCAATCTCAGGGGAACAATGGTCAGGAGGCTCAACACAGCCAAGTCAACCATTAACATACCAGACTCCAAGGATGACAGCAAGCTCTTCAGCACACAGGTCAGGCATCTCAAACTGTTCACTGTCGGCTAACTTGATTTCATTCAGAACGGTATCATCGTTGAGCTCAAGATTCTGGTAAAACACAGAAGAAACTATTCAAACCAAAACTGACATTAATTCATTCATGCAACAGACTGTGAAAGGAGATGACACTGATGTGTGGGGTTTTTGGAGGGAGTCTTGGGTCTGTTTTGATTTACTTTGGAGTTTTTGTTTTTGGTTAGCTTGGTCTGGTGTTTTGTTGTTTGTTTTTAAAACAGGGTCTCACTATGCATTCCTGGCTTGCCCAAACTCACTAGGTAGACCAAGCTAGCCTTAAACTCACAGATAACTGCCTGCCCCAGCCTCCTGAGTACTAAGATCATGAAGGCATGTAGCACCATGTCCAGGTTAACTTTTTAAAGATGACATAGTGTCCGAATATGGTCTTGTGAATACAGAGTGGGAACCTAAGTTGTGACAAGGTTTGCCGTGTGCACCTCAAGAACTCAGTGGAAATGACAAGAGCAGAGAATGCAGCTATCACCACGGACCCCATATGCAAAAGCACCTCTGCTGATATCATTCCCAAACATTCTCTTGCTCATCCTTATAATAATAATAAACAACAGATCTGGATGTCAGAAATACTACTAAAAATACTTCTAAAGAAAATCGTGCCAAGTGGTGGTACACGCCTTTAATCCCAGTACTCAGGAGACAAAGGCAGGCTAGTCTCTGAGTTCGAGGCCAGCCTGGTCTACAGAGCGAGTTCCAGGACAGCCAGGGATACACAGAGAAACCCTGTCTCAAAAAACCAAAAAGAAAATAACAAAAGGAAGGAAGGAAGGAAGGAAGGAAGGAAGGAAGGAAGGAAGGAAGGAAGGAAGGAAGACAGAGAAAATCATCAGAGAAAACCTTGGCAACCTTGAGATAGGTAAAAAGCCCCTCATTAAACAAACAACAACAACCAAAAAAAAAAAAAAGCAATTAGAGAAAAACAATATAGAAAACTATCTGCTTGTAGGGAGGGGCTGTCCCTAATGCTTTGGCTGGCATTTGGGAGCATATTCCTCATACTTTGCTCAGCCTTAATACAAGGGGAGGTGCTGAGTCCTACCAAAACTTGATATACCTTGCTTTGTTGATGTCCATGGGAGGCCTGCTCCTTTGTGGACAAAAATGGACGAGGAGCAGATGGGAAGAAGGTGGGGGGTAGAAATGGGAGGAACAGAGGGAGGAGAAACTGTGGTCAGGGTGAAAAATAAATAAATTAATTTAATTTAAAAGAAAAAAAGAACTATGTGCTCTTGGAAAACACAGTTGAGAAGATGAAGGCCGAGCTCCAGACCCAAAGGCTCCTCTGTGAAGCAGGCATCTCAGAAGGGGCTCTGCGCTAGGTGTGGTGGTGCAGGACCTTATCCAGCACTAGACTAGGGAGGCAGAGCAGACAGAGATCTCCAAATCCAAGGTCAGCCTGGTCTAATAGTGGTCCCAGGCTACCAACTGACACCCTACCTCAAAAAGCAAAATTCCCAGAAAAAGAAAAGCCAGAGCTGAAAAAATGGCTCAGCAGTTAAGAGGATCGAAGGGACTTTTAAGAGACCCAAGTTTGAGTCCCAGCGGATATCAGGAGATTCACAGCCTTCTGTTACTCCATCCAGCTCCAGGGGATCTGATACTTCTGGCACCCACACTCACACGCACATACCCACTAGCAGGCAGGAGGGAGGCAGACACTCATGTACACACATGGGTACTCGTGCACACACATACAATTTTAACAGAAGCTAGAGATACAATGATAACCTTAAACACTAAGGAACAGCTGGTGTCTAGAATAATATAATGTACACAATTTTAAAGTGAGTCAAATAAACACACATGCACCATACACACATGCATGAAAGACTTAACGTTTGTATGCCTGGATTTCAGAGCTAAATCTAATCTATGGCCTAAAGATAACACTGCAATGGTCAATCTAAAGCTTAATGAGGGGCTTGGACAGGACAGGGAAAAGAGGAGGAAATTAAGGATGCACACTTATTATACATTCCTTGACTGTTGCTAATCACAGCAGCACACACTCTGGCTCAGCCACAGCTCCACATCCTTGAGGACATACTCAGACCCTGCATTTCTACAACACCGTCCTTGATTCACTCTCCTAGAACCGACAGCTGCTCCTTGCTAAAGTTACCACAAAAGCAAATAGAACTTGGGACCCGCCCAGCACTCTTATTATTGGAGGGCCTCCTCAGAAAGAACTGAATGAGGACGGCTCCTCCCTGCTCCTCAGCCTCTCCCTTTGGCATTACTCTCCCAACAGAACAGAAATTTGGGCTCAGTGTACTTAGGGCGAATTTACTGATAGGTTTTCAAACGAAGCGCACCAAAGCACAGGCACTGAAGACGTTCAAATCAATCAAGGACAATCAAAAGCTGTAGCTGTGGGGCTGGAAAGAAGGCTCCATCGTAAAGAGAACAGGCTCATCTTTCAGAGGAGCCAGGTGCAGTTCCCAACACCAACATGGCGGCTCACAACATGCCAGAACTCCAGTTCGCGGGGATCCAATTCCCTCTTTTGGTTTCTGTGATCACTACCCATGTGCTACACAGATATATGTGCAGGCAAAACACCCATAAACATAAAATAAAATCTTTAAACAAATTTAATTAACAAATGAAACTGAGGGTATGGGAATCCCTGGAAAATGAAAATATGTTTGTAGGCTCCATGGAAGCATGTGCACAGGCCTATGAGGTCAACTGTCCAAGAATCTCAAGTTCAACCCACAAGAAAGGAATTCATTAGACATGTCAAAAAGCATACTGAAGCACCATCAACCCAATAATGACAGAGTAGAAGGAGACTAAAATGAGAGAAAAGGAAGCCTGGTTGTTGTTGGTTTATGTGTGTAGAAGAAGCCAGAAAAATGTCAAGTCTGAATGTTAGAAAATATCCACAAAGACAAAAGTAAAGGGACTAACATAGAGCTAGGTGTGGTGGCTCACACCTAGAAGCCCAGTACAGGGAGCAGATGGAGCCCTGAGTGAAGTCCTGAGAACCCTGACGAGTGCACAGACATGCCGAGGACTCCAAGGCCTCAGACCCATAGGAAGATGGCAATATGGGCCAGGCCCAGAAGGAAGGGCAAAGCTTTCCTCGGGGGCCAAGTGCAAGTGCCAATGGAACTGAGACTAGTCACCTACAGCCTTCCTCTCCAGACTAGCTAAGCACTCCCCTGCCCCACGCACGCTGCACCTTAGGAACACACTGGAGCTCCAGGTTCCAGAGGAGCAGACTCCCACCGGAGCTCAGCTTGACTCTGTGTGTCTGTATGTCTCCATTCCTTCAACACCCCTAGTCAGGGTTCCAGCACCCAAGCCACTTAGGAGCTACAGCAGGAGAGCAGATGGGCCAACCTTGGCTATACAGCTACACCCTGCTTCCAAAGGCAAAAAACAAACAGATTCGACAGCAGCTAGTCCCTTTGTCTTTTATATGTCAAGGGACAACATAGCAGCATTGCTAACTCATGACTGCGCCACTGTAGAGGAACCATGCTGTGTGACTGCGGGGGCAGTGTGGCAGCTGTGTGACTGAAGGTGCAGTGTGGCAGCTGTGTGACTGCGGGTGCAGTGTGGCAGCTGTGTGACTGCAGGTGCAGTGTGGCAGCTGTGTGACTGTGGTGCAGTGTGGCAGCTGTGTGACTATGTGACTGTGGTGCAGTGTGGTAGCTGTGTGACTGTGTGACTGCGGGTGCAGTGTGGCAGCTGTGTGACTGTGGTGCAGTGTGGCAGCTGTGTGACTATGTGACTGTGGTGCAGTGTGGCAGCTGTGTGACTGTGGTGCAGTGTGGCAGCTGTGTGACTGTGTGACTGTGTGACTGTGTGACTATGTGACTGTGGTGCAGTGTGGCAGCTGTGTGACTGCGGGTGCAGTGTGGCAGCTGTGTGACTGTGGTGCAGTGTGGCAGCTGTGTGACTGTGTGACTGCAGGTGCAGTGTGGCAGCTGTGTGACTGTGTGACTGTGTGACTGTGTGACTATGTGACTGTGGTGCAGTGTGGCAGCTGTGTGACTGCGGGTGCAGTGTGGCAGCTGTGTGACTGTGGTGCAGTGTGGCAGCTGTGTGCTGTGTGACTGCAGGTGCAGTGTGGCAGCTGTGTGACTGTGTGACTGTGGGTGCAGTGTGGCAGCTGTGTGCTGTGTGACTGCAGGTGCAGTGTGGCAGCTGTGTGACTGTGTGACTGTGGTGCAGTGTGGCAGCTGTGTGCTGTGTGACTGCAGGTGCAGTGTGTCAGATGTCCCCTCCCCCCATGATGGAATGTGTCCTTTCAAACTCTAATCCAGAATAGATCCTTCCTTCCTTGAAAACTGGTAAGAGAAAAGTCCTGATAATTTTGCCCTGGAAATGAGGACAAAGAACTGAACAAGGGTCCTCATGCAGTCTCTTCTCATCCACTCAGTTTCTGGGATAAAGTCACCTACTGATGCTAGGCTATTCAACAGCGTAACTCTGACCAACCTACCTTGGTTAAGTATTCCTGGGGGGTGGGTGCTGGGCTGAACTCACGACTGGAAGGGACGTCCTCTTCTCTCCTTACATCTAGAATCAGCTGTGCCACGTAATTTTCCTGGAATCGTGTCCTTTTCCCCAAAGCTCCTGATAATTAAAATAAAATCCTACTGTAGATCTGCCAAGTCAGATTTATAGTACAATCGTGATGACTAATATTTTCAGAGTGCTAATGGTTTTCTCCATTCATGTATGAGAAACTTGAGACCCAGTGATAATAGAAATTACTTCCTGAAGCCAAGGAATTAAGGTACCAAGGCTCAAACCCAGGATTTCTGACACTAGATTCTCAATCTCAACCCCTATTTTTGCTTATTTTTCAGTCTCTTCTGAAAAAAGTGACTTATTTAGTACTGTGGTTAGAACTCCCATACACACACACACATACATACTACATACATAAATGTATACATAAATGATATGCATGGAAACACAGAGGGTGAACACTTGTCATCACTTGCTCAGGATCACAGGATCCTCCACATTAAGTGGAAGTCAGTACCTTGGCTTCTAAGACCCAGGCAAGCACTCCATCTGGCTTCATGTGATACCAGCATTTTTTCTTTATGTCTCTGAAATAATATGCTGCAGAAGAGCTACTTTCAGACCACTCTGAAGAGAAGCAAAGTTTCAACATCCACTCTCTGGAAAATGTGGGATTACAAAAACTAGCCTAAAGAAATCCACTTCCTGTACTGAGGTGACTCTACTTTGGAGTTACTGTCACCCCCATAAACATGTCATGCTCTAGATGGCCACCAAAGGGGCTTAACAGCTCACTTTTTTATCCACAGCTGGGTGGGGGAAAATCAATCTGGGTCTCATTTTTATATTTGGGAGAACACTTCTGTTTCTAAGTTCTTCACCTCAACTTTGGGAAAAAATGAAAAACTGTAATAGGAGCTGGAGAGATGGCTCAGTGGTTAAGAGCACTGGCTGCTCTTCCAGAGGTTCTGAGTTCAATTCCCAGCAACCACATGGTGGCTCACAACCATCCGTAATGAGATCTGGTGCCCTCTTCTGGAGGGTAGGCGCACATGCAGACAGAACACTGTATACATAGTAAATAAATCTTTAAATATACCAACAGTTAAAGCTGAATATACAAAGCACTGTGTCATCAATATTTAAATAATCCCCCAAAAGTCTCCTAGAACAAAAATATTTGAAAAGAAATCTCTGAAATGAACCTCACAAGTTTATTACATGTAACTATATTTTCAAATACAGACACAAGACTCCAAGTTATTCATGGCAGTGTTCCAAAAACTATAAACTGGATAGTAATAACTTTTCTCACACAAACACTGTAATAAAAGAAGGCTAAGATCCCATAGAGCCATATTTGATTCACAGTACAGCTAGAGGGTTTTATCAATTAACATAGACTCGATAAGAAGCATAGAACACGGACTGAGAACAGACCTATGAGATGATCCAGGCCTAGCATGGGACAACTGTGTCAGTCACTGAATGCACAGGCAGGTGTCATTAGTTCATTCATACTGAACATCAACTATACTGTAATAGATTGGGGATAGAGAGGCACATGGTACAAAGCACTCGGAAGAGACAACAGAGGATTCAGGAGAAATTCTGTAACTCATTCATTCTTTCAGCATCCACATACAGTGTACATCTGTACAGCTTCAGAGACTGACCTAACTAGGTAGAGGAGGAGGGATAAAGAAAATGACAAACACATGGACACAAGAGCTGGCATCAGACAATCTGGGCTCTAGGATGCAGAAGCCCTGGCACCTTGGATGCACAGCATGTTACGTACAGTTAGGAGGTAGGGTGGCTATATACAGATACACGAGGAAGTGGGGTTATTATACACAGCTGAACAAGGAAGCAGGGTTATTAAATACAGCTGAATAAGGAGCGGGGTTATATACAGATAAACAGGAGGCAAGGTTATTATATACAGCTGAACAGGAGACAAGGTCATTATATACAGCTGAACAAGGAGGCAGCCTTAGCTACTCTGGGTAGGCATAGGCTCTGTGGGGGAGACATCTGGGCAGAGAAAGCTACAGTGGACATTTTCTGCACACATGGTCAGCAGTCACACTAGGACCTGAGGAAGGCTTTGCCATTGCTCTGAGCCTCACCTGGGGAAGACTTTGCTACCCCCATGGGGCTGAGGCATTAGTCCCTAACATGGCTGTGCCCTTGTCAAATAATATACATTCACTCATTCACTCGGAACTTCACTTGTTCCCTACAATATTGAGTACTACTGTATTTCAGATTGTAGTCTCATTATCTCTATTTTTTATTTGTTTATTTAATTTTATTTTCGTTTTTCAAGACAGGGTTCCTCTGTGTAGCTCTCTCTGGCTGTCTTGGAACTTGCTCTGTAGACCAGGTTGGCGTCAAACTCAGAGGTCCACCTGCCTCCGCCTTCCAGTGCTGAGATTAAAGGTGTGCGCCACCACGCAGAACTCAGACAGTACTCTCAACCACTAAAGACACACCTAAGAAATGCAATATGGAGTGTGACAAAGCAGGATGGAGACAACAGGAGGCATTTACAGGAATGGGCAATGCATGGGGCGGGCTAAACTGGAGAGTCACACCAGAACCAAATGGTCTAAGGTCCATTTATGTACTGCTGGCTGCTATTGCTACCAAATATTACACTAGCTTAGAACGAGGAATGGACTCTATGAAAAAAAAAAAAAAAAGCCAGGCGGTGGTGACGCACACCTTTAATCCCAGCACTCGGGAGGCAGGGGCAGGCGGATCTCTGTGAGTTCGAGGCCAGCCTGGTCTACAGAGCAAGATCCAGGAAAGGCGCAAAGCTACACAGAGAAACCCTGTCTCGAAAAACAAAAACAAAAAAAAATCAGTAGGCTCTAAAATTTAAATACTAAACCAAGTATAGTAGAGCACCCCAAATTCCAACACTAAGGAAACTATGTAAAACAAGAGTATCAAGAGTTCAAGGCCTACTGGGCTACAAAAGAAAACCTAGAAATGGAAGGTTACAAATGCAGCCCAACAAGTTTGCTTTCCATCCTGTGATCAGTCTAGTTCTACATTTAAAAAATAATAATAATAACCAAAAGGAACGGAGATGGCTCAGCTAATAAAGGATATGCCTCACAACCAAAAAAGTCAAATGCCAAAATATAATGCAAACTGTCAACATACATACCAGCTTTATTGTCAAATTAAATCAATTACCCGTGAAAAGTAAAGACTTACCTGTCAGATCAACCTGTAGCCTGCTGATGTCTTTAGCAGCATTGAACCGGTCTTTTGCTTCTTTATATTCATAGTAATATAAAAACACATGTGCACATTCCAGATGGAACTGAATAGCTAAAGGTCGGCCTGGATCGCCTTCAAACAAATCCTCTAGTTTCATCACTGTGAAACAAAAGATGACGCATTACAAATGAAGACGAGTGAACGTCGAGTCCCAAGTATGGAAGTACACACTGCATGTTTAGGTCTGGGAGAGCTTCAAACACACAGAAGCACACAAACACAACAGCAGTCAACAGCTAGCACTCTCCGAGCACTTATGTGCTCCAGACAGGCAGCTCAGACTACACACATGCATTCTGCACCCACACACTCAGTCCTGGGGGTGCTGTTCATAGCGCCGATCCCGCCTATAAAAACATGGCCAGAAACAGGGGAACAAGATGTTGATACAAGGTGCCAAGCCAACCTGAAAAATAAACACCATGGAAAATCTGAAGAAAGGGAAATTAGCTGAGTTCATTTCATACAAAATATAGACTTTCTCCCCTATGAATGGAAACATACATATATGTAAAAATGAGTATCAAATAGGCTCCTACACATATATCACATACACACACACACACACACACTCACACACACACACATGCAGACATGCAAACTATTAATTAGTGTAATGTAATTTTTTAAATTTTAAAATAAATAAAGCAAGGGAGAACAATAACCTAGTAGCAAAGCATCTGAGATAAAATGACTATCAAAATTAATTACATATACTAAAGAGCAGGGTTCAAGATTTCTTATACAGCAGGGTGTTCATCCAACTGGCACCCCAAAACAGTATTCTCTACTACACATCCTTGACATGCTGTTCTCTAAACTGTTTTCAGCAATGGCTTCGTCAGATTTTGACAAAGCAGTCTGTCAGAATGAATGTCGAATGGAAGCATGGGAAGTGTGTTTCAAGCATCCGAACGCTGGTGACAGTTCCCCAACATTCAAGCTAAGAGAGAAGTGCACCTCACTGAGGACAAGAACTACTGAAAGGAAAAGTCTGTAACCCCTGCAGCCCGCACACTGCTGTCACACACCCGCAGGAGGGCTCAGAGACAACTGAAACATCTGGCAAGACCAACCACACTGACCAAGTCTACCCTGGATAAAAACTGTGAGATCCTCACTGTGATTTCATCTATGGTAAGTAAATCAGAGTCACCTTATGATGAAGACAGCTCCCAAAGCTGCTCCATCCTTTCCTGCACAATCCTGGACCTCCACTGCCCACCAGACTTCCTCTGCTCTAGTCACAAAGACTTTCCTTTGGGCCTTCGGGCCAATCCTACTCTCTCAGGTCAGGGAGCCTTCATGGTTTACAAAGGTCCAGGTTTCTGCATCAGTGAGAAAGCCGGCTGTCTATCAAGGCTATCCTATCATCCACACACTGAAAAGACAGGATCTCACATAGTTCAGGCTGGCCTCAAACTCTTGTAGTTAAGAATGTAGTTAAGAATGATCCCGAACTCCTTCAGCTCCTAACCTTCCCTCCTCCACCTCCCAAATGCTGGTATTACAGGCATGTGGACCACGCCAAGTTTATGAGGTGCTGGGGATTATATAAATGCTGGGCAAGCACCCTACCAACGCACCTACATCTCCAACTCCACTACACAATCTTTACCTGAGTCTACTATAACTCCAAAATCAAGCTGTGCGCGGGAGGGATAGCTCAGCCGTTAAAGGCTAGGCTCACAACCAAAACTGTAAAAGTTCGGTTCCCAGCACCCACGGCTGTCCCTCCAGCTACCAAAAAACAAAAAACAAAAACCTAGCTGTAACACTGCCAAAAACCTCTGAAAAAAGTGGGTTTTGTAACTTATTGGAGGTGACCTGACTTCACTCGGCAGCAAAATCTGACACGAATGAGAAAATGGAACTGAACTTCCAGACATCAAAGCAAGGACAGAGGGCAGTGCAAATTTGGTGATTTGTTACTTCTGGAAACTAGGTGCTGCCTCCTTCCCTGAAAGTCGTCTACCTTCTAGGATCAAAATTTGGTAGA
This sequence comes from Onychomys torridus, assembly GCF_903995425.1. Classification (NCBI taxonomy): domain Eukaryota; kingdom Metazoa; phylum Chordata; class Mammalia; order Rodentia; family Cricetidae; genus Onychomys; species Onychomys torridus. The sequence continues at coordinate 28,805,276 of NC_050463.1, forward strand.
AAAAGAAGGGAAGCTGTCCAAAGGTTTCATGTCTGTCAACAGAGTATTAGCTGAATGAATTATTCACATATTACAATACTATAAACAAACAGGAATGGGATGCACACATCAGGTACAGTGGTGTGTATGGATAGTCACAACTATCAGGAGGCTGAGGCAGGAGGACCACGTGAACACAGGGGTTCAAGACCTGCCAGGGTGACACAAGAGAAACTGTGTCCAGAAGGGACAAAAGGCTCTAAGTGAAAACTTAATAAAAAGCACTAACTAACAGTAACAGTAAAAAGCAGTAAGCAGCAGTGTCCTGGAATCTACCATAGTTAGTGCTCAAAAATGTAGTGTGAACAAATCAAGCCTTTCAAGGTGATCCCGACAAGCAGAAACCTATTGTCTCAAACCCTAGCTCCTACCTCCCTGTTCAACCCCATCACCTAACACCCTCAATCCACTCTAGCTATTCTGAATACGGGACTGCCAACTCCACAGCTGTGCTCCAAGTCTGTGGGCCTTGGCACACACGCCGCACTCCCGATCTAAGTCTGATAGCCAACATCCCTGCTTGTTCCTCAAGATTTAATCTAAATAGTGACTACCTGACAAAACTTCTGACGTCAAAGTTCAAACTAATCACATCGTCTAGCTGTGTTTTCTCTACTCTCTACTGCCCTTGTTCTCCTACCAGTATCTCAGACCCTAACTCACCAAGTTCACTGATAATCCACAGCACCTAGCACACAATCATTCAAATAAGTCTTTTTAGGTCTGGAGATGTGGCTCAGAGGTTAAGACAGTATGCTGGCCTGCAGAGGATCTAAGTGAAGGGCATGGTGCTTTGAATATAAACCCAGTACTCAGTAGGCTGAAAAAAAGAATCACACAAAGTTGTGGGCCAGCCTGATCTATACAGTAAGCTTGAGGCCATCTAAACTACAATGCAAGAGTCCACCTTTAATTTTTTTTAAATCCACTTATTTTAAACCCAACTGCTAAATGACCCTCAGCTCTACCTCACAGAGTTACAAGGAGTATGCTAACATGGCTAAAAACTTGGAGCTGTACTTGGTGTGGTGTGCAGAGAGAAATGTGAGCTGTACTATTACTAGCTACTAAAATCTGGACCAGAATTTTCCTGGAGAAAAGCTGCGGGAAGAAAGAGAGGGTTGAAGCTGGGAAGGCTAGGCCATGGTTCTGTTGCTGAAGCAACTTCCCCGAGTCTTGACTTTGTCAAAGGAGCTAGCTAGACAAGACGATCTCTCCAGGGCCTTTCCAAACCAAAGGCTTCAGACAAGGATAAGTGGTGCAGGAATGGAGAGGGAGACAGACATGGAAGCCTGGGGAAGAACTAACAAGAGTCAAGAACCAGCTGGATATGCAGACAATGGAAGACACTGAGTCAACTGTGAAAAAAGATTTCAGCTCTGGAAGACTCAGGCTTAAATAAAAGAGGAGCATGCTGATCCAATAAACAGACATTTATTATTTTAATACTATGTTAAGTTCTCTGTGGAAATTCATATTCATGACCTTGTGGACAAAATGTCAATCAGTGAATATAAAACATGAGCTAAAACCAAAATCTCTTCCCATGAGATTTTTTTAATGCTGTGTTAAAATGGTATATTTAATAACACATTTCAAATTACTAAAAAATATTTTAATCGGGGAATACACCAGTCTTTGGCTGTGAGAACAACCTAACCCAGGGTCACACAGCTGCTGGGAGAAGACACTATAGAACCTGCTCACAAAGTATTTTCACCTGTTTCTTCTTAGGCAGTGACTTCATGAGTTCATCTTCAAATTGCAATATTCCACCTCATGCTCTATATGCAATGCATTTTCAGTATCTGATCCAAAACAACTGCTGTGGGCCTGGAAGTGGTCCCTACAAAACTGTGGTTGCATTTAGTACAACATCCCAAAGAATGCCCCACGCTGTGCTGAGGAACATAGTTTTCAAGACTCTAGCCTACTCCTTTCATAAGTGTGATAGGCCCAGCGAAGCGATGCTGTGGCTGCCATAGGCTGTGTTTCACTGCATTTCACTGATGTAACATTCCTGGACAAGAGTAAGACGATCTCAGCTGTTCCCAAAACCCTCTGCGTATGTCTCACAAGCTGAAAAAATTCCTGCCAACTTTTGATGAACCTTCAAGGGCAATATTTCAAATATAACATTCTCCTCAGGACACTGAATGGTATCTCAGTTATAACTAACTGGTCAACATTTGGGTCAGATCCAAGAATAAAATATTTTTAAATAAAATTACTTACAAAATATTACAGACCGATTTAAATATGGCTAAAATGTCTAATTATGTCAAACGACCAATTTGTGACTAGATAAAGTGAAAAATGTTGATTACCCAAGAAGATCATGTTGTGAAATATTATTTTAACTATGTAAAGATGTGTTACCTAGTTTATGCTACAGAATATTACTTTAACCGTGCAAAGATATGTTACTTTGGTTTATGCTGCATTTGTTTAATTATGAAAAGACATGTTGCATTTGTTTTACTTTGCCCGCCTACAGCACCTGACTGGTCTAATAAAGAGCTGAACAGCCAGCCAATAGCTAGGCAGGGGAGGGATAGGCAAGGCTAGCAGGCAGAGAGAATAAATAGGAGAAATCTAGGCTCAAGAGAGAAAAGAAGGAAAGAAGAGGAGGAGAGAATGAGGGACATGCCTGGGGCAAGACGCCAGACAGATGTCAGACAGACAGACACAGAGAAGCAGAGAAAGTAAGACATACAGAAGTAAGAAAGGTAATAAGCCCCAAGGCAAAATGCAGATAAAGAGAAACAAGTTACTTTAAGTTAAAAGAGCTAGCCAGAAATGAGCCTAAGTAGGCCAAGCATTCAAAACTAATAATAAGTCTCTGTGTCATGATTTGGGAGCTGGTTAGTGGCCCAAATGAAAAAGCCTGGGACAAGAGCAACATAAAAGTACTTGGTTGCAGGACAAAGCAGATGATGTGCTTGAATCCACTGCAGAAACACCACAGGCCACTGAGGATGAGTCACCTAGAGTCAGATTTCCAGTTATCTCAGTTAACCATTTCTGATTTAGAAGTGAATTTTAACTTCCAGTAAAAAACTAACTCCCTTGCCGGGCGGTGATGTCACACACTTTTAATCCCAGCACTTGGGAGGCAGAGGCAGGCGAATCTTTGTGAGTTCGAGGCCAGCCTGGGCTACAGAGCAAGATCCAGGAAATGCGCAAAGCTACACAGAGAAACCCTGTCTCGAAAAACAAAAAAAAACTCCCTCTAAAACATACCATATGGTTCTAACCTTTCAAAAAGATTGTGTTCCCCCCCTCAATAATGAAGGGTATTCCTTACAAAGATTAGTCACAAGATACGGTACAGATTTGGCAATAAATACAGTTGTATATAATAAAGGACAATATGGAAAGGGAGTAAATGTAACTTTATAGAAACTACACCAAATTAGGTTTGCTTTAAAAACAAAAACAACTCCTAGTAACAACACCTGGCCTTTCTCTCCAACCATCAATCTTCCACAAAACATACTGAAGTGTAAGAAATTAAATAATTGCCTTTGGAGTGCCAGTTTATAAAACTGAACTGGGTTCTCATAGAATTTTGTTCCAATGCTATCCTTGTCCTCCGGGAAAACCATCTATAACATTCAATGCAGCCCTGGCTTCATGAACTACAAGACTGTTCCCTTGCACTGCTCTTTAATAGAGAAACCTCACTTCCTTTCAAAAACATAATGGCATAAACCAGGAAAGCCCAAGTTGACATAGTTCTCACTTGCTAAAAACAGAAGATAACACACTGCCTGATAAATAGGTACCCTGTCCTCATTTTTTCCATCTGAAGAGAATGTCACACCTAAGCAGCACTACTGAGAAGATCCGAAGGCCACACATTAATATAGGGCCCGTTTTTCCCCTAACTTCTATGATTCAATTAACTCAGAAACCTTTAAGGAGACGAAGGACAGTCATTCCCAGAGATCAGCACCACGACAATCCCCCCTCCCCCGCCGCCGCCACCAAATTTGCTAGCTGTTAAATATATAGATGTCTGCTGCTGTCATTCCATGTTATCCAAAGGCATTACTTACTTTAGTCTAGGCACTACCCTAAGTAGAAACAAGTAAGCCAAGTTCTTTTAAAAAGAAAAGAAAATAACTGTTCAGTTTTGTTACTTAAAAAGGTTAGAGAGATGGCTGAGTGGTTAAGGGTACTGGCTGCTCTTCCTAAGGACCCAGATTTGATTCCCAGCACCTGCATGACAGCTTATAACCTTCTGTAACTCCAGTTCCAGATGACCCAATGCCCTCTTCTGACCTATGCGGACACCCCTCACACATGTGGTGTATGTATATACATGTAGACAAAACTCCCATGCATAGATTCATTTAAAAATGTACTATTGTACAGAAAAGCAAATTAACTGGTTTTGAGGCAAGATTTCACGATGTTGTCCAAGTTAGGACAGAACATTTTACGCTCAAGAGATTATCTTGCCTCAATCCACAATAGTACTCCAGGTCCATACCACTATATTAATCTGCTATCTCAACTCAGGTATAAGTTCCAGGGCAGAATGACTGTCAACATATATACAACACTTAAGTTCTTGTGGTTTAATATTTTGTTACTTGTTCCACATGTTGACATCACCTAAAATCCTCAAAAAACATAAAGACTTAGTACAAACACATAAATAAATCAATTTTTCTACTGACTGAATATATTTCCTTACTTTCTTTTTAAATCATGCATAGATGTCCATTTTATCTAAATTAGCACATGCTTATGTATTTCTGTCCTAGAATAAAACAAAAATTGGGAAATTAGTTTTAACCAATCACCTAGTTTGGCAAAATTACTATGCACACTGCAATCCTGCCCACTACATGCTAGCCTGTCGTGTGATACTTTGATTGCATTCTGATGCTCTGGAGACTGACGACAAAAAAAGCTGGTTTTCAATCAAAGAGCAGAGCTAGCTACAAGCTGACCAAAATTAACCATAGAGGTTTTGGAGGACTGGTGACAGAGAGACACAGGAAGTAATAGGGTAGGTCCTGGCCCTTATGGATGGATGAATGGGAGAGAGAGGAGATCACTGGTCACTTTGATGCCGTTCTGCTTATTCAGGTTCTTATCCCAATATCTGACTCCTGAGTTGTTATTGTTAAAAAATAATTAGATAAATGCATCACTAGTCTAGCTTATTAATATACAGATCCTTAAAGGTGACAGACTCCAAAAAATCCAGGAGATTCCTGCAGTTACAACAGATGCCTTCATTAATAATCAGTGTCTCCACCAAAGCTATAGCAACCACCACTTCCTTGACTACTACTAAACACATCCACACACACATTCACATCCACAGTACATTTAGGACATGAAAGAATATGGGCCTTGGAATCAGACACAGCTAAAAATCAGACCTCAGAAATCCACTACTAAACTCAGGTTCATTTGATTTTAAGTACTCTTTCACACCAAAAGGTTTGCTATTGCTTTTGTTTGGCAATTTGAGATTTTATTTTTCACTTTCATTACATACACAGAAACACACACACACACACGTGTGAGTATATGCACGTCAGTGCAGGTATCTGCAGAGACCAGAAGAGACTATCGGATCTCCTGTGAGTGGCCACTGTGTAGTAGAAACTGACCTCAGGTCCTCTGGAAGAGCAGCCAGGGCTCTTAAGCCCTGAGCCATCTCTCCGGCCCTGTTGGGAAATCTTTGCAAGAAAAGCCGCTCTGCAAGCAAAGGGAGCCTGGGAGCAAGTGTCAAGGTGCCGAAGCCCTCCTCTCCCCAAAGGCTTTCCTGGGGAACAGGACAGGAGCCAAGGGCAGCACACAGCGGCAAGCAGTGGCAACATCTCTGCTTTGCAGCTCTGGGAAATTTCAGTCGTGTTTTAGGAGAATTTCTGTTCAACATCATCAACTATTAAAACAGCAAAACAAATGTAAACCTGCCTCCTGCTGTCAACCTCAGCAAAATGTATGTTCTATCAAATGTTTTTAAAATTAAGCTTTTCTTCTGGTTCTCCATAGGAAATAAAACAATTATCTAAACTGGGTATAATTTAGCTCAATTTACTTCAGCTCCAGTTAAGCCTTTTAAAAATGATAATAATAAATGAAGTTTTATGTTTGTTTCCAATACAATTATTACACTAAAAAACAGAAGAAGATATTAAAAATATCTTTAAGAATTTGTGGTAAAAATAACAGTAACCTACCCGGACAAAGTGGCATATACCTTTAATTCCAGTCTGCAGGAGGCAGGGGTTGGCAAATCTCTGAGTTTGAGACCAGCCTGCTCTACACAGTGAGGTCCTTCCTCTAAACAAACAAATGAATAAATGAGAGTGACCGGCGTAGAGTGCCTCATCTTTCTAAGAGGTAACAGAAACCAACTGATCATCTTTTTTTTCTTTTTTAAGACAGTCTAACTACGTAGCATTGGCTGCCCTAAAACTCACCATGCTGATCAGGCTGCTCTTAAACTCACAGAGATCCCCCTGCCTCTGCCTATTAATCCTCTGAGCTGGGACTAACGGTATATTCACCATGCCTTGCATGCCCTTGTTTTGTTGTGGTTGTTGTTTTTTGTGGTTGTTGTTGTTTGGTTTGGTTTGGTTTTGTTTCAAGACAGGGTTTCTCTGTATAGCCCTGGCTGCCCTGGAACTCACTCTGTAGACCAGGTTGGCCTCACTTGAGGCCCTGGGCTTTGTCTCCAATACCACAGAGAAGAAAAAGAAACAACTCTAAACAAGCACAACTATCAGTCAAAGAATAGATTCAAATGAAACATCTCAGACAAGAAATTAGAATGGGATACATATAAATGTCAAAGAAAGATCATTAGGCATCTATAACGCAGACTGAAGCAGGAGGATTATGAGTTTGAGGCCAGTCTAGGATTACACAGTGGATTCTACGCCAGGTGGGTCTGAACAGCAAAACCTGTCTCAAGAACAACTAACCAGCAAAACAGCTGAGCAGGTGAAGGTGCTCACTGTGGGAGCCTGGCAACCTGAGCTTGAGTCCCAGCTTCCACAGAAGGTGGAATAAGAGTATCTAGTCCAAGTCAGGCATGATGGTGCACGCCTGTAATCCCAGCACTCAGGAGGCAGAGCCAGGCGGATCTCTGTTTGAGGCCAGCCTGGTCTACAGAGTGAGTTCCAGGATAGTCAAAGCTACACACAGAGAGACTCTGTCTCCAACCAACATAAAAAAAGGAGAGAGAGAATATCCTCTAAAGTTGCCCTCTACCTTTCACATGCATACGTGTTTGCACATGTGTACAATAATACAGGTATTTTTTTAAATCTGCTACATACCTTGATCAATACAGCTTTCAGCAAGAGCAAAGAGCTGAGGCGAGCGCTCCTCTAGCAACTGTTGGTGAATATTCACATATCTCAAAGTCCACCACGGTAAGCTCTAGAAAAAAGCACCAAAGAAGCTGAAATTAAGAGACACAAAGGGTGGTGGAGCATACCCTTAATTTCAGCACTCGGGAGGCAGAGGCAGGCAGATCTCTGAGTTCAAAGTCAGCCTGGTCTACAGAGCGAGTTCCAGGACAGCTAGGACTGTTACACAGACAACCCTGTCTCAAAAAATAAATAAATAAATGAATGAGTGAATAAATAAATAAATAAATAAATAAATAAATAAATAAGAGAGAGAGAGTTAGGAAAAAACATGTAAAGTGAGACTAATTCTTGGAATATTTTCACACTCATGAAACTTATTCCTAGATAAGCTTAATCATCCATGCTATACTCTCAACAGGATCAAAACCTGCTGCCATGTCTCCATTCATGCTTTCTGAAGACACTTCAGACTTACCATCTCCCCTAAAATGACTAAGACAAGCACCCTGCTCTGCCATGGCACTCCATTCCCTTCACAACCCAAGTACCAACAACTTAACTGAGGTACGGACTGAGCACACAGCAGCTTTTTCTTTAATTCACTCACACATCTTCTTGTTTATCAATACATCCTTATTAAGGAAGAGAACAAGGACCAGGGAGAAGGCTCAGCAGGTAAGAGCAATAGCTGCACAGACATGAGGACCTGAGAGTTCAAATCACCATCACCCAAACACCACACATGACTGTGACTCAGAACTGGGGAGCAAAGATGGGGGGATCTCAGGAACTCAGCAGTGGGCCTAGCAGAAACAGAACTTCAGAGTCAGTGAGATCCCTGTCTTGAGGGAATGAGGCATGTGACATTCTCCTCTGGGCACCATGAATCACACATGCACCCATACACACACACACACACACACACACACACACACACACACACACACACACACACACGATAGCTCAGATAGATAGATAGATAGATAGATAGATGACAGACAGACAGACAGCAGACAGATAAGAAAGAAGTAACACAACAAGAAGCTGTAATACACCAGTATATGCAGTACACATCTGCACCCTCAACACTGAGGGGTAGAGACAAATAGATCTCTGATCTACATAGTGAATTCCAGGACAGCCAGGGCTACATAGAGAGACCCTTTCTCAAAAGCAAAAACAAAACACAATGAAGAAAGACACCTAACACTGATCTCTGGCCTCTACACACAAGCACACACGCACGCACGCACCAGCTTCCTCTTTTACTCCTCAATTCTACCTTCCTCTAGAAAAGGCCATAACAAAGATTAATAATATATATATATATATTCTTCTGAATGTATCATGTCTATATTAGTATACCTGTGCAAGTCATAACACATCTTTTAAAGCGTTATCAAGTATGAGTAGATACTGAGACATCTAAGTTAAAGGTAGCCAGGCATATGACTCATACCCACAAGCTCAGCACTCAGGAAACAGAAGCATGAGAATCACAATCTCAAGTTAGCCTGCACTACCTTCTGACTTCACCTCAAAAAAAATTAACTGTTACCCTGAATGTGTAAGAAACTCATTTTTCTTTTTCAGTAGTAACAGCTGCTAATAGATCATGCTTAGCTATCAAAAGCATTTTACTTGAATTTACTATCTTACTTGATTAAGAAGTGCCTTTCTCACAGACCGGGTGTAGCAGGTCTGCTGAACTCTTGGGAGACTGAAACTGAAGGATCCAAGTTCAAGGCCTGCCTGGGCAACTTAGTCAGAGGGCTGGAGGAGCAGCTCATTGGTAGAGCCTAGCATGTTCCAGTCCCTTGGTTCGATCCTCAGCACCACAGATGGGGCACGGGTCCCCTTCCAATCAGGTACACACACTAGTGTAACTGAAGTCACAGATGAATTTCTGACTTCACAATGAAATCCCTTTAAATGACTAATGCTGCTTTTAGGCCCATGGAAGGGAAGCAGCATTATCCAAGGAAGGAATTTTCAAATCATTTTATTGTAGCTGAATTCCCGGAGGGGCTTGCTCACTTTCCTCTCTTCCGGTCACTGAGGCTAGTGAGGTCAGTCCACATTTCAGGACAGAGTCAGGCCTAGCAGCTTACTCCTTCCCTTTCCAGACAAGGGAATTCAGCTGCCTCCGGTGGAAAGGACTGAGCTGTTAAGAAAACATATGACCTAAGGCACTGGACTCTCTAAGGTCGGTTCTAAGATTTTAACTCTGAAGTGAGCATCTACACTAGGCAGAGCTTTCCCTTCAGCGCTACTGGGAAAACAAAGGCCTGTTTTATTTGCTGAGAAGAGCACAGCAGAGAAACTGAGTGTTGATAAAGGTGGAAACTGACAGCCTCACCTCCTGTGAAGGCACTCACCAGTCAGTACAGCCTAACTGAGGGGTCTCCCTAGTTCAGAACTTTCCCCATGGCAGGGTCGGTGACAGTCAGAAAGGAACTCATCTGTTTGAACTAGAGAGATCACCAGGCCTAAGTTCACATAGCTGAGGAGAGATGGCAAGAGAACTGTGGCCTGATATCAAGGCTGAGACTTACTCAGCATGTACATGTTATTAACTCCAGTCTATAGACCTAGCAGAGAAGGTGGGAAGAGGGGAGTGTGTGTCTTTCATACAGATCCACAAATATCACAATAAACACCAGGATACATTTCTTTAAGGAGACGATTCACTCGAAAATTAATTGAAAATGGGGCTGGTATTTAACCCATGGGCAGAGCTTGCCAAATGGGTACAAGGCCCTGGGACTGTTCCTCACGGTTGAAATAACAACTTCAAAGGCTGAAACAGCCTTACATAAGTATGTGATGCCTCTTTACCTTTTAGGAGAGAAGCAGTCTTAATAACATCACTGAGAGAATCACACAGAGGCTGAAGGGATGGAGCATCATTTAAGAGGTTTTCTGCTCTTGCAGCGCACTCAAGCTTGGTTCCCAGTACCCATATCAGGTGGCTCACACCCACTGAAACCCCAGTTCCAAAGGGACTCAAGACCTCTGGTCTCCTCTGGCTTGTGCACTCACCTACATGACCCACACAGACACACATACACCTAATTAAAAACAAATCTATAAAAAGAGGGAGTATGGTAAATATTTATCATGCCACTAAGGGATGGGGAGAAGGCTGGAGATATGGCTCTAAGATTAAGAGAACTGGCTGCTCTTCTAGGGGACCTGGCTTTGATTCTCAGCACCTATATAGTGGCTAAGACCCATGTGTGATTCCAGTTCCAGGGAGATCCGACACCCTCTTCTGGCCTCTGCAGGTACCAAGCATGCATGTGATGCACACTCACACAGAAAGCATGTAAAATCCTGAGTGGATGTGTGTTGTCTGACATGGCCGTCAGAGACTCCAGTGCCTTAGACCTACGGAAAAGGCAAAACCTTCCCCTAGTCTGTGTGAGGAAGTTGATACCACGTGCAGAAAATGTCTATGGTAACTTTCTCCCACACCCCCCACCCATATCCATGCTTACAGCCTGAAGACTGCTTCCCCTACAGAGACCACTCCTACAGATATTAGCTGAACGCTCTCCTTGTTCAGCTGGGTGCACTAATCACCCCGCCCCCCTGTTCAGCTGGGTGCACTAACCCCGCCCCCCTGCTCAGCCTCACATAACAAATACGCTGAGCTTCTAGAGTGCTGCAGCTTCTCATGGTGCAGACATGAAGGCAGACAAAATAATACCCACACACATAAAAATAAATCTTTTTTTTTTGGTTTGGGTTTTTAAGACAGGGTTTCTCTGTGTAGCCTTTGCTGCCTGGAACTCACCCTGTAGACCAGACTGGCCTTGAACTCAGAGATCCACCTGCCTCTGCCTCTGCCTCCTGCGTGCTGAGATTAAAGGTGTACACCACCATGCCCAGCCACAAATAAAGCTTTATTGGAACACAACTCAGCTCATCTGTTGACAGACTGTCGCTGCTCTCCCACACAGAGGAGCTAAGCAGTCGCCATGCAGACTACACACTCCACGCTGACAACCTCCACCTGAACCCGAGACCTCTGCACTTCATTGTGTCATTCCTAGGGCCTATGACCTCCTGCAGGGTCAAGTCCCCTCCTCACTGGTGTACACGACCTGCAGAAACCACACAACAGATAGTCCTATACATTCCACACAAATGAACCAGAAGCCAATAATTCAGATCCCTTCCATTCTCACTGCTATTGACTATCATCAGCTCAAATGTGTAGCAAACATGAACGGCACTTCTAAAGCTTTACTTAAGATTCAAAGAATGAACACTTACGTGCGCGCACACACACACTCACACACAACACACACACGCGCACACACACATACATACACACACTCACACACATACACAGTCACACACACACATACATACATACACACATACACACTCACACACATACACACACATATATATACACACACACACATACACACACACACATGCACACACGCACGCACACTCCTACACTCTCTCCTACTAAAGAGGCTCAATACAATCTCATCTTATACAAGATTAATCCCACAAGGAAAAAAAATATTTTTCCTTGTTTTCATGAGACTTTTAAAATTAAGTTTCTCAAAGAAGACACAGAAAATGGACCTGGTGAAATGCTCAGAGCCTTCCCTTGCCTTACCTGGAGAGCTGTTAGTTTATGTCTGATGTTCACTAGGACAATGCGTGCTATTAACAGTAGTATGGGTTCTGAGGTCAGGCTGTAGATGGATTCACCATCTAGAATGAGTAGGCCCAGAATAATAGCATCCAGTCCTTTGACCTGAAAAAGGTGTGTGAGGTTACACAATTTAACAATAGTCACTGTTATATGTCTTAAGAACACACAGATATTTCAATTAATTCAGCTTAGAAAGGAGAACATTCATTAATTACACAGCAAGAGACACCAGAAGTGACTACAGCCTTGCAAATGTCACTAGAGACCTCCAAACCCATCCTGCCCTGTCAGACAGCCACATGAGATGTTCTAAAATCAGAGGACCAGAAATCCAATCAAAATGTTTAAAGACAGTTTTTAATTGACTCGGTACATGGAGTGCATCAATAATTCCAAATACCCAAGAGGCTGAGGCAAGAGGATCACTTGAGTGTAGTAGAATATTATTTTAAGATGTGTTGTATTTGTTTATGCTGTGGAACATCTGTTTAATGATGCAAAGATGTGTTGCATCTTTCATGTTGCATTTGTTTAACTCTGTGAAGCTGTGTTACTGTGCCTGTCTAAACACCTGATGATCTAATAAAGAGCTGAATGGCCAATAGCGAAGCAGGAGAAAGGACAGGCGGGGCTGGCAGGCAGAGAGAATAGATAGAGGAGAAATCTGGAAGGAAAAGAAGAAAGAGCAAGAGAACAAGGAGAAGAGGACGCTGGTGGCTGGCCGGCCACGAAGTAAGAGTGAAAGTAAGATTACAGAAGTGAGAAAAGGAAAAAGCCCAGAGGCAAAAGACAGATGAGAAAAGGTGGCAAGAAACAAGCCAGGCTAAAGGCTGGGCATTTATAATTAAGAATAAGTCTCCATGTGTGATTTATTTGGGATCTGGGTGGCAGACCCCTCAAAGAGCAAAAACAAACAACATTTTGGCATTCCAACATGGGGCCATAGAAAGCTAAACACTTGAGTCCAGAAGTCTAAACAAGTATATATCCAAACACAGTCCAAGAATGGAGTCATGTGAGGAGAACTCCAAGAGAACTGGAGCCTTGCAACCTCAGCTTCTTTAAAACACGGAATTGTCCTTGGAATGTGTTTTCCTGACTCTCCCAGTATAGTGGATAGGAGTGAAATTTGCCTCAGACTATTAATTACAACTGGCCATTGCTGTCTCCATGGAAAATCGGGTTTACCACATGCGGCTTGCCCACCATGTGCACCTTGTCCTTGTAACTGTATGCGTTCCTCACGTGACCCTTCTTAACCCTCCAAGTTCAAAGTGTCGCTCTGAATCAAGCTGACTGCTGCATGACACTTTAGCCCATCTCAGTTATCAGCCCCAGTCTTCCAGGTCCCACTGCCTCTAGAGCCATCAACAGGGTATATGCATGTAGTTAGGTCCAGGGCCTCTTCTATACTTGTCAAAGGAGGAAAAAAAAAAATCATGGTTAGATCTTAAGGTCAAAGATGGCAAACCTAAGCAACACAGTAAGACTCCATGTCAACAAAGAACGGAAGGAAAGGGGAGCGTGAGAAAACGCTAGCAATGAATGAGCATGCACTTCACATTTCCTATAAAATACCACTTCAGTAAGAAGTAATCCATGCCAGGTGTAGTGGCGCACGCCTTTAATCCCAGCACTCGGGGGCAAAAGCAGGCAGAGCTCTGAGTTTGAGGCTAGCCTGGTCTACATAGTAAGTTCCAGGACAGCCAGGGTTGTAGCTCTCACTATACATAGTAAGAGGCTGTCTCAAAACCAGAAATAACCCTACATAAAGAGTATATGACATACATATAAGAATGTATTATACACTTACATTTCACTCAGGATTCACTCCATGACAAAGGTTATTATGTAGCACATCCCCAATCGCTAATTCCCATCAGTGAAAATGAACAACCAGGTCTTTCACCTCAAACGGAGAGCAGACAACAGACTACAGTGCATAGAAGGATTCCCCACAGAGGAAGGCTTGAGGCTGGGGAGAGAACTCAGTTGGTAAAGTGCTTTCTCCACAAGTACAAGGACCTGAGTTCAGATCCCAGCACCCACCTTAAAAAAAAAAAAAAAGGAAGCCCCAGTGCAGTGGAAAGTCTCTGTAATCCCTGTGCTGAGGACACAGAGCCAGAAGAAGCCAATCAGCTTCCTGCTCAGTCATTTTAGTCAAGTCAATAAGCTCCAGTGAAAATGAGCTCTCAGTGAACCTCTGCCTCAAAAAATAGAAGAAAGGGGCAGGTAAAAGCACCTGTTCCTGCAGAAGACCTGGGCTTGGTTCCCAGCATCCCTATCATGTCTCACAGCCATCTAAGAAACTCAACCTAGCCAGGTGTTGGTGGCGCACGCCTTTATTCCCTGCACTCGGGAGGCAGAGACAGGTGGATCTCTGTGAGTTCAAGGCCAGCCTGGGCTACCAAGTGAGTTCCAGGAAAGGTGTAAAGCTACACAGATAAACCCTGTCTCGGAAAAAAAAAAAAAAAGAAAGAAAGAAACGCAACCTCTTCTGACCTCCTCAGACAGCATGCATATAGTACACATCCATACATGCAGGTAAAATACTCAAACACATAAAATAAAACAAACAAATTTAAAACAACTGAAAATAAAAAATTATAAGGTAGAAAATAACAGAGGAAGATATTCAAAGTCGACCTCTGGCCTTGATACAGACATGCACACGCACACACGAGGATGCACACACAACGTAAGTAAAAATATAATGTTTAGAAGTGAGGAAACAGATCCATAAACGTCAAGACAGTTATAATGGTGCATGAAGGTAGCCCCAGCTCTCTAGGAAACTGATGAAGAAAGATGGCTTGAGCCCAGTAGTTCAGAATCAACATCAGCCTGAGCAACATAGCAAACTCCATGCCAAAAATAAAATAAAATAAAAATGCTAAAGAACAACTCAAAAAGTAACTGCCTAACCTGTGCTCCTCAGTTCAGACAGCACTCAGGCTAACCTGTCCTCACATCAGACAGAACTCAGGCAGCTAACCTGTCCTCCTCAGTTCAGACAGCACTCAGGCAGCTAACCTGTCCTCCTCACATCAGACAGAACTCAGGCAGCTAACCTGTCCTCCTCAGTTCAGACAGCACTCAGGCAGCTAACCTGTCCTCCTCAGTTCAGACAGCACTCAAGTGGCTAACCTGTGCTCCTCACATCAGACTGGAACTCATGGCTTTCCAGTGCACATTTCCTAAGGTCAAGTCACGTGGTGAAGTACAGGAAAATGAAAGACATGCCTCTATGAGGAAGAATCATCCCCTCACTTTGAGATGAGAACTATGTTCTGTCCTATCTCTGTCTCCTACCCTGGATACAAAAGCAAACAGTTTAACCTAAGTTTGACATCAATGTCCTGACAGCAA
Source organism: Onychomys torridus (assembly GCF_903995425.1). Taxonomy (NCBI): domain Eukaryota; kingdom Metazoa; phylum Chordata; class Mammalia; order Rodentia; family Cricetidae; genus Onychomys; species Onychomys torridus. The sequence goes on from NC_050463.1 coordinate 28,820,714, forward strand.
TCCCCGGGGCCATTCCAAGCTACTCTTCAGTGCCCAACTTTCTGGAAACGCCTAACAAATAACATGCAGTGACTGACTGAACAGCTAATTTAGAGGTCCATTCTCTTCCTCAACTTACCCTAGGTGACCACGTGGGAAGTGCGTCCACAGCCCTCAGCCCTGTGCACCACACAGACTCCACAACAGGGTTCTAACTGTGCTTCAAGAGCAGTGGGTAATGGCCATTTTTAAAAGGATTACTTATATTTTCAATAAAAATAGACAAAGCAAAGGGAAAAAAACAAACCACAGCAATTCCCCGGCAAGAGAGCAGAAGATACAGAAGATACACATTCATCAACACAGCACAGGAAATGCAACATCTGGAAGTCTGAGCCAAGCTTATAAAGCCAGATGACACAGGGGCAGCCTTCCCCGTGAGCAGCGGCCTTCCAGTACAAGGAACAGCCTTCCAGTGTGAGGTGTGGCCTTCCAGAGTGAAGATGGCCTTCCAGAGTGAAGATGGCCTTCCAGTACAAGGAACAGCCTTCCAGTGTGAGGTGTGGCCTTCCAGAGTGAAGATGGCCTTCCAGTACAAGGGACAGCCTTCCAGTGTGAGGTGTGGCCTTCCAGAGTGAAGGATGGCCTTCCAGAGTGAAGGATGGCCTTCCAGAGTGAAGGATGGCCTTCCAGAGTGAAGGATGGCCTTCCAGAGTGAAGGATGGCCTTCCAGTGTGAAGATGGCCTTCCAGAGTGAAGGATGGCCTTCCAGAGTGAAGGATGGCCTTCCAGTGTGAAGATGGCCTTCCAGAATGAAGGATGGCCTTCCAGAGTGAAGGATGGCCTTCCAGCACAAGGGACAGCCTTCCAGTGTGAAGATGGCCTTCCCGTGTGAGGGACAACCTTCCCATGTGAGGGGCAACCTTCCCGTGTGAGGGCGACCTGCTGGTCAGACATGGACTCTCCTGCCGCTCCTCTGAGGAGGGTCAGCACCAATGAGTGGCTGGAAAACAGCTCTACAAATGCCAAGATCACAGAGGAAAGCAGGGAGAATCATATGTAACTATATGTACAAAGCATATTTGTAAATATTTAAACATAAATCAACACAGGCAAATGACAGCAAGAAAAACACTGCTTTGTTGACTCCCCATGGGAGTCCTACTCTCCTAAGAGTGGATGGGAAATGGGGGGTAGGGTGGGAGGTGAAGGGAGGTGGGGGAGTGGAAGGAGGGGAGTGAGGGGGGCTGTGGTTGGTATGTAAAGTAATAAAAAAAGAAAATTACTAAAAAGAAAAAAAGATTAAAAAGAAAAGAAAAATACTGAAGCACGGGCCCCCAGGACACAGTTTCCATCCAGCTGGGGAGGCCACTTAGCAGGTAAAGCCAGAGGACCCAAGTTTGGATCCCAGAATCCACGGAAAGGCGGGTGCAGTAGCAAGCATCTGTATTCCAGCATTCCTACAGCGAGAGGGGAAGTGGAGACAGGAGAACTCTGGCAGTCCAAAGGCCAGCTAGCCTGGAGCACACAGCACAAATCACAGAAGATGCTGTCTCACACAAGGTGAAGGCAAGGACCAACACCCAAGGTTGTCTTCTGATCTCCACATGCACACAGGCACCATCAATCACATACACAAACACACACACATATACAAAGTTCTTCTTAAAAAAATAACAAGGCCAGGTGTAGTGACAACACCTTCCATTCCAGCACTTGGGAGGGACAGACAGAACAATCTCTGTAAGTTCAAGGCCAGCCTGGACTACATAGTGAGTTCCAAACCAGTCATGGCTACATAGTGAGAGCCTGTCTCAATTTCAATAATAATTATAATAATAATAATAATAAGGAGAAGAAGAAGGAGAAGAAGAAGAAGAAGAAGAAGAAGAAGAAGAAGAAGAAGACGAAGAATTTCAAACATATCACCAAATAAGAGAAGTCAAAAAAATAATCCATACACTGCTTAATTTACTTATGGACCCAAACCAGGCAATACCAAATAGTATGTTTCCTAAGGGGAAACACAGTTACCGTGAATAAAAGCATGGAATGATCCACAAGAAACTGTTGAGATCAGGAATGTGGGAGTCAGAGATGCTATCAGGATGCACACAGGGTCTTCCAGTCCAGTGTGCCCAGGCTTGTCCAGATCAGAGCACAAAAAGACAGTATCACAATGGAAGTTTAACTCAGTGATGGAGTATTTGCCTAACATGCTGAGCCATGGGTTTGACTCCCGGTACAATCAAAATAGAAAAGAGGATCCAACTGATCGTAAAACTCAACAGGCAAAAAGAGGAAGCTGCAAACCCACAAGAAAAGAGCTGAAAGGACCTCACCAGCCCCAGGCCCATGTAACCACTGAATCAAGACGGGGCTCAAGACCTAGAGAAAATGATCAGAAGCTCCGCTCTATGACAGTGATCACATCTTCTCTCTCAGCTAGGTGCTGAGTGCAAAGCAGACATAGTCTTTGTGTGTGTGTGCATGCAAATGTGCTTGCATGTAATGTACATGTGTTATGACATGTGTATATGTGTAAGTCCAACGCAAATGCCACAGCATGTGTGGAGGTCAGAAGATCAATGAAGCCAGCATTCTTAGCAGTTTGTGCAAACCAGAGTCATCTCTTCCCTACCTAATGTTAACTCCAATTTACAAGCACTTGTTTGAAAAGAACTACATTTAGGACAAAAAGAAACTATACATAACATGTCCAAGAAGCATACATACCTCACTAAACTGCTCAAGCAGAGCAGGTGGTAAGAAATCCTGAGGGTGCAAGTCCACAAGAGGCCCAGTCCAGTTGCTCTGGACAAACAGCTGCAAGCTGCTCACACCAAGGAGGAAAACCAGCCGCTGTCTAGAGACAAGAATGGTGAAGGTCTTAGTTAGGGTTTCTAGTGCTGGGATTTAAAAAACAAAAAACAAAAAATTGCACGATCAAAAGCAAGTTGGGGAGGAAAGGGTTTATTCCAGCTTACAATCCTCGGGTCACACTCCACAGTGAGATAAATCAAGACAGGAACTGAAGGAGGAACTAAAGCAGAGGCCATGGAAGAATGCTGCTTGCTTGCTTGCTTGCTCTCCACGGTTTTCCTCGGCCTGCTTTCTAATACCATTTAGAACTATCCACCCGGGACGGCCATGGTAAGCTGGACCCTCCTATATCAATCAAGAAAATGCCCTACAGACTGGCTTAGACCAATCTTACAGAGGCGTTTTCTCAATTAAAATTCCCTATTCCCAGTTATAGCTAGATCTGTGTCAAACTGACAGAACCCAACCAGCACAGAAAATAAACAAATATCAACCACCATCACCATATGCTTGCATGCATATTATTTAATTTCAGTTTAATTTTAAAAAAATTGACGGGGCGATAGTGCTGTGCACCTTTAATCCCAGCCCTCAGGAGGCAGAGGCAAAAAACAAAAATCAAACCAGAAAAAAAAAAAAAAAAGAAACCATCAAGTAATAGTTGAAACTATCCTAATATAGTATAATTTATATCTGTAATGTCCAATAAATCCATTAGCCACATGTGGCTTTTAAATTGAATTTAATCTAGAGCTGTAGAGATGGCTCAGCCTGGCTGCCCTTTCAGAGAACCCAGGTTCTATTCCCAGCACCCACAGGGCTTATAGCAACTGTCTGTAACTCATTTCCAGGTGATCTGCTGCCCTCTTCTGACCTCCACATGCACTGCCTGCACATGGAGCACACTGATACAGGCAAAATACACCCATACATATTAAATAAAGAGATAAATCTTTTTTAAAATGTTAACATAAATGTAGTCGAATTTAACTTAAATCTAAAATGTAGTCTCCAGTCACAATTTCCATAGTTCAAGTACTCAACAGCCAAGTATGAAAAGTGGCTACTATACTTACTACAAGAGACACAGAATCTCCCCATCATCAAAACATTCTCTTGGAGAGTGTACCCTGAAAGAGATCAAACCAAGTGCCTCTTCTCAAACTACAATTCTGGTGCACCTATGAATACTGCATTTGTGTGCACGCAGCCTCTTTTCAAACTACAATTCTGGTGCACCTATGAATGCTGCATTTGTGTGCACGCAGCCTCTTTTCAAACTACAATTCTGGTGCACCTATGAATGCTGCATTTGTGTGCACGCAGCCTCTTTTCAAACTACAATTCTGGTGCACCTATGAATGCTGCATTTGTGTGAGCGCATGTGGTGCTGTGGAAAGGAAAAGGAAGGATGTGAGTGGGCACCAGGAGGCTAACTTTACTACAGTAGAAACACATCAGGAGAGATGTGAGTGGGCACCAGGAGGCTAACTTTACTACAGTAGAAACACATCAGGAGAGATGTGAATGGGCACCAGGAGGCTAACTTTACTACAGTAGAAACACATCAGGAGAGATGTGAATGGACACCAGGAGGCTAACTTTACTACAGTAGAAACACATCAGGAGAGATGTGAATGGGCACCAGGAGGCTAACTTTACTACAGTAGAAACACATCAGGAGAGATGTGAATGGGCACCAGGAGGCTAACTTTACTACAGTAGAAACACATCAGGAGAGATGTGAATGGGCACCAGGAGGCTAACTTTACTACAGTAGAAACACATCAGGAGAGATGTGAATGGGCACCAGGAGGCTAACTTTACTACAGTAGAAACACATCAGGAGAGATGTGAATGGGCACCAGGAGGCTAACTTTACTACAGTAGAAACACATCAGGAGAGATGTGAATGGACACCACAAGGCTAACTTTACTACAGTAGAAACACATCAGGAGAGATGTGAATGGACACCACAAGGCTAACTTTACTACAGTAGAAACACATCAGGAGAGATGTGAATGGACACCACAAGGCTAACTTTACTACAGTAGAAACACATCAGCCAGCAAAAAAGAAGCAGAAACAAAGCCAGGCCTTGTGCTGAAGCCTGCAGTCCCAGCTCCTCAGGAGGCTAAGGCAAGAGGATCACACATTCAAAGCCACCCTGGACAGCTAGCTTAGTAAGACCTTGCCTCAAAATGAAAAGTAGAAAAAGGGTTAGGGATACAGCTTAATGGTAGAATGTGAGACGTCCCTGGCAAAAGAGGGGGAAAAAATGAGCTGGGTGTGGTTGTGTATCCCTGTAATCCCCAAATTTGGGGAGCTAAGGCAAAAGGATTATGTATTTGAGGCCAGCCTGGAGTTTATTCCAAGCCCCTGGCCAAATGTGTAATATACGATACGATCACAAACAACAACAAAATCAAGAATGACACTATTGGAAATTAGAAAAAAAATGAAACAGAATTATATTAGCTTGAAAAATAAATAGTACTGCTCATCAGTGAACTATTTATGAATCTGTGTTAGGTCTTATTTATCTTTACAACCTAACGAGTTAGTTGGCTTATTCTTTGGATGACTGTCTGAAACTGTTCTGTAAACATCAGGGTAGAATGATATTATAGGCATTTGGAGATGGTTAACAATTCTAGACAGACATCATGGGTGGATGAGAAGAAGTAAGCTAACAACATATGACAGTAAAACAGAAGCCTCTAGAAGGCTCAGATTTAACAGCATGCAGGCATCCTAACTGAAGAAAGGTAAACTGAGGGTTCCATGATAAACACATGGAGTTCTCTGATCGCTTCAGTGATAACGATCTGAGACACAGCAAATGGAAATGCAAGCATCTTTCAGTAACCCAGAAATAGCAGGATTCAAGGTACATTTACACATTAAAAAAAATGAGCTGCCCCCTTTGAAGCACTCGCCTTTCATCCCAGCCCTTGAAAGGCAGAGCAGGTGGATCTCTGTGAGTCTGAGGCCAGCCTGGTCTACACAGTGAGTTCCAGGACAAGGCTACATAGTGAGACTCTGCCCCAAAACAAAACAAAATGAGAAATAACAGGAAGCCAAAGGACACAAGCTGAGCACTAGCCCTTACCAGACCTAAGCTCTGGGAAGATTAGCAGTGACTACCAAGCATGTCATTCTCACATACAAAACTAACTCATTTGATCCCACACCACTTCCATTTCTCATTCTGGAAGACCTGGACCAGAGACCTCACAGAGATTACTTGACACATCGTGAGTTCAGGTTTATCAACAACTGCTAAACAGCAGGGCCCTTATGGTGTCAAGCTGCCATAAAAGTCTCCAAAATTTAAGGCCGGGCGGTGGTGGCGCACGCCTTTAATCCCAGCACTCGGGAGGCAGAGCCAGGAGGATCTCTGTGAGTTCGAGGCCAGCCTGGGCTACCAAGTGAGTTCCAGGAAAGGCACAAAGCTACACAGAGAAACCCTGTCCCAAAAAAAAAAAAAAAAAAAAAAAAAAAGTCTCCAAAATGTATTTATTCATTTGATGTATGTGAGTGGTTTGCCTGGGTGTATATATGCACACTACATATGTGCCTGGTACCCATGGGTGTCAGAAGAGGATGTTGGATCCCCTAGAATTGGAGTTGCACAGTTGTGAGCCACCATGCGGGTGCTGGGAATTGGACCCGAGTCCTCTGAAATAGCAGTAAGTGCTCTTAATCACTGAACCACCTCTCCAGCCCCCTCCCTGCACAAGTGTGTTTCTCTGTGGAAATTTCAAATAAAATTCTACCTTTCAATTTCCTCCAAATCCGTAGAGCAATCCAGGAAATTTACTATCTGCTTCTCCAGGTAGCTGTCAATCTTTTCTTCAGCCATCATTGTTGAATTGAAAATATTTCGTGTCACTGAATGTAAGAACATGGCCTCATAGCTCCCTTCCAACAGCAAGTCTAAGAAAACTCCAATATCTGTAATATATATAAATAAAAAAAAATCAGGCTAGCAAGCCAACAGAATTTAAGTGTAAATGACAATCCATTACGTAGATATTTTAATATACAAAACGGTATAAACAGAATGTTGGCTATACAGGAATCCCTAAGTCTTGAGCAAATCCTCACTCTACCAACATCACCCCTCCTAGGATACCTACAATGACTATGAGCAGCGAAGTGGAGGTCACATAGAAATAATAATAATAATAATAATAATAATAATAATAATAATAATAATATAATAATAACAGTAGTAGTAGTAGTAGTAATAGGTGTAGTACCCTCCTTCTGGAAATTCACAAAGATTCGAACCGACACAGCAAGTTTCCTTTGCTGAGGTCCAACCTTCAATATTCCCCCAGGAGGCCAATCCAAACACACAGGTTCTCGTGATTCCCTCACATTCCCCAGCTCATACCTGCCTCAATACTTTCACATCCCCGATTTTTTTCCCCTGACGAACTCTCTTTTACATGTCAGTCCTAAATGCAGACAATCTGCTCAAGTCTGTCTCTGGGAACTTCCCCAGACCACCAGATCTCATCGACCAAAACTCCCCCTGCTGACCCTCCTCCGCACCTGGGCTGGCATCCCTGTCCTCACCGCTCTCCCACCTGAGCCACAGAGCCGCTCCTGCTCGCTCCACAGCCGCTCCGCCTCGGTGGAGAAGCCCCTCAGCAGCGCCCGCTCCGGAGTCCACGTCACCCCCGGCATCACTGGACCTCCCACGGGGAGGAGGAGGAGGCGAAAGGAGGAGGGACCAAAGTCGCTGGCTTCTAGTGCCAGGGGAACCGGCCAGACACCCACAGGACCAGCGCACCATGTGAGCATTCGGCTACACGGGGGCGGCCATGACAGCAGCGCAGAGCATACTGGGAAAACATCCCACGCTCCTAGGCGACCAATCGGAGACTCGGGTGTGAGCATGCGCAGAGGATGTGATCGGCTGGCATTGTCAGGACTGTGGGCATGGATGGAGATGGGTCGGCCTCGGTCCTGGTGACTTGGGGGTGTCTCTAGGGGAGACAGAGGTTGGAAGCAGGTTCTGCGTGCAAACGCTCGACTGTCTGAGGCAAAACCAAGTCCTTGGAGGTGAACACGCAGAACCCTTTCTCCAAGCAGATAGGCGTAGGCCCGAGAGGTTATGGACCCCGTAAGTGGAGCCCGTGACCCCAGGCTCGAGCTGCCTCAGCCTAGGTGACTGAAAGTGCAAGGAAACCAAGCTGGAAGTGTCATCGCAGCACTGAGGAGACGGAGGCAGAAGGATCGCTGCAATTTGGAGGCCAGCCTGAGCTGCACTGTGAGTTCCAAACTAGCCTCCTCTATAGTGTTCCACTATCCCAAAGGGGGCAGTGGCGGGGCGCCTGGAGAGATGGCTCAACCGAGGACAAAGTTCTGTTCGCCGCACCCACATCACGTGGCTCAGCACCACTTGTCACACCAGATGGTCGGCTGTCCTCCTCTGGACTTCTAGGCATGCAAGTGGTACATACACACCTGCGCAAACATTTATACGCCTAAGATAAACCATTTCTTTAAGAAGCTAGAGGCCATCACATAAACCTGGAAGGGGTCAAGGACCTGGAAATTTTTGCAGGCCAGTCTCTAGAACCCAAAATAGTTTGGAAAGAAATACATCCTCCTGATAGTGTGTCCTTTCTCTCTCTCTCTCTCTCTCTCTCTCTCTCTCTCTCTCTCTTCCTCCCTCCCTCCCCCCACCCCCCACCCCCCAAGAGGATGAATGTTTTGCTTGTTTTTCACGAAGCTGCAAAGGTCCCTGCTTTTCACTGTGGGAAACTAGCAGCAGCCAATGCAGCTCAAAGTGAAATGAAGACAGTACTGTCCTTCATCTGACATTGTCCAACACTTCCCTGTGCTCCCCGGCATTTCTAACAAGAAGAAACATTAAGTCTTTTGACCAAGATCCAAGGATAGCCCGGCGGTGGTGGCACACGCATCCCAGCACCTGGGAGGAAGAAGCAGGCAGATCTCTGTGAGTTCGAAGCCAGCCTGGTCTACAGAGTGAGTCTGAGAACAGCCAGGGATACAAAGAGAAACCCTGTCACGACAAAACAATAAAACAAAAAAGATTCAGGGATAGATCTGGGTGAGTTATAATATTATATGAGACAACATTGTTATCCCGAAATAAGTCACTATTTTTTTTTTTTTTTTTTGAGCTGAGGATCGAACCCAGGGCCTTGTGCTTGCTAGGCAAGCACTCTACCACTGAGCTAAATCCCCAACCCTAAGTCACTATTTTTTTTTGGTAGGGTCTCACCATGTAACTCTTGCTGGCCTGGAACTTGCTATGTAGACCAGGCTAGCCTCAAAGTAACAGAGATCTGCATGTTGTAATGTTGGGATTAAAAGATGATTCCTCATCACACCCAGCCTTATAAATTTTAACCATAGATAAGTTCATGAATTCTGCACACCAGGGTTTAGCCTCTAGTCTAGGGTCTTACAAAAAATATATACATTGTTTAGCTACATCCGTTGGGGAGTTGGGAACTTTCGTCAGTAGCAGTGTTGAGAACAGTTCTTATTTATCCATTGGTTTTGCTAAAAGTTATTTCAAGTCTTCTCTAATTTAAGACACCCATGCTGTCGCAGGTTACTTCCCACTTTTATTTGGGGATGGAAGTGGGAGGTGCCATGTTCACTCCTCATGGACTTCACATATTTCTCATATGCCTCTTCACTGTTAATGCGTCCAACTCTAAAGGGTCACTCATCATTACCAGCCAACCATCTTCATGACAAGATCTGTGGACAAACCCTGGCTTTTCTTGGAGTGCTTCATTGGAGGCCGTCACCTCTCCTGACAGGAGAGTGGACTTCATTGGCAGCCTTCCCCCATTCCAAAGCACCAAACTCAACTCTTTATTTATTTTATTTTATGTTTTTTGTCCCACCTTGAGGCAGCGGATACAGTAAACAACATTGCCCCAAGTTTCGTGTGCAGCATTGCTGACTGCACTGGTCCAGGACCACTGTCCTTTGATGTCCATGCACGTGTCTGCGAGCTGATGACCTGACAACATGGCAGATGTTGTCCTTCCTCCTTTACTGCTGGGAGAAAAATGAAGCTCCAGGAGCAAGAACTAGAACTGGGCATGGCCCCTGCAGACCCAGGAGGCAGCTCAGGCCAGCAGTTAACCACGAGATAGCCTTGGAAGAAATAACCACTGTGTGTGTGTTGGGGGGGCGCAGAGGGAAATGTCAGGAGGAATTCAATGCTGCTTTTTTTTTTTTTTTTTTAAGATTTATTTATTTATTATGTATACAGAAGAGGGCGCCAGATCTCATTACAGATGGCTGTGAGCCACATGTGGTTGCTGGGAATTGAACTCAGGACCTCTGGAAGAGCAGTTGGCGCTCTTAACCACTGAGCCATCTCTCCAGCCCTCAGTGCTGCTTTTTAATTAATTAACTGACTCTAATTTTTTTAATGATGTATAATTTGTATCTCACCCCACTTCTCAGAACCCAGAGTTCCCCAGACAGACTGGTGAATGAAGCAGGCAAGGCATAGTTGGTAGTTTAGCAACCTGGGACTCCACTTGGTTTGGGCTTTGCACACACCCCTCTGCTAACCGTGTGCTTGAAATCGGAAACATTTACCCACACATAATACAAGTGTAAGCTCCTCTCCAAATAATGCACCTATCCTGCACTGAGATGCATGCACACCCTCTCTGAACTATAGCATAAGCTTCTCCTCCCCTTAACAATCCTCAAACATAGACAGAGTCTACTCAAAAGTATTCTCAGTACATATGCCTGAACTGGTTTAGGGCAGATGCACAATAAGGTAAACTTTGTTTTCAAAGTGAACTTTTAGGGAAATCTATTTGCCATCTTACACATATTTATAATTGGGCTTGGATATGATTAAAATCAAATGTATTATGGGATGGGGCATGCACACTAGAGAAATAGTTATATAACTTAATCTGTCAATCAAAGTAGAGTCATCCAAACTATCCCCCTTAGCAACCCCCCTTCTCTTGAACCCTATAAAAGTCCCAAACAGTGACTGGAGCCTTTGAGGGCCTTTGTTCCTGTGGCTTATTGTCAATCCTGACCAGATATTCCTTTCTAATCTGTCCCATGAGTTTGCTTAAATAAAATTTGTGTTTCTTTGCAAATCTATTGAATAAGAGGCCAAGAACCTAGAAACACCAGCCTGTACTGCAGCCACCACTAACAAAGCCAGGGTTACAAATGGATGGCAGCATTTCTAACTCTCTTCATGTTCATTAATAAGCCTTGTGTGTTTAAGAATAATCATTGTTAGGCTGGCCTAGTGGCACAGACCTTTAATCCCAGCACATAGCGGGCAGAGGCAGGTGGATCTCTGTGAGTTCAAACTTGGCCTGGTCTTCATAGTGAGTTCCAAGAAAACCAGAACTATGAAGAGAGATTCCCATCTCAAAACACCAAAACCAAAAACCAACCAACTAAAAATGGAAATGGAAGAATAAAAGAATCATTTTTAAACGTTTGCAAGCATTCAAGAACAGCCTGGGCTACAGAATGACTATGAGGTCAGCCTGGGCTACAGAAAGACTATGAGGTCAGCCTGGGCTACATGAGGCTCTGACCAAAAAAAAAAAAAAAAAAAAAAAAAATTGCAAATACTTGTGACAGTGCTTTCATAGCCCCAAACTGGAAACAGTCCACATGTCCCTCCATGGATGGGTGAATAAATAAACTGTGACAGCGGATCCACCCAGTGGAATAGTGAAATGACGAGTTATTATTCTTAAGCATTGAACACACACAGCAGAGGACAACTTCCAGAAGTCAATTCTCGCCTCCTGCCCTGTGGGTCCCCGAGACTGAGCTCAGGTTTCCAGGCTTGCCAGCAGGTACCTTTACCCACTGGAGCCATCTCGCTGGTCCTTGATAATACTTTATGGGAAAAAAAAAAAAAATCTATGTACGTACATGCGTGTCTGTGTGCGTGTCTGTTGTGTGTCTGTGTGCGTGTCTGTTGTGTGTGTACTGGTGCCTCTGGAGACTCAACGAGGGCATTGGCTCTCCTGAAACTGGAGTCACAGGAGGCTGTCCGCTGCCCTTTGTAGGAACGGAACTCAAGCCCTCTGGAAGAGCTTTTGACCACTGGGCCATCTCTCCTGCACCTTGACAATGTGTTTTCAGCTTGTCCCTGGGGACCTTCAAAAAGTTTTCACAGGTAGCACATTTTAGAGGCAGGGCATGGAGGCATTAAACTGGGCATCACCTCTCTTACCTTAATGTCACATTTCATGTTGGACTGCATAAATGACCTGATAGGCTTGTCAGCTGTGTATGAAGAAAAAAATCAGTAAATGAAAATAAAATAATGATGGCTGCTGTATCCCCTCATGTTCTTATGGTGAAGAAATCAACACTTCTCTAAATCCAGCCTTCCCCACAGGAACTCATCACTACCATCTATAATAAAGTCCTTCAGGCCATTGCTAATTGAGAATGAATTATATAACAAAAATAATCACCAGGCGGTGGTGGCGCACGCCTGTAATCCCAGCAGCACTTGGGAGGCAGAGGCAGGTGGATCTCTGTGAGTTCGAGGCCAGCCTGGTCTACAGAGCTAGTCCAGGACAGGCTCCAAAACTACAGAGAAACCCTGTCTCAAAAGACCAAAAAAAAATCTTTTTGCAGTATTGAGGATTAAACTCAGGGCCTTCCACACACTAGGCAAGTGCTCTACCACTGAGCTATATCCCCAGCCCTAAAAAATAATAATAGGGGCTCAGAGTCTGGCTTAGTAGAAGAGTGTATGCTAAGCATAAGCAAAGTTCTGGGTTTAATCCCCAGTGCTACCCCCCCACAAAGTATTTTTAAAAGCCCTTGTGGTGCAGCAGAAATGGGAATCTAACCATATTTAGCATTTAACTCTTTGCCACATCGTTCAGTGAAAACATCCCCACAGCTACACTGGGTCTGACCACGCCTCTTGTGCTGTTCCCAGAGTGCTTCTAGGTGAACATAACACTCTTAATGCCAACCCCAAGCCCAAATGAACTGTTATGTAGGACAATTAGGTCATTCCAATGGCCCGTATCCCCTTACGAAAATTACAAACCCTGTAACCATTTCTGGACTCTAAGGAAAATGTCCCTACCATATAAGCTAAATCACCAGAGTGGTCATCAAAAAAGTATTTCTTCACATTAGCTGATGAAGTGAATAGGATAGACTAGCCCTGGGGACATTCAAAAAGTTTAAATTTCCTAACACAAGGATTTATGGGTAACAGACTAATGAGTAGCATATGGATAATAAATACCCTTCATTCTCCTTTGGGCCTGAAGGAAGGGATCTGGGACATTGCTAGCATTTCATGCTGTGTCTGAATTTATACCACATAGAAAATTGGCTGTGTAAAGTAGACACGGGGAGTCACCACATTTTGCTTTCTTGATTAAACCTAGATGTTTGCAATGTGTCTTCCTCCTGGTCCCTCAAGATTCTTCCAGATATATTTGTTGGCTTCACATTTCATTTGATGTCTGCTGTCCAGGACCGTCAGCACTTCCACACAATTGTCCTGACAGATGATTCAACAAATGGCCAGAGACAAAAATCAGATTAATTGGGCTACTCAACACTACATTGAAAACCAGCTCTCATAGGCAAAAACATATCTAAGGTAGAATTAACCACATGTTTACAGAACCCTGTCTTTACAGCTTTTAATGATTTTGGTGATTAATGTTAGGGGGCTGGAGAGATGGCTCAGCAGTTAAGAAGCTCCTGCAGAGGACCTGAGTTCTGTTCCCAGCACCCACACCAGGTCACTCATATAACTCCAGTTCTGGGTATCTGACACCCTCTTCCAGCCTCTATAGGCTTCTACACGTATGTGTTGCACATACACACATTCAGGTGCACATACGCATAATTAAAAATACAAAAACAAAATCTTGTCTTGTTGGTTTGCAAGCCTTAGCCTTCAATGGCTGAGCCATCTCTCCAGCACAAAGAGAAAACTCTAAAAACCAAAATAAATATTCAATTCAACTTGAAAGCCCCACTGCTCTGTAATGCAGTGATAAGTAGCCATCAAAACAAATTTTGGAGCTGTCCACTCGATGAGTAATCACCAGAAGTTAATATGTTTTCCGAAGCTCATTGTTTAAAATCCAGGGCAGACTCTGTTAGCTACACGTGGCCCTGAATGCCAGCCAATCAACAATAGCCTCATCCAAGGAAAGCCCTTTTACAGATGCTGTTAAATTCTTATGCCTCTAAATCTTCCAATACTTGAACTCCAAACTTTACGTATGATTAACAGTGTGTTGTGCAAGAAGAGATTGCAAGAGACCTGCGTAATTTTCCTTTCCCACAGTTAGTAATAAATTCAGTTCTTCTTTCAGGTACTAAATAGGGGTCTTGTCATCTTTAGACCATATATCACTGAGTATCAGGCTGGGCAGTATGATGAAATGCTCTGCAACGCATCAGTGTTTTCTGCCTGTGCTGTGGGGGGAAGGGATTTGATATACTCGGGAGGCCTCACATAGAGGACTGGGGTCTGTGCAAGACTTTGACCAGGGTGTTTCCAGGCTTTGCGCCTGGTTTCAGCCAAAGGGGGAATGTTTCCACTTCCATGGCTGTGAACAGCAAACACGAACAGAAGAGGGAATTGTCGTTTGAAAGTGTACCAAACGGCTTCAGCACAAAAGGTAAGAGAAAAAATCCAAGTAATAAAACCCAGCTGTGCTGGCTGATCTTGCTCCAAAAATACAAATCTCCGCAGCGTGTTCCCATCAGATATGTCATTTAATGCTATAATCCTGAAGCCTTCTAGAGGCAAAGCAAAGAACGATTTCCTGGTACATGACAGAACTGGAAACCAAATGTGTCAGAAAGACATCAAGCCCTGGGTATCAATATTCCACAAACCGCAGAGATCATTAGCATCAGAATTAGCATAAGGGGTGGAGGGGGGTTGACCAATGGAATAGTCACTCAGGAAGCCGAGGCAGGAGGATTGCTCCAAACCCTGGAATTCCAGACTGAATCAGGGGAAGGGAGTCATGAGGTCTCACATTCCCTGAGGATCTGTAGGCAGTGAATGATTGCTGGGAGAGAGACATGTCTTTGGTGGTGTGGCCACAGGTGAGTTACTCACGCTTTTATGATCAACCCCATTACACTCATTGGGACACACACACTAAAGATAAGAAAGAAGCTGGGTAGTAGCGGCGCACACCTTTAATCCCAGCACTCAGGAGACAGAGGCAGGTGGATCTCTGAGTTCAAGGCCAGCCTGGTCTACAGAGCGAGAGTTTCAGGACAGCTGAGGTCTAAAAACCAGTCAATTAATCCATACAGACAAGAAAGAGAAGAGGAGGAGGAAGAGTAGCTGTCCAGAGGAAAAGGCTCATGAGGCATGGGAGGGTAACAGGAATGAATATGGCCAAATACACGATACACAGCTATAAACTGTCAGAATGAAGCCTATTAGATATAATAAAAACATTTAAAAAGAATAGGAATTGCCTAAGCAACCACTAAAAACACATTTCTATGCCTCTGCAGGCTGGAGCGATGGCTCAGAGGTTGAGAGCACCGACTGCTCTTCCAGAGGTCCTGTGTTCAATTCCCAGCACCCACATGGTGGCTCACAGCCATCTGTAATGAGATCTGGCGCCCCCTTCTGGCCTGCACTCATACATGCTGTATACATAATAAATAAATCATTTTTTAAAAATCTGCATGTTAATGAGTTCCTCAAACATTCATCAACATTCTGGAGTTTGAGAGGGACAGATATCTACCGCGCGCCCAGTCCTCCTGAACAAGTTCCCTCTTTTCCACATAACCTGTTGGCCATGGGCAGATCCACTCCAGGCTCCTGCTGGTGACTGCTGCTAGCATCTGTGTGAAGTCATCCATCAACACCATGTCAAGCTCATTCATATGGCTCATGATACAGGAAGGTCAAACAAACGGAGAGGCTATCTGTCTGGTTTGAGTGCAAGTCTAAGCAGGGTTTCAGAGTCGCTCCACAAAAATTTCTACTTTAAAATTTTTTGTTTCGTGATGGCAATGTCTACTTCCCATTAAACAGAAAGCAATCGTTTTCTAAAGTCTGTTGCAACATGCTGTCGAGAGCAATGCGGGCCACATGAGAAATACGAAGTCCACATAACTTCCCTATATAGGATTGAATTGGTAAGTGTTTGACCAGAGGGCACTGTGAGCCTTGACTATGGGAGCCGGAGAGATGGCTCAGCAGTTAAGAGCACTGACTGCTCTTGCAAAGGAAACAGGTTCAGTTCCCAGCACCCACATGTGCTATGGGATGTCTTACCGTATGCTGTGAATATGTATGACTCCCATTGGATAATAAATAAATAAAGCTGTTCTGGCTTACAGCCAGATGGGAAATCCAAGAAGAGATACAGAGAGAAGGGCAGAGTCAAGAGAGATGCTAGTCACCACCAAAGGAGCAACAAGATGCCAGCAGACAGGTAACACCACAGCCAGGAGGCAACATATAGATTAATAGAAATAGGTTGAGTTAAGTTATAAGAGCTAGCTAGCAAGAAGCTTGAGCCATAGGCCATACAGTTTGAAATTAATATAAGCCTCTGAGTGATTATTTTATAAGCGGCTGTGGGACCGCAGGTGGGAGAGATTCAGCTGGACCTCAGGGCGGGACAGGACCAGAGAAACATCCAGCTACACACATGGGCTCACAACCGTGTGTAACTCCAATTCCAGGGTACCCAACACCCTCTCCTGGATTCTGTGAGCACTGTATGCACATATGCACAGACATACATATATCCATATTGTTAGTAGTTATGCGGCGCTAGGAACACGTCCCGAACACAACAAGACCACGGGAGAGTTTTATTAAAGTGGATAGAGGTGACAGGCCTGGGTGAAACACACGTGGGTGGGGAGAGAAGTGGGGGGAGGGGGGGAGGAGGAGGAAGAGAGAGACTAAGAGCCTGAGAGCCTGAGAGAGAGTCCTGCAAGGTGGCGCTGGCTTTTTAAAGGTTGGGCCACGCATGCATACAGGGACTCCTGTGTGTACTCCACACATGCGCGTAGATGACATGTAATTATCTATCACATATACGGGTGAAAGCTGACAATGCCTGGTCTGAATAAGCAAATTTGTAACTTCAGCCAATCTGTGCAAAGAAGGATAATCAGATACTCAGTATCTGATCATTTAAAGAAGTGCTCTTTTTGGGTTGTTTGTTTCCAAGACAGGGTTTCTCTGTGTAGCCTCCGCTGTCCTGGAACTCAGTATACAGACCAGGCTGGCCTCGAACTCAGAGATCCACCTGCCTCTGCCTCCCAAATTCTGGGATTGGATTAAAGCCTTGCTGTAGTTAGAGTTTTCCTACCTAGCCCAGAGTCAGGACAAATCTCTCTCACCCGCCAGTCCCACGGTTGCTCAAACCCAACCAAGTAAGCACAAAGAGACTTATATTACTTATAAACTGTATGGCCATGGCAGGCTTTTTGTTATCTACTTATCTTAAATTAACCCATTTCTATTAATCTATACTTTGCCACGTGGCTTGTGGCTTACTGGTGTCTTTACATGTTGCTTCTCATGGCAGCGGCTGGCAGTGTCTCCACCCAGCCTTCCACCTCCCAGAATTCTCTTCTCTCTTGTCCTGCCTATACTTCCTGCCTGGCCACTGGCCAATCAGAACTTTATTTACACAGAGCGATATCCACAGCACCTTGCATCACCAATGCCCATGTAAGAAGTGCATCTTTAAGGGTGGCTTACAGAGCCAGACAAAGTCAGAAAGTTTTAAGGCTTAATATGTTGTATGCCCCCCACCACAACCATGGAAGCCTGAAACTTATTATTGTAAGGGTTCTAACTATGTTTAGTGTTTAATTAGGGGCAAGCAGGACAAAGCATGCCTTTTCCCCTTGGGCTATTTCTAAACATGGATGATGCAAAGATATTGGAGCTGCTGAGATTGGACAACAAGCAAAATCATGGAAGCCTTGATGTAAATTAGTTCCTGTCTTCCTATTACCCAGGACCTGCTCACCCATTCTCTGCTTTCCCAACCTCCTATAGCACCTTAGTTTTAATTCCTTGGTGCTGTGAAAAAAATGGGCTTACAAAAGCAGCTTAAGGGAAGAAGGGTTTGTTTGGTTCGCAATTCTGGGGTATCACCATTGCTGTGAAATCAAGGTACAAGGAACCCGAAGCACACCATAACATTACCTCCATCCTCTAGAGCTGAGAGCAGTGCACTGCATGGAAACTTGATGTTGTTAAGTGGGCCTTGGGGTCCATGCCACCTACAAATAGGCAGGTCTTTTAATCTCCATTAACATAACTAAGATAACCCTTGCAGACATGACCACAGGTCAACCAGATCTAAATAATCCCTAGTAAAGACTCCCTTCCCAAGGACTGGAGATGGTGTCAAGTCGACAATTAAAACCTGACCAAAACATATGGTGTGGTGGTATTGTGTTCCCCAAAATATTGTGTACCCTAATAAACTTATCTGGGGTCAGAGAACAGAACAGCCACTAGATACAGAGACCAGCTAATGGTGGCACTCACACCTTTAATCTCAGCATTCCAGAGGCAGAGAGCTATCTGGATCTCTGTGTGTTTAAAGCCACACTGGAAACTACCAGGCATGGTGATTCACACCTTTAATCCCAGGAAGTGAAGGCAGAAAGGTATATAAGGCATGAGGACCAGGAACTAGAGGCTTTTGGCTGGTTAAGGTTTTAGGCTTTGAGCAGCAGTTCAGCTGAGATTCATTCTGGATGAGGACTCAGAGGCTTCCAGTCTGAGGAAACAGGATCAGCTGAGGAACTGGTGAGGTGAGGAAGCTGTGGCTTGTTCCACTTCTCTAATCTTCCAGCATTCACCCCAATACCTGGCTCCAGGTTTGTTTTTATGAATAAGAACTGTTAAGATTCGTGCTACAATATGGTTTCACCAATTCAGAATTAGGGAAATTTTTGCTTGAACATAAATTTCCAGCTGCCTCAGTAGAAGTAAATAAACATAACTGATGAGGATCTCAGAGAGCAGGCAAAGACAAGAGCAGAGTGTGTGGTGGTATCTGCTCTGCCCATGACCTTAGGCTATAGGGCCTGAAGAAGGCAGTGCTTCTTGCCATTGCCTGTGACCTCTTAAAAGGAAAGGGAGAAGGGTCATGAGCCCCTTCTCCCTGCTGTTTACTTCCTGGTCTAATCAATCGCTGTCCAATCAGAACAGAGGACAACTTCAGCTGTTAACTCGTTCTGTATTCGTTAGTGTATTTCCTCAATTATATCTTAATGAATTCCTATTACCCATTAAATAGACTCACATGGCTAGACAGCGTTTCTCCGTGTATTTTTGGAGCCTGTCCTGGATCTCGCTCTGTAGACCAGACTGACCTCGAACTCACAGAGACCGCCTGCTTCTGCCTCCCAAGTGCTGGGATTAAAGGCGTGAGTCACCACCGCCTGGCCATGTGGATTGATCTTAACAGCAGTGGTTCATCCCAGCTGCCCAAAAGGGGTGAGTGAAGGGAAAGAACCCATGGAATCAAGGTAGTTGGGGCTGGAGATACAGACTAACAGCCTATTTCCCTATTTCCCTTTCTTCCTGGTCGCTGTCACACTGTCATGAGATAAAGTGGCCATGAGCCATGATCAAGGAGCAAGCACAGGGTCCAGGACACAGATACCAAGAACTGGTTACAGTTACCAGTTAGGTGTTGGAGGTTTCTTTGGAGGCAGAAGAGCCTATGGCTTCCCACCATAGGCAGAAGTCAGATTTTCGAGAGTTACGATTTCCCCTAGTTGTAGAAAGCATGTGTGGGAAACTGTCTCCTTGCCTCACAACCTGAGGTGACCTTTCTGGCTTAGCACCTCAGCTAGGTCTTAGAACATCAGAGAGAACTTGCTGCTAAGTGGAAGATTCTTGAGGACACAGATTCCCCCCAAAACGATGGGTTTTAATGACCCTTCCCCTTTCTTTAGTGTGGGACCTTCTGGAAGAGGCATCCTCACAACATTTTATCAACTCGTCCACACACTGTAGGGCTGGGTGAAAGTAGCAGGATATCCAATGAAATTATCAGAGCAAATTAAGATGCCCTTTCCTTGGTGAAGAGTGGAAGTGACCAGTTTTTCTTTCTAAGCTCCTCCTTTGCTAGATCAACAATGAAAGCCGTTGAGCTAAAAGGAAGATGGTACCTAGCCACTGCTTCAAGGCGATGGAAGGGCAGGTGGGCTTTTACCCACATCACAATTGGTGTGATAGATCTAGGACTTGAAAAATACAGTATTAGCTGGGTGCTAATTAGTGGTGGCACATACCTTTAATCCCAGCACTTTGGAGACAGAGACAGGTGAATCTCTGAGTTTGAGACCAGCCTGGTCTAAAAGTGAGTTCCAGGACAGCCAGGACTGTTACATAGAGGAAACCCTGTCTCAAAAAAAGTAAAAAAAATAAAGTGGCTGGAGAGATGGCTCAGAGGTTAAGAGCACCGACTATTCTTCCAGAGGTCCTGAGTTCAATTCCCAGCACCCACATGGTGGCTCACAGCCATCTGTAATGAGATCTGGCGCCCTCTTCTATATACATAATAAATAAATAAATCTTTAAAAAAATAAATAAAAATAAAAATTGGCTGGAGAAATGGCTCAGCTCTTCCAGAGGTCCTGAGTTCAATTCCCAACAACCACATGATGGCTCATAATCATCTCATCTCTAGTGGGATCTAATACTCTCTTCTGGCATAAAGGCATACATGCAGACAGAGCACTCATACATAAGATAAATAAATAAATTTTTTTAAAAATCATTTAAAGAAAAGAAAAATACACTTGTCTTTAAAACAAAACAAAAACAATAGGACACATACTTGCAAATTGTCCATCCAGGCTTAGGAACTTTCATCCTTGAAGGGCTAGATGAGTTAAGGATAGCAGGAACGGGCACAGATGGGCTAAAGCAGTAATAACTGCATCTTCTAAAAACTGCAGAAGGCCACAGAGGTGGCAGGTACTTGGTGGCTGGGTTTGTTGGCTTTGTAGATGGCAAGATGAGGTGAGGTTAAACCCAAGGGTACAGCCTGTAGAACAATGGCCAAGGAACAGCTAAGCTCGTGACCGCAGAGGAGTCCAGGAAGGCGTGGGGAGAGCGGTTCTGGAGACTGTACTGCTCAGGAGAGCTTATCTTGGGACTAGTTGACTCCTGGGAAAGTAGCCCAGAAAAACCTATAGCTGCCATGGTTTTGCTGGATACTCGCTCTGTGGAGAAGTGAGGGGGTGAATAAGACCCAGTGGTGACAGCGAACACTCTCCCCACACTCCCAAAGCGGGGCACCCACGAAAGGAAAACAGGAAACACTGGAGGCCGTGGAGCGCTTCATGACCACATTCAGGGGCTGATCCATGAAGAGAGTCACAGGACGCATCTTCAGAGGGCTCAACAGCTTCTACATCTTGAATCGTCCCAAGCACAGAAGCTAAGAAAGCAAGGTCGAGCTTCCTTTCCACCTGGTCTGGATGTCCCATCGACCCTCTATATTCTTCCTATCATCCATATAAGGCACGCCAGATGGAGCTTGAGAAAATGGGACCTCGGAAGTGCTTCGAGCTTGCTTCACACAGGCTTACACCAATCCCCAAACCAACGCCAGTCAGAAAATACACACGATTCCTCTGCACGAGGAAACTCACCACAAACATGAAGCCATTCAAGTCACAAAGGAAAAAGTCAATAATTTCGTAAGATAAAGCTCTCATGACAAAGCCAAAGCAAACATTAATGCTGTCTGAGTAAGATACATACACATATGATAAAAATAAACACTCCTAAGCCAGGCGGTGGTGGTGCACGCCTGTAAATCCCAGCACTCGGGAGGCAGAAGCAGGTGGATCTCTGTGAGTTCGAGGCCAGCCTGGGTCTACAAAGCGAATTCCAAGACAGCCTCCAAAGCTACAGATAAACCCTGTCTCAAAAAACCAAAAATAAAAAAATAAACACTACACTATACAAGCAGCTTGTATGTATTTTACACACGCTGAGACAGTAAACCAAAACAGGTAAACGGTATAAACTTATAACAGGAGAAAGCAAAATTTTGAGTGGTTCATAAACAATGTGGACAAAAGGAAGGATAAAATGTGTTTGCTGATTAAAATGTCAGATTTAAAGTTTACATTTTCATTGTCTGGAGCCTAGAGAGAGAGTTCATCTGTTAAGTGTACCCATTGCTCTTGCAGGGTAGATTCTCAGCACCCACTTCAGACAGCTCACAACTGCCTGTAACTACAATTTCGGGGGATCTGATGCCTCCTTCTGGATCTAAAGGCACATGCTTGCATTTGCACCCCAACAACATCTAATAAATAAATCTTAAAAAAAACAAACAAACAAAAAACCTAAGTTGTTTAAGAACATCCATATTAACCAGGTAGTTAATGATAAAAATGTGCATAATATAGTTTGAAAGTTTGATTAAAAAATGCAGCAATTATATTGGAAAAACAGCAAAAATACTAGACATACAAAAATTTCACATTTTATATTTTTCTGTGTTTTCTCACTTTTCTGTGACCATAATGATAACATTGGAACCAGACAAATCAGAGGCCCTGCCATGCTCTGATGTCTCTTGGAATGGCAGGAGCTTGAGAACACTGCAGCACTACTTACCCATGTAACTACCTACCCGAGTATTCATTCTTTTAAGATTTAGTTTTGTGTATGTATGTCTGCCACACGTGAGGGGTGCACATGGAAACCAGAAGAGTGTGTCAGATAGCCTGGAGTTGGAGTTCCAGGTGATGGTGAGCCACCTGACTTGGGTGCTGGGAACCAAATTCAGGTCCTCTGGAAGGAGAGAAAGTGCTCTTAACTAATGGGCCGTTTCTCCAGGCCCCTGGAGTCTTAGATTTTTCAGTTTGGGCAAAGCATATAATATGGTAAAACAATGTATTTCTAGAATTTTACCTGTTAAGGGCTGAGAGATGACTCAGTAGTTAAGAGCCCTGGCTGCTCTTCAGGAGGACACAGGTTCAATTTCCAACACCCACATGGCAGCTCAAGACTGTAACTCCAGTTCCAGAGGATCCAACACCCTCACACAGACATAGATACAGGCAAGACACCAATACAGGCCCTCGACCACTGGCAGGTCGACACATTTTCCTACCTCTTAAAAAGTATTAGCCTAAGGCTGGGCAGTGGTAGCACATGCCTTTAATTCCAGCACTTGGGAAGCAGAGGATCTCTGTTGAGTTCAAGGCCAGCTTGGTCTACAAATCAAGTTCTAGGACAGCTGGAGCTGCAACACAGAGAAACCTTGTCTCAAAAAACAAAAACAAAAACAAAAAAACAAAAACAAAAACAAAACAAAAAAAAGTATTACCCTAACAGAGGAGATAGCCAAAAAATTGGGTCATTACTACATTAACTAGAATATCTCACCTCAATCCATCTTATCCCACACAAACCAACCTTTTAGACAACAAAGACAAAAAAAAATGTTTATTTTCTACATTAGTCTTACTTGGGGGATTTTTATCTTAATGCTAGAAAACCTTTGTTTTGCTGTTGCTTTTTTTTTTTTTTTTCCCAGAGCTGAGGACCGAACTCAGGGCCTTGCACTTGCTAGGCAAGCGCTCTACCACTGAGCTAAATCCTCAACCCGTTGCTACTTTAGATTTTAATTTCACATGTGTGTGAGTGCTAACCTGCAAGTGTGTGTACCACGTATACCCATGGAGGTCAGGAGAGAGGACTGGATCCCCTGAACTGGAGTTAAGAGATGGTTGTGAGCTCTTATGGTGGTTTGAAAGAAAATGGCCCCCAAAGGCAGTGGCACTATTAGGAGGTGTGGCTTTGTTGGAGTGAGCATGGCCTTGTTGGAGGAAGTGTGTCACTGTGGAAGCAGGCTTTGAGGTCTCACATACTCAAGATAATACCTAATGTTTCAGCTCGCTCCCTATTGTCTGCAAGTCAAGATGTAGGACACTCAGCTACTCCTCCAGCACCATGTCTGCCTGCATGCCATCATGTCATACTATGATGGTAATGGACTAAACCTCTGAAAATGTAAGCTACCCCAATTAAATGTTTTTTTCTTTTGTAAGAGTTGCCATGGTCATGGTGTTTTATCACAATAATAGAAATCCTAAGACAGCTACCATGTGGGTGCTTATTGTGAACATTATTAACTATGTAAAGATGTGTTGCATTTGTTTACCTTGCCTGCCTAAGGCACCTGATTGGTCTAATAAAAAGCTAAACAGCCAATAGCTAGGTGGGACTTCTAGGCAGAGAGAGTAAGTAAGAAGAGGAATCTAGGCTTGAGAGACAGAGGGAGAGAGGGACATGAAGGAGATGCCAGGGGCCAGTCAGCTAGCCATGGAAGAAGCAGAAAGCAAGACATATAGAATGAAAAAATGATAAAACATAGATGAATAGGAACAGGTTAAATTAAGAGCGAATGGGTCAAGCATACGCTAAAGGCTAAGCTTTCATAACTAATAAGTCTCTGTGTCTTTATTTGGGAGCTGGCTGGTGGCCAAAAGAAAAACCCATCGACGGGCTGAGAATCAAACCCTGGTCCTCTGCAAGAGCAACAAGTGCTCTGAAGTGCTCAACAATCTCGTAAGTCCCTAGAGAGAATTTTAAGTAGTTTAAAGCAAAACAAGTCAAGGTATTTTCAGGCCTCTCTGCTGCAGGCAGCTGTTACTTTACTCATCAAAACCAAAAGAAACAAAGAACAAACTACTCCTTAGGGGCTGGAATGTTGCTCAAGGGTAGAGCGACAGTGCTCAGAATGGGCAGTGTGTGTGTGTGTGTGTGTGTGTGTGTGTGTGTGTGTGTGTGTGTCTGAGAGAGAGAGAGTGAGAGTGAGAGAGAGATGTACTGCATCCACATATCCCCACGTTCTACACAAACTCTTGGGCCAAGTCAGTCTTGTCTTTCTCTGCCCATCTACCCTAGTTTCTTAGCTTGAAAACACGGGACTCGTTCTATCAACAAGTATATGCATTTCTCCAAGCTCTGCCGAGTACTTCCTCCTGTCCACCCTTTGACTGCCTCAGGTGATAGATGACCTACCATGTGGACTCTGGAGTCACAGCAGCTGGCAAAAATACTATGATCTGATTCTTGCCTGGTCAAAGCTGAGAGCTTTCCGAATCATTCAGGATGCTCAAGGTCAGTAGCAGACCAAACCAGACCTTCAGTGGCCCAAGAGCAGCTACTTCTCTGACATCATAACCCACCACACCCATTTTCTTTATGGCCATTCTTCAGTACTCAGGAAGCCTTTCCTGCTCACATCACTTCAATGCTCATCAGTATTATTTCTAAGTGGCTCTCCTCTGTGTTCCCAAAAGAACCTTGTAAAGAACTCTCCAGAGAACTTACCATATTGGACTGTCTTCATGCCTGTTGTTTACTACTTGAGTGCGGGAACCTTACACTAAGTGAGTACTTGAATGTTCCTGGGCTGGTCTGGATCCTACATGGATCCATTTCAATGCAATCTGTTCTCAAATCATTTAAACATTTTATGTGCGTGCACAAGCCATGGAATGTATGGAAGAGCTGGTTCTCTCCTTCTGTCATGTGGGACCAGACCCAGGATTCAAACTCAGGGTGTCAGGCTTAGCAGCAAGCACTCCTACCCACTGAGCCATCTCACCTGCTGCCTGTGCCTTCCGGTTTTTGTAAATAATTTCTTGGCTCTGATAACAGTACTGTTGCTTTCTAACACTTTCCCATATCTAACAATGAGGTGGGATGGAAAAATGTATTTGACAGCATTTATCATTCATGCCCAATTATACTAGGATCCTGACCAAAGGGACCCCCCCCCACCGACACACACACACACACACACACACGCACTCACGCGGGAGTGGGGGGTCAGAGGCAATTCTTTTTTTTTTTTTTTTTTTAGATTATTTATTATGTATACAGAAGAGGGCGCCAGATCTCATTACAGGTGGTTGTGAGCCACCATGTGGTTGCTGGGAATTGAACTCAGGACCTCTGGAAGAGCAGTCAGTGCTCTTAACCTCTGAGCCATCTCTCCAGTCCAGAGGCAATTCTTTTAAAGGCAGGATCTTATTGTTTCAGCAGCTTCATCATATACATCAGGCAGCCAACCTGCCACCTTCTCATCTTGTCATAGGAGTCCTGAGACAGAGATGAAAGCCACCATATCCAGTCTCCCCCCTACCCCCTCCAGGGTTTTTCCATGTATCCCTGGCTGTCCTCGAACTCACAGAGATCCGCCTACCTCTGCCTCCTGAGTGCTGGGATTAAAGGTGTGTGCCACCACCGCCTGGCTCAGCTTTTTGTTTTTCTCTTTTAGAGCTTAATCACTTTTACTTATTTGTGTGGGATGGGAGACACAAGTGGAGGTCAGAGGACACCTTGCAAGGATCGGTTCTTTCCTTTCTGCTATACAGTCCTGGCATTGAACGGTCATTTCACCAGTTCACTGACGTCCCTTTGCTTATGTGGGTTCCTGGGATCTGAACTCAGGTTGTCCGCCTAGCTCAGCAATTGCTTTCCACCCACTGAGCCATCTCCAAGTCCTTTTATTCCATATTGCTGATAGTTTTAGAGACAGACTCTATCTAGCGTGTCTGTGTATGTCATTTGAGGTCTTTCTCATCATAGACCAACTTGATCATTATCTTGTCACTCTGGTGCAGCTTACTACACATTGTATCTAAGACGACTGTGTTTTAGACACTCTGCTTTCCTGGCTGTTTTCTGCTCATGGTGTTTAAAGACAAGAGGGGGTATCATACCCCTTAACTTACATTTTTCCTTTTTTTTCCTTCATGCCCCCAATACCTGAATTTGTGATTCTCCCTCCCCATCTCCCATTTCTGAGTCAGGGCTCTGAGCAAACTCTATGCCTTGGTCTCCCAAGGCAGGGATTGTAGGGAACCATGCCAGGCTGCTTGCCACTTTTTCTTCAGAATCAAATACCACTTTTATAAAAATATTATCAATAGTCACTTCAGCTTTTTCCTTTTTTCCTTTCTGCTTTTATGTAGCCCTGGCTATCCCAGAACTCCAACTGTAGATATAAGAATGCCCCTTCTGGGATTAAAAGCATGCATCACCATGCCCCAGCTTTCAGCCTTTTCTTTATATTAACTGCTCTTACAAAAATATCTTTGTTTCCCCCATGTTCAGGTTTCAAAAGCTTCTTTGTAGAAATACCATTTCACACCAGGGCAACTATTTTAGAAACAAGACATACTAATTCACCTAAGTTTTTATTTATTGGCTCTAGGAAGAATTTGCATGAAAATGAGCCTGTATGGCAGGTACAGAATGTACTGTAACAGCACCAGAGAGGCCCAGCCTCTCTCCTCTACAGAGCCTCCGTGTTGATACATACATGTGACTTCAGGAACAAAACCACACAGTCCAGGACAAAGAAGAGCCCTTGAGGAAAACAGTTTAAAGTGACTTTTCCAATTGACCATACCTTTTCATATACTTAAATTCAAAGAACTGATACATTCAGAGGCCCAATGTTTGGCATAGAATAAAATCATGTTCATTTATTTTTTTTCTGCATCTTAGAAGGCATAAAATTAAATATGTTGAATGTAATAAATTCATCCATACAAGTGCAAGTCTCCAGCTATAGTGCATTTTATGGCAGATTTATTACTTAAAAATATACCAGTAAATCAAAAAGGGCTATGTCCATTTAACTTTTATTAAAGTGTATGTAGGAGGTCTTCAGAAATCAAATAGGAGCATGAAGATATGGCCAAACATAAAATCTATCAAATTCAGTGAAAAGTTGCTGACTTTAAATAGCAGTTGTAAGAATGACCAATATATATCCTTTGTTAACAACCTCTCACGCTACAGTAAAAAAAAAAAAAAAAAAAAAAAAAAAGATAAACATTCAGTAAACATTCTTTCCTAAGGTAGTTTCCCTTATAGATCAGTGATTTATCCATTTCTTTGTATACACAAATTTGTTGAACATACCAATCAGTGGTTCTCACAATTGAAAAATAAAAGCACAAAAAAGTTTACACTCTTGTACAGGTAAATCAAAGATCACCTTGAATTAAACTGGATCTCCTTAAGGGCATAGTATAGTTTCAGTTTCATTACCTATTACATAATTAGTTTCTTACATACAAATATTGACATATTTGGCTTGTGCTTCCGAAGCCTTCGTGTCTATGAAATCCACATCAATGCAGCTCATAATTGGAAGTCACTGGGGAGGTCTTTGCTGCTGCTGGGTTTGCCATGGTCATGTGTTAGAGTCTCTTCAGCACGCGCTGTGGCCCTGCACACCTGGGAGGCATCGTCAATGTCTGGATCTAAGCCTTCAGGACAGGGAAGTTTCAGTAGCTCTTCTCGGAGCTGAGCAGTGTGGCGCTACATGGAGAAAGATCAATAATATCAGAGGTGATTGCAGCATATCACTGAGACAAGAACTTGGTTTTAATATACCCCAGTATCAAGTATATAAATATTTACTCTGTGTCTTCTTATGCTAGTCAGTGCATCACACATCTAAAACACACAGTAAACTTACATTTTTCAAGAATCCCTAAACTTGGGGCTGGAGAGATGGCTCAGCAGTTAAGAGCACTGGTTGCTTTTCTAGAGGAACTGGGTTCAATTCCCAGCACCTACATGGTAGCTCACACCTGTCTGTAACTCCAATTCCAGGGCTTTTGACACCCCCACAGACAAACATGAAAGCAAAACACCAATGCACATAAAGTAAAAGTAAATTATATAATTAAAAAAGGGGGGAGGGCGCGAGGAGGAGGAGGAGGAGGAGGAGGAGGAGGAGGAGGAGGAGGAGGAGGAGGAAGTGGTGGTGGTGGTGGTGCAGCATGCCTTTAATCCCAGCACTTGGGAGGCAGAGCCAGGCAGATCTCTGTGATTTCAAGGCCAGCCTGGTCTACAGAGCAAGAGCCAGGACAGGCACCAAAACTACAAAAAAACAAAAAAGATCCCCAAACTCTAAATTAATTCCTGATGCTGAGAAAGTCCCAAGTAACATTCTGTACAAGTACAGAAGAATAAACCCACCTCCTAAAAAACAAAGAATCATACTACAGAACCTCATCCTCCCCGCCACACTCCCCAGGAGTGTAATTTTATCATTAGAATTTAAAAAATTCGAACAAATGAAAAACAATGTCTAGAGAGTAAATAATTGTGTTATCCTATCTTGCCTTAGAATGTAAGATGTTAAGAGGGTGACTAATTGCTTATGAATGAAATTACCTGCATCAATAGCTGACTTTAAGTTAACTAGGTAATTTCAAGCACATTGACTGGTTGTGTTTATGTGGATGGATAGGCATGTGCACGTGGTAAAAAGTAAGAATGTTACAGAAATGACAGGATATAAAGGTAGATTATTGATTATTGACTTTATTCATTCATTCATTCATTCATTCATTCATTCATTCATTCATTGTTTGTTTTATTTGAGACAGAGTTTCTCTGTGAGACAGTTCTGGCTGTCCTGGAACTCACACTGTAGACCAGGCTGGTCTTGAACTCACAGAGATCTGCCTGGCTCTGTCTCCCATGTGCTGGAATTAAAGGTATACACCACTACTCCCTAGCAGGACAAAAAACAAAGTGACTACAGAAGCTTGCCAACACAAGTCAGGACAGTCCTCAAAAATCCTGCTTCACAGAAATGTCTGTCAGATATTCTAGGCCTGCAGGTTGAAGACAGATGCCCCAACATTACAGAAGAACCTAGGTGACTGTCCAGGCAGGCAGCAGTTTCTCTCATTTCTTAGTTTTGGAAGTTGTTTGCGCTACACTTCCTGTTTACTCAGGTAATATTATATCCATCTCAGGTCTCTGATGGAGTTAAAAACTAGATATAGTTTTCCTTGTTATCAGATTCAAAAGATACTCATAAAAGAAGTGTAAAGTGTATAAGATTGAGAGACATAAAAAGACAGTTTTGGATTGGTAATGCAAGTTAGGATAGAAAGTGAATTAGGTACAACACTTTAGACTCACCAAGATAAGATAGCTAATGGATTATTTACTCTGAATTTGTCAAATGCTATGGGCTAGATATTGTTAATGTAATTATTGCCTATATAGTTACTGTACTTGTTGTATACAGTTTTTCTATGTTAGTTAAAACCTTTACTTTTTATTTTAGACAAAAAAAAGGGAAATGTTGTATGATATTTTGTTTGTCTTCTGACAAATAAAGCTTGCCTGGAGATCAGAGGGCAGAGTTAGCCACTAGTTAACTATAGAGGCCAGGTACTGGTGGCACATAGCTTTAATCCCAGCACTTCGG
Source organism: Onychomys torridus (assembly GCF_903995425.1). Lineage (NCBI taxonomy): Eukaryota > Metazoa > Chordata > Mammalia > Rodentia > Cricetidae > Onychomys > Onychomys torridus. The sequence continues at coordinate 28,850,840 of NC_050463.1, forward strand.
AGGATTCAGGAAGATCAAGAGTTCAAGGCCACTCTAAGCTACACAAGATTGAACCAGTTTAAAAGAGAAACAGAGCCAGTTGGTGGTTGCTCAAACCTTTGCTCTCAGCACTTGGGAGGCCCACTCCTTTAATCCCAGCACGTGGGAGGTGGAGACAGGAATATAAGGCAGGTAGAGACAGGATCTCCCCCCATTCAGTCTGAACACTCATACAGACAGGACGGCCCCCATTCAGTCTTAAATTTTGAAGAATTTCCTGGTTGCTGGCTGCTCTGCTTCTCTGATCTTTTACCCTCAATATCTGACTCTGGGTTTCTTCTCATAAGGGTCTCAGGGATCAAACAAAGGTTGTCAGCCACTGAGCAATCTGGCTATGAAGTTTTATAGAACAACCTTACACATACATGATGCTCTGCTAAGCACTGACAAAATAAGGGCAATGAGCACAATAAAGACACTAGCTTCTGGGAAGCCTGAGTTTTAGCTGGAGGTGTGAAGCACAAAAAGGTTGAGACAATCATGTGCTCTCAGCCATTTATGAGGATTTAAAGCATATTCACATACTTGAAATTTACAAACTCTCCAGCACTGATTTCCCTTCCACTGTGATAAAAACACTGACTAAGGAAGAAGAAAGAAAAATCTCACTATTATGAGGATCTCGGAGAGGTAGGATACTGTAACATATCATGGACGCAACTGAAAAGAACATACACTTCCTTGACTAGCCTTCTTCAGCAAAGAGGTAGTTGAAACAAAGGGTTTCCAAGTAAGGGTGACGTAGAAAAATTATACAGTAGTTTAGCATGGTAGCTCACGTCTTTTAAGTACAACATCGGAGAAGCAAAGGAAAGCAGAGTTTAGGGCAGCGTGGTCTACATAGTTAGATTCAGACCAGCCATGAGTACAGTGAGACCCTGTCTCAAAAACAATCCTCAAAATAATAGAGTAAAATAATTTCAGGCAAAAGCAAATGCTGAAATAACAGAACAGCAGCAGCAACAGCTAGACTGCAGGCTCTGCAGATGTATGTGAGCAAAGATGCAACTAAGCACCTATTCAGGAAGCATCCAGCTGGTCATGGACCACAGAAAGAATGGGAGAGGGAAGTATGCGGTACACAATGAAAACGGAGCAGCTGGGAGCAAGCCCCTTCTGAGGAATGCTGAAGGGGTCTCCTACTAAGCAATATCTACAGATCTGAGAGAAAAGGGCAGTCTTGAAATTAAGTGTAGAAAGCTAGATGAACCAATGTGAAGGAAGATACAGTCCCTACTCTCAATGTTTAATGAAGATGTCTAGGAAAAATCATTTAGAAACACGAGTTCTAAGAGTCACTTTTTAATGCATTAATTTTTCTTTTGTCAACTTTATACAGGTATATAATATGTTCTGTTTCCTCTCCCCATCCTGCCTCCTTTATCTCCCTCCTGTCCTTACCAAAACCTGTTCCTTCAGCTGTGAGTAGCTGAGTCACTGAATCACAACTCACCTTGAGAGCTGCTGCATGGTGAGACATGGTCCTGCCCACCCGCTTATCACTGCTGTACTGCTGGATGTCTGCGATCCACTCCTCACACTGGGCCATGATCTCAATTCTTTTCAAGTAAAAATGTTTGTGTATAACCTTGAAAATAAAAAAACAACAAAACAGAGCATGTCTACATACTTTAAAAGCAGTTTGTGGCATTACACAATGAAAGATTTTCTGGTTTCATATGTTCTATGTTTTCTATGTTCTATATCATTACAAAGGAAAAACACCAGGCTCAGAACATCAGATGGCATACACTGAAATACTCAATTCCACAGCAGCAATGGATATCCAACACTGCTCAGATACTAAGTAATCCCATCTAAACAGCACAGGACATACATAAGAGAACTTAAAGCAAATGGGAAAAGATTTTCAACACACTGGTAGCAGAAAAATGTGTCTTTAGATGAGCACTCGAGTTGTAGAGATGGTCAGAGTATACTGCTCTTACAAAAGACCTGTGCTTAGTTCCCATCACGATGTCAGGAGGCTCACAACTGCCAGTTAAGTGATCTGGTGGCCTCTTTAGGTATTTGCACTTATGTGCACATCCCCAACCCCACAAAATAAAAACAAAACTTTTTTTTAAAATCTATTTATTGTGGGTAACGCATGTGCACCATACCATACACACAAAGGTCAAAGGTATCACTTCTCCTTCTAGTGTGTAGTTTGCCTCAGGAATGAAACCCAGGAGGGCAGGCTTGGTGAAAAAGGCCTTTACCCACTGTGCTAATGAATTAGCCAGACAGTACAATTAAAGACACTTTAAGTAAGTATCAGAGACAATCAATACAGAAATCAAAATGAAGCTCTAGCTGTGGCACATTATCATTCATTAAATTGTTATCTTCTGGGTCTGGAGAGATGGCTCAACAGTTAAGAGTATTGTATCCACTGCTCTTGCAGAGAAGCAGGTTCGATTCCCAGCCTACTGTAACTCCAGTTCCAGGGAATCTAATGTCCTCTTTTTGCTTTTGTTTTGTTTTTTGGAGCTGAGGATCGAACCCAGGGCTTTGCGCTTGCTAAATCCCCAACCCCTAATGTCGTCTTTTGGCCTTTGAAGACAGCATGAGTACAGGTGTTCTTTCTCTTTCTCTACATAAACACACACCCCTAAACAAAGCTTTCAATTGCATTTTCTGGTTAATTTATAGATAGATTTATTTTACAGCGCTAAATTCCCTTGTAGTAATCATGCATCTCATTTGGAAATTTTAAAAAATTTCTACCTCTGAAAAATGTTTGATATATTAGCAATAGGACCCTCTTCCTAAGAAACTTAAATTATAAAATGGACATGAAATCTAGTTCAGTTCCTATATTGTCTAAAGGGATTCTCTCTGTCCTATATTGTCTAAAGCTAGATGTCATTATAAAGGTATGGAAACTGAAATAAAACACTAACTAGTTCAATCCTATGTTACACTTAGCAGTTTTTGAGGCTGATGCTCTAGGACTCAAAAAACAAGAAAAACAGAACCAGACAGAAGACGAGAGCATCAGAGAAAAAGCTACTTTAGAAGAAAAACCAGGGTGGACGATAGCTCACTTGGCAGGGCTTGCATAGTATGCATGAGGCCTTGGTTTTAGCCCCACCTTGACATAGGGGTACATGCCTATAACTCCAGCACTTGGAGAGTTCAAGATGATGCTCATCTACAGAGAACCTTGGAAGCCAGCCTTGGACAGCAAAAGAGCTTGCCTCAAAAACAACAACAACAATAACAACAAAAACCCAAATAAACAAAAACATCCAGGGAATTCAGAAAACAGCCAAAGTCACATTAAGAGTCAGTTTTAATTATCCAGTGTCAAGGAGTGTATAAATTAATTTCTTTTCATGAAGAGTACACAACAATGTAACATCCACCTGTACATAGCAGCACATCATACCTGCCAGAACTCATGTGTTTCCTCACACTGTTCCCCCGCATGCCCATATTTGGGATTAAGCCCTAGGACTCACACATACAAGTGTTCTACCACTAAGATACATCTCCTGCCCTTATCCTGACTTGGTAGATAAGCTACCAAGTAGAATAATATGCAGAACTGAAAGGAAGAATCAAAATTCAGCCATATATGCCATTGAAACTGGAATCCTTGTTAAAACAGACCTATCAAGGAGTTTCAACAGCTCAGTACCCAGCATGCTAAAGAATTCATGTATGCTGCAAAGGGAAAGAATACAGGCTCTCCAAGAGTACTGTATTTATCCTTGATTTTTCAGTAAGTAACAGGTGATGGGTAGTTGCATAATGTGAATAACCTAAGCCTAATTAATAAATGGATTATATCTAAGGGCTTGTAAACAAGTATATACACACATGTGCATGCACAAGCAACCTCCCATAACATTAGATCTACTACCTTCTATAAGGCCTGTAAAGCAAAAGGCAAACTTGTGGACATGTGTGCACACTGACAGGTAAGCACATGTAATAGTAATGGAGAAGGAATGCTCCTTTTACATTCCTTCAGATCACCCTCATGATCTCTACCTGATCAGCAGGAGTAAGGCAGGGTTCACAGTGCTGAATCACAACTGCTAAATCCCATTAACTACAACAGTCTATGAGGACAACACAAAAACCCACTCTAAAATGTTGCAATTCCAGGAAGACCGAGGCAGACACAACGCTGAGGAAGAAAGCAATCTCAGGACACAGAGGAGACATGACAGTGGAGAGGACTGCAGGCTGCAGACGCAGGGTGCTGCTGAGTTACCAGGACTCAGAAAAGCCAAATCCCCTGAAATGCTTTCTTAACATTCACACACGTACATTACATGAGTAATAGTTCAGTAATGTCTGAATAGTTGGATAAAATGATAATTATCAAAAATAAACAGTCCCGGGCCAGAAAGATGCTCATTTGGAACCACAGCCCACTAAGACCAAGCCAACAAGAACAGACCAAGTGTGGTGGAGCACACTCGGTATCCCAGCAGTGCAGAAACAGAGATGGGGAGGCCCACAAAGGCTCACTCAGTGAACTAAAAACCAGCTAGAGACCCTTGTCTTAGAAGAAAGATGAGCAACACCCAAATATCAAAACCCAGAGCTATCTTCTCACCTTCACACATCACAAACCTTACTAACTGCACTTTGTTATGAGTGATTTTAGAATTAATTACTAGTTATAAGAAGTAAAGCTGAGTGAACCAGATACTGTAAACTTAGACTATATAATACTAACAAACACTATAAATTCTCAAAGGTCTGCAAGTATTTAACTTTATCCAACATACTTCTTTAAAGCATGGCGAAGGGTTTCTGATTTGCTCTAGCATTGCCCATTTAACTGTTGCTTGCCGGATGTTTCCATCATACTCTCGGGAACTCTGTGTGCCACTCGGAGTGCCTCTGGACCGTTCATAGCCTGGTTCATTAAAGTAAGGCTCGGCTACTAATATAAGGGACTGGACAGAAACCAACACCTGAGGAAAAGAGGAGATTAAACAGTAGTTATGAGGAGACATTTTTACTGCCAGGAAACTGCTTCCTGCTTCATTTCTAGGAGTCTCTATTAGCATATTTCCACATATTTCTGGCATTAAAGAAAAAATATTGGGGGCTGGAGATATGGCTCGGTAGTTAAGCTGTTCTTCTAGAGGGCCTGTGATTGATTCCCAGCATATGAATGTGGTGCACATACATACATGTAGGTCAAATCTCTATATTATCTCAGTTGAGTCATGACTACCAGGGTAAGCTCAAAGCCAACCCAGACTACACAGTGAATTCCAGGATGCCCTGGATTGAAGGTGAGACCCTTGTCTGAAAAATAAAACAAAAACAAAAAAACCCTACAAATTTAAGTTAGCTACATCAAAACTGTATATAATATTTATTTTTTTCTTTATTTGTTTATAGGCAGCGTCTCACTGTGTTGCCCTGGCTGGCCAGGAACTAGCTATGTAGACCAGGCTGGCTTTGAACTCACAAAGATCCTGCTGCCTCTGCCAATGCCTTAAACAATACTTTCACATCTTCTGTTAAAATTGGCCTTAGTCTTGTAGAGCCAAGCCCTACTAACAATATTCACAAAGAAAACTTAAGGCAGTTTTAATTCTTTTTTAAAAAAATTATTTATTTATTATTTATACAGCATGTTTGACTGCAGGCCAGAAGAGAGCACCAGATCTCATTACAGATGGTTGTGAGCCACGGCAGTTTTAATTCTTATTTCAACAGAAATTAACTGCCAGAGTGTTATAAAACATTATTTCATACATTCTCATTGGTGAGATGGACTCATGTTTCTGAAACCACCTCCATGGCCCTCATATTTGTTTGTTTGTTGAGTTACTTCTGATTTTTTGAGACAGGGTTTCACAATGTAGTCCCAGCTGTCCTGGAACACACTAAATAGATCAGGCTGGCTTCGAACTACTTTTGTCTCCTGAGTGCTGGGATTTAAGGTGTGAGCCACCATGTCTGGCTTCACACTTGAATAAATTTGACATTAAATAAGTAAGACAGAGTTTTCAGACACCAGAAACACCTGACCCAACAGAAGGTATGTTTACCACTGATACAGAGGGTTACTGTGGCCAACAGTAACTACCACAGGGAACAACAGATAACAAAAACACAGATTAGAAAGATTATGAAATTAAACAGTGGAGGAGAGTGGTTTTCTTCTGAAATCTGATATTCCCCAGAGCTCCTTTTAGGCATGGTTAGTTCTACCATTTGTTGTTTTTAAAATGTTTTTTTCCCTCTTTTACTTACATGAATAAAATATTACTCAATTCCAAAAGTAGAGAAAATTAAGTTGAACTCTTAGCACAAACCTATAATTTAAACACCTAACTTTGGGCTGGAGAGATGGCTCAGAGGTTAAGAGCACCAACTGCTCTTCCAGAGGTCCTGAGTTCAATTCCCAGCAACCACATGGTGGCTCACAACTATCTGTAATGAGATCTGGCGCCCTCTTCTGTATACATAATAAATAAATAAACCTTAAAAAAAAAACAAAAAACACAAAACAAAAACAAAAAACACCTAACCTATTTTTTGAGAAAATAAATTTCAAATGAGACATTGCATCCCAAAATGTAAGTTCAAAAGTACTTACATCAAGGTGAGTGCTGCACACCTTTAATTCCCGCACCCAAGGAGAGACAGACAGATCTTTGAGTTTGAGGCCAGCCAATGTGACATAATGTTACCCAGTTTCAAAAAAACTTAAACTCAAACCAAAACAAGATTAAAAAAAAAAAGCTTCTATCAGTTTGAAACAAGTCAACTGATGGGAATTTATTTTCACATCTCTCGTCTAACACAAACTAACATTAAAGAAAATAATCTTTTAGGATAGGTTAACTTTTATAAGGATTATCTGGTGATAATTTCTGGTTGTCTTTTTTTAAAGACTGAACTGTACACATGAGTTCCAAGTATTATTTAACAACTATGAATAACTACTGTGTCTCTAACTCCTTTACAAAAACACATTATAGTGAACACATACCCTCAATATGCTTACCAGGCCATCTGTGGTTAAGAGTCTGAATTATTATAAAGTAAAAACATCAGCACAAATGAGATATTATAAAAAGATTTTACGCCCTTCATTGACAGAAATGCAAACTTTGAAGATTATGAAATCTTATATATGAAATGCTCTGAAACTAAGAGCTAAAATTCTTTAAATTTTATCAATTCCAGGATGATGATGATGATGATTATTAATTATTTGGTTTTTGAGACAGAGTTTCTCTGTGTAGCTTTGGTGACTGTCCTGGATGGATCTCGCTCTCTAGAACAGGCTGGCCTTGAACTCAGAAAGATCCGTCTGCCTCTACCTCCTGAGTGCTGGGATTAAAGGCGTGAGCCACTGCCAGGACATTAATTTTGATTATCAAGTAATTACAAATTCTAAATAGTAATACATCATAGATTAAGAAGTGGGTAGTCCCAACTGTGTATTAAATTTGATGCACAAGACAGGAGACATGCCTAAATAACCTTACTGCAGCACACTGTATTTTAAGAACTTATGGCTTGCTGGGTGGTGATGGCACACGCCTTTATTCCCAGCACTCGGGAGGCAGAGCCAGGCGGATTGCTGTGAGTTCGAGACCAGCCTGGGCTACCAAGTGAGTTCCTGGAAAGGCACAAAGCTACACAGAGAAACCCTGTCTCAAAAAACCAAAAAGAACTTATAGAAAAATTTGGTTTTGACAAGTCTAATGTTTTTGTCTTATGTTCTAACTTCAGACTTTAAATTTCCTAAGAGACTACTATATATACTAACTATTTAGCATTTCCCACCTTTTAGCTTTTTGGATGGTTTTCTATGTTTATTTTTGGTCACTAATTTCACTTGCAACACACACAATTCTTAGAGTGTAAGTCAAGCTGTCTGTCAGAGAAACTTTGCTTACTTGCAAAAAGCTTGATGTCTGAGGATTCCACTTCTCTTCTGGTCTTCCATGCCATGTGTTCAGGATGCTTAAACAAACCTGAAGGGAGAAAGACATAAACAGAATTTAATGGAGTGTTTAATAGCTAATGTCCCAACTAGAAATAAAAACATGATGCTCTCAAGTCAAAGTGTATCTAAGTCTGTGAAAACCTACCCGCTTGGCATTACAATTTCTTTATAAGGAAAACTATTACACCTATATCTGCATAAATACCATGCATCTTTTTTTTTTTTTTTTTTTTTTTTTTTTGTCGTTTATATATCTCTGGTTGGCCGTCAACTAACTTTGTTGAGAATGACCTTGAGTTTCTGATGCTCTTGCCTCCACCGCTCTAGCACTAGGATAACAGGGATTCACAACCATTCCCAGTTAATGCAGCACTGGCGATTAAAACCAAGGTTTTATAGCCCAGGTTGGCCTCGAACTTGTGATCCTCCTGCCACTGCCTCCTTCAGCAAATCCTACTGGCAAGTGCCACTGATGCTGTTGGTTTGCAAGGCAGTGGTGCTTACACAATATTCCCTGTGCTTTCCAGAGATGATGGACCAATTTCCTGACACTATTCTCTAATCACTTCAATGCTTACCCTGAGTCTTGACTATTACAAGTGCCCACGATAGGTATAACCTTTATTAAACAGATTGTGTATTGTGATCTCTCGCTGCAGCCATAGTGCAGCTCCATGTAAACCTACAGGCCAAACCATTTGTATCTGGCATCACTTACTAACACATGACATGCGGCTTTTCTGCATCAATTGCTTTAACAGTACAGAATGTCAGTATACAAGAGGAATAGAAAGCCGGTAAAGTTTTAAATAATCTGAAATTTCAATCTTTTTTTTCTGAAATACATTATATTGTATGTTTGAGATAATTCTAGTAAATAGTATAATAAACCCTTTAAATCATTGTTAAGTGTATAAGTGGAACTGAAACATTTACTGGACAAGCAATGTTACTCTAATGTTATTTGCTTGTGCATGCCCACACTGTTATAATCTGCTTCATTACCTTGCTATTCGATACATAGTGTGCATTTCTCTATCATTGTAACTATTGTAACAACAAATTTTCATCTTACTGCACAATCAAAATGGAATTGATAAGAATGAACTCCAGAGTCTGAACTTGGACAGGGAACAGTCGCTCAGGCCTGGTGCTCCATCGTACAACCTGTACTTCTCAACTTTTGTCCTGTCTGTTAAATATATGCTATGTCATGAAATGCTTTTAAATCTTAAAAAAAAAAAAGGAAAGGAAAGGAAAGGAAAGGAAAGGAAAGGAAAGGAAAGGAAAGGAAAGAAGGAAGGAAGGAAGGAAGGAAGGAAGGAAGGAAGGAAGGAAGAAAAGAAATAGCAGTATGCCCTTGTTTGGTTTGGTTTGGTTTGGTGAGACAGGGTTTCTCTGTGTAGCCTTGGCTGTCCAAGAACTTGCTCTGTAGACCAGGCTTCAGAGATTCGCCTGCCTCTGCCTTCCATGTAAAGGCCTATGTCACCTATCATCTGGCACAGCACAGCTCTTAAATCTGAACCATCTCTCCAGCCCCAACTGTGAACTTTTTAAAAAAGTTTTATTTTAAGTTGTGTGTACACACATATGTGCAGGTGCCACAGAGGCCAGAGTTGTCAGATGCACACGTAGCTGGTGTTTACAGGTTGAGTCACCTCTAAAACAACAGGGATTGGGGTGCATTACACTTCTCAGCATGCATGAGGCCTTCATGCATATGACCTTAGAGCTAAAAAATATAGTAATTTTTTAATTAGATTTATTTATTTATTATGTATATGACATTGTGCCTCCATATATCCTTGCATGCCAGAAGAGGGCACCAGATCTCATTACAGATGGCTGTGAACCACCATGTGGGTGCTGGGATTGAACTCAGGACCTCGGGAAGAGCAGCCAGTGCTCTTCACCTCTGAGCCTTCTGAGCCCCCAAAAATAGTAATTTAAAAAATGTGTATTTGTGAAAGTCATTCAAAAAAGACACTTAGAATGAATACTAAACCTTCAGGATACTGGTGTCTCAACTCCTTATCCTCATCCACTCAGCTCTACAGAATGAACTGCTTAAGCAAATTCTTCTTTATACGTTATTTAGAATTAATTATCTGGTTTTTATCAAGAAAAGTTATCATGGCTACATCAGCTTCTAATCCAGAAAACCTGTTCCTTGTTCCATATCCCATGTCAAACTGGTTGTAAATAAATGGGTAAAGGAAGTAAAACCTTGGAGATAGCTGTCCTGGAACTCACTCTGTAGACCAGGCTGGCCTTGAACTCTGCCTCCCAAGTGCTAGAATTAAAGGCGTGCACCACCACCACCCAGCTCTAAAAAGGCTATTTTTAGTAATTTGTTATTCTTTCTTTTAGGGGGAGGAGGGTAAAGACAGGGTTTTTCTGTGTAGCCCTGGCTGTCCTGGACCTCACTCTGTAGGCCAGGCTGGTCTTGAACACAGGGATCTGCCTGCCTCTCTGCATGCATTTGCTATTCTTTCCACTAAGAAGCATCTGCTTATGTGTGTGCCCAGAGCCCACATAGGGCAGATGAGGGCATCAGGTCTTCTGGAAAGTGGCAGTGCTCCTAACTGCTGAACCATTTCCTATACATTTCCTCTTAACTTCTTGTGGCATTTAATGTAATAATATTCAGCATGGAATTTACTACTAGAATTCTATTAAACTGTCCAAAGTTACACTGAAAAATGATAATTATTCTTTTAAATTTACTTGAAAAGGTTTATAGTCATAGGAAATGATTTGTGTTTTAAATAAAACTTTTTTTTCCAAGATTTATTTATTTATTATGTATACAGCATGTATGACTGCAGGACAGAAGAGGGTACCAGATCTCATTACAGATGGTTGTGAACCACCATGTGGTCGCTGGGAATTGAACTCAGGACCTCTGGAAGATCAGTCAGCGCTCTTAACCTCTGAGCCATCTCTCCAGCCCTAAATAAAACTTTTTATTTTCAGAACTGAAGCTTAGACCATGGTAGGCAAACATTCTACCACAGAGCTACTCTTCCCCAGACCCAGAAATAATTTTTTTATTACATCTCTTTGCCAGATTTTCTTTTTTACTGTCAAAAAAAAAAAAAAAAAAGTATGATGGCCGGGTGCTGGTGGTGCGGAGGCAGGAGGATCTCTGTGAGTTTGAGGCCAGCCTGGGCTACAGAGTGAGTTCCAGGATAGGCTCCAAAGCTACACAGAGAAACCTTGTCTTGAAAAACAAAACAAAAACAAAAACAAAAAAAAAAGGAACTAGCTTAAAAAAACAAGTTCCTAATAATCTCTTTGCCAGATTTCTTCTATTGTTAATAAAAAAAATTGTGAAACCAAATTAAAGAAAAACCAGTTCCTAATACTGTATCTCATGGACTATAATATAAGGAAGTTTAAGATGGAAAGATGAAGCTGTGAACTGCAAAGTGGACAGTGATACAGAGCTGACAGCAGCTCTGCTGCTCAGCTGTACTCGGGCATTCATGAAAAGGTGACCAGAACTAGAGATACAGAAGTACTAGGATTGGTTCATGGAAGATGTTAATTAATTGTAGTGCTTTGCCCTTTTCAGTTTCTTCTATTTTCAAGCTGCTCTGTCTGTGCAAACAGAGCAAGCTAAGAATGAAGAAACAAGAAACCATACCAATTTTTGTTTGAATCACAAAGAACCTTCAGATCAGTGTGGCCTTAGAAACAACAGACCCAACCACCTTACCTTGCCATCATTGTAAAGGTTGGGATTGAAGCGCACACTATGACCCCCAGTTGTTTCTAGGTTCACAAGAGGAGGTGAACTAGGATAATCTTGAGGAAAATATACATCAAACTCAAAGCAGCCATTTGCATAGGGGGTGTCCGCTGGCCCAGTTATCAGAACCTGGTAAGCACATAAACAGACTTGTGACAATTACCTTCATCACCATCTTAGAGAACACTGTAAGACAGCCAGTGCACAACAAACCTAGGTGAAGAGTGAAGAAAGAAGAACAAACACAGGACTAGGAAAAGGTTTCTGATTAGAATGAGTGCTGTGGTTTTGGTAAAAATGGATTATTAGCGTCAAGAAAATTTATCTGGATCTTAAACTTCTTTTAAAATGCAAAGAACGTTTTTCTGAGAGTTTTAAGAGTTATAGTCAACAACTGAACTCAGGGCATATTCCTCTGAATATGATAAAAAAAAAAATAGGGAGTAGGAAAAAAAAGTACTGCAATGTATTAAGACAAAAAGGACTAGAGAAAAGCAGGAGTAGTTAAGTATAACAATTACTGAGTTTCCTGAGTCAGCTAACAGATGCAATGTCACCTCCGGTGCAGAGCTACAAGTGGGGGCCAGATATCACTCTCCCACCAGGAAGATTTCCAAGCTTCCGCCTAGCTTACTTGTCTAGCCATCAGCCCAGAGAAGTTTCCAGGACTCAGCGTGCTAGGTTGGAGGTCTTATACATATAGCACAATGCTCCACAGGGAAATACAAGTGTGAAGCTATAGTATTCATTATACAGCAATGGCCAAGCACACACAGTCTATGACCTTCCTATAGAAAAATTATCCAGAAAATCAAAGCAAAGGAAAACAACATCTCAGAAGTCAACAGATCAGTAATTTTAGCTGTCTGGTCAAACACTGGAAGTCTTCACATGCCATCTCATCTGCATACCCTGAACTAATATTATCACACAGCTCCTTTTACTGCCATCTAAGAGGTCAGCAAAATTTACATTGAAATTTAAAATTCAGGCTATGTCTATGCTCTCCATGAATGCTTGAGTAGCTGAGGAAGGATGGGGACAAAGTTGCTTTCTACCTTCATGATGTCAAGTCGCTCCTCATCACAGCGCACAAAAACACTGGAAGATGATGACAGAGGCAGTGAGGTTGAAAGTGTCACCGCTTCCTGAGCCAGACGGCGGGCTCTGGCAGCACTGTTGGCATCATTGGCATTTTTCACCTGAGACATGTAGTGGTAATTTACTTTAAAACCCAATTTCCCATCATCATCTTCAGAAACCATTTCAAATGTATCTAAAAGGAGACAGAAGACCAAAGTGGAGAACCAGTATAGAAAACAGCAGTTATGATATAATGTCACAAAGAAGCCAGCTTCTAGTTTCTTCTTCCATCCTAATGGAACTGCTAAAGAGTGCCACAGGGTGGGGGTGCACCTTAGTGTCAAAGCACACCCTAGCTTGCATGAGATCTTGGGTTCAAGCCCCAGCACTGCAGAAAGTGAAAGGAAAGTCCACTCTCTGCATGCTCTGCAGGTCTCTACTTGTGTTTTTATTTGTGTAGATTGTTCTAGTGTATCTCTTGGAGTCAGGATGAGAATGCTGTGTCTATACACACAGAGACCTCAAGTCAAAGATGGCAGAAGCTTTCATGTGTGTAGAGAAAGCAGAAATCAGGTCATAAACAAATTTTTACACTTACACACACACACACACACACACACACTAGCAGTTTCTCAATGTGACACGGCTTAGCCTCCAAGCCCTAACTCTCCTGCCTCTGCCACCAGGGTAGTGGACTTACAAGGGAGGGCCACCACAGCTAGCTCAAGCCTAGAAATCCCTCATTTACTTGCACACTTAGCCAGCACTGCCAGAAGGGTGATGATGACATCTTAGCAAATGGGTAATTTCAACTTACCAAACTGCAGTTTCTTCATGACAGCCACATATTTTTCTTCAAGTGATTTTAATACTGACAAAGGTTTGGGTTTCACAGCTACTTTCTTTGAGTGTTCACCTAGTTTTTTTTCTGCAATTTAAATATTTCAAGATAGATAACATAAGTATATACTTAAAAAGGTTTTTACCAGCATACATGAATTATATATAATAATAGGTTTCATGCATGTATACAATAATGTATTCTGAGGCAGGTGGTGGTGGCATATACCTTTAATCCCAGCACTCAGGAGAAGCAGAAACAGGCGGATCTCTGTGAGTTTGAGACCATCCTACTCTACAAAGAGAGTTTCAGGACAGCCAGGGCTGTTACACAGAGAAACCCTGTCTTTAAACAAAACAAAGGAAATGATGTAGTCTGATCATATTCCATTACCTCTTGTTCTCCCCCCACGGATCCCTTTCCTCTGATCAACCAGCTCCCCTTCTACTCTTTCTGCGTGACATTAAATTGAAAAACAATTCACCCCTCCCCACCAGATAGGGTTTCTCTGTGTGGTTTTGGTGCCTGTCCTGGAACTCACTCTGTAGACCAGGCTGGCCTCGAACTCACAGAGCCTGCCAACAATCCAATTCTACATTCAGGTTTTGAATACTAAATTTCTACCAAGTTTTTCACAACTATTTTCCTATTTTATCGCTTTGGGAAAGTGGAATTACTTTTCTATTCTATGAACATAACAATGGACAAACCCCTCATTGACTTTTTAAACAGCATCACATGTGTATCACAGACATTCTCCTGCAAACTTGCACATCTGGGGAATGAGAGATGAGTTGAGACAGGATGTCCATATATGGCAAAGAATGGCCTTGAACTTGTGATCCTAAGTGTTGGGAGTGCAGGTATGTGCCACCATGTGCAGCAACCTCAATTTACTACTTCCTAACAAAATGATGGTTTTCAATTCCATGACTTTCAACAAGAAGGAAAAAAAAAAAAGAAATTAATATGCATGTTCTCAAACTACTATAATTTGTCTTAGCATATATAGCAGAGATGAACTTTATTTTATTTTAGCATTTTTTTTGAGACAAGATCTCCTTATATAGCCCTGGCTAGGCCAGAACTAGATACTAGCTGGACTCAGAGAGATCCACTTGCTTTCACCTTCCAAGTCCTGGGATCAAAGACATGTGCCACCACACCTGGCCCAGTTGAATTAGTCAACAATGAGAGAATATTCTTAACTAAAACCTGACAAAGAGCAACACCTAACAGAGAATGAACTTAGGAGTAAAAGAACTTACCTGAAAATGGGGAAAACACGTGTTCTCACTTGCTAACTCAAGCATCGTTTTTTTGCAAATGAAAAAATAAATAAATAAAAATAATCAAGTAAGAACTACTGGCCTTGATTGGCTTGCCGCAGACTGGTGGTGGCTGCATGGACAATCTCAGCAGTCCTCTGGATGTCTGGGACCAGAAGAGTAAGTCCTTCTGGTTCTTGATCAGGTGCATCTGGTTTGACTCCTGTTTTAACATTTTCCCTTTTAGATCTGATTTTTTTTTTTTTTAACATGGAAAGAAATGTAGGGGAAATTAAGTTTTAGTACTGCCAATAAAAATACTTTAATTCAGTAACAGTGATTAAAAATGAGAGTATGTGCTACACTTGTCACATATGATAAGTAAGAAGCTCAAGTCATATTCATTGCTGCTTTTGAAGCCATAGATAAATGCCTAGGATAACAAATAAAGTTATGGGTAGATTGTTCCTGTCTAGTTAACAGAAAAAAAATAAATGATACATAAATATCAAGGTAAACAATCAAATGCTTACTATATACCCTTAGACCCACAATTACACTTAACTCTAAGTACCCAGAGGTTAAAGGAATCACTTCCATTCTTATAAACTAGTAATCTCATCTTATAAAACATTGGAATCAAAAACTTCATGGCAATTCAAGAATGTTACTTGTATTTCACTGAATACGCTAATTTCTGAGAACGAAAGAATTTAGTATTTCAGAGTAAAGAGTAGGCACGCAAATGGGTCTCTTACAAGACACAATGTGTAGCTGCTGCACATCTCTAGTACCAAGTATTATATACAAATCACTTCAAAGCATGACTCTGTTACTTCTTCTCAGGCCCTAATGACCCAACATTGCATCAAAATATCACAACAGCATGTATCACAGCAAGGTTTCGGTGTACAGGACAGAGTGTCAGTTCAATAAAGAATCACTAAAATCACAACTAAGTATTTCTTTTTCTTCTATTGCAACTCTTGACACATATTATTCACTTAATAAAAGGCATCATCTAGACTCTACAGCACTTATTTTTCTACATAAATACCTACCAACAAAAAGACTTTACCATTAGATTAAAATATGTCACAGAGTAGGCATGGAGCCATAGAAAATCTTTGTTGTTGTTCTGACACAGGGTTTCTGTCCTGGATCTCGCTCTATAGACCAGGCTGGTCTCAAACTCAAGAGATCTGCCTGCCTCTGTCTCCCTAGTGTTGGGATTAAAGGTGTGTGCCTGGCTAAGAACCAATTTTTAAAATCAGCAGAAGGTTGAAGAATCTAACAAAATAATATGCCATCTACATCTACACACACAAATGAACCTTATCACAAAGACAAACCTGCTCAAAAGTAACTCCTTGCTTAACTATAGGGAGACATTAAGTAGTAAACAAAGAAACCACTCACAAGGTAAACAGCAGCAAATGACTACAGCATTAGGGCTTGTGCTCTGTACCTGGTTCCAATATGTCAGAACCACCAGTATCCACAAATTAGTCTAAATAATGGCATCTACTATCTCTCACCTGGCAAGATGACTTAACAGAAAAGGCACAATGTGTCATTGGATCACTGTCCTTATCTTCCCTCAGATGTAAGAAGTCACAGAAAACAAATGGCTACTTTCCTTTGCCACCCAGAAAACAACTCAGCATGTGTTGGTACTGTATACCAATTCAGCATCAACCTCAATGTACGTACATGTATATGAACACATTTGTGTTTACCTATAGGCAGAGAATAGGAATGTTTGAAAGCTGAAATATCAGATACTTTTAACTTCTAGAGTCAATCAAGACATGGTGTCTTTTGTAATTCTGAAGCCTACAGCTCAATAGTGAGACATTTTCTTAATTGTATTTATCTAAAGTTATGTCCAACTTCAAATGCTGACGATCAAAAACAGTATAAAGGTTCTTTAGAATAACCACTCTTGATTTACAGGGATTTTCCCTTCCCAATTATAAGTGTCATTAAAGTTAAAAAATAGTGAACTACTAAAATATTGAGTTATAATAAGGAATCATGAAATTTTTTGAGAAAACATTTATGTTTGTAGTAAAAAAAAATTAGCTGATGCCCTAAGCCTAAAGCAGCTGATCTATTGCACTCTTAGAAAAGATTTTCAGCTAATGTATCTCACCAAGCTAAGAAGGAAGATATGAAAGTTAATTTTTTTTATTTTTTTCTCCAGAAATGTATTTTCTTTTTGAGGAAATGAAGCCTTCAATGTGGAGAATGAACTGCATCAATGCAATTGAGTGATTTATTTGCCAGCCTGACATAAAGGTTATACTGGGGAAACCACTACTTTTTATTTGCACTCTTGAATATGGACAATGATTTCTTAATTGTGATTTTTAAAGGAAGATTACTGACAGGCTATTATAAGTAGGAAAGTAAGTTTTGTTTTGTTTAATCAAAAATAAGTTAAGTAGTTCAAGAATTCAGAAACTTAAGAAAATATACACCAAGTTCATAAAACAATTATTTCACATTAAAGATAATGGTAGAATCCCAAAGCAGGTGTATTTTAGACTTTTACATAGGCTATCAAATGATTTTGACTTGGATAGTTGCTTTATCAAAAACTTACAGAAAAAAGGATAACTTCCTACAGGATGGGTAAGCACTGCCTGCCTATCAGCAACTGTAGCCACTCAATGTTTGACAGAACTCCTTGTCTATAAAAGCTGCAGGTTACTGTCAACCCATCTGGAGGCCCAGCTCAGGGAAAAAGGCCATACCTTAGCTCACATCCTGAAGTCTGTGTGAAAGCTATTTGGGTTCAAGGCACCTAGCTGGAAGTAGGCCTCTGAGACTGACAATGGATCCAACATGGTAAGAGCAATCAGCGACGGCCGCTACCATGGCATCCGCTGCTCTGTGCATACGTTGAATCTGGCTGTGATCACTGCCCTGAAGAAATACGAGGAAGCAACTGAGGTTTCTACCATTACAATGTACACATTTTCCTCTATGCTGTGAATTCCAACTGAATGGCTAATAAGGTGAACTTTGGCTCCATGGATAAAATCTGAACTAGGATGTGAGCAAAATGGACAAATCTGTCTCAAAACAAGAAGATTTAAAGAACAGAAACAAAACCAGAAATTTTCTGGGGCCAGTAAGACAGCTTGGTTGGTAAAGATACTGGCTTGGGCCTGAAAGCCTGAGCTGCACAGCGAGGATTCCCATGGTGGAAGTAAAGAAATGACTCCTTCTAGCAAATCATCCTGACTGCCATGTTTACCAGGACACATTCACACCCACAAACCGAAAATAAACAAAAATGTTATATATATTAAAAAAAAGAAAAAAAAAAAAAACAACTCCAGACCTCAACATTATCATATTAATGGCCTCTACTAACATACTGTCAAAATTAAGTCAGATATTGCTCTATTATACTATATCAGAATTACGTGGCTTTATATTTCAGAAACGGAACATACTTCAAACATCTATTTTCTTGGTAGTGCAAAAAGGAAAGCCCTCTTTAATCCCTTCTAGTTCTAAAGCTGGAAAGGACCAGAGTGAATAAGCATTTAAAAGCACAGCACGTAAAGGAGCAGATTCGGGACTGCTGGGAACTAGCACTGACGTTTATCCAGAAAACAAGAACTACACTTATTTCTTTCAGGTGAAAAGCCCTCTGCCAAGAATTATAGTTTAAAGCAAATTAAGATCAAAAGAAAATATGATTTTTTTGTAAATAAGATAGATGGTCTCTTGAAAAAAAAATTACTGTAGACAACTTATTTGCCTCCAGCGTCTCTAAAAAGCATCTAAGTAATTGTTAAATATGCCTGACAAGGACCTCTGTGAGACATGTCCCATGATTAATTTAAAGCCTAGGTTTTAACAATACTTGTTTTTAGTCTTACTTAAACTCTCTCTAACCTAAAGTGCCAGCTTAATTTTTAATGATTTAAATGAAGGGGTGGGGTGAGCAGACAAGCTTCCATGCTTAGGAAGAATAAATGAGTGACATTGGGAAGCACTTATAATACAGGTACAGGAGCTTTTTTAGCTCCAATATCTTAGGTCCTGAATATCACCAGACACAGTAATGGCACCATATGTGTGCACAAAATGGGAGTGCCACAAATAATATATGTCATCAGTTTACTAAGGAATGACCCAACTTATCCACAAAGAAATACTGGGGTTGGGTTGTTCCTTGGAGCTCTGGGTTCAGTCCTCAGCTGGGGTGGGAAGGTGGGGAGATAAACACCAGCTTCACTGTTTAAAACACAAACTAAAAAGATTGTCAGAGCCAAGGAGATCTCTGTGAGCTCCAGGCCAGTGAGAGCTACACAGTTAAAAACAAAACAAACAGAAACTGTTGACAGACAACTGGACCTGCCTGAAGTCACCATTTTTAAAAGGAAGGCCTAAAGATGTGGCTTTGTCAACTGCGTCTTGATTAGAGAGTCAGGACTTCTATGTTGTCTGTAAGAGGCAGAGACACAGAAGAAACCAGGACAGTTTTCTCACAGACATCAAGTCGGAGGTAAGGAAAGGGAAAGTCTTGATTGAACTGTTTAAAAAAAAAAAAAGGTTTATTTGTCTACTATGTATACACTGTTCTGCCTGCATGTACACCAGAAGAGAGCACCAGATCTCATCATAAATGGTTATGAGACACTATGTAGTTGCTGGGAATTGAATTCAGGTCCTCTTAACCGCTCAGCCATATCCCCAGACCTGACTAAAGTTTTACAAGGTAAGTGTTAATGGAACTTAAAAGAGAATAAGAGAATCCAATTTTTACTTTTTATTTTTCAGAGAATGGGTCGAATAATCTCATTTCAACTTCAGTTGGTTTTTTTTTTTTTTTTTTTTTAAGGAAATGGGGCATCTCCGCCCCATCCCAATCCCACACACAGGGTTTCTCTGTGAGGCCCTGACTGTTCTCAAACTCACAGAGATGCACCTGCCTCTGTCTCCGCAGTGCTGGGATTCAAGGGATGTACCACCAGCACCCAGCATTTTAAACATGATGGGTTTCTTTTCACTAATACACTGTGAGATTGCTAAGAAAAGTGGAAGTTAAAAAGAAAAAAAAAAGATACAAAGAATCTTGCTCTGAAGCCCTGGCTGTCCTGGAACTCATGTAGAAAGGCTGTCCTACACCAGGCCCAGATGTTAATTACTGATTTAAGTTCTCATAGTATCATTCTATGTCAAGCCAGTATATATTTCTGTCTACTAGATAAAACAAAAATAACATAAATCTAAGTGATTGTATTTAATTTTTTGTTTGTTTGTTTCTGAGAGAGGGTCTCAACTCTATAGCCCAAAACTTCTATGATAAATACTGGGATTGCATACATGTGCCACCATACCCTTCAAGCAATTTTAAAAGTGTAGATCTTATATAAGAAGTTAAGGCTGATCCAAGCATGATGTCAAATGCCTTTAATCCCAAGATCAGTCTGGTTTACATGGTATGTTCCAGGTGGGTCAGGGTTACATAGTAAGATCCTGTCTTCAAGGCTGTACCAGTAGTAACTATAATGTATCATGTGATAAACGCAACACTATACTAGAACTCATCCTCAGTCATGAAGTCTGGCTTGTGCTCAAGAAACTGACAAGCATCAGGGTAAATGAAGCGGAGATGTTATACTCACCAAAATTAATTTAAACTGGCAGGGGGGGAAAAAAGAAAAGTACCAATTAACAGTTACAGAAATTCATGTTCATGAAATTCTGGTTCTGATCCCTTATGATTAGTATGAAACTCAGTACAGTGGCCCTGGACTTGTGTAGCAATAAACACGTAATTTCAGGTTTTATACAACCATTCTGACCCATTGTACATCTCTGTTATTTCTGATCTCTTTACTTCTTAGGAGACCTGACCCAATTTCACTACTTAAACTCTGAAAGAAAAAAAAAAAATCCCTGTATAAAACATCTTGAAAGTGGGAGCAGATACTTGAAATGCACTATTGTGGTATAGTTCTCCTCTCCCCCATACACAACGTGGTAATTTCCCAAGCAGCATATTACAGAAGTAGCTAGGTCTGTAGTGATCGTAATGGAGCTATTGGCACTCCCCACAGGAGAAAGGGGAATGGAGAGGGAAGCACAGGACCCTTATGTAAGAATCCAGCCATTATTCCTTCTGGTCCCCAAGCCCCTAGTTGTAAGACATCCTGGGAAATGCCAGACTATACAGAAAATGTAATTAACTTAAAGTGGGATTCCGTAATGCAGTGTCTAGAAAGCTGTTATCTATCGTGGGTGAGACTTTGTTGGGCGTCACCCACACTCTGGAAGTAAACTCGATAAACTCACTGCCTTGCTCTCACAAAGTGGTCCTTTCAAAGATTAAAAAGCCATTCCCTCATTTTTGCAAGTTATTTTAATCCCTATTATGGGAGTACTCTGAACCAACAAAAAAGGCCCGGCACAGTAAGTTGCTGTAGCTAGAATGCAGGCAAAGCATTCTTGGGAATCACTATGGATAAGTGGGCAAAAATCCAAAAGAGTAAGGAGAGTGTGAAGGGGAGTCCTGCACAGTGGGGGCTCCCTTCCAGACCCCAGCTAGGCACAAACTACACCCAAACACCTGTTTCCACAAAGAGATCCTTTTTTAAGCAGGGAAGAAAAGTTGAAATGGCTGCTTTCTGGCTCTGACAGAAAAAAAAGACAGCAGGTGACCTTGTAGGTCTCATTCATAAGAAGAGAAAAATGGCTCAGTGGTTAAGAGCACTGACTGCTTTTTCAGAGGTCCTAAGTTCAATTCCCAGCAACCACATGGTGGCTCACAACCATCTGTAATGAGATCTGGTGCCCTCTTCTGGCCTGCAGACAGAACACTGTATGTATAATAAATAAAAACATCTTTAAAAAAAAGAGAGAGAGAGAGAGAGAGAGAGAGAGAGAGAAGAAGAGAAAAAGGGAGGTCTGTGTTAGAATGGGATAGAATTCAGTGGTAGAGGAGATAGATGATGAGGGAGAGGAACAAGGGAAAGGATGTCTGTCCCAGAGGGACAAAGGACTGCCTCTGGCAAAAGAGGAGACAGGCATGGCACACAAGCGGTTTAGAAAGGTAAAGAAGAACACCCCATAATAGGATGAGGTGTTTAATTTTAATTGGGCATATTAATTAGGTGAGCTAAAGGGAGATCAGAAGCCCCCTTTAGCTCACCTAATCTCTGGACTTCAGTAGTCAGCCTCAGGAGGAAGATTTGGCCAAGTAAGGGAAAGGACCTTGGTGGCCAGCTATAAACCTTAACAGTTTTCAGCAAGGCAGAGGGAATGGGGGAAGGGCAAGGCCTGCCAGAGCCCCACTCTTCAATGGCGGTTCCTTCATTGTGCCAGTTTAAGAGTCAAGCCATGGCATACAACTTTTTTCTTTCTTTCTTCTGAAACTATGGAATGCTTCATGAATTTGCGTGTCATCCTTGTGCAACCATGCTAATCTGCTCTGTATCGTTCCGATTTTAGTCTCTGTGCTGCCGAAGGGAGCACCATAACTCTGAAGGTACTGAACAGACACAACTCTTACACCATAGCTGCACTAAATGAAATCAAGATTGTGTCACTATTAATTCTGTCTTCAATTAAGCACAGAGGAAGGAAACAGGAAAACAGAGTAAGACAGGTAATGGACATCTTCCCTTCTCTTCTCCTGTTTGTAAAATGCTTCTACATTCTACAGGAGAGAGAAAACTTCTTAAATCAGTGTCCCAAAGCGGAGGACTATGCATGGTGGTGGTGTGGTGGCACCTTTAGAATCCCAGCACTTGAGAGTATCTCCTGCCTTAGGCCTACAAAGTGAGTTCCAGACCGTCTCAACGAAACAAAGCAAGACTATATGAATGGTGGCTAAGCCATGTATTAAATTAACTACAGAGAGAAAACTCCACTTGAGAAAGAGCTTGGTAAAACCTGAGGTAATTTTTAGTTTGCCAAATCTCCCCATTTAAAATACCGAGCAATAGCATCACAGACCACTTCTATTTACTTCCATTTTATTTTCACTTTTTCCACTACCACATAACATGGTATTTTGTTTCAGCACTCCCTCTCCTTTCTCAGCCCTGAGCGTCTATTTTCTGTAGTCTGTTGTACAACAACAGTTTCCTCTGAAATTGAAACATTTTATCCCATAGGAAAGCTCCTTAAGAAGAAAGGTAAACAACTCTAAATAGTTTCAGGAAGTCCCTGAAACTGACCAGATTCTCTCTCTGTCAAGAGTAAGCAGTAAAAGCTGAGACACCCTCTTAGGAGAGGAGCTGAGCTGCAAAGACGACTCACAAGCCAAAGGGCAAAGACTCTGAGGTGGGACCAGCTAGCTGTCAGGAAGAGGTTTAGAACTGAGCACCTGGAAGGGGCACTCTCTCCAACCTGTTGAGCAACCTTCAGCTGAGCAGTGTGTTCTAGATTTCCCAGCGTTTGTGAGCTGTCACCCATGCTGGTGTGTGCCTCAGTGATGCAGCTGTCTGTGAGTTTTTTCTGCTCCTGTAAGTAAGCCCTCCCCCATACTCCCGTAAGTAACCCTAATAAAACTCAGAGTCACCAAGTTGGACATTCATGGTGTCTGTACTTTGGTCTGTTGTGGCTCCCTATCTGGGGTGAGGAGACATGTGTGCTGCATCTCCCCAGAAGTTGTCACATTACAGGTCTCTTACCTTGTTTCAATTATTACACACACCACACACACACACACACACACACACACACACACACACACACAAATATTAAACACTAAAATCCACATGATGGAAATCACAAAGATTTTGTCTAAGTCTGGTCACCTTATTTACTATACTTCCCAAACCTATCCATCCATTTTTTCCTGCAAATTTCACAATTTTACTTTTCTTTAGAGCTGAGTTGAATTCCACTGTGTATATGCACATACATTTTCATTATCCATTCATTTGGCTGGCTCGATTTCCCTGCTTTTATGAGTAATACAGCAATACACACAGATGTGCAAGCACCTCTGTGGGAGGATATAGAGTCCTTGAGGTGTATGGACTGGAGTAGTACAGTTTGGTCATATGGTAGTGGATAAAGATTCTTCTGTCTCCATATCCTCACTAGAATTTGTTTTCTTATTTTCTATTTTAAAATCTTTTTATTGTTTAGTCAGGATTTTTCTATATAGCCTGGCCTCCTGGAACTTGATCTGTAGACTAGCCTGACCTTGAATTCAGAGATCCTCTTACCTCTGCCTCCTGAGTGCTGTTATTAAAGGGGTTTGTCACCACCTCCTGGCTTGCCATTTGTTTTCTTAAGTACACTAATTTAACTGAAGTGGGGTGGAACCTCAAGTTACTTGCATTTCTCTGATAGCTAGGATGTTGAATAGTTCTAATGACTTATTGGCCATTTGTGGTTTGTTTTTTTTCACTTTTGGATACAAGGCATTACAGATGGGATAAAGGTTTAATTGCAAATTTGTAATGATCAAACTATTTATGACCTGTTTATGGCTGGGATTAAAGGAATCTTAACCTGCATTAGGGTTTACAGAACTGCACACTGAAAACTGAAAGATGAAATTTATTCAATAATTCTGAACTTAGTTCACATTGTATCACATTGTTTTTAATATATGAAACAGTATTTCAACCATTTTTAAGACAATCTGATGTTTTAGAGTTCTTTTTATACCTAAAAAGACTTACTAAGAGATCCACTTTATTAATTCCCACTGTTGCATGACTTTACATCCATGAACACTTTGTTTAAATAATCATCGGCTGATGGATATATGAATCTTATTTTTCCATTTTTCACTTTTAAAAACAATGAGAATAGGGATGAGAATAAGATGGCTCAGTAGTTAAAAGCACTTTCAGGTCTGCAGAGGAACTAGATTCAGTTCCCAGCACCCATATAGCAGTGAACAGCCATGTATTAAATGTTTCAGGAGAGCTGACACTGTCTTCTGATATCTTGTGGGTACTACACACATGTGGCAAATATTAAGACACAGTATTTTTTATAAATCTATTCAAAGAAGAGAATAATTATGTTTCTTCTTTGAGAATATAGGTTAACACATTTCTAGGAAAAATAAAAAGCTATCTTATTCCACTTACAGCAAATGGCATTGTTTCTGACATGATGTTACTGGATTAAGACAGACTCTAAGTAAGTGACAGCATGGGTGCTCAAGATCTAACGGCTTCTTCACTTACCAGGCACTCTGGAGTCTGACAAAAACCTTCCAATTAAAAAAACTGACCTTCAGTCAAAAACAAAAACTAATCTGACTGATGATTAGGTCAGTAAAATTCCATGATATACACACAGGGCTTTAGAAAAAAAAAAAAGGTTGTGGGCTTTTTTTCTTTTCTTTTTTTTTAATTAGCTGCTGCACAAGTTTCCTACATTTACAACCTTAACGTGAATGTACATTCAAACGTATACATACTCTCTTTTTCATTTCTGCTAACTGTATACTCAGAGACCATAATACAATGTCTCAAATGACTGGGACTCATCAAGCCTAGAGCTGATAGATTCCTGCCCAAGCAGTAGGATCCATTTCATAGATCTTCTACCTGGGATCATTTTGCATGCTGGTGAGGAGGATGCTGAGCAAACTTGAAGTCTGAGTTATATAACTGCTTTTTAATTAATTTTAATTAAAATTATTTAACTAAAAATATTAAGTAAAAAAAATTTTATTTTTATTTTTTTGTTTTGTTTCCCTGAATGTACATACATAGCATACTTGCCTGTGTAGGTCTGCAGAGGGCATCGAATTCCCTGGAACTTGAGTTATATACTTTTGTGAGCTCCCATGTGGGTGATGGGAACTGAACCTGAGTCCTCTGCAAGAGTATCAAGTACTCCTAGCTGCTGAACCATCTCTCGAATCCCATGGCTTATCTATTTATCCATCCATGCATCCATCCATCCATCATCCATCCACCATCCATCCATGCATCCCTCCATCCATGCATCCATCCACCCATCCATGCATCCACCCACCCACCCACCCATCCATCCATCCACTCACCCACCCACCCATCCATCCATCCATCCACCCATCCATGCATCCACCCACCCACCCATCCATGCATCCATCCACCCATCCACTCACCCACCTACCCACCCACCCACCCATCCATCCATGCATCCACCCACCCACCCACCCATCCATGCATCCATCCACCCATCCATGCACCCACCCACCCACCCACCCACCCACCCATCCATCCATCCATCCATCCATCCATCCATATATTCATTTATTTAGGTTTTTAAAGACAGGGTTTCTCTATGTATTTCTGGCTGTCCTGGAACTTACTCCATAGACTAGGATGGCTTCAAACTCAGAGATCTGCTTGCCACCATTGCCTGGCTCCATGAGTGCTTTTTAAGTCAAATGTCTTGAATAATGTCTTGTATTTCTACCTAGGAACTAACTTTATATCAAGTCCATAATATATCAGCAAGAATTTTATTAAACACCAAATTTCTCAGTTACAATTCTCAGGACACAATTGCTGAGATGGAAAGGCTGAGAATGGCCTTATACTACCTCCCATTCCAACCATTCAAGTACATTCAGAGATCACCTATCTGTAACAAAAATTATACTAGATTGGATAAGATCACTATTGAAATTTTATTACATTTTTAAAAAAATATTTTATTTATTTATTATGTATATAGTTTTCTGCCTGCACAGTAGAAAAGGGTACTGCATCTCATTATAGATGGTTGTGAACCACCATGTGGTTGCTGAGATTTGAACTCAGGACCTCTGGAAGAGCAGTCAGTGCTCTTAACCTCTGAGCCATCTCTCCAGTCACCAGAAATTTTTTTATTACATTTTATTTGAGGGGGCATGCACCTGCCTTGGTAAGTGTGTGGAAGACAGAGGACAACCTTTATGAGTTGGTTCTCTCCTTCCACCATATGGGTCATCACACTCAGCTCAGTAGTCTTATCAATAAGTGCCTTTACTTGCTGGAATCACCTTGCTAGCCCTTATCACCACTTTTAAAGATAAGAATCTGAGACCCTTCATCTAGCCTTGATTTTACATTTAATGGCACACCCAACTTCTTTGGGTTCACTGAATAGGAAATGACTTCTT
Source organism: Onychomys torridus (assembly GCF_903995425.1). Classification (NCBI taxonomy): domain Eukaryota; kingdom Metazoa; phylum Chordata; class Mammalia; order Rodentia; family Cricetidae; genus Onychomys; species Onychomys torridus. Next base: position 28,877,867 of record NC_050463.1, read on the forward strand.
TCAGTGCTAACTTTTTACAGAGTCTGGAACACAAACACCCTCTAGTCTTCACTTAGCCAACTACCCCTTTTTTTGAGGGTGTGTGTTTATGATTTTGAGCCTATACATGTAGGCAACTACTATCTTCAAATCAGAGATCTTCAGAATGAAGATTATTTCTTTTAAAATGATCAATGTTAAATACTGTAACTCGGGAGGGAGGTACTTTTTTTTAATGCTTGGCAAAAAGACAAAATACATGTTTTTTGTTTCCAAAGAAAAACAGGTAGTGTTTATTTATTTATTTTTGTTGTTATTGTTAAAGATTTATTTATTATATATACAGCATGTATGACTGCAGGCCAACCGAGGGCAACAGATCTCATTACAGATGGTTGTGAGCCACCATGTGGTTGCTGGGGATTATCTGTCTGTCTGTCTATCTATCTATTATCTATCTATCTATCTATTATCTATCATCTACCTATCAATCTATCTATCACCTATCAATCTATCTATCTATCACCTATCAATCTATCTATCTACCTATCTATCTCTCTATCATCTATTACCTACCTATCTACCTACCTATCTACCTACCTACCTATCTATCTATCTATCTATCTATCTATCTGATTTTTTGAGACAGGGTTTCTCTGTGTACTTTTGGTGTTGGATCTTACTCTGTAGATCAGGTCGGCCTCAAACTCACAGACATCCACCTGCTGGGATTAAAGGCATACAACCACCACCCGACCAGGTGGTGTTTTAAGTCTTAACTCTTGGTAGACTAAAAAAGGATGGATCTGACTTTGTGTGAAATTAAAACTGAACTTTGTATCAAATCTTGAATGGGAAGTGTAGATGGGACAACAGTAGGCCTGACTCCCTTTTCTAATTAGACAGCCCCTAATCCCAAACAGAAACCACTGGGATCTTAACCAAGCAACATTCACAAGCCTTAACACAGAACATCCCAGCAAAGGGGGTTACTAAGACCAGTCACCACACAGGTTTTTATGGATAGAAAATATCAAACGAAACAAGCTCTGTGGACAGTTACTGTGGTTTCACATGTGTGTTTTGTTATTATGAGTCTTAAATCTGAAATATGATGTGCTTTCCAAATAATTAATTCTGTATCTGAAATAATATATTTTCAGAGAAGCCGAAAATCCATTCAAAAAATTATATAGCATTTTGTATGGACAGGACTAAGAAAAGCAAAGATAAACAAGGGTATTAACTACCATTTACTGCAAAAAACTTATTCCTAAATATCTTAGAATTCCTTGTCATAGGTCCTTTACAGGATCCACCAGGGTTATTATAGAATAGAGATATACACAATTTAAAGATACTTTTAAACAATATTTTGAATTCAAATATTTAAACAATAGTCTGCCTCCCTGAGCCCTGGGATTAAAAAGCATGCAGTATCACCTGGCCCGGAGTATATATTTTTACTGTTATGGTTATAATAGTTATCCCAAACACAAAACAAGGCAGAGAAATGCAAAGCAGATCCCCATCTTGCTATATAACAGACATGTAGTTAAGAGCTACATGTTTTAGAGTACAAGAGCAAGAGACACCACTTACAGGGACAAGATGCGCACTTAAAGACATCACTTCAATTGGACAATATGATTTGGGTTCAATAGTGGCAAAATATTCTTTTAATAGCACTACACTGGTTTCCTAGACCCCAAACAAAAAGACCGAAAACGGAGGAGAGAACAGAGCAGAACAGGCCAAACACAGTATTATTTTCTTCTACACAACAGAAAATTGTCAACGAAAATGGACCTTTCCAACTCCCTTTCCTAGTAACAGAGTAACGTGAACCTTCATCTTTAACAACAACAACAACAACAAACAGAAACAAAAGGCCTCTCTTCACTGCCCATGTTGGCTTCAGTCATCTTTCTTTCTGCTTTGGCCGCCTAATCAGCTACAAACAATTGCTACCACTCCTGACAGAAACTACAGCTTTTTGTGTGTTTACCAAGTAGCCTGTCTTCTAATTTCTTCCAGTGTGTGATCCTTGCCCAACTGGCTAAGAGTTAGTACACTGGGCCAAAAGAGAACCATTCTTTTTGGTGACCAATTCAATGGCATTATTTAAACCTGTAACATCTAAACTGTAGATTCTTGCAAAACAACTGGGTACAAAGATGAGAAAGAACATTCATTGACTTAGAAGTCTACTAACACACACAAAAGCTTCCATCAGTAATAAAAATGCCTTAAAAATATCTTTAAAGGCCATCGTCAAGGAAAATTGACTGTGAAAAGGAAAGAAAGGCTTTCTGGATTTTACATTTTTCGTAACAGAACTCATCATCTTCAAGTATAAACTTTGACGAAAAGAGAATTAAAAATATTACTGTTCCAGAAGCAATTAGCTTCACTGTAACTCCAACAAATAATGACTGATCTTCTAATTTCTAAGAAAGGCTATGACATAAACTATAACGTATCTAAGTGACAAAAGTAATGTATACACACACATATTGGACACTAAGATTTACTTGTATAGGTTTATATTAACTTCAAAACTGTATGTATGAGGTTGTTATAACAAAATAACCTAACCACCCAACAATAACTAGACAAAGTAAAATGCAGTATCTTTAATGTAGAGAATTAGAAATAAGAACAATGTCACTGGAGTGTATAAAATGACACTTGAAGGTGTCTCTGAATTCAGTGCTGAGGGAAATTAACATCCTTTGTACAACTGACACACTGTTAGTAAAACCCATTATCTATATCTATATTACTCAGAGGGACAAATAATAAACTATTGTGATAAACGGGCATAGGTATAAGATTGGATGGATACGTGCTCTTTGTGTTGATATATTCCTTGTCTGTAGTTATGTGTGTATATGTCTGTATAAATAGTATATGTCAATAAAGAAGAAAAGCTAAAAACATTTACAGAACTATTTTCAAAATGTTTAAAAGCAAAGTCAAATGAAACAAACATGGTGCTGTACCTTAAGCGGTTGGTGTAGGTATCAACACAGGTCTTCATTTTGGCCAATAATGTACCAACAGATGTCTGCCCTTCTGACTGTTCTTCTTCTTCTTCACCATTCTCTGTAGACAGAGGCAACAACAGCGGCACCATAGATGTGCAAGAAGCAATGGCCCGCAGCAATTCTAGCAGAGCCCGGTAGAGTGGCACATGTCTTGCCATGTCCAGAACTAAGGGAGAAAAGGGAGAAAGCATAGTTAGAACACATGCCATGTAACAGTATCAACAGCAATACTGTCACAGGGTTAACGGTTGGTGACTGGACTAGCAACACATGAAGCACCACTGCACTTCTAGAAAACAAGGAAGATATAGAATAGGATGGAACACGCATGGTGGTAATTATTATTTTGTTTTGTTACATATAAAATTGTAGTGTGAGCTGTTTGAGCCATGCCGGGTGGTGGTGGCATCCACCTTTAATCTCAGCACTTGGAAGGCAGAGGCAGCCTGGTCTACAGAGCAAGATCCAGGACAGGCACCAAAACTACACGGAGAAACCCTGTCTCGGATAAACAAAACAAAATTTGTGTAGTGGGAGCTGTTTGAGCCATGCCCTGAAGCACCACCCCTAGTGAGGTAGTAGGTAACTGTTACACGTGCCTCTGACCTTAAGGTACATTCTCCTGGGGTGTGGCCACTCATGGACCATTAAGACCTGGGATGCACATGTGTAGCTCTCTCTTGCATACTTTGTGGTTAGGATGGACCAGGACAGAGCTTGCCAGAGAACAGCATTGGACCATGCCTCATCCTTCCTGCAACAAATTCCTTTATTCTGTCTTATGAGTTAACCCCCAAATAAATTCCTTTGATCATTAAGCAAACTCCATGGATTGCTAGCAATATTATCATATTATCTTCCACCCATCGTGGGGCATTGTCAGTCTTAATTTGTCCCATGATGGCCACAACTTCTACTGGTGTGTAATCACAGAATCAGCCTTTTCAGAACTCATAAAAGTTGCCCATTGAAATGCTGAGTAAGTGTCAATGGTATGGTGTACATATTTTAATTTTCCAAATTCTGCAAAATAAAACACACATCCATCAGGTACATGGGCTGGGAATCGAACCCAGGTCTACTGTGTGGCAGGCAAAAAAAAAAAAAAAAAATCTACTTGATTAAGTAGCCCAAATAATACATTATAGCAGTACAGCATGAGAACAATTACATTGTTTTAAGTTGAAACAATGAATACATCTCATAGTAGTACGTAAGTATCACAAGACTATAATTTATTCAGTCTTTCAGCAAAGTAACATTAGCAAAAAAACATTTTTAATTACTAGCTACAAATCAAATTATTAGTATCTTTTATATTTCTTTGTGTTTCTTTTCTTTTCGGTTTTGTTTGTTTGTTTGTTTTCAAGACAGGGTTTCTTTGTGTAGTCCTGGCTGTCCTAGAACTTGCTCCGTAGCTCAGGTTGCCTTCAAATTTACAGAGCTCTGCGTGTCTCTGCCTCCCAAATGCTGGGATTAAAGGTGTGTGCTACCACTGCCCAGGGAACTTTCTTCTTAAAATCTGAAGTACTAAGGAATAATTTTTTTTTTTTTTACTTCTAAGACTTCTTATAAGTTATTAACTAGGAGTGACCTGTTCTAGGGGAATTCACTTCTAGGCATCATGTGAGGTAACTTTTTTCCAACATTAATTACTGAACAGTAATTCTATAAGCATTTTTAAAAACAGGATGCTGGAGTCAAGCTGAGGACACAGCAGTGACACAAACAAAAGGTTCTTAACCTCACAGTTCTAACAAAGAGAAACCAGTCACACATTTGGAGACACTGGAAAGTATTCTGAATCTTATACAGAAAATCAAAACACAACAGAGATCCTTCAGAAGAAAATCACATGGGGAATGTCTCAGAGTCCACACTGGGCATGAGCATGGGAAGATGAGGCATCATTTAGAATCCTGGTCTTTCTGTGGCAACTACTATAGGGGATAAAAGGCTGGATCATGTCAGTTCTGATGGGGTGATGATAGGGAAGGCTACTTAGAATGATGTTTAATTTGATGGATAGTTCATTTCCATGTCAGCTGTGGTAGTTTGAATGTAATTCACCCCATGAGCTCATTGGGGGTGGCACTATTAGGAGGTGTGGTTATTTAGAGTAGATGTGGCCTTGTTGGAGGAAGTGTGTTACAGTAGGGACAGGCTTTGAAGTCTCCTATGCTCAAGATACATTCAGTGTCTCAGACCAATTCCTGTTGCCTGCAGGTCAAGATGTAGGACTCTCAGCTTCCTCTCCAGCACCATGTCTGCCTGCACACACCATGATGATATTTGACTAAACCTCTGAAAATGTAAGCTAAATTAAATGTTTTTCCTTTATAAGAGTTGCTGTGGTCATAGCGTCTCTTCATAGCAATAGAAACCATAATTAAGACACCAGGGAAGCCTCTTTTCTAGAGCCACTGAGATGACTCAGTGGGTAAAGGCACTTGCTGATGATCAAAACCCAAGTCTGATATGCAGAACTGATGCAACTGTGGAAGGAAAACCTACTCCATAAAGCTATCCTTTGCCCTCCACATACATGCTATGGTATGAACACACACAAGCATACACCACACACATACACACAATGAGGGAGAGGAGGGAGGGGGAAGAGGGGAGGGACAGTGGAAGAGGGAGGAGGAGAGAGAGAATAGAAATTAAAATTAATGGATAATGGAGTGTAGTGATATACACCAGCACTGGACATGGAGGTAGGAGGAGTGAATGTTCAAAGTCATCCTCAAGCTATAGGGAGCTCAAAGCTGGCTAGATTACAGCAGATACTGCTATTAGAGGAGGGGAAAAGCAATGGGGGAAATTAATGTGCCATCATTTTACACCCACCAATGAGGAGAAGTAGGAAATTTGACTGCTGCTGCTTACTTACCTGAAAATTTGCCCTTAATCCCAAACATCTATGAAAAGACAAATATCCTGCTTTTTGAAAACTGATACTCTATTATGAAAATAGAATTCATAGTGGATGTAGGTGTGACTACTAGGGACAAAAGGCTTAAGCAGGAATGGAAGTAAGGGAATGAGAAAGGGGTATACAGTGGGTTAAAAAAAAAACTAACTAAAGATGTATGAAAAAGCCTTATGGAAACACACTACTTTGCAAGTTGATTTTTAAAAATATAATAATAATAGTTTTAAAAAGTGGAGTGTTTGAACATAGTACCCCACATGGGTAAACAATGCTTCACCCAGCAGACATGAATTATTAAATGAAAGCCCCCAGTGACATGCGGCATGGAATACCTCTTTACAAGTTATTCATCAGGGAGACATCATAGCCTGACCCCTCCAAACAACAAAGGCTATTTTCTTGGTTGCCCACCATAGCTATTGATGAAGACACAACAAAATTTGGTTGCTTGGTATACAGAACTCAATCTGGAAACAACCTGAAAACTTCCTTCCAGGTGGCTAGCTCTCACAGAGCCAAAAGGCACTATGCAGGTGACTCTGGAAGAAAAGCCATCAATGCACTTAACAAGTGCCAAGCAAGACATGCGTATAGGTGCAATAGTGGCATGATGACGATGGGGTAACCAACTAGTTTTTAACTGGACCTGAGGCCTGCGTCCACAGGAGGAATTCATTCATCCTGGGTACTTTAAACTTAGTCAAAATCTAGGAGGGGGAGGCTACAGGCACTGAGGGGTAAAAAGGACCTACTACATTATTTTGCTAACTTGACCTATTATCAAACTATCTTATAAAACTTTGTTTTTATCCATAGATTAGTGATGCTCTCCATCTTGGTCAGAGAAGCTTCTCTTTGTGGTGAACAGCAGTCAAGATCAAGATTCATAAGTGGCCAAAGTGCTAAGAATAAGTGATTGTTCTAAATGGAACATCGTTATGAACTCTCCCAAGGCTTAGGGAACATCAGGAAAGAGGGAAAAGGAAGAATATAAAAGCCAGAAGATGGGTAGAACTATATAAGCTATCCTTTTGAGATAACATGGTCATTATCTCAGGAATTCACAACAGATATGGTCCCCTGTACAAGATAATCATTCAACCTTCTAGGACTTATACAGGAGAAGTCGATGAGACTTCACTCCATTGAGGAACTAGTGGCTACTGTTGGCTGCTGGAGAGAGGAAGTAATTTTTCTTTGAGTGTGTAACTACTGTTTTTCTCATATTTTCTACCCAAACCCATAACCTGAGTCTAATCAGGATAAAAGAATCCTCCCAATTAGAAGTCTTGGAAGAAACTAACCAATTTTCTTGGCAAATGAGAGGATCATAATAAACAAAAGAATACTAAGAAATCACAAGGAGATAGACACTGGAGAGCCGTAGATTGGTTATCAAGACAGAACTCAGACATGAAAAAAAAAAAAAAAGATGAGATACAAGTAGTCTATAGGTTAATCACTGAACTAATGTCAAATTGTTCATTTTGATAACCTGATATAGCTATGAAAAATGGCAACTTTCCTGGAAAGATAGTTAATGGGATAAGACTAAACTGCCTGCCTTATAAACCAAACCATAGCTATATTAAAGTCTAGCTAGCTTTTTATCACAATTCTTAATTCTCAAAATCTCCTTCTGTACTTCATTATCTGTGACATGGATGTATAGCTGAGGATTAGGCTCAAACTTAGTAAAACCTCATGCACAGAGCCTGGATCGTTGCACATTCTGCTGTCCCAGAATGAAGGAGGCTAAGACGAGGGAGCATGAGACTAGCTGACCTACAAAGTGAGATCCTATACAAAATATAAGTTAAAAGTACTTAACAAAAGAACCTCTGCAACTTTTCACATGAGATTACCCCATACTCTGTGGCTCCTTGGAACACACTCTCTTCTCAGTTCCCAGCCACAAACACAAATATCTCTTAGAATAGTCCTAATTTCTCTTTCAACTCTAAATAAGATATTTTCATGTTTCAAAAACAGCAGTAAAAGGTGCATGCCCATTAAATGAACAGCAAGTAACTTATATTATTTTCACACAACTTATATTATTTTCAGGAGGAAGGAGGCACAACAAAGTATTGTTTTTCAAAATGAGAGTAATCTTAAGTAAAGGTAACCTGCCTGTAGACTTTTTATAAACATTCCCTAAAAGTGACACTGTACTTGCATCTGGTGAGAAGTGGGGTAACTGCAGGCTAACTGACTTAAAATGATAACAGCCCCCCCCCCAAAAAAACCAAAAAACAAAAAAACCCAGATTTCAAAATTGTATAAAATGCTGAAGCTAACAACATATTCTTCATACAAGACTCTCCAATCTACCCAAGAAATTTCTAGAAAAAAAATAACTGCTTTTTCTCTTCATTGGATTTGTTTATTTGTTTTCGAGACAGAATTTCTTTGTATAGTTTTGTTTGTCCTGGAACTAGCTCTGTAGATCAGGCTGGCCTGCCTCCGCTTGGATCACAGTGCTGGGATTAAAGGTGTACACCACCACTACCCGGCTCTTTATTTAATTTTTAATCAACCCTTTTTACCCAGCATATGGTATTCCTACTTACTATGTACAGTATTGTAATTCAATGAGTATATACAATATATGGTGATAAAAATAGAGGCAATTAGCACTTCCTTCTCTTTAAAAAACAACATTTATTCATTTATTAGGGGAGAGGGGAAGCACATGCTTGGACGTTAGAGAGTAACATATAGAAGTCAGTTTTCTTCCCCCTGTAGGATGGAAGGATTGCATTTGGGTCTTCCAGCATGGCAGCATGGGTCATTACCCACTGAATCATCTCACTGGTGAATAATTAGCATTCATATTTTCCAAAAAATGAATTACCTATACATGTTGGGATCCTTCAAATTCTTCTGTCTAGTTTGAAATTCCTAATTTAACTACTGCAGACTAGGCTGGCCAAGTGTTAGGAGACACTACAACTCTCCCAGACCAAATGTGTGTGCCACAGAAAAGGGTATCAGATCCAGAGACTAGAATATGGTTCTGACTAGCCATAAGGGAGCTGGGAATCAAACCAACGTCTTCTGAAAGAGCTGATAGTACTTTTAGCCACTGAGCCATCTTTCTAGCACTAAGTGTTCAACGTTTTCAACATACACGATGAGAACATGTAGTATGTGTTTTCATGTTCCTGTCTAAGTTAAAAAAAGTGTCCTCTAGTTTTCCCATATGCAAATGACAGGATTTCATCCTTCTTGTGGTTGAATGATACTCCATTATGAATATGCCACTTAAAAAAAATCCATTCATAGCTGGGTGGTGGTAGTGTACACCTTTAATCTCAGCACATGGGAGGCAGAGGCAGGCTGATCTCTGTGAGTTCGAGGCCAGCTTAGGCTACAGAATGAGTTCCAGGAAAGGCACCAAAGCTACACAAGAGAACCCTGTCTTGAAAAACCAAAAAATCTGTTCATTTATCAACAATGATAAATTGGATGATAAAGCTGTATCCTGGTTATTATAAATAGTGCTTAAAAAAAAAGCATAGATCTTTTTTTTATCTTACTATTTTATTTCCTTGTGATGGACACACATACACTCAATAGTAAGATTTCTATATCATGTAGTAATTCCCTATAAAACTTTTCAAAGATTGGATTTATCTGATTTTGCATGTATGTTTTGTATGTATGCACGTATGCGTACCACGTGTATGCCTGATACATTTGGGAGACCAAAAAGAGTGTCAGATACCCTAGAATTGGGACTTACAGGTAGCTGTGAGCCTCCATGTAGGTACTGGGACTAGAATGCCTTGCAAAAGCAAATGCTTTTAACTGCTGACTCTGCAGAGCCATTTCCTTCATATATAAGAAGCCTTCATAATGACATTACCATAAATCAAACTAAAAAGCCTATGGCAAGCAACACAAACTACCAAAAAGTCAAGAGGTAAATTACAGAAATTGAGATTTTTACAAACCATTTAATAATACTTAAACTCAATGGCAACAAAAATCCACATAATCCCATTTAAAAAAAAAAAAATCTCAACAGACATTTCTTAAAAGGAGATATAAAAGGTCAGTAAGAATATTTAAAACTCGGTACCAAACCATATTTTGAGTATAAATAAATAAACTGATCACCATGGAAATATAAATAAAACCAGAACGAGCTATCACCTCACCTCAGTAAGATTTGCTAAACATGGTGACTTAAATTTGCTGCTGAGATTTACAGAAACTAAACACTTAAAAACATGTTTCTACAAACACATGCTAAAAATAAATTTTCCTTTATACTCACTTCAGGTCTACTAAAAAAAAAAAAAAAAAAAACTTATTAAAGGGCTTTAGAAGGAAAGCAATTCATTAAGCATTCCTGATAAACAAGATGAACTATTCATAATTTAACTGAATAACACTAAATATGCATAAATTTCCATGTTTTTAAAAGCCATTTACTAACCTTAAGTTTGTTAAATAAAAGTTAAAATCTAAAATTAAGATGGATAAACAATAGCATATCCAGTATTACAAGTAAAAAGAACTGAGAGAGAATTATCTAATGATTTCAACACAAATTTAACAGTGGCTACCTCTATTAATAAGATCTCAGCTATTCTTCTGACACAAGGTTAATACCAAGACTATATAAAGAACTGATAAAATTAAACTCCAAAGTCAAAGAACCCAGCCAATGGATGGGCAGCTGAACTGAACCAATACTTCCAAACAAGAGGCGCAAACGGCCAACAAATACACACAATTCTCCCTCCCCATGATTAGCCTGAAACACAGTCAACAGACTGCAAAGGGAGAGGGCTCAAGAATAACGTCCTGAAAACTTGAGCTGGCTATCGGAGACTTACATGGTGGAAAGGACTGACTCCATATCTGACTTCCAAAGGTGCACCTTGGCATATATGTGCATTTGTGCACACATGTACACACTCATGCACAAGTTAACAATTTTTTTTTTAAGTAGAGGAAAAAAAGTGAGGGGGAGATAGGAATGAGACGAAAGAGAGAGGTGAGCAATACAGAAGCCCATTATATTCATGAATGTCACATGCAGCCCATTATAAAACAATCCTTAATCAGATGAATACTGGCAAAGAAAGTGTCCATGGTATTTTTTATCTAACTTCAAAAACTTTATGTCCTTATTAGCAAGTATCATGGAGTTAACTTTTCATTAACTTATTTTCAAGTTACCATTGTATGTATTATACCTTCCTCAAAGTAGAACACACACACACAATCCCACCATAGTTGCATCAGAATATCATCATGAAGATTATGAATCTGTCATATATGGTGACTTACCAGAGTCATTTCGCAGGTAGGAGGACATGGCGGGGATGAGGCAGGACTGACTGAGGAGCTCCAGAAGCACAGAGGGCAGAGCACTGCTGTTCTGTCCTCGGCTCTCATGAGACGACTGGGCTTCACCATTTACAGCACCACTCATGGGGTTTATGTAACTCGCAAGAACCTAGAGTATTGAAAGTATATTGGAGTTCAACTTCATATACTTCAATGATGTATTTCATAATTAGGAACCTGATCTTAGCACACTTAAGACATGTATTTTCTACTTAACCAATGACTGATAGATACTCTTATGTTTGAATAGAACACATTTTTTTTTCCCTAGCTGAAAACAGATTGGTTTTTTTCTTCATACAATATATTCTGATTGTGTACTTTTTATTTTGGGGACAGCTTTTTCCCTGGCAATCCTCAAAGTTGGGTTTTCCAAAAGGGTGCCCTTGGATTTTTCAGTGAGCCTGATGCCTCTCAACTTTTGAGTTTGGGATTACAGCCTTGAGACATCCAACCTGGCTAAGAAAGGACATTTCAGCTTAGGGGGTCTGTTCTGCTGAGTATTGTTTAAACAGGGCAGGTGCTTTGGGTAACTACAGGAGAAGCAACCCGCTTGAGGACAGACACACACTGATGCTAGTGACTAGTGACTACAGCACTGCCAGCAACTCAAGCATTACCGATAATTTCCTTTAGCTTTCTTTCCCTAGTTCTTCTGGCCTCTACTTTGCTATGTAGCTGGGAACAAACTTGAACTTCTGATCTTCCTGCCTTCACCTCCTTTGGGTTGGGATTCCAAGCATGTACTACCATTCTTAATTTTATCTAGTGTTGAGGACTGGGTCAAGGGGTTCCATGAATACAAGGCAAACACTACACTGAGTTACACCCCTAGTCCTCCTTGTTGAGTTTCACTGGATACATTCAGTTCAAGAGTGCTGGAATCTTTGAATTCTGTACTAGAAGGAGCATACCATCCTAGTACTGTGGAAAACAACACTTCAAAATGGCACCAATTTAGCTTAGTTGCTTCTTGTTTCTATAATATAGATGTTCTCTCCTATTTTCAACTTGCTTGATTCTGGAAACAGTATAGAGTAATTTAAAAAGAGAACTGAAAGTGAGCTACAGGTACAGTTCAGTTGCTGGACATATGCTTAACAGGTGTGAAGTCCTGGGTTCAGTCCTAGCACCGGAGGAAACATGGAGGCTAATTTCTAACACAGGAGGGCAGAGGGTCTATGTTAAGACAAAGGATGACTAGCAGGTAAACACCACTGTGAAGACACAGGGTAACTGCATCCCCTCTTTTTCCTCTCAGTTGAACAGCTTTGAGAGGGAAGGTATTAAGAATACAAGCAAGGAAGAACACTCTTTAATCCCATGGCTTTTACAATGTATTTGGAGAAGAAAACAAAAGTGAGCATGAAGTAGGTAAGAATGCTTGTGAATACCAGTCATGACTGCACTCCAAAGATAAAGAAAGGAAGACTGAGAGTTCAAGGCCAGCCTAGATTACATGAAACATCAACAAAAGAAAAATAAATAAATAACTGAAAATGAATTAGTAAGTCATCACTAAAAGAGAGACCAAATTAAAAAAAAAAAAAAAGTAATTTAATGATTATCATTAACAATAACAAATCCACAAACACACCTGCAGAAGACAGGTCACATGCTCCTCTTCTAGCCTCTGTTTAGTTAAGGCTTGTTCCACATCCCATCCTGATGCTGTGGAACCTGTGCCAAAGCCAGTCCCTTTGGCCCAATACAGCTGCTGTTCTTCTGTTGACGTAGGGTTATGAGAATTTGACACCTGTGGCTTTTAAGAAAAAGAATATTACTAGTGCTTGGAATATTACCACTGTACTGTCCAACAGATTAACAACACAAAAACCAATTTGAACATTCATCAAAAAATTGAAAACTAATTACTGTAGTATTCCTAGGCATACACCACAATGAAATGAAAACTGGTATTAAAATAAGCATTTGTGCACACAAGTTCACAGCAGCACTGTTCACACAATCCAAAGACAGAAAGATTCCAAATGCCTACCAAGAAATTAATATATGAACAAATGCAAGGGAATACTATTTATCTGCAAAAAGGTAAACTAACACATGCAACATGAAAAAAACTGTGAAAATATTAAATGCTAAGTGAAAGAAAACCAAATATAGAGAGACAGAGAGGATTAGGAAAGGAAATAGGCTCGAAGAATCAATGATTGGAAACCAAACAGAAAACAGAAAGGGGAGGGTTGTAAGTCAGACCACTTTAGGATTCCAGTTAAAAACTACCTCAGGAGATTTCATCAAAACACTAAAGTGATGCTATCAATCAAGACAGGCAGACTATCTCTACTTCTAGAAGAAACACATCTCAATATTTTTGTTGTTCAAATTGTGACTAGAACATGTAGTAATAATTAAGGGGACACCATCTCAGAAAAGGAAAAAAAACCATGTGCTCTCCTCCCTACAGATTCTGTTTATAATTTATACATTTATTTATGTAAATTAATACATGTTTGGCTATAGTGTGAGACTTAGAAAGTGGGTAAGAAAAAGTAGTATTAGGTGTTGAGGAAGGATGGAATGTAGGTAACAGACACAGGACTCATGAAAGAAGGTATAAAATTAACACTTTTTCTAGTTTTAATCCTGTCATGAATTTTCCTTCAGTATGTCTGTCCTGTGTGTGTGTGTGTGTGTGTGTGTGTGTGTGTATGTTACATAAGTGCATAAAAGAAGTTCCATGGCTGCGATTGACCATTCTAACAAAATACAAGTCCTCAGAATAGATGTACAGAATTTGGATTGGGCAAGTATTTGTCTGAATAGCTACATTAACCAAGCTGTGTAATTTCTTATTTGTGAGCTCATTACAATAAATTGACTTTTTTTAAGGGGGGAGAGGCTTACAATAATATATAACTTACAACTCAATAATAAGATTCTCTAAAAGTTAAAAAGAAAAGAAAAGAAAAAGGACATCAATATATCCTGATAAGTGGAAAAGCTCTAACTATCCATTTCTTTATCTTTGGTTTTTCAAGAAAAGGTTTCTCCATCTTGGCTGTCCTGGATCTTACTCTGTAGACCAGGATGGCCTTGAACTCAAGAGATACACCTGCCTCTTTCTCCTGAGTGCTGTGATTAAAGGTGTGTGCCATCACTGCTGGGTTACTACCCATTTCTTTTCTTTCTTTCTTTCTTTCTTTTTTTTTTTGTTTAATTGTTATGAGTGCTCTATCTGCTTGCACACCTGCAGGCCAGAAGAGGGCATCAGATCCCATTATAGATAGTGGTGAGCCACCATGTGGTTGCTGGAAACTGAATTCAGGACCTCTGGAAGAACAGCCAGTGCCCTTAACCCCTGAGCCATCTCAACAGTCCTACTACCTATTTGGGTTTTTTTTTGTTTTGTTTTGTTTTGTTTTCGAGAAAGGGTTTCTCTGTGTAGCTTTGCGCCTTTCCTAGAACTCACAGTGATCTGCCTGGCTCTGCCTCCGAGGGCTGGGATTAAAGGTGTGCTCCACCACCGCCCGGCCCCATTTCTTAATGGTAGGTTAATCTGATTTTTCTGAGGAGGCTATCAGAGTATCCCATAGTAATCATAAAATGGAACTCCAAATTCTGAAATGTCATTTCATACTCATCAATTAAGTTTAGTTTTTCATAACTTAAAATTAGCAGGTCTAAACCTGTAGGTCACAACCTCTGTGGAGGTCAAACACCCTTTCACAGAGGTTGCCTGAAACCATAGGAAAAAAAGAGATATTTAAATTACAATTCATAACAGGAGCAAGATTACAAGCTGAGAACCACTGGCTAAAAGAATTTGAATAAACCCTACCTCAGTTTGGTTAAGGCTAGAGTTCGGAACTCGTGGAGCATGATGGCTCAGAGCTGAGAGACAGACAAGAATTAGGTGCAATGCTCCAATTTCCAGGGCCATCCGCCGCAGAAGCACACCGTCATCGGTTGTCAAGGGAGTAGCACTGAACAAGCTGCGAAGAACGTGGAAAGGAAGGGTGGGAAGCACATTGGCGGATGGAGACTGCAGAATGTGGCCTGTGAAAGAGAAGCCTAGAATTAAAAATACTTCAAAGGGCAGTATACGCCTTTAATCCCAGTATTTTGGAGGTAAAAGCAGGTGGATCTCTGTGGGTTTAAGGCCAACCTGGTCTACAGAGCAAGTTCTGGGACAGCCAGAGAAATCCTGCCTCAAAAAACCAAAACCAAACCCCAAAACAAAACACCACTTGAAAATAATAAGTAGTTACATACCTAATAATGACAAAGTAAGATTTCACTACTAAACTGATTATAAAGCAGTCTGAATGTGAGATAGAATACTATTATCTTTATTACAGTATCAAGAACGTCTCTACAAGACATAGCACATATAAACTCTGTAAATTTACACATCTGAGCCATCAATGACAACAAAGGTATTATAAACTAGAATGTGAAATAAAATCTAACCATTAAAAAAGAATTTATTTTTTTATTTTAAAAGACGGGGTTCTCTATGTAGTTCAGGCTAAGTCTCCAACTCACAATGAGCCAACTGTCTCTGCCTATACCTCCCCAGTGCTGGGATTAAAAGCATGTACCAAAGAAGAAATTTCTTACAACCATCAGAGAGTAACTGCTAGCCTTTCAAGTGGTTTTCCCTAAGAACAGATGTGATTGTCAACAGTTTTGTGCTGCTTTAATCAGAAAGAAGTGGTAAACACAGGTGATACAGCACTATAGTGGAAGAATACTGCAGAAAGAGTGTCACAATCATGCATCACAACCATTCTCTGCACTCACTGTGTGCAGTGCAAAGTGGCATAAAGTCCATTTTCCCTTTGCTGCTGCTTATGATCAGCAGTGAACAACTAAGAGTAACCCAAATGAAACTCTTTCCTATCCTGCCTTAACTGTGACCAACCAAACTTCCATTACATTAAATGATCTCAAAATGGATAATCATTATAGCTTTAATTGTGTTTATTACATCTTTACCATATAACACAAAATTTTCTTAATTCTCTTCTCTGTGTTCAAAATACTGCTACAGATTTTGTTTTATTTTTTTCCGAAACAGGGTTTCTCTGTGAAGTTTTGATGCCTGTCCTGGATCTCACTCTGTAGACCAGGCTGGCCTCGAAACTCACAGAGATAAGCCTGGCTCTGCCTCCCACATGCTGGGATTAAAGGCGTGCGCCACCACTGCCTGGCTCACTGCTATAGATTTAGGCCTTTTAATTTTCATTTCCTTGTTTTGTTTCTACATTGCTGAGGACTAGGCGTCACCAGATTAATTTTCTTGGGAGGGGGGAGTGTTTTTCAGATGCCATTGCTCTGCTTAGGAAATGTTCATTGGTATTCAAAATTTTAAAAACAAAGCCTGTGCTTTTCTATAACCTGTTACCTGTAACAACTTTTCTTAAAGGAAGCGCTTTCATAGTTTTCACACAGACTCTTACAGGGCCCAGGCTGCCACTGAACTCAGTACATAGCCAAGGGCAGCTTTGAAATACTGATCTTTCTGCCACTGAACTCCTGAGCTCTGGGATTTTAAGATGTACCATCATCACAACTTTTAAAAAGTGCCTTTAGGCCAGGCGGTGGTGGCGCATGCCCGTAATCCAAGAACTCAGGAGGCAGAGGCAGGCGGATCTCTGTGAGTTCAAGGCCAGCCTGGTCTACAAAGCGAGTTCCAGGACAGCCTCTAAAGCTACACAGAGAAACCCTGTCTCGAAAAACAAAATAAACCAAACAACAACAACAAAAAGTGCCTTTCATGGAGATTTTAATCAGCTAACTCCCTTCCTATATACCAAGCCTCCAAACATTGCTTCAGTTCTCCAGTTCTGAAATAATCTCCTCAAACTAAATTTTGCCTATTTTTCAGAGCACCACCAAAACTGCTATACAACTTCACACAAACAGTCTGTAAAGAAATAGCCTCACTAAGCTCAAATCCTTTTCTAACTGGTCAGAGTCAATGTGCTCTTCTATTTTCTACTATAATGACTAGAAGACAGTCCTACTTCCTGATCACATTAGTCCAATGTCACTCCATGGGACTGTGAGTATTCAGCATACAATTTATAAAATGAACATGAAAGTTGCTTAGGATTTTTTAAAATTTACTTCTAAAAGAACAATAACGTTGGGGTTGGGGATTTAGCTCAGTGGTAGAGCGCTTGCTGAGCAAGCACAAGGCCCTGGGTTCAATCCTCAGCTCTGGTAAACCAAAAAACAAAAAAAACCAAAAAACAAAAAACAAAAAAACAAAAACAAACAAAGAACAATAACGACAAACCACGAAAACAGCTTTACTATGAAAGAAACAAATGGTTAAGAACAGACAATCATCTGAACAAATTCATCCAAGCTATTTGTGTGTGTGCTGATAAATTTAACTAGGAACTCTAAATACTCACTGCCTTCTCCATCATCTGTAACTCCCAGCACCAATCGAAGAAGGCACTGGGCATGTTTTCTCTCTTTCAGGAGCACTTCAGCATACCCCGGGAGACGGAGAAATAATCCAAAGGCAGCCAAAGAGTGGGCGGGGATGGGGGAAGTGGCCTGCACTGCTGACTTGACAGGCGGAGGCTCAGCTGCGATCGTTTCTGGAGCTTCATAAACTAGTTCACCTGATTGTTCTATGGTCACCCATTCAAACTGATCACTATCTTTTGGTTTTTCCTGAGTGGTAGATGCTACCACTGGAGCACTCACCTAAAGAAAAGAGAAGCATTTAGCTATTTCCATGTTTCAATATTTGGTTCAATTATAAGACACTTCAAATGACCTCTTTAAACTGCAGGAACATAAAGACTTAAGGGATACATTTTTTAAAAAACAAGGTAACAAATACCAAAAAGAATATGACATCATGAGTACGGAAGTGTCTACCAAGTGTGTCTACAATAGAACTGCATTTTCCTATTTAGAACTAGGGGAATAACTAAAGATTCTTCAAAAGTATGTTAACATCTTGCACTTCAAACTGATTCACTCACTTCTACTAGTATTTTGGGGGGGGGGGCGGTTAATGAATTTACTTATTTTTATATGTAACTAGCTAGCCTGGAACTCAAGAGATCCACCTATCTCTACTTCCAGAGAACTCGTATTAAAGGCATGTGCCGGGCTGGAGAGATGGCTCAGCAGTTAAGAGCACTGACTGCTCTTCTAGAGGTCCTGAGTTCAATTCCCAGCACCCACATGGTGGCTCACAACCACCTGTAATGAGATCTGGTGCCCTCTTCTGGCCTGCTGGGACACCTGCAGGCAGAATACTATATACATAATAAATAAATAAATCTTCAAGAAAATAAATAAGGCATATGTCACCATTTTTAAAAATGCATTTTCATGTGTGACTGAACGCTGTGTGTATCTGTACTCTTAGAAGCCGGAAGAATGTCATGTCCCTTGAAGCTGGAGTCATACACAGTTTGTGAGCCACCTCATATGGATGCCAGGAACTCAACAAATATTGACGAGCAGTAAGCCCTATTAACTACTAAACCATCTTTCTAGACCCTATAGTAGCCTTTAAAAATGCAGAGTTGTGAAGCTCAATTCCCATGGATACACCTAAAAAACCACTTTCATACATAAAGCTCAGGAAACACTGTGCAAGGGTGTGAAGAAAGATTATAAGAGCCAAAGGATCAGGAGTTTTCTGTGGGATTGTGTCTCCTAATATTATCACAGCTATACCCATAAAACTGCACCAATATGACCACCCAAATTAGAGTTAAATAAAGACAACACCCATAGACACACCAAAAATGGGTGGGAGAAAGCCCATGAGGTCTCAGTCCTACACAAAAAAACTATAGGCAACTAAGAAATAGTCCTCCCCAGGGAAGAACACACCAAGTGGTTATCCACCACTAAATAAATGGTCAGCCCTGAAAAAAAGCAAACAAGTGACATTCTACAGACTGAGTAGGCTGTATTTATGTATTTAAGAATATATACACATATGTACATGTAGTAACAATGAAAGAGGCCATGAATTTAAAACAGAGCAAGAAGGAGTATATGGGACAGTTTGGAGGAAGAAAGAGGAAGGGGAAAATGATGTAATATGTTACAAACTCAAAAAACAATACAGACAAACAAAAATGTCCTTGAAACCATAGTGTTGTAGAATACTATTTTAAGGTGTGTTACTTTTGTTTATGCTCTGGAACATTTGTTTAATGATGGAAAGATGTATCTGATTAAATAAAATTCACCCGAAGTCAGGAGGCTGAATCAGCAATTAACTAAGAGGAAGTGGTATGGAGGAGCCAGAAGAAAAGGGTTTTTAAGGAGTGGAGAGGAGACCACAAGTTGCAGTTTCTGATTCAGACAGCCACAGCTTAAAAGGCAGCAAGAATTAAATAAAAGGACAACACCACAGCTACAACAGTGGTGAGCTAGGATGACTTCCCAATTCTGTCATTCTTTCTACATTATGCTGTGGAGTAATTTTCTTATACACTGTAAAGATTTGTCACTCAAAGTGGTTTAATAAAATGCTGATTGGCGGAGTTGGGGATTTAGCTCAGTGGTAGAGCGCTTGCCTAGCAAGCACAAGGCCCTGGGTTCGGTCCTCAGCTCCAACCAAAAAAGAAAAAAGAAAATGCTGATTGGCCAGTAGCCAGGCAGGAAATATAAGCAGGGCAACCAAACTAAGGATGATAAGAAGGAGAAGAGCAGAGAGAAGAGTCATCACTCAGATGCAGAGGGAGCAGGAGATGAACGTGCCATGCAAAGAAATGTACCACCACATAGCAAAGCATAAAAAGAAATCTGGTGGATCTCTGTGAGTTCAAGGCCAGCCTGATCTACAGAGCGAGATCCAGGAAAGGCACAAAGCTACACACAGAGAAACCCTGTCTCGAAAAACAAAACAAAAACAAAAAAAAGCTAGCTAGTAATAAGCCTGAGCTATTGGCCAACAAGCATTTATAATTTGTATTCAGCTTCTGAGTCAGTTATTTGGGACTGAGTGGTTGGGACACAGAAACATCTGTTTACAACATTATCTGGTTCTGAAATATTGGGGGAAATAGTCCTTTCTTCCCTCCTACTCATGGAGCATCTATCTATCCGTATGTATCCTAATTTTATCCTATAAGCTGCAATAGCCTACTATTTATTCTTATGACCTAGTGCAATCAGATTTGGTATGAGATCCCCTCAATCAGTCCTCTACAACCTTTTAACACTGTTTGCATCACTTGTTGAGAATTTCTTCCACTTTCTAGTACAACATAACATTCTAAGCTTTCGGAACATTTCCTGAACTTCATGGAGACAAAAATTTCTTATACTGGAGACACAATATTGCTAGGGGGAGTCTGATTCCAATCATGACCTACAAATAAATCTAAGAAATCCATGTATACACATGTATGTATATATGAGTGAGTTGACCCAACAACTAATCTCTGTCCTTTAAAACATCACAGCCATAAAAGAAAGTTTAAAGTTATAAAGATGACTAAAGAGAAAACACAATGCAATATACATTTTAGATCTAGACCTTAGACCAGTGGTTCTGTTTTCCCAATACAGTTCCTCATGTTGTGGTGATACCCATTCAAAAAATTCTTGTGTGGCTACTTTGTAATTTGGCAATTGTTATAAATCACAATGTAAATATCTGATATGCATGATATCTGATGTGGGGTTATGACCCACAGATTGAGAACCACTCTCCTTACCATCATTTCAAACCAAGAGAAATGAAAATATGGTGGTTTTGGGTTTTTCTGTTTTTTTGAGAAAAGGTCTTGCTATCTGTAGCCCAAATGACCCTGAGCTGGCAATTCTGCCCATGCCTTTCAAGTGCTGAAATGAGATGTGTATGCCAGGACACCCACCATATTCTTCCTTCTGTCCGTAAAGAACATTAGAGAGACAAACGACAAAACTATCCATTAATATAAAAGAAGATGAAAACCACATATACATCGATGACAGTAGCAAAAATGAACACTAACACGGGCTGAATTAATGATTTAAAACTATCTAAATGAGAAATGGCAACTAAAAAAAGAGTAGAAATTTAAAAAGACACAAATAAGTAGTATGCCACAGTCAATATCACATCTAAGCCACATACAGAAATGAGAATGTTAGTGTGATGACCATAAGGCCGTACTTCAATGAGGTTCTTTATTCCCTGCTGATCCTCATGCTTTCTATATAAGCTGATCCATGACTTACACAGTGCTCAAAAATTACAAGGCCAAGAACATTTCAAGGTTAATATAACCAACTTAAAGAACAGAGAACCTCACCATGCCACAATGCACCATGGTAGGAAGCTTAGCTTACCTGCTGAATTACTTCTGGATAAAGCATGGGCAGTCTCTCTGCAATAAGAGCGAGTCCACCCATTCCTGCAAAAACCTGTAATGGTGACTGAATGGGACAGGTTTCCAGCAAAGATTCATCCAGTACTCCATCCATGCACTCATCACTAGGAGTAAGAGCCTCATCTTCTGGACAGCTACCAATTAAGTCTCCGTGATCTATATAATACATTGTACAAAAACTCAGTATGTAAGAAAGAACCTATGTACATATACACTATGCTTTCATGCATACAAGCATAGAAATAAAGAGCAGGAATGACGAGAAACTCAGTAAATAAAAGCAGTACTTGCTGTGCAAGCTTGCCTTAAGTTTAATGCCAGGAATTCACAGCGGAAGGAGATGGTCCTCAAAGCTGACCTCTGACTGCCACATGTATGTGGTGGCTAATGTGCACGCAGACACACACACACACACACACACACACACACACACACACACACACGATGATAAACAATTTTTGAAGTAAAAATAAGAACAAAAGAGAATAAAAACCATCAAGTTATAACCCCAATTTGTAATATACTGGCCTATAGCCACCTGTAATTACAGAGGAATGGACTCGTTTTTTCTCTGATCTCCTTGGGTACTAGGTACACATGTGGTACACATATACATCTAGACTCCAAATGAAATTGTTTCCAATATTTACAAATAAGTCAAATCACTGACAAGAAAGTACCATTAAGTTAATATATGAAAATAACTGGTCAATTTGAAATTGAGTCATTAGCTCAATGACATTGAAAACACTGTCTTTGACCTAACAGACCAATAAGTTGTTTTGTTACATATGTGTATGTATGTGCTGGGGAGGAGGGGTGGAATGCAAATGCATACTAGGAGAGGTCAGCTTTGATTGTCATTCTTAGATGCCATTGACCTTACCTTCCCCACCCCTGGTTTTTACAAGGGTTTCTCTGGGTAGTTCTGGCTGTCCTGAAACTCACTCTGTAGACCAGGCTGGCCTTGAACTCACAGAGATAAACTGCCTCTGCTAGGATTAAACGCATGCACCACCTCTGCCTGCTGACCTTACTTTCTTGAGACAGGATTCCCTCTTTAAAACTTGGAGCACAACCAATTAAGAGTTGTGCTGGCCAGTGAATGTTAGGGCTGTTCTTTTCTCCTCATCCCAGCACATTCAACTTCTTCATGTGAATGCTCGAGATCAAACCTGGATCTTCATGCTTGCAGAGAACATACTTTACTGACTGAAGGCACCTGGCCACTACTGGACTCTAAGTTTTAAAGCAGTATATGTACATACCTTTTTCAGGGTGTAGTCTTTTAAAAGAATCCGTTTTGGACAAACTTGGATCTGTAATGACTTTTGATCCCAATTTAACAGTAAGGTCTATTGAGCGGTAACCTTGAGGAAGTTTTCGGTCATAGAGAAGAGTTAGAAGCTGAGCAAGTGTCATTTCAGCTGGCAAAGGCTGACCTAAAAATGACATAATTAAGTTAAAACAAAATATAAGAGGGAGATACTTTTACTTGGCTTGACTTTCTTAATTAACAAATGATTTTTACTAAATTATGGTCAAGAGTTTGATAAAATAGCAATTTCAAAATACTTTAAAAATTGGAAAGTCTACAAAAGTCAGCTGTTTCCAATATACATATAACACCCAGAAAAAAAATCTGTAGAATACCAAAGTCAAATGACAAATGAAAGAGCAAATACTCAAAAATCTAACATCTGCAAATACTTTCATAGGGAACTTAGATAATATTTAAGATATGAGACCACATAACAGCAACAACTATCTCTGGCTAAGGATAGCACATTAAACATGGCCAAACATATTATAATAATATTTTATTTACACAGAGACAGTAAATAACCCACTCATCAGTTTCTTGACTTTTACTATAAAGTTATGAAGTGAAGTTAAGAAAGGAGATCAGTGTTAGTTGGCAATAAGAGTATGGCATATGGGTTGGGCATTTAGCTAAGTGGTAGAGCACTTGCGCGCAAGGCCCTGGGTTCCACCCTCAGCTCCAGGAAAAAAAAAAAAAAAAAAAAAAGAGTATGGCATAGACAAAAATGATTACATTAACAGACAGGAAGCATTAGTCAAAGAATTTTATCTGGGAAGGATGTATTAATTAATTGCCAATGCTCTATCTTGGAATCCTCAGCTAGAATTATACCTATAAAGCCTGTCTGATACTACTTCATCTTACACTCTGCTCACAGCAAAGGTAAAGAAGACATAAAACTGGGGACAAAAAGAACTTTGTGATACTGAAACAGACATTTAAAAGGCTATTCTCTTTGTGGACTTACTGTACCTAAAAGGAACTATGTGGAACATCCCCAGTACCTCTTTAAATCAGCCAAGGCAACAGAGTTAACACATAACTTGTCCAGTTCTAAGTCTCAGAACTTGCTCTGGGGCTACTCATCATAAATGAATGTTACCTGCCAAGAGTCTGTGGAACAAGTGAAACACTGGCACAGTGATGATTTTGTTAGCAGCATCTGCACTGGAGGAAGTACTTCCGATTTTATCAGGAATTGCTCTTCCCCTCCTGGATGGTGGGCGAGGTGGTGTAGCAGACACAGCACGTTTAGACTGAGATTTCAACCCTTAAAGATAATAACTGGTTAGGTTTTCTGTTCGGCAGTTAGGATATAAAGTAAAAGTTTCTAAAATGTTTTAATAAAATAGGCATTCCTAACTAGCACCAAATCATTAATCCAGATCTAAGCTTCCTTCATAAAATGTTGTAATTTTGGCTTTCCATCTATAATTGCCAAGAAAATAAGAATGATGCAAATTGCCATCAACTACATAGATACATGTGGCTGTTCAAGCAAAACCGTACTTTTAGAAAATAGGTATAAGAGACATCACGTTGATTTTTCTGTAGGGAAGGCAAATATACCAGTATCCTGATGACGAGCAGTCTAACATACTTTAATTATCTCTCTCTTTTCCTCCCTTCCTCTCCCTCTGGTTCACCTCATTTTTTTTTATAGAGATTTCTCATTTGAACTAAAAGCATATCAATTCTGTGAAAGATATGACTCTACAAAACTATCAGTTACCCTTGATAGTATTTTTCTTTTACCTAAACCAATACTAGAAACTTATTTTTAAAATATTTAAACCTTTAGTGTAATAAAAACAATATAAATGAAAAACAGTAAATTCTTTTTTCTTTTGTTTTAACATGTGCTTAAAGAATTTACACAAAAGTCCTTACATTAATGGACTTTCAATTCATATTGTGGTAAGGGCAGCCTATCAAATTAAAATTCAGTATCTATGCTATTCATACATGTTCAGTTTCCGGTGGAGTATTATAAGCAACCTTTAGTTAATAAACAGTTCAGTAATTCTACAGACAACCAGAGTACATTTACTTTATTAGATGATGTTTCTGTAAACACACAGTGCTGTGTTACATCAGAAACCAAGGGAAGTAAGATGGCAGAAAGCATACCAGAAGCAACAACAACGCTGTAGTTATCCTGAAACCCATTTTCCGCCTTCACCTTTTCTTTCTCTTCATGGTTCTTCTTCTCTTTGTCATCTTTTTGCTCACTAATGAGTTTAGCTGTGATACTTGGAGTATCTGTAAGAAAATACTGTCTAAAATATAGTGCTTTTCTACATTATCCAGAAAGAAAGCAATAGCATTAGTTTTAATAAACTGCAGTTATTATAGCATATTGAAATTCTATTACATTCTTTGTATAGCTGGAGGGTATAACTGCAATTCTATGCAAACATCTGTGTTAGTGATAGGAAGGTAAACTAAAAACCCATCTTTTCCTTGCTATGACACAGGGCCTCGCTGTGATGCTAGACTCTAAATGCAGGCTTAGTGATCCTCCTGCCCCAGCCTCCAGAAACTTCTTCTACCCCCACAACCATCTTGGAAGAGAATTCTTTTACTTGATTTCATAATAGTGAGCAGTTTCACCTACATGGTTTGACTTACTACTGCAAATGTTTACAACTTTTCTAATTTTGTCTTTAAACATGGAATCCTTCATGAATTTGCATGTCATCCTTGTACAGGAGTGCTGCTCATCTCTGTGTTCTTCCAATCACATTATATGTGCTGCCAAGCAAGCACCTTCCCAATCTTTTAAGCTGTCTTTTCTTGTGAGCTTTGGATTGTAATGAGGTAAATTATCAGTTCCCATCCTTTTCCTTCACTAATTCCCTGGAAAACACTGGTCTCCCTCTTAAACATAATAAATAGGAACATAGCTATTTTAAGTCATAACACATAACATTACCAGTTACCTTTAAAATCTAATACATGTAATCATAATTGGTTTTAGATGCAAAATGGGTCACTCTCACAGGCACATCACTAGAGAAAATTACAGTTCTTATTACAGAAAATAATCATTTTATTAACTAGGACTTCTAAATGGCAATGAACTCTTAACCATCTAAAGTTGATGTTCACAGTGCCATTAAAAGCAGCTTTTTCCAGCTGGGCTTAGTAGTGCATGCCTTTAATCCCAGCACTCAGGAGGCAGAGGCTGGCAGATATCTCTGAGTTTGAGGTCAGCCTGGTCTGTTATTAAAAGAAACCCTGGCTCAGGGGCTGGAGAGTTGGCTCAGAGGTTAAGAGCACTGACTGCTCTTCCAGAGATCCTGAGTTCAATTCCCAGCAACCACATGGTGGCTCACAACCATCTGTAATGAGATCTGTCACCCTCTTCTGTATAACTAATAAACAAATAAATTTTTTTTAAAAAAAAGAAACAAACAAACAAAGAAACCCTGGCTCAAAGAACATATAAGAAAAAAGCAGATTTTTTCCTTAATACACGTTATGTTGTTTACAAGCACCTAGGAGAGAATGTTTACTCTGCTTTCTTCACTAACATTTATGAACAATGAGGTAACTAGTTAATCTTCCTCCTTTTAATTTCATTTTTGACAATTTGTTGATTTTATCTCTAGATTCAGAAAATACTTATTAATTTGAAACCTGCCATCCATATACTAATGCAACTACAAGAGAGTGACTAGCTGGTTGTGTGTGGGAAAAACCCACCAATGAGTGGACTGTTTGCACTTCCAGCTCCTATCCTAACATCATAGTTAAGACTATTATTCCCCTGAAGGTAATATTCAGTATTGCCTAATTAGTATTATATTCTGTTTTCAAGCTATGAAGATTTTTTTTTCTTGTGAAACAGTTTCTGAGTGGGTTGAAACTAATAAAGCTAAAAGTGTGTGATGCACAGGACCCAGGTTCAGTCCTCAGCATCACATAGTGTCTTACAGCTGTCTCTAACTTCAGTTCCAGATGAACCGATGCACTCTTCTCGACTCTGCAGGCACTGCATGTATGTGATTCAGATATACATTTGCAAGCAAAACCACCATACACATAAAATAAATCTTTTGTTTGTTTGTTTGTCTGTTTGTTTTTTGAGACAGGGTTTGTCCAAGTGCCTCTCCTGGAACTCACTCTGTAGACCAGGCTGGCCTCAAACTCACAGAAATCTGCCTAGTTTTGCCTTCCAAGTGCTGGGAGTAAAGACGTGTGCCACCACCACCAGGTATAAATCATATTCTTAAAGTTCAAACGAATGAAACAGGGTTAAAGAAAAACTAAAATTTAAATCTAACTTACCTGAAACTCTATCAAGAACATCTGATAATGTTGTTGAGACTGGCAAATGAAGAGTACGAAACTTATGACCTGCTCCATACATTGGGTGTTGGATGACATGGCTAGTTGCATTAATTCTCCCTTTGTACAGCTGGGAAAAATTAATTCATTAAGAAGTTGAGTGTTTTAGAATACATACCATTACGAATCAATTTCAAAGGAATGGAGGAATAAAAAGTTCAATAAAGCATACTAAGTAATTTACATAGTTTATGTATTTCTGGCATGCTTTCCATAGGAACTGCTCATCAACTTTAGACTGGTAATACATAATGTGTGTAGCTCTAAAACAAATCACACAATTCAAAATACAGTACAGTTGTTATTCCCCTAAAGGGGCTATAGCAAATTATCCTTGATGACACTTTGTCACGGACTCTAAAAGCTCTTGTTTCAGTCTGCTGCATTACTAAGGAGGAGAGGGGGCTGGAGCCATTGCTCCACAGTGAGGAGCACTTGTTCTTACAGAGGACCTACCTGGATTTGAGTCCTAGCACATACAGGGCACCTCCCAGAGATCCTATTCTAACCTCCCTGGGAATCAGGCACATACATGGTACACAGACACACAGTGAATAAGACTCTCATACACATCAAGTGAAAAGAAAATTTTAAAAAAATGACAACAGAACTCACTGCAAGTTCTTTCTCCCAAAAGTATTCAAGTTATAGAGACATGAAGGTAATAATTAATATTACTCACTGGACATGGTGACTGAAGAAACATTGTCACCTTCTCATCCTCCAGCATCAACTGTAAAAACAGTCTTCGTACAAACCCTGAAATATTCCCTGATGTTGGGAGGTTACCCCTTTGAGGAGCTGTCTGAAAGAGCTCACAGAGAACCTGGCAAGGCAAGAAATTTCAAAAGTTAAGTGTATTATGTGAAGGTTTATATTTTGAAAAATAAATAAGAAATTAAGAATGTAAACTAATAAACGTTCTCCCACCCCCCAAGACAGGGTTTCTCTGTGTTAACAGCCCTGACTGTCCTGGAACTCACTCTGTAGACCAGGCTGTCTTCCAACTCTCCTCACCTTTGCCTCTCTAAGTGCTGGGATTATAGACATGTGCCACCACTGCATGGCTAACTAAAGTATTTTAATGTATCAAGTCTTCATATAAACACTGTTTATCTCAAACTCAAGTCAGCTGAGTCTACATAGCAAGTTCCAGGCCACCCTACATACTGAGACCTTGACTCACAAAAAAAGAAAAAAAAAAAAACAAACAAAACAAAGCAAGAATCATTTCAACATTTCAAGAGGAATGCTTGGTACTTTTTCACATCTAGCATAACTAATTCTAGTCAATGTCAAAGTGTTTATAATACAGTATTAGACAAGACATTAGAAGGTATGGTGGCCCATGCCTTAATCCCAGCACTGAGAGGCAGGTCTTTCCCAGTTTGAGGCAACTCTGGGCTTCATAGTGAGGATTGGGGGTAGGGGTGTTGGTATTGCATCAAAAGCGAAGTCTTAATAAGAAATAGGTGATAATAAAGCCAAAAATCAAAGGAACACAGCAATTTAGTGTACTCAAACCACAGTTCTAACTTTTAAATATCAATAATTGTGCCCCTGGTTTGAGCTTATAATTCAAGCACTCCCTTTTAAGCAGAAAGGTACTTTCCTTAATAACTACTACTATGAGCACTAATGTACCTTGCTTTTCCACTTAATAAAGTCACCTCACTCTATATTTATAAAAATTTGGAATGTTCTCCTATATTAATAGAATGACAAAAATAAGCAATCCCCACCAACAGGAAGAAAAAGAAGCTTTTCCTGTTCATCATACTCCCCTATTTTACAGAGTCTTTATGCTAAAGTATTTTTATACAATGTCTGTGTTAAAAATTCTGATATAGGTATTAGCCCTGATATATATACTAAACAACTTGCCCAAAGCCACAAAGGCCAGTAACAAACCAAACCAAACCAAAGCTCCAGCAAATATCCTTAATCACCAGACTAACTCTAGTACACTGTCTGTAATACCAAGAGCCTCTCTCCTGAAACTATCTCTCTCTCTCTCTCTCTCTCTCTCTAATGATAAAGACTTTATTCAGCATCAAGCAAGGTACCTGGAAAACGAAGCTGCATTTGGGGCACATTATAGATGAGAAATGACTTGTATATGGTGAATACAAACTCAGGTACAGAATTACCTAGTGCCAGGTACTCCACACTACTAATGCTTAAGTGAAAGGAAAACATGATTTGCCACTTTAAAAGGCTAGACATGAAACATGGCAGAATTGAAACCAGCAGATATAAATGTAGCACCTGTCAGTTAGAAAAAAACAAAAAACCAAATACTGGAAAAACGAGATATTGATGAAGAGTTCTGGCCTTGACACATGTCTCCTGAAATCAAGCAGGAGAAAAGGTCACTTTTTTTAAAAAAGCAGTTTAAATTCACTGTATGAAAAAAACTGAAACCCACTCTTAATGTCTATGCGAGGAGAGGCAAACCAACAGTGATGACAGCAGTTCGGTAATATCTAACAGTCCATCAACAGCCAAACTACATTCTTTCCGGCTTGTTCTTTTCTTTTTTTTTTTTTGGAGCTGAGGATGGAACCCAGGGCCTTGTGCTTGCAAGGCAAGCACTCTACCACTGAGCTAAATCCCCAACCCTGGGCTTGTTCTTAAACTGAGAAGTTTTGAAAGAATATCAGATTGTAGTTAGAATGGTCATGAAATGTAATGGATTTAAGACCATATATTTCAAGGAGAGGGGAAAGACACTGATACTTCCATTGTGCTTAGATTCTGATACTTATATGTCTTTATTATCATGTGGCCCTCAGTGAACTACTTCCCAAAAAGCCATACTTTCTCATCTTAGTAAGGCCCGCATCAACTCTGAGATGGTTGTGTTCCCTCACCTGTGCCATCAGCTTCTGATTATGAGGGTGACATGAAATACACTGCAGAAAGAAGGCAACAGTTGCATTCTCTATGGCTGTCCGTTGCTGAGTAGTCAGTCCTGTGGTAGCAGCTGAGGAATGAGAAGCTGATTTTGTGCTGCTCTGCTGTGCCCCTAAATTATGTCCTCCAGCAGTGGATCCAGAGTGACACAATAAAAACAGAAGTGCTGTCCACAGTGGATTAACTTCAGAACCTCCAAGCCAATCTTTCATGATATGGCTATTGCCAACTTCAGTCAAAAACCTAAGAATAGGAGCAACTAGGTCTGCTGTGATAGGCATCTTATTACAATGCTGTGGAACGTGGTGCCGCCTGAGTTTGTCCTGGGAATTATCTATTGACTGAGCAATGCTTTCCGAGTAGGAAATGTGGCTAAAACAAAAACTAGCCAAACTCCTCACAAGAAGGGAGGGCAACCCTGAGTCTAGCAACTGTTTAATAGCTTCTGGAGACTGAGAAGAGGAAGCAAGAGTTGCCAAGTGGGATTCAGTTAGTGAAAGAGGTGCTTGTGCATTTTTGGAGTCATCTGTCAATGACGAACTAAGATCTTGCTTCTTGCTATCATCTGTCATGGAGAGTCTATGATGACACTGCACTGGAGGAGGGATAATTCCCATCCAGCCCATGAGCAAGGAAAAATAATTTGGGTGTATATGGCACATGGAGCAAAGTAGACTGTCAACAGCTTTCTTCAAAACCATGTTGCACGGAAGAGACATGGACCAATTAAAAAGTAACCTAGAGAAAGAAATGATACCACATGAATAATTGTTTGTTTGTTTTTTAAGGAAAACAAAAAAATTCCTACAGGAGATTAAATATGATGACAAAAAAGAGTTTACTTGACATTTTCAACCCTCCGCCCACTCCCATCTTTCTTTAAGATGGGCCAAAAAGTTAATATTCTGACCCACACCTTAGAATACAATGTTAGTATTCCCACCCACCCCTTGGTGCCATCCTGCATCCTGATGTAAAAACCTCATTTTAATCTCTCTTCTCCCTCTTTTTTGTCTTTCTCTTGGTCTCTCAATGACAATAAACCATTTCTGTGCAGATGTGGCATCTGTGTTGTAAATGACTATTCACCACCACCCTGCCCTCATGGTGTGGATTGTCTAACAGCCTAGCACTGCATCTGTGGAGCACGGCAGCATTTTTGCTTGTACACTTGAGACACACTAGCCGGCAGGAGTCACCTGTATATAGCATATATCATAACACTGTTTATCCTTGACTGTGCTGGAATTCACTAGGTACACAACCAGTACTAGGATTAGAGGTGGGAAACCATGCATGTCAATCTCAAACTTTCTTCGTGTCCTTTCCTTCCACAGTTGCACGTTAAAGAAAAATTAAGCCGATAGAAAGATTTGCAAGTGAGAATAACACAAAGCCCTCTAGAACACCTACACAAAGATTTCTAATTTGAAGAAAAGTTAGCAATATTGCTAATCAATCTTAAAACAAGAAAGACTGGGATTGTAGCTCAGTGTTAGAGCATGTCAATCCCCAGCATGGGAGAAAATAATAATAATGTGATATCTCATTTCAAAAGTACTATACTTTCGTACTTATTATTTTCAAAATATCATTACTATCAAGAAAAAAAAATTATCATTTGTTGGAACACAGTATAAGAATGGAGTCATGTGAGAATTCTGAGAGCTTGTTAATAATAACTCCAAGAAAACAAGACTCTTGTGCTGTGACCTCAGTTTCTTCAAAGAGATTATTCTTGGAATGTGTTTCCATGCTCCTCCCAGGTGTAACAGATAGGAGTCAGTTTACTTCAGCTGTTGTTATTCATATACTGATATGGAAAAACATGTTTTTGCCATGTGTGGCTTGTCCATGTGATTATATACTTTACTCAAATGACTTTTTAATCCTTGGAGTATAAATTGTCTGATGCTCTGAATAAAGTTGGCTATTGTCCAAGATTTTAGTCTGCCTCATTTTTAGGCTCTATTCGCCAAGGTCCCACCACCTTTAGAGCAGAAAACTACTGAAACAGACAAAATACACTTTTATCAAGCGAAAACCTACAGTAATCTAGCACCCAGGGGAAGAGGGTAGGATTTCACTCAGACTTACTCAAAAAGCTCTCGGTCCAGCAGTGCTGGCAAATCATACTCTACAAGCAATTCATAACTGTGCCAAAGAATCGCCGCTACACAGTGCAGATGAGAAGGGGATGGCATGAGAAGACCATATTCAACAGCTGATGAGCTCGGGCACATATAGTTCATCCTACCACTTCTCTTCAAAGCAGCCATTTTTGCAGAGTCACTGACCCATTTTAGCAAGGCCTGAATTCTTTAAAGAAAAAGAAAATCCAGTAATGCTACAGTTGATATTTGATAGAAACATCTTTACGTGTGAACTAATCATGGAAAGACAATACTAACTCAGAATTCTATTTTTAGCTCAAAAGCATTCAAAGTATGTCTAAATCATAAGGAATCTACATTTAGATTCCACTATGTAAGGCATATAAATAGATACTGATATAATACTTTTGTGAGGCCTTTCTAAGGGAGAGTATTAAGTTCAATTCACTACAGCATGTTTGTGATTAAATGAAAAACAGTGCCAACATATACCTGTCTTTAGTTCCAGGATCCTGAGTTGTACCAAGCTGGTAAAGAATATCTATTGTTGAATCAGAGGAAAGTCCATTCAGCCTTCCAAAAAGTAAAGGGCTATTCAAATCTAAACCAAGGGGGGGAAATTAAGTTTTTCAATTAGCCAATTTAAAATGGAAGATATGGATAAATTATGAGAACAGTTCAAAAGTAACAGAGCTCTAAAACAGTAACAGAAAGAACTACAAATCCCATGTAATTCAAGTATGATCATTGCACAGGCTTATAAACTTGTAACAGCAAAGTCAACAGTCACCTGTAGGATCACTGCCTGATGCTGCACAGTTTCTCAAGAGAATGTCTATGAGCTTCAGGCCAATTCTAGTGGACTGCAATCCAATCTTCACAAGGACAACCTCAATGTTGGGTGAATGCATTCCGCAGTAGGGTGACATCAGTAAGGCAGCACACGTCTGCAGCAGGTTGGCAGTAGGTGCAGCAGCACTGGCCATCATTCCTTCCAGATCACTTATATGAGTGAGGCAATGATGTAATAACCGTAACCATCCAATGCTGAAATAGAGAATCCAACAGTAGATGCATGGTAACATAAATACCTCACGTTATTGCAGGAATAAAAGAGAATATATCTTACAAGACCTGGAATGCTTGAAACACAGTACTGAATTACATACACAGTAAGTTTTCTCTAGAGGACAATGCTCACATCATTTAAGAACTACATATTTGCTTTTAAAAAAATCAGCAACTTTGTTATATACAGTATCACTAAAGGATTCATAAAACTAAAGAAATCCTAAATGTTTGATCAAGTAACAACTTTAATGAAACCAATCTATCAAATGTGAACTAGAGGAGACCTTCAGTCCCTTGTATGAGTGAAATTAAATGACACTGATGAATCACTATAAAGATTGGTTCATTGTTTCTATGGGTAAGTTTGTATGGTTCAAATATTTCCTGTTACAAGGTACTTGGGAATCCCTAAAGTAAGAGGATAATCCCCAAACTGAAACCTACAAAAACAAACATCCTACACACAGCAAGGGTCAACTCACAAACTAAATACATATAACTCTCAACTTACTGTTTTGTTATACCTTCACAAAATCATCATATTAAATCTCATAGAACTAGGTATTATATAAGCACACACAGAACAACAATTTATGGCAATCTAACACAGACAAAGTCTCCTTATGTAGTCCTAGCTGTCCTGAAACTCACTCTATAGACCAGGCTGGCCTTGAACACAAAAGAGATCATTTAAGAAATAAAAAGAAGCCAGGCAGTGGTGACACAAGCCTTTAATCCCAGCACTTGGGAGGCAGAAGCAGGCGGATGATCTTTGTGAGTTCGAGGCCAGCCTGGTCTACAGAGCTAGTCCAGGAAAGGCGCAAAGCTACACAGAGAAACCCAGTCTCCAAAAACAAAAACAAAAACAAGAAAAGAAAGAAAAAAAATACCTTGTTTTGGAAACTTGATCTTCAGATGGAAGAAAGGGATTATTAACGGTGGCTGAGGAAGTAGTGCCAAAAGCAGTGAGGCCTAATAATTTAATCTGTGAAAGGCCTAGTGTGCTGGCATCCCGAGGACGATGTAGTCTGAGGCAGACGGCAGAAGCTACCTCAGCTTTGACAAGCTGAATTTTTATGTAGGTAAGACCACTTGTGACAACAGGAGTCGACAAAGGTAGCATATTAACCCCATCTGCACTTACTTCAACAGACACGGAAGATGGGCAGGCTACAGAAAGAGAAAATGAAATATTTACACACACACACCAAAAAGAAAAGGAAAAAAAAAAAGAAGCGAGCTAGATGCAACACTCCAATACAAATTTCAATAATTTGGCGGCTTTCAGGTGTACACACTATATAAACTTACTGAAAGCACTATATATTACAAAGAATACCTAGTCACTAACATTCATCATAATCTTGGAGATTTTTAAGTGATCTTTAATAATTAAATAATCATAAATAATTGAACTATTCCCCTAAAGAAAAACTAACTGTAGATTTCAATACATACACAACTAATACTCCCAAAAGGCAAAATATCCCAACCTAACAAGCAATTACTTATTATTCCTGTTCTACCAAAACTGTCATGAATACTAAGGACTATATCAAGCTAACGTTAAGATTAGCTGTTCAAAATAATCAAGAAGAACAGAATAGTAATACCAACTGGTTCAAGATTTCATAGTGTAATTTACAACACTGTGCTTAAATTCAGAGTTAAGTTTAAAACAGGTTTCATCTTTATTTTTGTTTGCATTTTAAACCTGAACCAAACAGTCTCAAACTTTAAAAGTATCAATTCTTGTTACTTAAAAAGTTTCAGTGAGAGGGGTTGGAGATTTAGCTCAGTGGTAGAGCACTTGCCTAGCAAGGACAAGGCCCAGGGTTCCATCCTCAGCTCAAAAAAAAAAAAAAAAAAAAAAAGTTTCAGTGAGGTAACAACAAACTGGCAACTCCCACCGGATCATTAACAACCCTAGTACAGAACAGAAGCTTACAGAGAAAACATACCTATCAATGAAACATTTTAAAAACTGGTTTTATTTTTAATTTCAAATGCTAAACATACTAAGTATAATTTTATTAACTGTCAATTTAATGCCAGGCATATTCTGAAAATTAGAGAAATTTTAAAAACTTTGTAAACTGTAACTTTAAAAACATTTCAAGAAACTATTAGCTATATTTTACAGGAGCAATACAGTGTAAGAAACAAAAAGAAAAAAAAAAAGAAAAAGAAATCCAACACTATTTCATAATAAATCTATTCAATTTTCATTGGAACACATATATTCAATCTCTAATCCAACAGGTAACTTAGCTGTTTATTAAGCATGCATAAATATCTGCTTTCCCTACATACACTGTACTTGTTTTCCTAACGCCCACATGGGAAATCTATCCACATTTACACAGTCTTTCTCCTTCCAAATCAAAGTCCTCACTTAACTTTACTTCACTGTGCAAGAAGAAGAGCTAAAAAAAGGAATGATAGAGATTGAAGTTAGTGCTAATGAGAAAATGCCCTATCAATGATCATTTCACTGTTTTTATCTTCAAACTAGGTCCCCTTAAGTTGCTCACTCATTATTAGGCCCATGCAGACCCTCAACTTTAAATCCTACTACCTGAGTCTATGTAATTAGGGATACAGAACTATGCTACTATGCCCAGCAGTACTTTGTCTTTTAAAATAGTTTTGACCTGCTAAAGCCAAATTTTCGTCTAGGTTACTCTTGAAGGTAGTCTCAAGCTCAAAACTCTCCTTGTCACTCTCCCAGGAGATGAGATTATAGGCATGTGACATAATGTCTGTCCTTCACCTGGTATTAATTGTATGTGGTTTTAGGTAATAGTTTCAATAACATGGCTAAATAGTAGACTACCTTCCAAATAAAAAATATTCTTTCAAACATGGTAAGAACCTATGAAATATCCCAGGGTTTTCATCCAACTGAGTGACATTGGGTAACAATGAGATGCAGTAAAACACAAATGACTGTAAAAGTCTCAATATAAATTGTTAAGTGTACTGAAAGAAGCTAAGTGACTTCAAAGTGAAAAATATATCAAGTACTACTAATGAATACACTATTGAGATTGTCTTAATCTGGAATTTACTTTAAAATATTTTGATAAAATGTACCCAATTAACAACCAAATGAATTACACAAAACTGAAAACAAACAAACAAAAAAAACCAACAACAAACAAACAAACAAAAAAGGAGCCAAACAAACAAACAAAAAAAACATTTCACTTAATAAGCAATTGTTTGGAGATAATGTAAAATATTCCACTCAAAACTGATTAAAACCACACAACCTAAAATCAAAGGTGAATAATAATATATTGGGGCTTGCTCAATAGTACTTCCCAGTTTCACCTGTTTCTAAACTGGTGTTATTCTCAGGATGCATCATAATACTCACTTGCAAGTGATGCAAGATGAGGTTGGATATGTATTTCCTTAAGCAACACTGCTGAAGGCAGGTGGATGGTAAGGTCACACCAAGCCTCTTCTGGCAGAAAGATGTAGGACCAAGCAGCGGAACGAGCCCTTCGATGGGGTGGTGTGGCTTGCAGAAGCACCTCAGCTGGTTGGGCAGTAGGACTACTAGATGTGATTGTACCTATAAAAAACACATACAAACTTATGAAAAGGTTCGGTAAGACACAGAAATATTCAGACAGTATAAATATTAAACTATAAAAAAGAGCAAAGGATAAATATCTGGTAAAACTGCAACACTTTCAGTCATGAAACATGATTATCAAAGTATTCCCAACTGTAAGACTGATGGGGTGACAAGTTCATTATTCAGATGACAAATGACCATTAACATACATGGTCTAGTGCATTTTTTTTTTTTTTTTAATACTGAATGCCGTTTACTGAAGGAGGGAAGAGGTCTTAAATACAGGCTTACAGCACAATGGGAGAACCCTGAAGGGCAGAAGTTCACTACCAATGAACAATTTTGCATCTAAACTGTCAACGCCCAATATTCAGGATACACAGACAAGGAACTTCCCTTAAGCATTCAGGAGGGTGGAACCTGGCAGGGAATTATCATAGGGAGTCAAGGTCAAGGTCAGCAAACAAGGCAACAGTTACCCAAAACAGGGGCCAGGGCCCCCTTTGACTAAAAAATGAGATTCTGACTGAGGTTGTGTGGGACTTCAGCAGGTCACCTTACCCATCATGGAGACACCTGCCACACAGGCGCTCTTTCTTAGATTGGTAAGCCACCCCCAGGCATTACCCATCTCTGAATACTCATTATCATACAGGCTCAACCTTTGGCTGCAGAGTTCACTGCTGCCAAAGATCTCAAAGTGGTGCTGGGCTTGCAATCTGTGTTTTTGACACAGAAAAGACCAACAGAAGTCTTAATCCACCCTTAGCCAGTTGGCTAAAGGCACCTGAGCCATTCCCTTCCTTAACGAGCCTTTCTGCAAATTAGAGTCCTTGTAAGATGGTTTCCCAAATGCACATGGAACTTGAGTTTATAAATTTATAACTTTCAAAGCCAATTGAAATGTATATAACTATTGAATTTAATTTATTATGCCCAATAGAATAGCAATTTTTAAATTAAGTATCCACTATACTTTTTACCATGAAATTAAACTTTAGTTCACAAATGTTCATGTTAATGAAACAGAAATAAGAAAGCATGAAAAGATATGCAATAAAAAGGAATACATATCTAAATTAATTCTTCAAAACATATTAATACTTAAGACCTTACAAGTTGATTAACATTTAAAGAGAAAACAGACCTAAAAATGTCATAGGTGTATATATTGTATATCTATTTCAACTTGGAAAAATCAAAAAAAGCCTGTTAAAATCTTTATTCTTAGTAGAATGCTCTGGTATGGATAGCCTATAAAAGCAACTGTTTATATTTAAATGGTACTAATTATATTTAAAATGGTACTTGTGTCAACACCTAATTTTGTTTCACATCACCCAAGGGACTAAGTTGACTCACAGTAGTAAGAGCAAGGACCAGTTTTCTTACCGAGGGGTGCAAAATTATGGATCCCTTCTGCATTGTCAGGCTCAGAGGCAAGGATTCTTGTTTTCAAAGTGCTGTCAACAGCTTTATTTGGACCAGAATCAAGAAATTTCATAATAGTGGATACCATACTTCTTGCAGTGTTCACAATAGCTCTGGTACTGGTAACCATATTGTTGCAAATAAGCTGAACTCCACCTAAATTCACAAAGAGTACTAAATAAAAATAATCCTAAGGACAAGATTGGACATCAACAGTAAATGTTCACAGGCTACAAAAATGAACACACAGTAATACCAAGATCATACTAAAATGATAGCATATGGGATTTTTATCTTACCCATATCATGGAATGCTTTCAAGGCATCACTAGTATCCAACACTCTCAAAATAAACCACAACAATGGTTCAGATAACTGGCAAGTAGCAAGAGAACCCTACAAAGTAAATAAATACAATATGATTTTATAAGTCCCTGTAAATTTAGACAATTATATTTCTTAACATGATCAAAATATGTAACTACCAATGAATTAATTAAGTAAAAATTTACCCTAACACCCTTTAACTAAAAAGAAACAACAAAGATAAATGTTGAAGAGTTGTCTATCTTAAGCCGTTCTTGGTAACATCTCGAGAACCATCTTGATAGTCAACTATGCAAGCTAGGGAAAAGAAGCAGAAGCAATAGTGGTACCTCTCAAACTATATTTATCTTTACTATGCCCGTAGTCATTTTTGAAAATACAATGCAAACTACTTTCATTCTCCAATGTCTATTAAAACTGAAATAAAATTTACTTTGCTCATGTTAATTTCTAATACATTGCATGGATATTCTTAATTTGTCTGTCTGATATGTAATTCTCTACATGCATTACTATCAAACTGTTCAATAACTGCACCCGCTGTTGGATTGAACGTACTTGTCTGCCCATGTATCCACAGGCCATGTAGGTCAAGATTGGCTGTAACATCATGTGGACTGTAGAGGCTTTCTTACTAAGTGTTGTCAATATGGTAAATAATCCATCTCCAACTGATATGGCATCTAACCCACCATGGAAGTTTTCATGTTTGGTGAGATGTAAGCCACTTGCACCTAGTTTAATTAAAAAAAAAAAAATTACACATTTTTAAACTACACACATAAAAAACAGTAAACATTAAAATTTATTTAATAAAAAACAAGCAAAACACAAAAGAATAGGTACATAAGTCTCCCTCATGAATAGAGATACAGGCAAGACACACACACACACCCCTACACACACACACACCCCTACACATCTATAACGATTAAAGTATCGATAGCAGTATTGAATAACGTATGATTTTGTGGGGGCATCATCTTACATGAGCTCTACCACTGTAGGTTACTATAAAAAAGTGTCCTATTATATGACGAAGAGAGCATCACTCATGAAGAAAATAAAGGGTCTGGATTAAGAGCACTGTCTCCTATTCCAGAGGACCCAGGTTTTTTGGAGACAGAGTTTCTCTATGCAGCGCTGCATATTCTAGAATTCACTCTGTAGACCAGGGTAGCTTCCAACATAATATACAGATCTGCCTCCTGAGTGTTGAGATTAAAAGCATGTGCCATCGCTACCTGGTGAGAACCCACTTTTGATTCACAGCACCAACATGGTGGCTAGCTCACAACTGTCTATAACTACAGCCCCAGGGATCCAATGACCTCTTCTAGCCTCTTAAGGTACTACATGCACATGGTGCAGACATATACCCAGATAAAACACCACACACATGAAATAAAACAAGGGGAGAAAGAAATATTAGTCGTAGAAAATGTATCAAAACTGAACTTTGTCATATTTTGTTAAAGTAGTAAAATATATTAATTTCCAAATGGTAGAAAAGTTAAACAATGGCATATAAAAGTATAATGAAATATGTCTCATAAAAGCAAGCAGGAACAAGTATATCTTACTGAAATCATTACAGACGTATATAGAGATATTATGGTACTTAAGACGGATGTTTAATCTTGTTTTTTTTTTGAGACAAGGTCTCCCTAGCTGACCTATAATTCCCTACGTACAGCATGCTGACCTCAAACTCACAGACAGCTCTGTTCCATTTCCTCCTGAGTGATGGAATTAAAGGCATGTGCCACTATGACAGGTTAATATTGATTTCTTAATTTACTGTTAGAGTTTCTCAGAATTTTTGAAACTAACACACACAAACTTCTGATAGTACATTTCCTATAAAGTCACTCGATGAAAGTATTCACTAATAATGTAAGTTGTAAAAATGCTACACAAAAAAGTAATAGGTATAGTACCAAGAAAAGATAAAGATTAATATTTCAAATACATACCAATTATCATTGCCATGGCACTGCTATTACACAGGCCTAGAGCAGACAAAATCTGGCTCATAATCTGTTGGTTGGCTAAGACTAAGTCAGCAACATATGCAGGAGATCCTGGAATACTGGTACTGCTTCCATTGACATCTTTGCCTCCTGAGACTTTTTCTTCATCTGAAACACTATCTGTTGTATTGGTGGTCACGGACACTCTTGCGCTGTATTCCCTATTGCTTGAAAGAGGCAGCTGTACTAAAATGTTAACAAGTTTTAACAAATCAAACATGAGTTGATCTCTTGTCATTTCACCACAAACAGCCTTTGCATCACCTGGACGAATGAGGTTGGCAAAGAGTCCCCCAAAGCAGGCTCGAGCACCTACAGAACTATCTGATCCACTTCTGGACATGACTTTGTCTGAGCAAGTGATATAGTGATGCACCAAGAAGGTGACAGACTCTACCACAGCAGAAATAGTACTAACGGAGACAACTTCAAAGTTCTGCTCCAGAGTAAACTCTAACAGCTTCACTTGAGCATCAAGAGGGCCTTGGCCTGTCTGGAAGGCCCCCCTGTAGAGACAGAAACAGAAAGAATTCAAAAGGAAATCACTTTAGGTAGTTTTGACAGAATTAACTATGACATTTCTTAATTTAGCAGTTCTTCAATTATACCCAAGTTTTCTGTTCATGTCCACTTTATCACTGTAGTAATATATTGTAATATATTGTTGCCTTTGCAACCAACATTTGGGAAACACACAGGCTATTAATCTCAGCAATAGGGAGGCAGTGAAATGGCTGTGCGGAGAAAGGCATGTAAGGTGTGAGGGGACAGGAACTAGAGCCTTTCGGCTGTGGACTCAGGCTTTCACTCAGAGGATTCATAGAGATAGGATCTCGCCTTCCATTCAGCCTGAGGATTCGGTAGTGGTGAGAAGTTTCTCTAGTAGCTTGTCCTTAATGATCTTTCAGCATTTACCCCAGTATCTGGCTTCAGGTTTCATTATAAGACCATTTAGGATTTGTGCAACAATTATAGCAAACGAAAAATAGCTTCCCTTCTAAAATGAAAAGGAAGGGAAAAAATACAAGAATAACATATTATCTTAAAAAGACCAAAAGATTCTTTTCATGAGAAGCAGATTTCTGCAATTTTTCACTTGTATACTTTTTGGAATACTATGATTACATATTAAAAAGGAATCATGATTATTTCTCTATGTATTCCAGAAGAATTTAAGTAATTTCAAATAACTTTCAACTAAAAATTTAATGGTCTTAAAGGTGGATCTTTGAGGAACCATTTTCCTACTGTAACAGAAAATGAAAGTCAGGGGGAGGGGAGAAAACAACCTACAATGAAATGAAATGAAGAAGACCAAGAAACACAGCCCTCAGCCCAACTACCCTCTGGTCTATTTGTTCTAATAAAAAACCACTAATTATTATCGATGGGATTATATTTGGGAGATTCCACGTTCATTTTCACATCAGGACAGGTGGAGGAGGATACTGTCATTTACCTCTCTGTAGACAGAATATGAATTAGCTTGAGCAAAAGTTCACTGAATATCTGAGGACATGTTGAAGACAGATGCACTTGTAATCGGGTGAG
The DNA here is from genome assembly GCF_903995425.1 of Onychomys torridus. NCBI lineage: Eukaryota > Metazoa > Chordata > Mammalia > Rodentia > Cricetidae > Onychomys > Onychomys torridus. Next base: position 28,920,244 of record NC_050463.1, read on the forward strand.
AAACTCCTGCATGGCTTGTGTAGCTGTTGGACCAACCTGAAGAGAAATGCATATTCACTGAAAACTACTGAGCTATATCAATGGCATTCTCAAAGTGTCAGGTATAAAGCCATAAAGAATACTTCTTATGAGGAAGAAGAGAATATTAACAGTGACAGGAAAGAGCAAAATTACGTTTTAGTTCTTCATATATTTACTATAAGTTAAAAATAGATATTCTATAATTAATCTTATTTCTTAAAGATTATATAAATAACAATGATTTGCTTCAATGACCAAGAAATGTCTTTGTAACACTTCCCAAACTATGAGAATATTTTATACTGATTTATATGAACAACCTTATGAAAAATGTGATCCTTGAAGAAAATAATTTGGGACTAGACAGATGACTCAGTGATTAAAAGTATTAGCTGCTCTTCCAGAGAACCCAGGTCGATTCCTAGAACACACATGGTGGTTTTATAACTGTCTATGTAACTCTAATCTTCTGACCTCCATGGGCACCAGGCATGCATCGGGCACACATGCATACATGAAGACAACCCATTATGAACATAAATAAAATTTTCATTAAAAAAAAAAAAAAAAAAAAAAAAGCTTGAATTCAGGTTAACTGACTCACCTCTGGTCATTGTTTTCAGTGTCTACTAAATCAAGAACAACAACAACAACAAAAAAACCCAAAACAATAACAACAAAATCAATATACCCTAAAGCTAAAATACATCTATGCCAAGTGCCAAAATCCTCTTTCCCAAATTTCTTTCTCATCAATAAAAGAAGTGATGGTAACCAGTACTTAATGAGCAGACCATGCTTCAGGTTAAGGATGCCTATGCAGAATTTCTACATAGTTGTCTTTTTTTTTTTTTTTTTTAATTTTTTTTTTTTCCTTAAAAAACATTTATTTAGAAGAGGGCATCAGATCTCATTACAGATGGTTGTGAGCCACCATGTGGTTGCTGGGAATTGAACTCAGGACCTCCGAAAGAGCAGCCAGTGTTCTTAACCTCTAAGCCATCTCTCCAGCCCCCCTCTTTAATTATTCTAATTTTTTAAGTAATTCTAAGTAATTGCTAATGACAAAAAATAAATTATAGCACTCTTAGCCATATTTTTATTTTATGTGCATTGTTATTTTGCCTATATGCATATCTGTTTGAGGGTGTCAGACCTTGGGGTTAAAGACAGTTGCTAAATGCCATGTGAGTGCTGAGAACAGAACTCAGGTCATCTGAAGAGCAGTCAGTGCTCTTAACCACTGAGCCATCTCTCCAGCCCTCTACTATAAGTTAAAAAATGATTTGACCACTAGAAGTATTTCAACAAGAAACAATAATCAAGTAGGGCTACCTAAATAAAAGCAGCACATTATAGCATAAGTGAAATTTATATGAAGAAAATAAACAATGAGATACATGAAGCTCATTCCTGAGCACTATTTTGGGAGGGTTACTTTTTGGTTAGAGTATGTCATTAATATCATAAAATGATTAAAATTGTCAATCCTAATAATAGCACACAGTGAATGAGAAATTGAAGAAAAATTTTAATTCCCCCCCCAAAGTTAATGTTGTTTACTAAATTATTCAAAACTAACAACAATAGCTGGGCATGATGGTACATGCCTTTAATCCCGGCCCTCAGGTGGATCTCAGTGTGATCCAAGTCAGCGTAGTCTATGTGGTGAGTTCCAGAACAGCCAGGGCTATATAGTGATACCCTATCTCAAAATATAAAAACACAAACATGCCAAACAAACAAAATAAATCTATATAGACAAAACCTTACTATCAGCTTTTCAGAATGGTTACTTTTAAAGGATTACACTTTTGCAAATCGGTTTACTGAAAGGTTTGTGTACATCACTAATTAAAGACTGTATTACCTGAGGGCTGTGCTGATTCGTCCCATGTGGACTAGTACCAGAAAGAAATTTCACTAACACATGAATGAGATTTGGATCTGAAACCAACAATTGAGCTGTAGTCTCCTGATTTCCAATAGAACTGCTGGAACCAGCTATTAAATAAATAAATAAAAAATAAATGAATGAATGAATGAATAAATAAATAGGTAAAGCTATAAATAACCTGTAGCAATAATGAATTGCAGTATTTCTAAATAATTTTTGTCACACAGAACAATTCTACATTCCTTATTAAAGCAGAGTTTAATCACATGGGCCTGTGGTGCAGGCCAGTAATCCCTGCTACTTAAGATGCTGAAGTAAGAGAAGAAACCATAAGCTTATATCTGCTGGAGCTGGAGACAAGAGTTCAATGCCATATAGGGCAACTCAGGAAGACCCTGTCTCATACTCAAAAATATGAAGAGAGTTGTGGATACAGTCCTATAGTAGAGCATTTGCTTCACAACCAAAAAGCCCTGGGTTCAATAACCTCTACTCAGAAGACAGCCCTGGACTTCCTTCTCTCTTCTCACCTACCACACTGCATGCTCTCACCTCTTCTCAGATTGTAAAAACGCATAGAGGACATGTTTCTATAATGTACAGACAAGTGGAAAGGACCCAAATCTCATGTGTCCTATTTTAGAGAATAACCCTCCCTTTCCAGAAAGAGAAAAATTCACTTATTTGGGAAACTTTAACTCAGTTCTCTAAGATAAATTGAGGCAAAGGCTATTCCTTTTTAACCATACACAAGTTATATCCTATGAACTATGGATAGGTAACACACACTTAATCTTCAGTATCATGGTATACACTAACTTAATCTTCAGTATCATGGTATACAGGAGATAAATACAAACAGGAAACGGGAACAACACTTTACATCAGTGTAAAAGGTTTTCCATTAAACTAAATTTATCAAAATAATGCCATAAAGAAAAAAGAAATAAAAAGCAATGAATCTATAGATTCATTTCATTTCATGGAATCAACAAGTTAATACTAGAAATATTTTAAAGTCCATGCCAGAGACCTACAGAAACAAATTTTTGAACTTACAATTAAGCTGCATATTTGTCATGAGTGTTAGGCTATGAAGCACAAGGCACCACGTCCGGAGCAAAGTATTTGGATACCAAGCTAACACTGTGAGAAAGCTAGTTATCGATGCTACATAAAAGAGAAAGGGAAAATTTATTTGGTCAGGATAACTGAATGTTTATTAATGATTAAAAATACATATTATTTCTTCACAATTATACCTCATTAGCTAGTATTCTTAAAATACACAAACAAATAAACAAAAATATTAACAACAACAACAAAAAGGCTGGGCAGGGGTGGTACACACCTTTAATCCCAGCACTTGAGAGACAGAGGCAGGAGGATCTCTGAGTTCCAGGCCATTCTGAGCTACAAAGTGAGTTCCAGGAAAGGTACAAAGCTACACAGAGAAAACCTGTCTCGAAAAAACAAACAAAAAACAAATAAAATAAAATAAATAAAACATGCTGCAGAGATGCTTGCAAGGAAGGAAACAAAGGGAGGTCTGAAGACCTGGGATGCTAAAAGCAGATGCACTTTAAAATCCAAAACTAAAAGACCATCCATCGTATTGGCCCCAAATGGCACAACTTTCAAGTTCAACAATTAGAATGATTGGAAATGTTCATTTTGAAACCACTAATTAAAATGTTAATAGGCCTGTCAATCTCGAAAATTGTCTTATCAAACAAAAAACAAAAACAAAACCATAAGGACTACAAGTGACATGTGCTTCGAATTCCAGCTCTTATGAAGCTGAGGCTATAAGTTTAAGTAACACCAACCTAGGCTGCTTCTGTTTTATTTTTTGGTCTTTTTTTTTAAGGTGTAATTATTTTTATGTGTATGAATGTACTGCTTGGACATGTGCTGTGCATGTGTGTTTGGTGTCGAAGGAGGTATGGTGGATTCTCTAGAACTGGAGTACTAGATGGCTGTAAGCCACCATGTGGATAGTGGGAACAAAACCCGGGTTCTCTACTAGAATAACAAATGCTCTTAACTGCTGAGCTGTCTGTCCAGTCCCTGCAGGCCAGCTTTTAGAAAACAGTCTCTCGTCATCTATAAAAATGGTTTGATTACTCTCTCAAAGTCATGTAAGTTAGAAGCTTCAAATCTTCATGTTTACTTTCAGAGGACATAGGATACTATACAGGCCAAAGGTCACCAAGTATACAAATGGCACAACTCTGAAGAAGCAATGTATACCACCTGGGGTGAATGCCCTAAAGAGAGGGAAGAAAGAAAGAAAGAAAGAAAGGAAGGAAGGAAGAAAAAGAGTAATGTTGAATGGAGGAATTATGGTGTGGAGTATCAGGAAATTGTACATACCCAAGTGAACAGATAATCCCAAACTTACAGACCTCATGGTATTATTAAGCCAAACATGAGCTTCCTCTGACACAGGGAAAAAATTCTTACTAAAAAGGAAAAAAATGATTCCAACAACATAAGCAGAAACACAGAAGGAAAAGAGTCCCAAAGAATGAAGAAGCAAAACCTTATAGCATGGAAAATACACCATAAAATTAATGTAAACATGCAGGGGTGGGGATAGATAGCTCAGCATGGAAAAGCATTTGCTATATAAATTTAAGGACCAAAGTTAAAAGCCCCAGCACCAAGGTAAAAGGCTGGAGGTACAATACCCAAAACTCTAGTATTGAGCAGAGACAGGACTGCTGTGGCTTACTGGCTGCCAACCTAGAGCCAGGTTCAATAAAAGACTCTGACTCAAGGGAATAGGAACAAAGACAGTGAGTCGATACCTAACACACTCCTCTGCACTCACAGGAGAGACAGACATAGACACTCACAGATAAAAATCTATAGATGGAGGAAGAGAGGAGAGCAGGAGTGGAAAGAAGAGGTATAGCAAAGTTTTTTGAGTTTTTGGAGACAGGTTCTCACTATGCGACCCTGGCAACCCTGGAACCCACTACGTGACCCAGGGGAGCCTAAAACCCATGCTAGACCACCTGACTAAAAACATTAGCCAGGTCTAATACTGATTTTCAAAGAGAGTACACCATTTATTTATTTATTTATTTAAAATTTTGAAATAGGGGCTCATTATGTAGTTCTATTTTGGTCTGTAACTCACTATGTACACCATGCTGGCCCTAAGCTGACAGAAATCCACCTGCCACTGCTCTCAAATGCTCGGAGTAAAGGCATGAGCTACCACACTCACCCATAAAGCACTTCTTTGACCAAAACAATACAACTGTAACACTACTATATAATTTATCCTAATTATGACCATTTAAAAATTTGCTATTTGGATTACATTCGTAGTTTTCAAGCTAAAAAAAACCTTACCTTGATTTAACGAGATAACAGGTATCCGATTAGCATTATACAAAAAAATATCTGCTCCATTCTCTTTGTTCCCTGATGAGCTAGAATTAAGGCTCAATGTGAGCCACAACTGAAGAAGTGATTCCAACTTTAAGAAAAAGAAAGAAAACTAAGAAATGGAAAATGTACTTATATTACAAAGTATCACCCAAACAAAAATCTTTATGATTACAAACTTGTCATGAGTAAATAACTGCTGATTACCTTCTAGCTACTTTAATTTGGTTCACAAGCAAATAGATCTTAAAATTCTAATTTATATTTTAATTATGATTTAACTTGATTAAAATGTATAGTTCCCTCATAACCCATGTTTTCCTCAATGAAAACTGAGTAAGCTAATTATTTTCAATCACAGGTTTATACGTACATATCAGAAATAAAAGTACCAACGGTTAAACTCATGAAAATACAAAATGGTTGATCACTAAGGAGTGGGCATCATTAAGTATTCCTAAGAATTTTCTTAACTGAAGTTAACAAAGAAACCATCATGGTCAGATCATTTATGAATTTCCAGTCAGTTAAATCCATTAATAGAGAAGTAATCTATCAAAATTCATTGTTTTCCCCCTAAAGTCCTACCTGCACATGATGGACTTGAAGCATGGAAAAGAGCTTATTGAAACAAACATTTAACATTGGGATAGATGATAACTGTATAATGAGCTGGCTATTCTGGTTTGTTGCTTGTAAACTCCCTAGAAGTGAATCATCTGTTCCAGTTGGAGATTGTGAAACTGAAAAATCAAGCACAAGTAACATGATTTAAGGAAGTTTCAGAACACATGTGAATTTATCAATAGTTAAGAACAAACTAAAAACTTTTATTGAAGTTAAATTCTATACAATGGATCTATAATAGTATTTGGGGAAATTGGATTTTATGAATTATTAGATATTTAAGAATACAGGGAAAAGAGAGGTTCCCAAAGTTACAACACTAATCTCTAACAATTTTCCAAAGTTAATAAAAGGAAAACCTGACTATTAAGAAGGCAATTTTAGAATATTCTAGTATATAAATTGCTAAAGTTATTCTTCTTACTGAGCTATTAAACTTAGGATATAGCATTCTAGAAAAGTGCTTTGCCACTGACCTAGATCCACAAGCCTGTAGTGCATTAATTCTTAACCTTGACTGCACTTTAGAATCAACTTTGTAGCTTTTGAAAGTTTGCTGATCAGATCACACAATAGCTTTAAAAAAAAAAAAAAAAAAAAAAAAAAAAAAAACTGGCCGGGCAGTGGTGGCACACGCCTTTAATCCCAGCACTCAGGAGGCAGAGACAGGCGGATCTCTGTGAGTTGGAGGCCAGCTGGGCTACAGAGCAGGACAGGCTCCAAAGCTACACAGAAACACTGTATCGAAAAATCAAAAAACAAAAACAAAACAACAACAACAACAAAACCCAATATATTTACTGGGAGCAGAAAACACAAGAACACTATGGAAAATGTTATCATACATTCAGAGTATTATTACACTAAAAAGAGATAAGCCTGGTGCAGGACAGGAGTCAAGTGTAGATGATTAACAAAGCAGACATTATTGTAAAAAGGCTGCCAATAAATTTAAATAAGCAATATCAAATAATAAAATAGGAATTGGGGGAATATGTCACTGTCTCATATTGTGAGGGGACTGGATCTATTATAAGAGGTTCCGGTATTAGATGAGATAATACACAGTATTTTCTGTAATAGTAAAGATTTTCTCCTTTTATTCCTTCACCTTCTGTGAGCAAGAAATAAATGCAGATTGTAAACTTCTTATTTACATAGGGAAGGTTTAAAACCCCAAATTCATGAGTCAAACTATATCTGAATTCTCTTCACAGATACATGATTGCCCACAACACTTCCAACCATCTACAGTTCTTTACTCATTTAACCTAAGAGAAAAAGAAGTGGGTGTGTATACCCAAGGGAAAAACATGTTTGTCTGTGATGAGCAGGGTATTCCTCAACATGCACTTCCCTGACAGGAGAAAATATAGCAGTGTTCATCCACATTAGCAATGGCCAAATCTGGCAGACCACCTGTTTCACCATTAGAAAAAAACTTGCCTTCCTTTTGCTGAATAGTAGAATGTAATGTCTCTCAATTCTGGGGTTCAGTTAGGAGACCTTTAGCTGACATTTCATTTATACATTCCAGCCCAGTATTTCAGAATAAAAAGGCTTTATTCAGAAAAAAATATTTTAAATAGTTATTGAATGAATACTGTGAATGTAATCAATGAATAAAAAAATGTAATTAATATCATGAGTATAATTAAGATCTTGAATGTAATGAATGCCACTGAATTGTGAACTTAAAAATGGTTATAACTGCAAATTATTACGTTCATTTAAAAAAATAAGGTGGAATGTTATCATCATATATGTGTGTATGAAGACAGTAATGTTTTAAAAAAAAATTTTTAAAGTCAGTTGTGTCATGGATGTATAATGCAAGTAATGAATTATATAGAATTCCCTCAACCTCATAACAGCACAAAAATAGGAACATACTTTATGTGTTTAGACTGAATTTACATGGAACTATATTTGGCATGCGCCCAAAATGTCCACATTGTCTTATTTAACAACAGGCTACCAAATTACATATGCTGTATGCTATATACTCTAAGCTCTTTCCAATTAACAACAGACACAGAATTTGAGTAGAATTTGATACTCAGGAATAATCAAACTTACAAGTAGGAGATGTATTTGTTAACGCCTGTAAAATGGAATCTGCTTCCAGGGTAGACATCATTTTCAACATAAGTTCTGCTTGCTGTTCAAGGCCAACTTCTAGACGAGCATCTAACGCTACAAAAAAAAAAGAGATATCTGATCAGTTATTACTCATGTACTTCCTACTACAGAAACCATGGCAGCATCTGGTCCCAGAAAGGGCTGACGAGGCATTGACTTCACAAAAAGACTGTGGTGTTGTTAGAACTAAACCAGGAAAACATCTGAGCATGCAGATAAAGATGGGAAATAAACAGTACAGAGACAGGTAGAATAAGTAAGTGACACAATGACAACAGATGGAAAGACATTCAAAATGGGAGATGGCTCCCTTCCCCCAGCCCACAAAAACAAGAGGAGAAAACCAAAACAAATTCAAGAGAACTATCAGACATAGAAATAAATGTTAGCTTATCACACTTGACACAGATAAATGTGTAGACACACACTAAGACAGTACTAACTTCCGTCCAAATCTTGGTTTTTTTAGACCAATTTTTAAAATACACTACTAATTATAGAAAAGACTAACTCGCAGGTACATGCAAAAGCAGTAAATGATGAACCAAAGGCATCTTACTTTGCACAAGAACTAAAAAAATACTCAAAAAATATTGAACACTTAGCATAGATCATAAGAAGCCACTTAAAGGAGTCCTATTAGTCATATTTGAGACAATTTACGTATCCAAATAAATAATATAACTTTGGGAATATATTTAATAACTATACATGAAAATTATCAAAATTGGGGGCTGGGGAGATAGCTCAGACGTTAAGAGCACTGGCTGCTCTTCCAGAGGTCCTGACTTCAACTCCCAGCAACCACACAGTGGCTCACATTTTAATGATATCTGTTGCCCTCTTATGGCATGCAGGCATACATGCAGTCAGAACACTGTATACATATATAACTAAATCTTTAAAAAAATAAAATAAGAAAATAGGCTGGACGGCAGTGATGCATGCCTTTAATCTCAACACTCAGGAGGCAGAGCCAGCCTGTGAGTTCGAAGCCAACCTGGTCTACAGAGAGCGCTCTAGGACAGGCAGCAAAACTACACTGAGAAACTCTGTCTCAGGAGTAGGGGTGTGGGGGAAGAGTGGAATATGTGTGTGTGTGTGTGTGTGTGTGTGTGTGTGTGTGTGTGTGTGTGTATAATAAATACTATGTCTACAGTTTACAATAAAAACAAATGAGTAACAAATGATATTAAAAATAATAGGCACCAGATTAAAATAGAAAATCAAGGACCATGTTAGAATTTAAACAAAACATTATGTATAAAATATTCAGCCTCCCTCCCCTCATACACACACACACACACACACACACACACACACACACACACACTTGTCTACACAAATAGGTAACATACACACATACAAATTAAGTATAAAAAAAAAAAACATTTTATAAAGAGGTCAAATTCAGTTCTGTAGATGTATATGTTGTTAAAACATACTTTTTTTGATCTAAGACAATACATCCTCCAAGAGCCAAAGCAACATAACAAACACCCCTATAGCAGACATTAGAGGCCGTCTTTTGAGCTGTTACTCAAGGCTATCCAAAACCCCCCAAAACATGCTGGTGTTACTGCCCTTGTTTGTCCCTAAATGTGGAAGGTTAAGATCCTATTGCTGAAGATATCATACACTTCAGAACAGGATACAGAGACCCCCTAAACTGGAATTGACGTTAAAACTTCCTCCCTGAGGTCCAGCTTTCATGGTACCAGAAAGTGTCATGTAAGCTTCCAAAGAAGAAAGCAACAGTCCTATCTATCCATGAAGCCCATAAACTACAGTAATACCAAGAATGGTGCTATAACCCTAAGAGTACAGGAGTGACAAGCATAGACTGGTAGTAACCAGCACCTCTTACTGAATGTAATTAAGGTCTGTTCAACAAGAGAGAAACCATGCCTGGTGCTGGAATCCTAGTCAACTAAGTACTAGGAAAGTCATGGTTTTTGAAGAACAATCTGCAACCACCACTTTTCTAAATCAGCACAATCCCTGACAACAATCTAAACATTAGTTTTTATGCCTTTAGGTAAGTGGAGTCTTCACCCCATCAAGGGAACTTCTCTTTCCAACAGATGGAGACCATTACAGAAAACCGCAATCAATCAAATGCTGAGCTGTGGAGCCCAATCCCAATGGATACACCAAGACACTACACTTGTACCCAAGGTTCAGGAAACTGTGGAAGAGCAGACAGAAGAACTGCTAAGAGCCAAAGGAGTAGGGAATCTGCTTTGACACTGTGTCTCCTTAGCAATGTCAGAAGCTACATCCATGAAATCTACCAATAGCCTGAAAACAGACATACAAGTGACATTCTACAGAACAATGAATGAAAAAAAGGCTCAGAATTTGAAAAAGAGCAAGCAGGAGTATGGGAGGTAATAGCAGAGGAAATGGAAGGAGGAAATGATATACTTAATATGTCAAAGTAAAAGAATTACAACAAAGTAAAAGAACGTATTCCCATTTCACACATCAAATAACCATTAAATAGCTTAGGGTCAATCTTACTCTGAAGGAGAAACCAGAGTGGACCATCAATAAGTGAAAGGCCTTTAAATGTGCTGACAGAGCCGGGTGTGGTGGCGTACGCCTTTAACCCAGGACTGGGGAGGCAGAGGCAGCCAGGTCCCTGAATTTGAGGTCAGCCTGGGTTACAGACTGAGATTCAGGACAGGAACCAAAAGTACATGGAGAAACCCAAGACAGAAGACAGAAGAAGGAAAAAGAGGAGGAGGAGGAGGAGGAGGAGGAGGAGGAGGAGGAGGAGGAGGAGGAGGAGGACGACGACACCACCACCAAGCATGCTAACAGAAATAGCTATGAATGGTAAAGACAGCACACCAGTGATAGCAGTAAAATGCAAATTCTGAAAGGAAAACAAAATTCACAAAGTTTTTAGTATATGCCTTAATATATTCCTATACACACTTACCCTGAGATACTGAAACACTGACAGTCTGGGATCCATTCTTCTCTGTGTTTGACGGTGGCTTTGCTACAGGCATCCCCAGACCTCCAATGTATGGGTTATAATTATAGGTACCGTAATCAGCTCCCCAATAGTCATACCAGGTACTGCTTATAGGCTTTAAAAAACAGAAAAGTTAATATTTTTAACAAATTAAAAAATTTGTAGTATCTGAACTGGAATAAGTCTACAAAATAAGCATTCTCCCTCTTTTAATGTCCCAAAATGGTTGGAATCTTATGAATTTACAAAATTCTTCAGTAATATTCTACTCATTTTTCAATGGGTAAACATAAAAATAACTTAGCGGATCAGAACTTGAAAGGCAACCAGCACCATTAATAAAATTATGTGGAGCGGGAGAAATGGCTCAGAGGTTAAGAGCACTGACTGTTCTTCCAGAGGTCCTGAGTTCAATTCTCAGCAACCACATGGTGGCTCACAACCACCTGTAATGAGATCTGGTGCCTTCTTCTGGCCAGCAGTCATACATGCTGTATATGTAATTTTTTTAAAAAATTATGTACCCCAAAGAGCAGTAACTGTATAAAGTATTATACAGCTGCATATCCTTTAAAATTTGCGGGAGAATATCAAAGAAACAATGACAGCAATGATCTCATCTTGGGAAGGAAGGAAAGAAAGAAAGAAAGAGAGAAAGAGAGAAAGAGAGAGAGAGAAAGAGAGAGAGAAAGAAAGAAAGAAAGAAAACTTTAGAAATTTGTTTATGCCCTTAGGAGGCAGAGGCAGGCAGATATCTATGAGCTTGAGGCCAACATGTGTTACAGAGTGAATTCTGGGAAAGGCTCCAAAGCTACACACAGAAACCATGTCTTTAAAAAAAAATTAAAAAAATTAAAAAGAGAGAGAAATTTGTTTATTTAGTATGAGACAACTTGAAGAAATTGATTCTCTCCATCACAGGAGTGCTGGGAATGAAAATATTGTCATTTACTATTTTAAGTATGTTTATTGTGTTTAATTGTATTAAAAAATAGGTGTTTTATAAAAAGTATATTTATTACATGCATTGGTGCATATCTCTGTCTACTGTATGTGAGCCTGGTAACCAAGAGGACCAAAGAAGGCTTTGGGTCCCCTAGAACTGGAGTTACGTATAGTAGTGAATCATCACAGGTCCTCTGGAAGAGCAGCCAATGCTCTTAACTGCTGAGTCAATTTTCCAGCACCCTTGACACTGTTTTTGTTTTTTGTTTGTTTGTTTTTTTAAGTATCAAAATACTTATTGCAGCTTAATGTACTATATATATGCTGAATAATGAGCTGGGAATAATGAATTTGGGAGCAACGTGCATGGCTTTCCTCATTACTTCCTCTGTTAAATTAGCTATGGGTTTGCCAGCTTATTAACTTTTTCATAGCTTCAACTCTCGTTGATTCTATATACTGGTTGTTTTTTCAAGACAGGGTTTCTCTGTGTAACAGCCTTGGCCGTTCTGGTACTTTGAAGACCAGGTTGTACTTGAACTCACAAAGACCTGCCTCTGCCTGCCTCTGCCTCCCACGTGCTAGGATTAAAGGTGTGCACCACCATGGCCCACTTATAAATTTTTCTTTTAATATCTATTTCTTTAGTTTCTTGCCATCTATGTTTAGGACTGACTATTTTTTATTGAGAGCCTTGAGATGCATTACTAGGTTATCTATTTATTTGATATATATAATATTGTAAGATATAAGTATTTTCTGTTATAAACTTTCTTGTTAGAATTGCCTTGGCTATATCTCAGAGGTTATGACAGGACGCATTTTCACTATCATTGGTCACTATGAATTTTTTATTTCCTCTATGATTTCTTGCATGACCCACTGTTTTTTCAAAAATGCATTTAAGTGCCAAGTATTTTTGTGGTTTCTACAGTTTCTCTTTATATGGCAATCTACTTTTACAGCATCATGGTCTGATAAAACACAAGAATTTATATCAGGTTTTCTTGTGCTGTGTTTATTCACTTGGGTCCTATGATGTAATCATTTGATAGGAAATTCCATGTGCTTTTAAAGGAAACTATGCACTGCCTCTACACAGATCTGTCAAGGTCTATTCATACACAGTCTATCTTAGCTCTGAAGTTTCTTTACTTGTTTTTAGTTTGAAAAACCTAGCTAAGATAGCTTTTCTCCTTCATGTAATTACTAGACAAAACATGTAAGATGAAATTATTCTAATATAAAATACCTTAAAAACTTTGGCTGCAAGAGGATCCTTTTCTAAATCAATATCTAAAGGATCAATGTCAACTTCCATTAGATCTTGAAGTAGCTCAAGGTCAATTTCCTTATCTTTTTCCAAAGAAGAGAGAGGAGGTGTACCTTCAAATAAGTAAAAAAGATATCACTTGAAGAGTGTATTACATGAAATTTAAACAAAATACTACTTTGTTTTTGAACTAAATATTTGATTTGCATAGAACATACACATAAACACTTCAAAATATTTATATATAAGTATTAATCAACATGCATATTTATCACTCTGCACACTTGGAAAACAGCAATGCAATATCTGATTTCCTAGTGAGAAGACCACATTATTTGCCCTTCTTAAAGTAAGTGGCATAAATTTTACACTTCAAAATAATTACTGGCATATCTAAAATGGATTAATATCATTTGTTACACCTACCACATCATACTTTTTTGGTATTCAACTATCACTACAGGTAATAATCATTGAGTACACAGGCTAAAGCAAAGAAATAATTAAATTATAGAAATATTTACTTATCTACTATATATTAGAAATTACCTTGCTCTCAGATGTCTCCAATTTTTAAATAGTTTCTACCCTTTGCATTGATTACTTTTCTATCCTTCCTTTTCAATAAATATATCTTTATAGAATGCCAGAAAATGGGAGCCTTTACTAGTTTCTTTATATGTATATAAAGATCAATAAAATACCCTTACTAGATTAAGAAAAGGTTAGAGGCAGAGATGCATGGTAATTAAGCATTCTACAACATGACCAGCTAGCTAACAGAGCATACTGATGGCAAAGGTCCTACTCTACTGTTACACAATAAGCCTCTTGACAGCAAACATGAACTGTATGCAAAGAAAGAAGTCTTTCCAAATGAAGAAGGACTTGCTAAAAAGACTGCACTATGAGGGAACCTAGGACTAAAGAACAACAAGAAGTTGAAAGTGATAGCAGGGTGTTAAACGTATGTGTGTGAGTGTATGTTCAATACTAAACAAAATTCATTTTTGCAAAGGATTATCCAGATCACAAAGGATCCTGCATGCAAATTAACAAATACAGATTTTAAAAAGAAAAAGATATATAATATCCCAATATCTGGATATTAAAGAGCTTTCAACTTTGTCTTCATCACTGAGTATTTTTATAATATTTTCTTCAACAATAAGTGATGGTTAATCACAACTGTCAGCTTGAGATCTAGAATCATCTGGAAGTCAAACATCTAGTCATAACTGTGAGAGATTTTCTGGATTGTGTTAACTGAGATGTGAAGGCTCAAACACTCTTGGTGGTACCATTAACTGTACTGAGATTCTGGAATGTATAAAAAAGATAAAGAGGGCACTATACATCTTTGCTGCCAGATGTGATGTGATCGGCTTAACAAGTTTATCACTATGACTTCCCTAGTGATGAAAGAAAACCACAAATTGTAGAAAAATGTAAACACTTCCATTATGTTTAGACATTTTATGGATGTAAGTGTTTTGTCTACATGAATCTATGCACACCACATGCATGACTGGTGACCACGCAAGCAAGAAAAGGATGTCAGAGTCTTGAAGTTGGTTGTTGTTGGTAATGGGAACCAAGGAAGTGCAACTAACTAACTGCTGAGCCAACCCTCCTGTCAGTCCCAAATGCTTCCTAAGTTTCTTTAGTCTGGGTATTGTTTTTTCACAGAAACAGAAAAGAAACTAAGATAATATATGAAAATACTTAATGTTATAAAGTGAAAGAAATACTTAAATTATACTAAATTAAAATGCTTAGAATATTATCAAATGATAGCATTTAATCTCAGCTCTCGGGAGGCAGAGGGTGGGTGGCCTGTATTCGAGACCAACTTGGTCAACAGAGCTAGTTCTAGGACAAGCAAGGTCATACAAAGAAACCCCGTCTTGGGGGAAAATTTTTTTTTCCTGTTTTTTAAAAGCCTAACAGAAAAATACAAAATTTAATTTTATATGCCATTAACATTCCTCAACTGGAAACCTATTTTCATTTCAAGGACAGAAGAGCTATTTGAAATATAATTTAATTTCACCTGCGATATCATGTGTCAAAGGTTCATCTATGGTCTCCAGCAACTGAGCAGAAGACTGCGGAAGGGAGTCATCAGAGTCACCAGCTGTCGCACCGACATCATCACTCGCTGTGCCTTCTTCCATCGCTTCTGCAGCTACCGGAGCCAACAACTCTCCTGGATTGGAGGGGATAGTCCTAACCACTTTAATAATTCGTATGTTTTTATTACTCGTTTATAACAAATGAAGAAGCTAACAGACTGGATTCTTAAGGTCACAGAAGAACTAGTGAGCAGCATTAGCATTGGTGGTAATAATGAAATATGGGCTTCCCTACCAATGTATTCTAATAACCTAGCAATTTATTAAAACTACTGCTCCGTCATCATAAATATAAGAATTTAAATAGTTACTACTGCAACATTTATACATTTAGGAAATCTCTTATAATTTCCTTTAGACATTACTTTAGCAAGATAAGCTAATTCTGACACACCATAGGAAAAATTAATCCTAACAAACCTGCTAAAATATCCTGTAGCATACAGGTTAACGAATACTGAGCCCAAGCACCACCCCAAGAGATGTCTCCTCTATTGAAGTCAGTTCCAACCAGAAGCAACAGCAGTCTTTCCAGCTGTGGCTCATTCACAATCTCACACAGATGAATAGTTGGCCTTGTTGCATTTGCAATGCGTGCAAGAACCTGAAACACATAAAATCACATGCTTAAATAGTTGTAAAATTGGCCAGGCAGTGGTGGCACACGCCTTTAACCCCAGCACTCAGGAGGCAGAGTTAGATGGATCTCTGAGTTCCAGGCCAGCCTGGTCTACAGATCGAGAACCAGGACAGGCACCAAAACTACACAGAGAAACCCTGTCTCGAAAAATAAAGGAATAAAAGAAAATACTAGCTAAATTTAATAATAATAATAATAATAATAATAACACTGAATGACAATTTTCAAAGTAGATGATTTTTATCAAGTTATTTAAAATGAAAGAAAACAATGAAATATTGTGGTATAAATACTGTATTTGGTTTTATTTTACATTTACTATTTTCAAAACGGGGTTTTTCTGTGTAGCCCTGGCTGTCCTGGAACTCATTGCCTGCTCTGCCAGCTGGGATTAAAGGCATGAGCCACCAAACCCAGATTGCATCTTGTTTTAAATCTGGATGAATACTTACAAATAAACAATGAATGAATGAATTCCAGGAAAGGAATCATAGCATTCAAAGTTATTTATTAATCTCATTTATGTTTACTTATTTCCTATATGAATTAATAGATTAAAGATAGGCACACCCAAATTATCTACATTTCAAACCCTCAAGTTTTCATTTGTTGTTGTTGTTGTTGTTTTGTTTTGTTTTTTTGGGTTTTGGGGCCAGGGTTTCTCTGTGTAGTTTTGGCTGTCCTAGAATGAGCTCTGTAGCTCAGGCTGGCCTCAAACTCACAGAGATCTGCCTGCCTCTGCCTCCTGAGTGCTGGGACTAAAGGCCTGAGCCACCACCGCCTGGCTAGTCTGAGTATTTTAACATAGTTAAAGCAGTCATCACCCAGCAACAAGTGAGTCTTGGGATGAAAGTCAATACTATTGTCTAGGCAAACCCTCAAATAAAAAACTGCATCTGATTTTCTGAGGAATAGGGGGAAAGTATTTTTTAAAAATCAAGGAAAATAAATCACTCTGCTCCTTCGTATCAACAAAACCTGTATCATGACTGACTTACCTTGCAGACAAATAGTAAGAGGTCTGCGTGGCATGTGAAATCCATGGACAGGAGAAACAGGACAAGCTTCTGCACCACTGAGATGCAGCGCTCGTGGGCCAGAGTAAACGGGAGAGGTTCTATCTCAGGGCTCTCTTTTGTCGTCGGAACTTCTGTGTCTAAATTAGAACGAGACCACTCTGCTGTCCGGCGCAAGCGAATCAAATCCTTAAAATGCTGCATACAGAAATGTACATGATTTAGGGCAATGTTTATTGAATGGAAGCCTCTCAGTATGTACTCCTGTGACATGAAAATATCCAACAGAAAATTTCTAATGCACAAAACTTTCATATAAATCACAAGCTCCCAAGAAAAAATGATGATGTTTTGTCTGAAACAGCTGTCTCTTCTGACACAGCCTCAACCCTAAATGACCTTGGACCCTGTGATCTTTCTGCCTTTCGTCACAGATGTTGGGATTACAGGTGTTCTGAACCATCATCACACCTACCTAAAAGTTAAAACTACTACCAGCAATCGAAACTGAATGATAATAATCATCTCCTATTTAAAGAACATGATATGCAACAAAACTGCACAAAGGCCATAACATAGATTAAATCTAGTATTTAAAACAAATGTTATCAAAATATACAATGAATAATTAATGCAATCTGGATAGAAATAAAGTCTCTTCAAAATATTGGATTTAAATTATTACAAAATCTTGAAAACTTTAAAGTTGAAAATCAATGTTACGTGTAATTTTGGATTAATGAAAACAAATGTAATGAGTCTTTCTTGTTTTCTCTATTTTGAGACAATAGTCTTGTTTGTAGTCCAAGGTGGAGTTAAACTTGTGATCCACCTGCTACAACCTATTAAATATTGAGAATATAGGCAAATGTCACCATGAGAAAAAAAACCTTTTAATTACATTAAAAAAAAAAATCACTAGAACTGATGTGGCAAAGAAAGTTTTTGAGAAATATGCAACACTGGATACAAACAAGTTTTAACTCCAAATCTAAATCTCCCAAAAACATAATTGAAGGACAAAGAAATGTCAACAAGCACTTTCCATATTAGCTGTCTTTAAAAGGATAAGGAGATGGTATTCATAACCTGTTTTTTGATCCATGAAAATAGACAAAACCATCAATGTATAAGGACCAACAACTAATACTGCACAATAATCATTCTATCTCCAACTTACTCTCAAAGCCACTCTGAAGCTCTGTACTAGGTAGTGAAGTCTACATTTCCTACATTAAAACTGAGTATTCTGATACTGAGTATTGACAAGAACAAACATAATCATTATTATAGTAACAATAGTAACAACCATTATTACAGCCATGATTACATGATCTTACCTTGGAGGTCGCCTGCTTTAGTTTTGCTTGCTCTACCAGAAGTTTATATGATGAGCCTTTGTTACTCTGTATTTTTTCTTTTTCCATCTGTTCCACCAAGGCCTTCTGTTTTGCCTTTAGTAGGTTAAGTTGCTTAAAATATAAATCAACAACTTAATCTTAAAAATATCAATGTTAAGAACAAAATGTAAATAATTATACTTCTTACAGAATTCACACTTCAAAATAACTAATCCTCTGAAAAACTTAGTAATAAAACTTAAATGTTTTTTTTAAAGGAAAACATTGTCTCTCCATTCATCACTGAATATTAGTAAGTTCCTTAGACATGGGAGAAAGAAGGTAATTAGAAAACTTCCTTATAGAAGCTGATTTTTTTTTCCAATACTGGAAAATATTTTTTATTGATGAAGAATTCTTAGCTTCAATTTTATGGGAATTTCACTTTATAGTAGTAAATATTATTAATACATCTCTGAGTATGTCTATTTTACTGTTTAATAGCTTCTTCAAATATTCTTTATTTGTGTGTGTGCCCAAGTGTGTGTAGCACACACTATATAGAGACTGTTCTCCCCCCTTGAACTAAAATCATCCTGCTTTTGCAGCAAGTGCTTTTACCCCTATGCCATTTCACTGGCCCTACAGTGTTTTCCACTTAAATAAAGATTCAACTACGGTTTTAAGAAATAACAGGGCTCTCTGGGTGGCGGTGGCGCAAGCCTTTAATCCCAGCACTCGGAAATCAGAGCTAGGTGGTTCTCTGTGAGTTCTAGGCCAGCCTGGGTTACAGAGCAAGTTCCAGGACAGGCTCCAAAGCTACACAGAGAAACCCTGTCTCAAAAAAAAAAAAAAAAAAGAAACTAACAAAAAGAAAAGAACAAAACAAAAATAACAGGAGTAAAACACAGTCCAGTCTGTAGCAAGAACAAACAGAAAGATGAGAGAGAAAACAATTTCTAATTGTAACGATTTTATGTGTTGACCAGCTTCCCCATTTATCCATATAAAAACATAAAGAGAAAGGGAGAGACAGAGACAGAGAGAGAACATGCCAAGAACTAAAGGAAAAAGTCAGGGACTTAGGACAACATATAACATTATATTATTTTTAAAAATGAACTGAATAACTCTAAACTAATAACAATTCAGTTTCAGAAATTGGCCCCAAAAGGTTATAGACTAACATATGTAATAATTATAACAAAAAACCAGAACTATTAATTTTTTTTAAATTAGTTTCAATTCTTTATACAAATACATAGTTTCCAAACTATTTGTGACTAAGATGGCAACTGCTGTTCCATCACCATAAATACTTAAACAGTGTATTTCCCAAAAAGAGCATCCCCTGACAAATCATAGTACAACCATCAACATAGCTACAGCTATAAGTGGTGTGTGTGTGTATGTGTGTGTGTCTGCATTACATGTATGCCTGCAGGGGCAGCAAGATGTCAGAAGAGGGTGCCGGATGTTTGGGAACTGGGGTCATGCAAAAATCTATCATGAGAATGTGTCGATCAAACCGAGATCCTCTGGAAAACCAGCAAGGATTCTTCTTAATTTCTGAACCAAGCATGAGCCCAGGCCCAGACACAGCTTGTTTTACTTATTCATTCATTCATTCATTCATTCATTCATTCATTCATTCATCTTTAGGAGAGATAGGATTGCAGGGCTACAAGGATGACTTAGTGGATTAAAAATCACATGTTGTTATTCCAGAAAACCCAAATTCAGATCCCAGAACCCACGCCATGTGGCTTATAAACTCCACCTCTAGGTAATCAACACTGTCTTCTGGTCTCTGTATATACTTGTATTTACAAGTCATACATTCACAAAGACAGACAAACAGACACAGACACAGAAACACACACACACACACACGTTTGTTTTTTTTTTAAATGTAGTAAATTGGCTGGAGAAATAGCTCAGTGGTTACTACTGCTTGCTCTTCTAGAGGACCCAAATTCAGTTCCCTGAAGCTACTGGCTATACACAATCAAATTCCAAAGGATTAAATGCCCCCTTTTTACCTCAAAGGCGCATATGCAGTCAGTATACACACACACACAAAAAAAAAAACACAATACAGAACACTCGAACTCACAATCAAGGATATAGTTTATACTATGAAAGAACGAACTTCCTCAGGGAGAAAGGAAAAGACACATTTTCTTTTTGAAAATCAAACTCAGCACCTAGAACATCTCATGCATATAATCTACTTTTGAAACACACCAAGAATGAGAACATTTTTCAAAAATTATTATAACTACCTGCTGTTTCAAAATAAGTTAAACTTCTATAAACTCAATTCTTCAGATGAAAATGACATGGTAAATAATGTTTACATAGTGATTCTGGAGAGATGCAGATATCCTATACTAGAACTACATTTCTAATACATGACCACCTATGAAAGCGAAGTGTGGAGGTGCAAGTGAACACAAAAGGAGAAGGGATGAGTGTGTGTGTATTTGGGTTTTCTTTTTATATTGCACAAAGCAAGAAAGGGAAAATGAATCTTTAAAAACTACAGAGTTAGGCAGGCAGTGGTGGCACACACGTTCAATCCCAGAACTCAGGACGCAGAGCCAGGCAGATCTCTGTGAGTTCAAGGCCAGCCTGGTCTAAGAGGGAGTTCAAGGACAGACACCAAAACTATACGGAGAAACCCTGTCTCAAAATACAAAAAATAAAAACCAGGAAAAAAACAAAACAAAAACAAAAAACAAGGGCTGGAGAGATACCTAAGAGATTAAGAGCACTGACTGCTCTTCCAGAGGTTCTGAGTTCAATTCCCAGCAACCACATGGTGGCTCACAACCATCAATAATGAGATCTGGTGCCCTCTTCTGGCCGACAGTCATACATAATAGATGATGGATGGATGGATGGATGGATGGATGGATGGATGGATGGATGAATAAAACTTTAAAAAAAAAAAAACACTATAGGATTAATCAACAGGTTTCAGAATAAAGAAGGTAATCATAGTAACCAAGAAAAAACAAAAGTACTATGGGTGGAACAATGACACAAGTTTGCTGCTCACGCATAGGACCTGAATTCAGTTCCCAGCACCCACATGACAGCTCACAACTATATGTAATTCCAGTTCCAGGAGACTTGATACCCTCTTCTTCTGGCCTCCTCAGTTACCAGACATACACACTCAGGCAGAACAACCATTTCCATAAAAAGTAAAAATAAGTAATATCTACAAGGCAACGCATTGATACACTTGATATAGAATACAACTCTGAGGCAAAGAGGAAACACACTACATACCTGCCTGTCAATATTTTACTGAATCAGTACACACAAAAACCACACAAAAGTAAAAGAAACAAAATACAACACTATCTATGAAAACACACAAATTAATGACAAGAAGACTGTGAACAATCTAGGAACCCCAGTGACATAGGCATGCTATTCCAGCTCAGTAACCATGGTAGGCCTCTTTGAGAAACTGATAATGTACTAATGTCAGAAAAATATGTCCATTTATCCAAGCAAAAGACTAAAAATATGAACTTAGAAAGAAAGAAGCACACTCAGAAATCCTGGATGAGATATAGGGCATGTGGTATCCATGCCCACAAACTTAAATTCAATAAATTAAAATCAAAAAGTTAGAGGGGCAGCTGACAAACAATTTCAATCCAAAGGTCAACTGGAAGCCACTAGGAAAGTGTTACTGGGTTTGTACAAAAAAAAAAAAAAAAAAAAAAAACCAGAGTAAATGGCAGCATTGTAAAGACAGCCAGAGTAAAGACAAAAGTCAGGAAACAAAGACCTTGAAGAGTAGTAACAGAGAACCACAAATTTTAAAGAATACCAAAACTAAGGAAAGTAGGTCTTTTTCCATTTTACATACAAGGTTGTCGAAGTGTTAATTAAAGGAACACCCTGGGCAACATGCTCCATGCTTGTCTAAAGCCAATGATCCCAAATGACAGTCTCAAAACTAAAACAAAGTTACTGACCATTACCTGCTTATGATGAACAAGCTGCTTTCTGATTTTCCTGGAATATAATCTATCGAGGCTACTGCCTCCCTTGGATGATCTATTTAGGCTCTGAGTGTGCAGATTATTGTTGATGAAACTCCACTGATTGCCTGAAAAGAAAAGCTTTTATTAATATGACTTTAAAGTAACTTCTATACCCACAAAACAAAAATATAACAATATATCAAACGAAACAAAGCTTTTGAAAGACAGACAGCTCTCTAGAGGTTAAACAAATGACTGACAACAGAGATCTGTATCCAATCTCTTCTTGAGCATCCCAGACACTTTCTGTTAAAATGCTTAAGAGGCAGAGATAGGCAGATATATGTGAATTCAAGCCTATCTTGAATTAAAAGGTGAGTTCCACAACAGACAGAGCTACACATAGAAACTCTGTCTTGAAAAAACAAACAAAAGGACTGATCTTGAACAACATAGCTTTGATGTGTTCTAAACAAGAAAAAATGATAACAATAAAAGGTTTTGTACAAGCACTAGAAATAGCTAATTGGATTAACAGCTGCCAAGATGGGTTTAACAGTTCAAAGGGCAGGCTGCACAACTACCTTTATTTTTGTGTTTTGGAACATGTCCACACTATTCTGCAGTGCTTTTTCCTTCAAACTGGTCTAAAACCACACTTTCCTCTCCTCTGATATTTTTGTTGTTGTTATTTTGAGACAGGGTCTCACTATGAGTATAGCTCTGGTTGGCTTTGAACTCAGAGACCCCAATGTTTCTGTCTCCCAACAGCTAGAATTAAAGGTATATCCTATCATTCAGAGTGCCTCTTCTGATTCATTTATGCATAATTTTTAAGTATTTTCCAATTTCTGCGACTCACTAATCAAGTCTTAGTTCAAAATCTTTAAACCCTGAAAATATCCTCCCCCACCATGCCTTCTCTCTAATGCTAAACAATAAAAGGAAAAATTAAGACTTCCCAACACAACTTACTGTGTCCAACTTTAAATTGTAGTTATATTTAACTTAATGTTATTGTTTACCCCTTTGTCCCATAAATGAGGAAATGGATTCATATACACATTTTTTACACCAACATAAATTCCTCCCATCTGAGAATTCTTTCACTTTCTCATAGAACTTATGAGTTCTATTTGCTGTATTTACACATGAGGTTCAGCTGCCTCAAATTTTTTATTAAAATCATTGTTAATTATAATAAATGCAAGAATTCACTTGATCTTGTATGTTTGTTTTTTCTCTTAATTTATAAATTGTTTTGTGCTCCAAGCCTAATAAAAAAATGAGAATTAATAATAACATTAGGAATTTACAAATCTAAGCATCAAGGACAATTGTAGCTAATTATAAGAACTGAACTGAAATGAACATTGGTTAAAAAAAAATGGCAGACTATATTAAAATAAAATTTTAACTGGGGGAAAATGGAAAGGAGAAATGTTGTTAATAAAATACAATCTCTCCAGATAGTGTACACCCTAAATCCCAGCACTCAGGAAGCAGAGGCAGGCAAATCTCTGGGAGTTCAAGGTCAGTTTGGTCTACCAAAAAAGCCAGGGCTGTTACACAGGGAAATGGAGGGGAGGGGAGGCCGTGAGAAACACAACCTCAAATATAAACAAAATTATTAAAAATCCTCCACAAATTCCCTTACCTTAAACTCATTTCTACTTAGTTTATTATATAGTAATATACTTCTTCTTATATTACATAGTATGGGTGGGGTGAAATCTATGGATGTACGGACTAATCAGAATTCACTTCCAGACAAAGGACTTTGTCCACAAATGTAAATTCAATCTTTCAGCAGATTCCTAAAGAAAACTAACTCATATTTTATATAAATTACATACATCTGGTATCTCCAGGCCAATAGCCAGATCAGGAACAAATGCGGAGTCACTGAATTTCCCCACCAACACATTATTATAAACTTGTGATACCTGTCAGAAACCTCTCCCTGCCTTTACCATTCAAAGGTTTCTTTGCAGCCGCTGCTTCATCTTCAACAGTGGCCACATAATCCAGTAACCTGGACACCAGCATCACAACCCAGCTGATCATGGGAATATCTAGTACTCCTACAAAGAAATGAGAGTGGGATATTCAAGTAAATCGGAGTCCAAAGGAGAACTGAGACAACATCTTACAAATAAGGAACACACTGTTTCATGACCAATACCAAAATAATACAATATACCTTACAACTACATATTCATGGTCACAACTGAGTAGAAAAATTAATCTCACAAAGGAAAGGATACAAAGCAAGGTACAGAACATATAGAAAACTAAAATGAAAACAAAAAACATCCAAATTTAGAACTTGAATAATGAATTGAAAAGAACTATATGGGCTGGGTGGTGGTGGCATACACCATTAATCCAAGCACTTGGAGGCAAGGGTAGACAGATCTCTGTGAGTTCTGGGCCAGCCTGGTTTACAGGAGTTCCAGGACAGTCAAGACTGTAACACAGAGAAACCCTGGGGGCGGGAGGGGGAGGAAGGGAATGATGACACTATATGATAGTCAATCACAAGAAAGCTATTCATTCCAAAAAGGCTACATCACAAAAATAAAATGTGTACAGTGACTATTAAAGGAATACATAAGAAATATTTTCGTTAAGCCTTTTTTAATGTCTTCATCTATAGCTCCTTTTTCAATTCCCAAAATGCAATAACAGTCTTTCCCCATTTCGATGCCTTGAAATGAACTTAGATTTCTCTTTGTAAAAGAAAACAATGTCGGGGTTGGGGATTTAGCTCATGGTAGAGCACTTGCGTAGCAAGCGCAAGGCCCTGGGTTTGATGCTCAGCTCAAAAAAAAAAAAAAAAAAGAAAAGAAAAAAAAGAAAACAGTGTCCCCATTCTTAGCAAGACAATGACTCTACAAAAATAAAGCAAACAGCGAGTAAGCTCAGCTCAGAATATGGACGCTGCTGGTCCTCATGGGTCATATTGCTACTAGTTGTTATGCATATAAATATCTTACTTTTTCATGTATATAGATTGTGTTTCTAAGGTGTTTAATTTCTTAAATATATTTACATTTAAAAAATGTTTTATGTAAACAGTACTATTAGTAACTACAAATACTAAAGATAGTCATTTAAAAGAATACCTTCTGTCCTTCTGTGCATGGTCAACTCTGGCTGAAGGGGTGACAATAAATTATCCAAGAGATTAAGTAAGCTTTCCAGTACTCCACTGTTACTAAGTGATCGCTGACCAATGCAGGAAAGTAACATAAAGACCCTAAGAACAGATAAAAAGAAAATGAACACTAAGAATTAATTTTTCTACTTTTAAATATAGATTTACATTTGAATTATTATAAGAACTGTTTGCTTCTTAAAACCCATCATATTTTAGGGTTAGTACAAAAGATTTCTATCAGAAGAAATGATATGAGTTTCTTTCCTACTTATTCATTATATTTCCTAATGCTACCCCTAAGAAATCAGATACATAACTAAGAACACTATGAGAGCCTCAAAATTTGCATTTAATACACAAGGCATGGCATGATCATATAATACACAGACCTATAAAATCCCATAGATTTATCTAGAAAATCTAAGAAAGTGAACAAGTTGTAGCATATATTACACTAAGTAATATACATTAGAGTTCATGTCCTTCACTTAGTTCTTCCAAAACCATAGAGAAGACCTATTTTATATTTTCTCCATATTTACTATCCACGTAAACAAATTTTACACTCTCCAACCTACCTATCTTGTGGAAAGATGAGAAGCTGCTCTGAATTATACAATTCTTGAAGAACGTTAGAAAGAAACTGGCCCCACCATCTCTCGCCACCACACAGCTGAACAAGGAGAAGGCCGGTATGCAATCGTATCTTTGGGGTGCCACTGATGCACAAGTGTTTAAAGAGTTCTTCACAGGCCTGGGCATGAAAGGTACTCTGCAAAACTGCAGGAACAGAATGCCCTGTTACAAGAAACAAACACACAAAACGACTTATCTAAGTGTATGGTGCTGCTTCAACACCAGTACACCTACATACACATCTTCTCCTCAACAACCAGCAGACAACTGCATTCTATTTGCTCTGTGACTATTTACTGCTTTTATAGAGAATTTAGCTGTAAAATATTCAGCAATAAGATGAGGTAACACATACATTAACTGTATTTGTTTCTGTGGTTAGGTTTATCAAATGGCCTTTGAGGTGAATATGGGAGTAGGTATAAATGAGAAAAAAGGTAACTTAGAGGGAGTCTGTAAACATGAATGAGTGACTCACAAATAGTTCATGGATAAAAAACACCACTACTGTATTAGGTCAGTATACTTTCACTATTCTACTTTTATTTAATGCTTAATACTTTAGCACTCACACACTGATGTACAGTAATACAACAAATCTAAGAAATTAATAAAAGTAATAAGAAACATTAGAATGAATGAGATGATGATGAAGTCAGTAGAAAGGCACCATTTACCATGGGGCAAGCCCTAGGTTTAATGCATAACATGGCAACAACAACAAAAATCTTTGAGAAAATGAATGACTAAATCTACAAAAATTCCATAAACGTATTAAACAGGATATCAAATTAAAATTTCTAGAAAGTAGAGTTGGGGGATAGAGGCCAGTGAAGAGCATGTGCCTAGCAAGTATAAACTGTCGATTCAATCCCCAACACCACACACTCATTTAAAAACAAACAAAACAAAACAAGCAAAGACATAATGAATTAGTCTCAACAAGTCACTGAGCAAATACAAACCATTGGAAGAGTGAAGGAGGCTGAGCAAAGTGTCCAGTAAGTATCGGACAATGGTGCGTAACTGCTCTGTGGACGACGTCTGAATCCAGTCTTCTGGAACTGATGCTTCGCTCAGTGTCTTGCGACTTGCACCTACGGCTACTTTGAGCCTCTGCACTGCATTATGAGCCAGATTTAGTTGAAGCTGTAGCTGAATACAATCTTGATAAGCAGAAAAAACTCTACTGTCTTCCTCAACGGCTTTGTCTGGTTTTCGCAAGAAGTACTGTGCATTGTTTGCACTGTTGAGAGGAGGAAGATCAATACTCTGCAAAAGAGCTTCCAGACGATGACAGGCTAAGTTATATCTATGAGTAAAAATAAATTAAGTCATTCCTTCAGTCTTCTTCTGTACCTACACACTAAAAAGCACATCTCTTAAAATGCATTAAAGCACAACTACTATGAAGAATTATTGTTGGGCCAGGTTCTGTGGAGAACACCTTTAATCCCCTAGAGGCAAAGGTGGGCAGCAATCTGTGGCTGGAGGACAGCCTGGTCCACACAGTCACTTCTAGGTTCCTCAGAGCTACAAATAGAGACCCTATCTTAAAGAAAACAAAACATCGGAGTTGGGGATTTAGCTCAGTGGTAGAGTGTTTGCTATGCAAGCGCAAGGCCATGGGTTAGGACCTGGGGGGGGGGGGGGGGGGAATAAAAAGAAAACAAAACACCAAAACTAACGTTAACGATAATACCAATTAGCTAACAATGTTCTCATGCTTTCAACCCTGCTGTAATGGACACATGCTCATCCTCCTTTTTCTCCTTTCTATGTTGGTACAGAAATAATTTAATAATATATGAGCAATTTTCCACTAACCTGCACTGTATGTCTTCTTGTAAAGCAACCATCATTGCTAAATGCTGGTCAATTTCTGGCTGGTTGGCAGATTCTCCTTCGCCTCTTAGAGGATCATGCATCAACTTCAGTTCACTTTCCCAAGGCAAGATATAGGTATGTCCATAGTAAAATCCTAGTGGGATCTTTGCTCTGGCATTTGTGCTTCCATAACGTCCAATGACAGTTATCTGAAATGAAAAGTTGAAAGTAAGCAAACACGTATGTGATACAATTAAAAAAAAAATCTGAACTATATATATGAAAAAATACAGATTTACTTCTTTAACCATATGTCAATGTATTACTGAGAAACATAGCAAACATACACATTTACTTTCTTGAAATTCTTTACCTTCATGAATCTGCACACGGGTGGTGGTATTAAGTCATGAAGAATTAGTGAATGGGTGCTTATATCAGTTGCCACTACCAAACGTCTTCCATCCACTTCTTCTCCTAACGTCCATATGTCAATTGATAAGGAGGCCAAGTCTCCACAAGTGGGAATCAGTACATCTGTCAACAGTATAGGTCTTCCAAAATCCAAGGTCACAAATCTCCTGGCTCCTTTGAAGGAAAAAGAAGCAAGTGACCCACCAAAAAGGAGATCAAATAACCAAATTATATACTCAAAAATAGATTAAAGAATTCTCTTTAAAAAATCAAGTTATTAAAGTACAAATGAGTAAAATAAGTAAAAACAGCTTTATCAGTGCTTATTCATAAATTCTCTAATCGCTTAGTATGTCAGAGTTCCAGATTTGATCTATCAACAAATATCTGCTAGAGTTTTGAAAGCCTAAGGTAAAAAATTTAAGACTGTTAATTAGAAAGCAGTCAGCGATAGAGTGAAATCTCATATTTATTTCAAACACTATATTTTAACAATTAAATCAGTGAATCATTAAAATGTACACCTAAGCCGGGCAGTGGTGATGCACCACTGTAATCTCAGCACTCAGGAGGCAGAGGCAGGTGGCTCTCTGTGAGTTCGAGCCAGCCTGGTCTACAGAGCTAGTCCAAGACAGGCTCCAAAGCTACAGAGAAAACCCTGTCTTGAAAAACAAACAAAAAGTACACCTAATGCACCTAATAAAGTCCCAATCTGTCTTTTTTTCAGACACGGTATATTTTTGCCTAAATTTCACCACTAGTTGGATTAGACATACCAAGATGGAATTTCATTTGTAAGAGTCTTGTTTAACTTCTGAGACAAAAGTCTAATATACTGGGTTTAATATGTAGTAAAGCATGGCTGAAACTACACAGTAACAGTACCAATAATAGTATAACAGACTTAGGAAAGAAAAACAACTTTATAAATGAAAAATTACCTGAATGCATTCGCTCTATGATAATGGACTGGTGAGGTGGAGGCTGAAGAAAATGTGAGGCATGTGAAATTGCAAGGGCTAGACCAGAACCAAGTGGATTCTAGAGAAGAAAACAATGTAAATGTACTGATAATACTCTTGTTCAAAAAACCATCTAACCATAAGATTAAACTAACTAGTTTCAATTCCTGATACACATTTAGAAATATTTTATAAAAGAAAAGTTATTATTTATTTAAAACATCATTTACCATTCTAGACTTGTTGGAATTTTTGTTATGTGCAGCAAGATTCACTGCTGGGGGATCAATGACTGAGCCTGGAAAAAGCTGTGCAAGCTCGGCATTAATCACAACAGAAACTGCTTCGTTGGGCGGAGTGAGTGGTGGAGTCATAAAAAGTGGTGTTGTTTTTGGAGTAGGTGGAATAACATCAGATGGATGGATGAAAAATCCAGGGGCGGCCACTGGGTTGGAAGGCACAGAGTTGTGAACAGGACCTGCTGCTGATGCTGCTGATGCTGCTGCAGCTGCTGCAGCTGTTGTCTGGTGCAACTTGGCTTCCAGCTTTGCTTTCTGTAAAAGAAACAAAGGCAACACCTATAGAAGAATCCTGACTCCCTAAGCGTTGAGGAACACTCTATGATTACATATAATAAAGTTAGACAAGATCAACTAGATCTTATTTACATAAAGATGAAACTGGTCTCAACAACCCAGGAAGTACTACCTCACTAGGACACATCTTGAAATATTGTCTAAATATTTCCAGTATGCTAGGGAACTAGAAATGGAGCAAAAGATGAAGAGTAAGCAGAACAATTAAATGTAAATAATAAAACCAGGTTCTGCTAAAATAGATCAATGCTGACTGATCTAAGTTCTCAAGAGCAATTTGCAAGGTTTGCATTTAGTCAGCAATTAAATCTATAAACCATATTATCATTACTGCTATACTTAGAATTGAATTAATATAATTGGTCGTTTGTTTTGTTTTGTTTTGTTTTCTTTTGGAGCTAAGGATAGAATCCAGGGCCTTGTTCTTGCTAGGCAAGCGCTCTACCAGTGAGATAAATCCCCAACCAATAATTGGTCTTTTTAATGTCCTGTATTCTCTATTCCATGAAAATACTAACTGGTAACTTTACAATGTTTCTTCAAGAGTGTTTAACATAAAATAGAATTAACTTCAACAAAAAGTATCATTTTCTTTCAATCATGTATTAAATAAAATGCATTCATATAATTTTAATACATTTAACCATATCACAAAGACTTTACCTCAATTTTCTGTTGTAAACGATTAGCTCAGATTGAACAACCTACTTCCTTTATGAAAATAATGGTCATGTTTACAGTACTTTTCAGCTTTTGAAGTTTAGAGACAGCATGAACAAAGAGCCAAATAGTCTCCAACCTGTTGCTGAAGCTTCAAAAGCTGCTGCTGTTTCTCTTGCAGCACCTGCAGCTGTTGCTCGGCTGAAGCCATTGCATGAGAGAGAGACTGCAAAGCTACCTGGGCTGCTGAACTCAGGGCTGTCGAGGCTTCCCCAACTGTCCCAGATGATAGTCCACCTACTGCAGGAGTAACCCCGAAGGAACTCACTGGCATAAGACAAGGAAAAAACAAACATAGACACCAGGATGAAGAAAAGGCTCACAGAGGTACATGGTTAAAGTACACAATTTGACATTAAAACTATATTCAATGTGTGACTTTAAAGAAAAAATTTTTAAAAAAAAAAGGCTGGGATTTCACTCAGTCGGGGTACTTGCCTAAAAGGCTCAGAGACTGGAGTTCAATCAGCAGTATCACCATATACATATGAACACTGCAATGTAGTTTTACTGATACTGATACTCAAGATCTAATTGGGTCCTAAAACAAATCTCAAATCAAAAATTTGAGTCATTTACTTTTCACAAGTTCACAAGTATTTTTGGTATAGAAGAAATTTACACATGATCAAAAAACCAAAATAGTCTTATATAATACGAACATAAGAAAAATAACAGTATCATTAGTTTTTATTATACACTGACAACCCTAAATCCTCAAAAAAAGCTTTAATCCCATCACTCAGAGCAGGGCAACATAGTGAGATGCTGTCTCAAAAAATAAAAAGAAAGCCAGGCAGTGGTGGAGCACAGCACTTGGGAGGCAGAAGCAAGTGGATCTCTTGAGTTTGAAGCCAGCCTGGTCTACAGAGTGAGTTTCAGTATACAGGATAGCCAGGACTGTTTTACAGAGAAATCCTATCTCAAAAAAAGAGAAGAAAAAGTTCTCAACAAGAATCACGTTAAATTTTTCCAGGTAGTGGTAACCTATGCCAAGTGAGTTCCAGGACAGTTAGGTCTGTTACACAAAGAAAACCTGTCTTGACAATCAAAAAAAAAAAAAGAAAAGAAAAGAAAAAGAAACAAGTATCATGTTAAATTTTGAGGATATTAAACAGAAGAAAGACGCTTAAATGTTCTTTAAACAAAACATATTTCTTCTCTTTTATATGTAAATAAGTGTCTTGTCTGCATGTATGGCTGTGCACAACATGTTTGCCTGCTGTTCTTGGTAATGGCAGAGTCCCAGAAGAGGAGTTCCAAGCAGTTTTAGGACACCATGTGTGTACACTGGACTGAGCCTCGACCCTTCAGAAGAGCCTGACAGCTGCTCTAAAATGCTGAGCCATCATCTCCCAGCCTTGATCTCCTTATTTTAATTCACAGACTAGACAGAGAGAAGGACTGCAGAGAATATATAGATTTTCTATCTCCAGCTCACTGGAACATCAACTGGAGAAAAGTACATTCTATATGCACTCAAATCCAGCCCAAAGTACTTACATTCTCATCAGTAAAAGCAAAATTTCACTTTTTTTTGTTGTTGTTGTTGTTGTTTGTTTTTCGAGACAGGGTTTCTCTGTGTAGCTTTGCACCTTTTCTGGAGCTCATGTGGTAGCCCAGGTTGGCCTTGAACTCACAGTATTTCCGCCAGGCTCTGCCTCCCGAGTGCTGGGATTAAAGGCGTGCGCCACCACCGCCCGGCTGTTTTGTTTTGTTTTGTTTTTGAAAATTTCACTTTTTCAATGCAATTCAGCAATACAGTATAAATGAACTTTCTCCATTCAATAAAATACTAATATTTTAATATTTGTATTTATTGCAGGCCTTTACTGAAAAGATTCATTGAGGAAGGTTAACTACTGTAATGACAGTACACTTTGCACACACCACTAAATGACACTTTTTATTTTTTGTTTTTTTTCCAGTTTTTCTGTGTAGCTTGGGCAGTCCAGGAACTTCGTCTGCGGACCAGGCTGGCAACAACTCAGAGATCCACTTGCCTCTGCCACGTGACTGCTGGGATTAAGGGTGTGACATGTCCAGCACCTAAGTGAAACTCTTAATGAACTACCACACTTAGCAGATCATTAACTACATGAGGCAAACGTCATGAATTCAATCTTCAACAGATTCCGCAATGACATAGGAGCTAGGCTCACAGTGATGAAGCTGGGTTTGGAACCCGAGCCAGCGTAAACATACATCTTCTCTTCAAAACAACAGAGTTAATTAAGCAGACTATTACTTGCTGCTGTATTATGTGATTGAGATACTGTTACAACCCATTCACAGACACTGAATCTAAAGTGAGGAAGCAGCTTTCATTCATCAATTCCTAAAAGGAGGGAGGCTCAGGCAAAAGTTATGACTGTGAAAAAGAAACATAGTATGTGCAGAGACTACCTATGAGTGTGGAAAAGAAATAGTTCCACTGCTTGCTTTGCAGGAAAGGATGAACCAGAGATACAAAGAGCAGTTATTCAGACCTAAAACTTTTTTTTGTTTTGTTTTTTTGTTTTTTGTTTTGTTTTTCGAGACAAGGTTTCCCTGTGTAGCTTTGCGCCTTTCCTGGGACTCACTTGGTAGCCCAGGCTGGCCTCAAACTCACAGAGATCCGCCTGCCTCTGCCTCCCGAGTGCTGGGATTAAAGGCGTGAGCCACCACCGCCTGGCCAGACCTAAAACTTTATCATTACAATTTTTGAAGCTTTATTTTTATGTATATGATTTACTTTGCCTAAATATGTAGGAGTGTACAAATGTTCCTAGTGCCATTGAAAGCTAAAAGAGGGTGTCAGGTATGCCAGGACTAAAGTTAGAGAGGCAAAACAAACATGTTTGCTCTTACCCCAATACTTTTTTTAACCTCTTCAAAACACTACTAAATCAAACACAATTTTTCTTAAAAATAAAAAAGCATTCATTCCTAATCTTATGACGGGGCCCAAGAAAAGATCACTATTTCTAATTTTAAAAGTTTTCTAAGCTGGGCGGTGGTGGCACACGCCTTTAATCCCAGCACTTGGGAGGCAGAGGCAGGCGGATCTCTGAGTTCTCGAGGCCAGCCTGGGCTACCAAGTGAGTCCCAGGAAAGGCGCAAAAGCTACACAGGGAAACCTTGTCTCGAAAAACCCAAACCAAAAACAAAAACAACAACAACAACAACAAAAAAAAAAAAAAAAAACATGGTTGGGGATTTAGCTCAGTGGTAGAGCGCTTGCCTAGCAAGCAGAAGGCCCTGGGTTCGATCCTCAGCTCCACAAACACACACAAAAAAAGTTTCCTGTAATGAAATGACCACAGTGCAAAAAAGGAAGGAAGGAAGGAAGGAAGGAAGGAAGGAAGGAAGGAAGGAAGGAAGGAAGGAAGGAATCTTGACCTTACTAGAACCTCAATTTATATGTGCGTGCGTGCGTGCGTGCGTGCGAGCGAGAGGGGGGGGGAGGGGGGGAGAGAGGGGGGGGACACACCCACTTGATAAACTACACTTAGTGGTTATTTCTACAATGAAAAGGCACAAAGAAAATTTTGAAGAAAAACACACTAAAATGAACTGATAAATTTATTTAAAACTTGTTTGCTTGTTTGATGTTTTGTTTATTCGGAACTGAGGACCAAACCTAGGGCCCTGCACTTGCTAGGCAAGCACTCTATAATCAAAATTCAGGATTATAAACTATGACTTCCGTCTGTTGTTGTTATTTTTTAATGCTGTTGGTATTTTTTTATCTGCTTCTTTGACAGGACTAGGAATTCTTCAGCACACTTGGCATCTACCACTGAGCTATAATAGGCCTGTTAAATTAATGGAGAGGTTAAAATGGCACTTGCTTAAAATAAGATACCCAGCAAATCAGTTCAAGAAACAATTCAAGTCCTTCTACGGAAGAAATACAGACTTAGGCCAAAATACATATATTCTTTTTGTTGTTGTTTTGTTTTTGTTTCTCTGTGTAGCCCTAGCTGTACTAGAACTCACTCTGTAGAATATGCTGGCCTCTAATTCACAGAGATCCATCTGCCTCTGAGATTAAAGGCATGCACAGCTGCCACCCAGTTAAAACACAAATATTTATTATAAAAAATTTTCATCTTTTCATGCCTAAACAGAATTATATTCAAACATTAATCCTAAAAATGTGAGGGGGTGGGGTAGTAGAAAAAAATTTTAAATGGTAAGTATATGCATGACTTATAGACTTAACTGTTAAATGTAGAAGCTGCTTGTCTGATCAATACCAACACTTACCACATTCATACAGTGTTCATCACCGCAACACTTGCAAGACCTCACTAACACAGGCTCTTGTTGTAAAGCCCAGTCTGGATTAAGTACTCCAGTGATTATAGGTAGGTTAAAGACCAACAAAAACTACTGCTTACTTTAAGTATAACAAACAATGTAAGGATATCAAATTTATAAACAAAACTGGCTATCATCCAATAGTTGAAGACAGATATGGAAATATATATCTACCTTACTCTTCCTTCTATTTTCAATCTGGCTGATATTTCTCATAATAAAAAGTTCCTAGAAATGCATGCACATATTAAAAATGAATGGACTTAAAGGAGTACTTTTTACTGGTTAAACAGATGAACTGATCTTGATACAATACAAAGTGACTCCTAACATCCCTCTCTCTCATATGTTTTCTACTTACCATGCAGAAGAGATCTCAACTTTACATATATAAGCTTATATTCAAATAGGTGCATATCAGTTTTGTACATTACCACATAAAGAATGTAATAAAAGAAGGTATATACCAGTAAACGTACTTGCATCATCCCTTTCTATTCTGGTTCCATCACTAGTTGACACACAAGTAAAATGCAGGGGTTCCACCTCTAAAAGTCCAGTGAGAGATGTGAAACTTCCCTCAGCAGCTGTGCAACTGCTGACTTTTCCATTGCCTAGTGCAGAGAGGAAAGCTCATAATGCATGAAGATAATCCATAAAGGGCATGAAGTAGCAATAATCATGACTACTACACCAACGTTAATTAGCATAAGATACACAAACTTCACAAACTACTTCAAGAAAAGGCACATTAGGCAAATCTGCAAACAAAGATACTAGCTTCCTTCATATGAAAGTAAAGCTGAATAAAAGCAAGGATTCACAGTAATAAGACACGTACGGCATGTAGGAAATCTCTTGAGCAGTAAAATGACAGTGAAATAATTGCAACAACAACCATTCACATTGAATCGGGAGTTGTTTTAAATTTTGATAGCTGCTTTTTTGTGTTTTTAATACTGGCATACTTCACTATAAAGGATACTTAATCTGCACTTCTAAAATATCCAAAATTCTGCAACTACTGACTACTAACATAATTTACTCTTTTCATAGTTGGGTTTTTTTTTTTTTAAATAACAAAGAAATTAATATATTAAGTCAAATGGTTTAATAGTTCAGAGATACTATGGCTAAGCTCTTAAAAAAAAACTTTAGTATTCTGAAGACAAAATGGAACAGCTACAATAAAGAGATGATAACTTAAATTCAGAACCTAACATGTAGAAAGATAAATAAATTACAGAACTATTTGTGTTTTCTTCACTTAATAAAAGATGTCAGTACCTGTAAGAACATCCGATAAATCAATTTCATCTGACTGGACACCAATGCTGCTATTGTATACATTCTTACAGGAAGAACCATTCATCTCCAAGTCAAAAAGGACTGGATCAAACGGTGAGCTGTATAATCCATATCTGAGAAATGAAATAATGCAGAAAACAACTTACTTCTTAGTCATTTAATGAAAAAATTACCTATTTTGTTTCAAAAGCAGTTTGACTAAAAACAGAGAAAACTACATTCCCAAACACTATCCAGAGAGTCGGTGATGATTA
The DNA here is from genome assembly GCF_903995425.1 of Onychomys torridus. Taxonomy (NCBI): domain Eukaryota; kingdom Metazoa; phylum Chordata; class Mammalia; order Rodentia; family Cricetidae; genus Onychomys; species Onychomys torridus. The sequence goes on from NC_050463.1 coordinate 28,956,863, forward strand.
CTCAAGTGAGCTGCAGTCAACGCAGTGAGACTGTTATCTACAGTCCAAGGAAAGAAAGGAAGAAAACAAAAATGACCAAAAAAATTACGCACTCTCAGCCGGTCGGCGCCTGCAGCCCATGCCTTTACTCCCAGCACTCGGGAGGCAGAGGCAGGTGGATCTCTGTGAGTTCGAGGCCAGCCTGGTCTACAGAGAGAGATCCAACACAGGCACCAAAACTATATGGAGAAACCCTGTCTTGAAAAAATTAAAAATAAAGTACTCTTTTCTCCCACACCATCACTACAATGACAATAAATAAATATATAAATAAAACTGTAAGAAATTTTTCATCAAAATCAGGATTTATAACCAAACATATTAGAAGAGCAGTGCTCTAACTAAAGGAACATTCAACTTTAAAAGCTGAAAACCAGGGACTAAAAGATGGATTACTGGTGAAGAGCACTTGTTGCTATTACAGAAGACCAGGGTTTGATTCCTAGCATCCACATGGAGGTTCACAACCATTCATAACTCTAAGTCCAGGTCATGTGCCACCCACTTCTGACATCCACAAGAACCAATTACACATACAGTGCACATGTGTAAAATACATATAAAATACAGTCTTTAAAAGTTGAAGACCAGAAAAAACTGTAACTTTTGTAACAAGCAATTTACATAATTATACCTATATAAAGTTTGACCATTAATATATGACATTACATGCCTCTTGCATTAGCACAGCCAAGAATCTTTGGGGCCAGAAAGATAGCTGAATAGTAAGAACACAAACTATACTTCCAGAGAACTTGGGGTTGATGCTGCCAGCTCACAACCATCTGTCACTCCAGTGCAAGGGAATCTAACACTTTTCTAGCCTCCATAAGCACTGCATGCATGCTGTGCACAGACATAACACGCAGGTAAAACAACAAGAACAAGAAAACCATATAAAATAAACTTCACAAAATACCTCAGAATAAACATCTATAGAATGGTACTAATGGTGGAAGGAAATAGTTCCAGAGAAAACATGGGAAGGTGACCTTTAGACTAAATTACATTTAGAAGAATATTTAGCACAAAATGAATATACTTTTTAAGGTAAAACACTACTTCAAGTGTACCTAGTGTGGTGTTCTGGAAGACAAGGGTCCACAAAAGGGAGCAACACTATTAGGAGATGTGGGATTTGTTAGAGGGTGACCTTTGAGATTTCCTATGCTGGCCGGGCGGTGGTGGCACACGCCTTTAATCCCAGCACTCGGGAGGCAGAGCCAAGTGGATCTCTGTGAGTTCGAGGCCAGCCTGGGCTACCAAGTGAGTCCCAGGAAAGGCGCAAAGCTACACAGAGAAACCCTGTCTCGAAAAAAAACAAAAAACAAACAGATTTCCTATGCTCAAGCTATGTCCACTGTCACAGCTGACTTCCAGTTAGTTGCCTGTGTATCAAGATGTAGAACTCTCAGTTCCTTCTCCAGCCTCACGTCCACCTGTACGACACCATGGTGATAATGAACTACACTTCTGAACTACAAGCCAGACCCAATTAAATGTTATCCTTTATAAGAGTTGCCCTGGTCATGGTGTTTCTTCACAGCAATAGACACCCCAACTAAGTCACCTGGCAATTAACAATTCTGTGTGCACTGTTCATAATTTAAGATATGAAAACAAACCTTGTTTGCAGTAGAGCCTCCAGGGGCGTCAACCTGTCCTGCAACTGTCTGGACACGGCAGTGAGTAAAGCTGCACAAGCGGTACTGCACCCAGCCAAGTCTTCATCCTTGACGTAATTCAGCAGGACAAAATACCAATAGACAGAACCTGGAGACAACAACAGAATCAAGCCTTCTGCTCCTTCTTCTCCACCACACACCACTTCAGTTTACATGTTTATAAATACAGCTTCCTATGCTAGAGACACCTCCCTGTTGCAGAAAGATAATCCTTAACAATTTAGGAAGAACAAAGAGTTCTAGATTACTAATAACATAACCAGCATCCTGAGGAAGTCTTAGATTAAGAATTCCAGGGCTGGTAAAAGAATGCAGCAGGAACAAGCACCTGTATTCCAAGTCTGACAAAGGGAGTCCAATCCCCAGAACCCACACTGCAGACTGCCCTCTGACCTTCATATGTGCACCCTGGCATGCAGGCCCTCCCATCTACAAATACAGAAGAAATATTCTCCTAAGGAACTGTAACACTTTGCAGGAGGTAAATTAATCAAATTTATGTTGAGTACATTAATATGCCAGGCATGGTGGAGTACACCTTTAATTACAGCATTCAGGTGTCAAAGACAGGAATCTATACAACAAGTTCTAGAATAGCCATAGTCACACAGAGACACCATTTCCAAAAAACTAAACAAAACAAAAATATATACATGTAAGAAAGAGCCACAAAAGCAGAGACAGAAAGTGCCATATTAACTGTGCCTAAACACAGTTCCTCTATATAAAATTGTTCAAAACACCTGATGGCAGTGAGCTTAATCTGGTACACTTCAACAAATGAATGGAGCAGCACTCGGAAGTGCAGGTCAGATATCACCAAGGCAGCACGAATAAGAGGACCATGGCACATCAGACACCTTAATAAAGAATCTTAGTACATGCCAACCATAAAAATCCTTAAGACACTGAAAGATCAGAGGGTAATTGCAGTGAGCAAAAGGATGCAAAATGCCATAATCTATAAAGACTGTCTCAAAATTAGGTGAGTCAAGAAATGAATAAACGCCGAGAGGTGGTGGCGGTGCACACCTGTAATCCCAGCACTTGGGAGGCAGAGGCAGGTGGATCTCTGTGAGTTCGAGGCCAGCCTGGGCTACAGAGTGAGTTCCAGGACAGCCTCCAAAGCTACAGAGAAACCCTGTCTCGAAAAACCAAAAAAGAAATGAATAAACTAGAACATTATAGAATGCTATGAGAAACAACTATAAAAACATTAAGGGTCAGAGATGGCTCAGTAGTTAAGAGCACTTGCTTCTTGTGCAAAGAACCTAGGTTTGGTTCCCAGTTTCCTCATGGCAGCTCATAATACTATGACTCAAACTCTAGAGGCGCTACAGCCCCTTCCAAGTCTCCTAGGGCACTGCATACTCTGCCTCTTATCTACTGCCAGTAATTATTATTTTTTAAATTACATTTATTTGTTATGTAGATCTGTATGTATGATACAAAGGCCACAGCATATGGGCAGAGGTGTGGGTGCTGTGTTTGTGAGCACGTGTGGGAATCAGAGCATAACCTCAGGGAGTTAGTCCCCTCCTTCAGCCACCTGGGTTCCAGGGAGACAACTCAACACATCAGGCACAGCACAGGTGTCCTGCACTACAGAGTCGTCTCCCCTACCCCTCCCATTATAAAACAAAAAGTATATGCACAATGAACCACACGTTACTAACACTCAAGAAATACAGATATCTCTAGTGAGATGGCTTAGGTAGTATAGTACCTAATAGATGAGCAGGGAGACCTAAATCCAAGCTCTAAGAACACATCATTAAAAACAGACACTATGGCATGCTGGAGAGATGCAGACAAGAGGAAACTTGGAACTCACAGGACACCCAGACTAGCCTCATAGTGAGTACCAGGCCAATGATAGACTTTGACTCTAAAGTAAGGTAGAAAACATTTATGAGAAATTATACCTGAGAATCTCTAGTGCCCCCAAATGCACCTGTACTCACAGGTGCACCTATACACAAACACAAGCACACCCAATACCAAAATGTTATAATAATCTAGATATGCTACAGAACAAATTGGAGTAAGTAATGGTTAAATTATTCACTATAATTATTTGCTAGTAAAGTAATTTTACATACCACCAGTTGCTGCTGCTGGCAAAAAGCACATATTATCAAGTAAAGCCTTCAACAGAACAGATCCAAATCCAGGCTGACAGGGGTCACATTTGCCATTACTGAAAAATTGTTCATGAAAAAAGAAACAATTTAAAGACATTATTTATGATTTAAATTCAATCCTAAACATGGCATAGTATTTGAAAATCTTTTTTAAAAAAGCAAGCACCAAGACTTTTCTCCCAAGTTAGACGAGTATGGTTACTAGAAGGGCTGATAAGCGTTAGCTGACATTAGGGGACTCAGCAAGACAAGGAATAAGGTAATGAACAATCAAGAAGTAAGACTGGGGGAAGGGCACCGCTCGTCAAAATCTCACTGTTGCAGAATTAAACCCAGTGACATTGCATTTTACTGCAAAGACCCCAAATTCCATTTTACGACATAGACAAAATATCAGCACCAAACCATAGAAACACTAAAGTATGCTTTGAAATAAAAACACACCAACCTAATGCACAAGGCTAGAAAACGGGCACACTTATGGGCTACACTTCGTCCTGCCTCAAAGAAGCACACACGAACAATGTCTGAAAGACAGTTCCGTGTTTTTGAAAGCAGGCACTCGTTTCCTTCTTTTGAGCTGCAAAATAAGAGCAAAAAAAAGAGTCTCATTTGGTCTCTGAACCTTAGCAGCCAAGGGACAATCATTAAGGTAAGCAAAATCCTAATTATCAACCTGCCAGGTCCATTTGAGTGAACTCCAGCTAACCAGCAAAGAGCGTCCAACACAAGACTCTGAGAGTGTTCGGTGACCTGCCCGTCATCAGATCTTCTACAAAGAGTGTTCAGAAGCTTCTCATGAAATTCTGAAAACTGTAACATGGCACAACGCTGAACCCTAAAAAGAGATACACAGTGTATTTATACCAGTGAATACAGAACAATCAGAATACTGCTGTGCAACATGGGGCGTTATATAGTGTTTCATTTAAAATAATATCAAAAATAAAGCTTTCAAGGCTGGGTCCTTCAGTAGCAGAGGACTTGCCAGCATAGTTAAGGCCCTAGGTTCAAAGCCTAAGAATGCAAAAGAGAAGAATAAAAATAAAAGGATAAAAATTATTTTTAAATAATCTTACATGAGGTACAGACTTCATAGGGTCTTTTTTTAAAAAAGCAAGCTTACAATTATGTGATCTAACGGAGTGTAGTTGTGGCCTCAAATAATGCTTCTTACATTTCTTAACCATTCCTCATACACAGTAAGTAATATAGAGACCAGAAATAAAGCATTGAAAGCAATTAAAATATCCTTAGTGGGCTGGAGAGATGGCTCAGAGGTTAAGAGCACTGGCTGCTCTTCCAGAGGTCCTGAGTTCAATTCCCAGCAACCACATGGTGGCTCACAACCATCTGTAATGAGATCTGGTGCCCTCTTCTGGCCTGCAAGGACACATTCAGACAGAACACTGTATGTATAATAAATAAATACATCTTTAAAAAAATATATCCTTAGAGACTATAATTTACTTAGAGAATGGGAAAGCAAACAATTACTTCCAGGTGAAAACGTTCAATCATGAGTTCATTTTTACACACGTAGTGAGGCACATCTTAAATCATAGGATGTAGGAGTTGGAGGCAAGAGAACCAGCTCAATGTCAGGCTGGAAGTACCTGAGACCTGTCTCAAAACAACAAGCAGGAAAAAGAATAGCAGACTAATGTGATGTGATTGATTACCTTTCCTTAGGAATTGAAGTTTTCTTAAATCTCCGAATGGTGACAGACACCTCTTGAAGTAAGTCACAGCCCCGTAGATTTTCAGACTTCCGAGTGCTTCCTGCATTTTCATTTTTAACATTAGAGGACTTTTCCTAAATATACAATCAAAAAATAAATTTTAGATTAAATTGGTAAATGCCTATTTTTCACAAAATTTTAATAGCAAAAATATAGTCAAGATTTTAAAAGCCCAATAATTATTTAAAAAAACAACAACAACAACAACAACAACAAAACAAAACAAAAAAGCAACCAAAACTTTGAGTCCAATCTCCAGCTCTGGCCTACTTCAGAATTACTTGAGGATCAACTCTGGAAAGTCCTTGAGAAACTGGAAGACCTATGCAAACTCAAGGAGACGGGGTGCTACTGATAATACTGCTGATGTTTCTTTTTTTGTTTGTTTCGTTTTTTCAGGTGTTTTTTTTTTTCTGGTTTTGAGACAGGATTCCTTTGTGTAGCTTTGCGCCTTACCTGGATCTTGCTCTGCAGACCACACTGGCCTCAAATTCACAGAGATCCGCCTGCCTCTGCCTCCCAAGTGCTGGGATTAAAGGCGTGCACCACCACTGCCTGGCTGCTAATGTTTCTTAAGAATGATAATGGAGCTGGCGAAATGGCTCAGTAGTTAGTTAACTGCTGATCTTTCAGAAGAAACAGGTTCAATTCCTAGCACTCACATGGCAGCTCACAGTACCAGGCGCTCCAACACCCACACATACACATACTTAAAGGCAAAACACCAGTGCAAATTAGATGAGCAGATCTTTAAAAAAAAAAAAGAATCAAAGAAATAAAACTCAAGTTGAGAGAAATCCACACTCAGACAAGTATGAAGAATGTCACATACTTGTAGGAAATTAGCCGTGAAAATCAAGGCTGTCTCTAAAGTTATTTAGAAGCAGTCTTCTCAAACAGTCATAAAAACAAAAAAGCCCCTGAGGGAAGTACCCTCTAAAAATACTCTCTATTGGGTGAGTACAGTTTATTATAAAAGCTAAGTTATTAGCTGGGTGGTGGTGGCCTGCGCCTTTATCCCAGCACTCAGGAGGCAGAGGCAGGCCTGTCTACAGACCGAGTTCCAGGTCAGCCAAGGCTATGCAAAGAAGCCCTGATGGAAAAACCAGAGCGGAGATAAAGCATAGCTAAATTACTTATCCAAAGTTAACTGAAAACATCTTAATTATGTTTTTTGAAATCACAGCAGGGAAAAATTACCTACAGACCAAGCAGCAAACAATCAAGCAAGGGAAACACATCTTCCAACAAACCTCAGCTGCAGCATTTTCCTGTCCAAATATCAGGTTCATACCTTGCCTGCTGCAACCTTTGCCAAGAGAGAGGCAAGTGAGTAGCCCTTGTGACCCTGGTGTTTCAGAGATGGAAGTCTCACAACAGGACGCATTCCACTGCTAGACATCTCATCTGCTCCTCTTTCATTCACTGCTTTGACATGGATTAAAAACGAGCGGTATTTCCCTCCTGCCATACCTGGAGACATGGAGAGTGAGATGGAAAACTTATCACCAAAAAAGTAAACTTGTTCATTATTATGGAGGAAGGTAAGTATTAACTCAACAAAAAGAAAAATATACAAAGTCAGAAATTCCAATTTATACCTTCTGGTTACATAATGGAACAACTTTGACACAACAGCAAAGTAAATAAAGCTTTATTAAGAATCTAAGATATCTTTGGCAACAGTTAACTCTACAGCTCTCACATGATTGATACTGTTTGATAATGAGTATTCAAAGACGGGTAATACCTGGGAGGCGCTCACCAACCTAAGACAGAATGCCTGTGTGGCCTGGACAGGTGTCTCCATGACTGGTAAGGTGACCTGCTGACATCCCACACAACCTAAGTCAGAAGCTCATTTTTTAGTGGGGGGGGGGGGGGCTATAGGTCCCTGGCCCCCATTTTGGGTAACTGTTGCCTTGCTTGCCAACCTTGACCTTCATATCCTCCCTATGCTAACTCCCTGCGGGATTCCACCCTCCTGAATGCTTAAGGGAAGCTCCTCGTCTGTGTATCCTGCATACTGGGCGTTAACAGCTTAGATGCAAGATTGTAAAACATCAGAAGCAGGATTGGGGATTTAGCTCAGTGGTACAGCGATCGCTTTTTAACAAGCGCAAGGCCTGAGGTGGTTCGGTCCTCAGCTCCAAAAAAAAAAGAAAAAGAAAAAGAAAAAGAAAAAGAAAAAGAAAAAGAAAAAGAAAGAAAGAAAGAAAGAAAGAAAGAAAGAAAGAAAGAAAGAAAGAAAGAAAACCACAGAAGCAAACTTCTCCCCACTGGGGTTCTACCATTGTGCCGTAAGCCCATATTTAAGGCGTCCTCCCTCCTTCAATAAAACTTCGGCATTCAAAAGAAAAAAGAAGAGAGGGTCAAGATCATGATGGGGAAACCCAGAGACAGCTGACCAGTGCTAGTTGGAACTCACTGACTCTGGACCGACAGCTCAGGAACCTACATGGTACTGAACTAGGCCCGCTGAATGTGGGTGACAGTTGTGTGGCTTGATCTGTTTGTGGGGTCCCTGGCAGTGGGACCAGGACTTATCCCAGGTGCATGAACTGGCTTTTTGGAGCCCATTCTCTGTGGTGGCATACCTTGTTCAGCCTTGATACAGTGCGAGGGCTAGGCTCTCCTTCAACCTGGTATGCCAGACTTTATTGGCTACCATGGGAGACCTTACCCACTCCGAGGAGTGGATGGGGGTAGAGTGGAAGGGAGGTGAGGAGGCAGGAGAAGGGAAGGGAGGGGGAACTGGGGTTGATACGTAAAATGGAAAAAAATTTAATTTAAAAAAGAAAAAAAAAAGAATCTAAGATAGAAAATTGTGCCGGACATTGACAGGGCACACCTTAAATCACAGCACTTGGGAGGAAGAGGCTGGCAGATCTCTGAGTTTAAGGCCAGCCTGGTCTATAGAGTGAGTTTCAGGACAGCCAGAGCTGTTACAAAGAGAAACCCTATCTTGAAAACAAAACACAAAAGTTATGACTATAAAAATCATTAAATACTATCTGTTCTAATGAGAAAAATTTGGACTATAGAAATCATTTGGCGTATCTGTTCTAGTGATGTTATTTACTTAAATGGTGGAAATTTTGTACACTATACAAAAACACAAGCAGAAGTAAATTGTCTATAAGGGAGTACTGTCAACAAATGACTATGGTAGCATGTGCTCTAAGAGCTATCTAGCCTTTTTAATTCATTTTTTTATGTGCACTGGTGTTTGGCCTGCATGTGTGTCTATGTAAGGGCGCCAGATCCCCTGGGACTGTAGTTACAGAAAGTTGTGATCTGCCAAGTGGGTGCAGGGAATTGAAACCGGGTGTTCTTGAAGAACAAACAGCCAGTCCTATTAACAGCTAAGCAATCTCTCCATCTATAGCCTTTTTTACATGATTATTTTTATCTTTTAATTATGCATATGTGTGATCTAAGTTATGTCCATACTCATATTGAGTTCACTGCCTTTGGTGAACAGGTGTTTAAACTCCTAGAAAGGGAAACTATATTGAACTCTTGTCTCTTAACCACTGAGCCACCTCTTGAACCTTAATCCAAACTTCTTTATGTCCATGCATGTTATGTATGTAAACGTATATACTAAGCACTTTAGTAGTTACAGTTAAAAAATCAGTAACATATTTTTACTCTGGACAGTGGTGATGCAAGACTTTAATCATAGGACCTAGGAGGCAGAGGCAGACCCAGGACAGCCAGAAAAACCCTTGGGTGGGGGTAGAGGTAGAAATGTAGAAATGTAGAAATGTAGAAATGTAGAAACGGAGGGAGGGAGGGAGGGAGGGAGGGAGGGAGGGAGGGAGGGAGGCAGGAAGGAAGGAAGGAAGGAAGGAAGGAAGGAAGGAAGGAAGGAAGGAAGGAGAGAGAAAGGCTTCAGGAATGAAGAAAAACAGTTTTGCTATAACTACCAGCCTTTGGGTAGTAACTCATTCCAGGCGTGTGACAAATAACCTTCTTGTGGTTCAGTTCCTTCTCATATATAGTAGTACCTACACCTTGGAGTTAACTAAAACTTTTGTAAGAAAGAAAGAATTCAACAGTTACTAACCCTATAATGCAGTCTCATAGATCTCATCTATAATGTAAATTATCCTCAAATAAATACACCTAACAAACCACCAGAGTGCTATCGTAGCAGGTATTAAATCTCTGAATATGTCAGTAACTACCCCACAATTTTCCACATTTCTGTCTGCTTCTATTCTGGACCACACTAGATTTGTTTCTTTCTGAGTCCAGTAGTCCCAATACTGTGGCACTCTTCTTACTACTGGACAGTCTACTAGGCTCTGAAATGACTCTCCACCTCAATCTCCTGCTTCAAACTTTCCATTGACACAATACATAATTTTATCCTTCCCTTAAAATTTTACAATCATAGTTCTATAATTTTAAAGATCCTGAGAGCCAGGTGTGGTGGTGCAGGCCTTTAATCCTAGCACTCTGGAGGCAGATGGATCTCTCAGTTCCAAATCAGTCTGATTTAAATAATGAATATCAGGACAGTCAGGACCTCATAGAGACCCTGCCTCAAAAAAGAAAAGAAAAAGGATCGTGAGATCATGGGGGAGATATGATTAAGAAAAATAAAATACTGCAAAACCCTAAGTCTTTCCTTGGACATGCAATGTAATGAGTACCCATTTTGTCTAAGCATTTTTTTTTCTTACTAAATTCATTTACACTCTAAGCAATACAAGAGATACGATTTTTTATACAACTACTTTCCAGAATGAACCCAAACACATCATGGGATCTCAAATCTTATATGAACAAATAACATACAGTCATGAAGTACAATAAGACTTGTATATATAAAACTTACTTTTATCTAGGAATGTACATTTCAAAACCACCCACTGGGTGATGCTAAACCCTATACACTATGTAATTTCTTAAAACACAAAACTGTGATGAAGCTATATAACCATATCTCAAAGACAAACTGAGACCCCTAAAACCTAGAATCAAAGTTTCACATAAATAGGAACGTATGCCAGCTGATAATAACCTCACACATAGGAAGCTGGACGTGCTACTGAGAGTTTAAAAAATAAAAACAGCATTTTTGTGATCAATTTTCAAAGCATCCTTTTATTATACTGGTATTATTTATTCTACTTTTATAAAACAAGTTACTTTACCTTTAACAAGTTTGGGGCTTGTCAATGTCAACATTCCAGCATGACCTGATAGATCAAGACCACTAGCAAGCCATACTGGGCCACACAGAATGTCTTCTTTATGATCCTCTAAAAATGGACATAGCCTAAGACCTAAAAAGAAAAATACATATTTTTCTTTCAGTGTATTATTGAATATTGACTAAAGACATTTCCATCCCATTACATGATACCACCACACAAAATACAATACATTCGAAGTGTCCAAACAATCATCATCATGCTAGGGAAGTATAATCAATCACCTATGTTATGTGTTGTTTTCCACTCTCATTTTATATTTCATCTTGATTTTCAAGAAAGTATCTATAAAATCATGACTTGATTTCAAATCACAAGGCATTAAAAACTTGAACACAAGTATTAGTGCAGCTATATTTGCAACGAAGAACTGAAAGTTACAGCACAGTGCCAAAGCAGTTACGTTTTAATCATACTCTTAAAACCGAGCTTTTGCAAGCCACAAGGAAGTCTCTCACAATAGAATGCATTAGGACCACTACTCCTTTACTGCCAGGGACAACAGTCTGTGGTTGAACTCACACTGTGACTCCTCTACATCCATGTGCTGCATTTCTTCATTCAAATCAACCAGAGATGGGTTCCCATTTTGTTCCACTTCAATGTTAAGAGCTGGAGACAAAGGAAAGGTGATCTGCCTATCTACTGCTGTTTCTAGAGGATAAAAATATTAGTAAGCTTAATTTTGCTTAGTTATCAATAATTCTTGTGCCTAAAAAAATCTAAAACCTGCTAAACGGAACTGATTTTCACCATAGATAATACACAGTGGTTGTTGTCAAGAGAAGAAAATTAAACTTGAGGATTTTATACTTTCCGCTCAACAAATGTTGGCAATTAAATTAAAAGTTTTTCCCTAAGATGCACAGTACAAATACCCACAAAGTTTTTAAAATACTAACTGTCCAAATTCTAGATTCATTACATGAAAATGTCATGAGAATACACAGACACACAGACACAGATTCTTCAAATAAGCATGCAAACACACAAGAAATTTCTGGCAAAGGAAAATGTTCAGATTTGAATGTGTGTACACTTAACATTGGGGTGCCATTTTACAATCAATTTATTCTAAATTTTTTAAATCAATTTTTAAAGAAAAATGGAATGGTGAGGAAGAAAAAAAAACAATACTGAGAAGTAACATCTAGTTCCTACCATGGTAAATCCATGAAAAAAAAGATATTATTTCTGGCATGAAAGGCTAGCTTGACTGATTACTTTTAAATAATTTCCAAATAATGTTTTTTTACCACCAAGTCTTCCTTTAAAATGACAAAGCATAAAGCTAGCAATCACAGCAGTGGAATTAATGTCACTCCATAAAGACTTGATTAAACTATTTACCATTAAAAATTCTGCAAACTGCTGAGTTACTGGAAAAATGTGAAATGTCCTTTAGATGACTCTGACTCTAATCAGGTAAACAGCTCTGTGGAGCAGTAATAGCCACCAGAACCACCAGTCAAGCTAACAATTAGCTTCTATAAAGACACCAACCACAAGACAAAGTCTTCCAGCATGAACTCTGACCACTCTTACCATTGGACTTCCCTAGGCCTGGAGCCTTGTTCTTCAGCAGGGTCACTTGTATCTGGGGGACACTGGTGATGTTTGAGTTCAGAACGAATTTGAAATCTACATGTCCAACCATACAGGCTTTAGGTAGAACCAATTCAAATACATGTTCATCCCAGCTGTTGCTGTCAGAAAAAGTGAAAAATGCTAAGTAAAGCAAAAATCTTCCTCATACATAATATCATTAGCATCACACCACCTTTCCTACTCCTTGTTTTATATATCCAAAAAAAAAAAAAAAAAAAAATCCTGGGATGCAGAAAGCTCTAGACAAAACTGAGAGACAAAGATACTGCCTCAAAAAAAGGGAAGACACAGGCAAAAGAGATGGCTCAGTGGTTAAAAGAACACTTGACCAGAGGACCCCAATTCATTTCCATGGATTCATATTGGGCAGTTCATAACTACCACTAACTCTAGTAGCAGGGCATCTGATATCATCTTTTGGCATCCACAGTCATGTGCACACGTGGCATATACTTAAACAAATAAACACATAGGAATAACTAAAAATAAGTTCCTGGTTTTTTTTTTTAATTATTTTCCATAAAATATAAAGAGAGAGGTGAAACTTAGGGCCATGACCTTATCTTAGCAATATGTGCCTGCCTTGAGATTTCTTCCTAACAACAAAGCCTGTGACCATCAACAAGGCATTCTGTCATATGTAAATTACCTGAACATTCTTGGACCCCAACCTAGATCTATGAATAAAGTCCTAGAATCGTCACTGTGAAACAAGAACTCCTTACTCCATATATTGTACTACTGTAGAATATATTTTAAGGTGTGTTACATTTTGGGGTCCCCCAAAGAGCCAAAAGAAAAATGGGGGAGGGAGGACAAAGAAAGAAGAGGAAGGGGAGGAAGGGAGAGAGGGAGAGAGAGGAAGGAAAGGGGACATGGCTCCTATAAGAGGCACTTGGCAGCGCTAAATAGAAACTTAAAATAGCAAGCTGAGTTGATTGCAGTTCTCCATCATAAACCTCCAACCGGGCTTTAGGCTTAGCTTTCACCACCCAAGAGCAGGGCAGAGCTAGCTGATCGCGCAAAGTGGAAGACCAGGCTGGCGCTCAGCATGTTGAAAGTTTGTTCAAGTGGTCAAAAGGACTAAGCGATACCCAGGAAAAGAGGTCCAAACACAAAAACTTCTAAACAGGTTCCAATGTGTTTTACAATGTGAATAGGCTTAAGAAAGAAAAGAAAATGGGTATAGATAGTCATAGAAAGAAACAGATTAAAAATAATAAAGTCTGATATGTAAAATAAAATTTAAAAATTTTAATAAATGGGAGGGAGGGGGAACTTGGGTTGATATGTAAAATAAAATTTTAAAAATTTTAATAAATATATTTATATTAAAAAAATAATAAAGTCTTTAAAAGAGACAGTAAAATATAACAGAAAAAAAGCCACATAAAATGAGAAACACACAGAGAGTCTGGATACTGTATAGTATTATATTGATTTTTAATATTTTGATTGCAGATGGACAAGAGACAGCTGCTAATACACATGGAATTGTGAACAGGACTGCAAACCTGAACTAACCTAGATACTTTAAGGGTATCTTAATTTTTAAAAAGTCAAAAAAATATATTTGCCAAGTGGAAATCACACATGCTTTGGAGTTTTTGTCCCACAGGAGACAAGAGCTTGTGGATCCGGTTTGATCAAGGGAGACCTCCTGAAACTTGATAGATGATATCTATCCATAAAGGTTACAGCTGGTCTTCCCAGGACTTGCCCATTATCTCAAATTTTCTCAGGGACCCTAAAGATACCTGGTCCACAGATAGCAAGAAGTAGTTTCGTGAATACTGTGCCCATGTTCCCAAGAGACGGGTTGGGAGGTCTTTGTTTGGTGGGTTATAGATTTTTATTATCATTTAGGGGAATATAGTATAATGATACAAATTTAAAGTTACTTTTGTTACACTCTATATATGTTTCTACTTGTTTGAGGTATTGTACCTATGTTGTCATTTAAAATATAAGGTAAAGTTCTAGTTTTTGAAAGCTATTATTATAAACTATATAGGATAATCAAGAAACATAGGTTAGTAGTTAGCCATCTAATAACAATCAAATTTGTAGATATGTTAGGTATATTTTCAGGATCATATAGAGATATATTTTAGATAGATAACTGGTTTTCAAACACTTTAAAGACCTACAGACTATGGCATTTAAAATGTTTTGTTAACCTAAGGTTTTTCATGACAATGAGACATCTGCTCCCGGCAGCATCAATCTACTTCAAATGATGGGCACTGAAGAACTCCATATGAGTTTGCTCTCATTGTGGCAAGCACCAGACAAAGAAATTGCTCTTCCTTTGACTGCTGACAATGTATGCAGACCTGCAGGACACACAGGAAAAGACTGGTGAACATTGCCAAACAAAACAGGACAGGACAGTCCTTGAGAGTCCTGCTTCACAGAAGAGTCTGGCAGATATTCTGCAGGACACAGAGGGAAGCGACTGATGAATTTTGTGAATACAAGGCAAGCCAGTCCTTCAAATGTCCTGCTTCACTAAAAAGTCTGTCGGATACTCTGGGCCTGTAGGCCGAAGATGAATGCCCCAACGCTGCACAGGAACTTTCAGTGACTGTCTAGGCAGTAAAATGTGTCTGTTGTCAGAAAATATTACATCCTTCTGGGTCTTTGATAGAGCTGAAGACTAGATAGTTATAATTGCAATTTTCCTTAGTTATGACAGAAAGTAAATTAAATGTAAAATTCTGGATTCACTAAGATACAATAGATAATGCATTATTTTCTATGAATATGCTAACTACAAATGGACAGAATATTGTAAATGTAATTCTTACTTGATAACTGTTTTTGTTGTGTATAGTTTTACTATGTTAAAGTAAAAAATCTTTCTTTGTAATTAGACAAAAGGGGGTAAATGTTATAGAGTATTATTTTAAGGTGTGTTACATGATGGGGAACATTTGTTTAATGTATTGCATTTGTTTATGCTGCTTTTGTTTAGCTCTGTGAAGCTGTGTAACTGTGCCTGTCTAACCTGGTGGTCTAATAACGAGCTGAATGGTCAATAGCAAGGCAGGAGAAAGGATAGGCAGGGCTGGTAAGAGGAGAGAATAAATAGAAGGAGATATCTGATACAGAAAAGGAAAAGCAAGAGAGATCAAGCAGGGAGAAAAGAAGGGGCCAGCCACACAGCCAGCCATGGAGTGAGAGTAAAAGCAAAACAGAAGAAAAGGAAAAAGCCCAGAGGCACAAGGGAGACAGGAAAATTTAAGTTAAGGAAAGATGGCTAGAAACAAGCCAAGCTAAGGCTGGGCGTTCATAATTAATAAGCCTCCGTGTGTGGTTCATTTGGGAGCTGGGTGGCGGCCCCCTAAGAGCAAAGGGTCCCCAAATGAGTAAAGAGCAAAAACAACCAAGAACATTGTACTGCTACCAAGTCTGCTCTCAGAGTAGAGGTGAATATTTCACAAAATTCTATCCCTATCCCTTTAAATCATATCCAGACTCCAGCTACTCTTTTTCACTACCTCCATCATCATTACTATCTTCTAAGGTAACATCTGCAGTTAAGCAGCCAACCTGAATCTTTGCATCTACAACAACCATACCATCACCACAATCAACAACCTAACTACCTGTTACTGATTCCCAACAGAAAACACAGAGAATCCTGATCTATAAATTGCTATCTAAGCTTTCGTGTGCTCAAAAACCTCTAACACTCTCACCTCCTGCAATTCAGAAGCTCCTACCACTCACTCTACTACGTTCTCCACCCTCCAACAACAATAGTTTTGTTACTCAGAAAGTCACCAGAGACACTATCAGGGCTTTATACTTGCACTGCCCTTGATTCAGTGTCTCTACTCAGGGCTTTCTAAGGATGTTCTCTCTAGCCCATGTACTTGAATGTTCATTCGTGTGTCTATTCCCCTTCCCCACCCCTATAGCATAGGATACATCTGCTCACTGTCTGAAGCCAATTAAAATACGATGTTCACAGGAAGCACAGTACTAGTGTCCACAACAGTGCCTGTTTTTATACAAAAGTATTTAAATATTTGCTAAGGAAATCTGTGGGTTAAGTAATCAAATAAATACTTGATACTCTCATTTATCCTATAACAGTACAGAAAGATCCAAAATCAAATGAAAAACACAAGGGAGAAAAGTTATTAATACTAAATATTAAGAAAACTAGGGGGGTTGGGGATTTAGCTCAGTGGTAGAGTGCTCGCCTAGCAAGCGCAAGGCCCTGGGTTCGATCCCCAGCTAAAAAAAAAAAAAGAGAACTAGTAACATAGCTAGGAACTCCATGTTACAGCAGATGTCTAAGGTAAAGCTCCTTGGGAAACCCAGTACCTGTCAGTTTGCAATTTCCAAGTGCGGGTGTGCTGAGCAGCATCTCCATGGTGCTGCTGATGCAGATGCTGAGGGTGCCGTCTTTGCTGCTGTTCTTGCTGAACTTCTACCCAACATGGGGGAACAGTAGCTGAAAATCGTGGAGTCAGTGTCTCAAATCGAGTTAGCTCTACTAGAGACGTCAAGATTTCAAGTGTGAAAGGCTGGTCCACCAATAAATCAACTCCTTAATGGTAGTGAATACAGTATTTGAAACAGATTTAAAAAGAAAAATAAAGATGTTATTTTAATTCATGGTTTTTGTCTATTCAAAATACAACATGCCAAATGTATAAAAGCCAATAAAGCAATCTAAGGATACTCTACTCCACACTAATTACACTGGCCATGGGACAGCTCAATCATCGTGCCCAAACTCAATCTGTTAGAAACGGGCAAATATGGTATTAAAACGCAAACTACCACACTCGGATCAGCAATTTGCTTTTATAACATGCTATTAACAAAGCAAATACAAGGTGCCAGCAATTACTAAGAAATGCCCTTTCATGATCAATTAAAAATTTTAAAACAGCCAAAGCCTATTCTGACAATAATAAACATTCACAAACATAAAGATTTAACTATCCCGGACGGGCGGTGGTGGTGCACGCCTTTAATCCAAGCACTCAGGAAGCAGAGGCAGGCGGATCTCTGTGAGTTCTAGGCCAGCCTGGTCTACCAAGTGAGTTCCAGGAAAGGTGTAAAGCTACACAGAGAAACCCTGTCTCAAAGAAGGAAAAAAAAAAAAGATTAAACTATCCCTTCTCTTCTGTGAGTTGCCTTCTAGATGTAACAGTATTAAATGAGTAAGTGAAAATTACCACATTCTATGCTACTAGTTCTTAAAGTTAACTACATTAACTAGTAGACACCAGGAGTTTACTTCCGTATAAGAGAAAACATCAGAATGTCACACTGTAGGGACCATGAAGAACGTATACCAACTTCAGATGTCACTCCTATTAGAATGCGTGGAACATTATGGGGAGTTCAGGAGCGAGGAGCTA
The DNA here is from genome assembly GCF_903995425.1 of Onychomys torridus. Taxonomy (NCBI): domain Eukaryota; kingdom Metazoa; phylum Chordata; class Mammalia; order Rodentia; family Cricetidae; genus Onychomys; species Onychomys torridus. The sequence continues at coordinate 28,974,696 of NC_050463.1, forward strand.
AACTGAAGCTTCAACGAGCAGACAAAACTGGCCTCAAAATCACAGTACTCCAAAAGTCCCCGTCGCATGGTTCTTAAAAACTTAAGAGAAATATGTTTTTACTTCTTAGGCAGACCTCACTAACACTGATAAGCCTATGAAAATAATTTCCTTCTTTAATAAGTTTGTAACGTTTTTCGACTACCAGAAAGGTAATGATAAATAATGTATAATAATAAGCCTGGGGTTGGGGATTGAGCACAGTGGTAGAGCCCTGGTTTGTCCTCAGCTCCGGCAATAAATAGATAGATGATAATAATAATAATAATAACTAGAAGAGGAGGAGGAGGAGGCAGAAGCAGAAGCAGCAGCAGCAGCAGCAGCAGCAGCAGCAGCAGCAGCAGCCTGGTCAAAGAATGTCTTTCTAAACAGGGCAATCAAGACTTTATTATTTACACAAAAATGAAAAGAATGAATAGAATTACTATAAGGGTATTTGTAATTATTTAAAAATATAGTGTCTTACCTGAAATACCAGGACTTGAAGGATTTGATAAAGGTCTGGAACCTTCTAGAGATGGTTCTATTCCTTTAGAAAGGGATCCATCTACCAGAATATCAGCTTCATCAATATCATCACAGGTTCCTCCAATTTGGAGAAAATGAAGTTCACCACCTAGAGTATAATAAAATTTAATCAACAAATACATGGAAAATATTTAAAAATTAAATGCAGTATTAATTTAAAATTCACAACTTATTTTAATATTTTCAGGACAGGGTTTCTCTGTGCAGCTTTGGAGCCTTTCCTGGATCTCACTCTGTAATCCAGGCTGGCCTCGAACTCACAGAGATCCGCCTGCCTCTGCGAGTAGATCTTAATTTATATAGCTACTGTATTAGTGTCCTCATCTGTAAGATGATCACAGGAATAATCCCTGTTTCAAAAAGCCTTTGGTAAAGTTTAGATTATTTTAATATTTTAACACTATAGCAGTTATCTGTGTCAGAGAGTTTGGAAATTTAGTTGAAATGAACTACAACCAATTTAGTAGAGAAAATAACAGAGATATTTATCTCAGGTCTACAGAAATGGTCCAGCGGTTAAAAGGTTTTCTTTATGGTAAGGACCTGGTTCAATTTCCACTACCTTCATGGCAGCTAACAACCATTTGCAACTCCAGTTCCAGGGGATCTTACACCTTTGTCAGCCCTCCGAGGCCACAAATACATGCACAGACATACATGTAAGTTAAACACTCATACATACTTTTTAAAGGTACTTATTCTCATACCTGTTACATTATATAACATGATACTTTGATATCTTTAATTAATCTAATCATCTAACAACCAGATGCTTCACACATGGCCCCAAGACAGCCTGCCTAAGCCTCCACTTAAATGCAAGAGACTTGAAGAACCCCATCAGAAACTAAAGTCAGAAAAACACAGACAGGACCACACTGCATAAGGTTGTGAGACTTAACAACCTGGCTGAACACTAAGGTATGCTGACACAGAAACAGTGGGTAAGAATCAAGCCTTCCTCCCACCCACACTCATGCAAGCAAAGCAACCGTATTTAAAGTCAGGAGGGAGGGTGTGTGTGGGTGTGTGCGTGCGTGTGTGTGGGTGTGTGTGGGTGTGGGTGTGTGTGTGTGTGTGTGTGTGTGTCAAAGAGACAGAGAGACAGAGACAGAGAGAGACAGAGACCTGTTGGGGCAAAAGGGGTACAAAGAAAAGGGGGAAAAGGTAAAATAGGATAATATGGGAGGCTGTGATTATAGTCAATACACATTACACACATGTAAAAAACTTATATTAGGGGTTGGGGATTTAGCTCAGTGGTAGAGCACTTGCCTAGTAAGCGCAAGGCCCTGGGTTCGGTCCTCAGCTCCAGAAAGAAAAATAAATAAATAACATAAAAAACCCTTAAAATAAAAACCAAGGGGAAAATGAGGAGAGCCATCTGTAACAACACACTGCAAAGAAAACAAACTTCAGAGCCAGTTGAGCTACAAAATACACTAGGGACTAACAATCTTTATGGAGGATGGAACCAGACTGAGTTTCTGTAATACTAAGTGCCCAACCATGAATTACGATGGACCAAGAAAGACTACCACACACTTCCTGAATAAGAGGGGAAGCAGCTGGCTGTGGTGGCACATGCCTTTAATCCCAGCACACAAGAGGCAGAAACAGGTGGGGAAAACCTCCCTAATTTGACAGAAAACATCCTACAAATCTGCTCAGTTCAATGAACTCAAACAACAAACTGAGAGACTCACAAGCAAACTGTTAATAATCAATAGCTGTAAGAATACCATGCAAAGGCCCTGAGTGACTATGGCTCTAGCCCAGGGCTGCAGTCACATTCCCAGCATATATGTCAGCTCACAACTCCCTGCAATGCCACCTCCAGGGGATCTGATACCTCTGGCCTTTAAGAACACCAGAATTCCCAGACACATAATTCAAAATAATAAAAATAAATCTTTCAAACCAACATGTTCCCCTCCTCTAACAGAGATGAAAAAAACTAAAAATGTTTGAGCTGGGGTTGAGGGAGACAGGGTTTCTCTGTGTAGTTTTAGCTGTCCTGGAACTTGAAACTGTGAAAAGGATAAGAAGTTTATTTTAAAAACAGTAATAAAAAAAATTACCCAAGTTAAATACAAATATCCAGGTACAAAAAGGTCAAAAGTTGCCAAATTTAACCAACTCTACTCCAGGAAATTATATAATCACTCTCTCACAGATGAAAGGTGAAAGATTTTCATGACTTTATGAGAAAAAAAAAACAAGAAACACATATGTGCCCTCAGTTTACAATTTACTTGACTGCTGACTGCTTAACAGAACATATGGGTTCTTCATTTTGTTTTGAAACAGTCTCACTATGTAGCCCTAGAATGTACTATGTAGACCTGACTGGCTTCAAACTCACATCTACCTGCCTCTGCCACCTGAATGTTGGAATTAAAGGCATGCACCACCACACTCAGCTGGCTTGAACAGAAATTTTATAAAGGTAAGGAAATAGCAAGATTTCAAAGATCTGAAGGGAGGGGAGGGGTCTCAAATACTACTGTATCTAAAAAAGCTATCTTTTTTTTTTTTTTTAATTTTAAACAGTATAATATTTTCTCTGTAGAAAATAGTAAAAATGATATCATTTCCCAATAAGCCCTTTTAAGCCAAATGATGGCTGAATTATACATAAAATAATGATTAGATTCTGGGATACAAAAGAACCTATCTTCATCTGTTCAGAGAGCTATGTTTTACTTAAGTTGTGGAAGTGAGATTTCTATTTACCTTCCCCTTCACTGTTTGATTTACAGCAGACATTTTTCTGCAGTCTAATCCATAATCTAAAAAGATTTTAGCCTCCCCGCCTGAAAGTATGGCCAGCATTTTTTTTCATCAGCTTGATACATACAAATTCTTATCCTGATAGTGAAATTTTTCACTAATGCTTGCCCAGTGATTGGGTAAAACCAAAACTTATTATAAGCCACAGTCATCCTACGGTCCCCCCTGCTAGGTAACCTCCCTGGATCTGTGGGTTGCAGTCTGATTGTCCTTTGTCTAAAAAGTTAACTTTTAGAAATAAAGGAGAAATACTTTGCCATCCAAACAAAAGCTGAAGGAATTTATGTTTAATAAATAAATGTTTGTTGTTGGTGGTGGTTTTGTTGTACAATTTCTCACATAGCCTAGAGGCTGGCCTTAAACTCATGATGTAGACGAAAGTAGATCCTCCTAACTTACTAAGGTTGAAAGAATCTGTCACCACAAGCTTCCACCTCAAACATACTCTACCACAAAAGCTAAAGGAAGGCTTCCAAAATGAAAGAAGGATAATTAAGGAGAAAACAGAAGGGAATAAAAATTAATGGTAGCAGTAGTCACACAACTTCACATCAATGAAAAAATGTAAAACGGGAGCTTCTGAAAATGCAGACAGGAATGGAAAGCCACTGCAGCGATTTTATAAAGATATTTCATTGTTCTTTGCTTTGCTTTAAACTTTTACTACATTTATTTGTCGTCTATGTGTGTGCCTGTTCATGTAAGTGCACATGCCACAGAATGCACACATGTGGAAGCCAGAGGACAAGTCTCAGGAGTTGGTTCTCTGCTTCTCCTATGTGAGTTTCAGGGATCAAACTCCACTTCCCGGGTTCTGGTCTTATTCAACAATCCTGTGAACTTGCTACCATTTCAAAACAAAAACATGTCTCCCACAAATCTTATAGTAACAACAACATCAATATCCATAAAGCAAACCAAAACTGAGCATTTAGTCAGAACACACTACTCAAGTAGCTCATTAAACCACTAAAAGAAACTATAGGACAGTTTATAGTTTAAAAAAAAAAGGGGGGGGAGGACAGAGAGAGAAGTAGTAGAAGAAGTAGGAGGAGGAAGAAGAGGAGGAGGAAGGAAGGAAGGGAGAGAGGAAGGGAGAAAGGAAGGAGGGAGGGAGGGAGAGAGAGAGAGGAAGAAAGGAAGAAAGAAAGGGAAAAGAAGGAGAGAAGAAAAAAGAAAAGAAGTAGCAGAATAGTTGTAAGGCCTTACCTGTACTAATTGCCTTAAATTATCTCATTAAAGACACAGGGTGACTAAACTCTGTTTCTTTACAGAGACACTACACTTCTATGAACTATGACTAGCAGTGATGGAATGAGTAAATACCACATGCAAATGCAATCCAAGGGAAAACAGGAATGTTGTAACAATACCAGTAAAATTAAAAGAAGTAAAAAGCAGTGAAGAAGGTTGTTATAGAATGTAAAGGACTCAATTCAGCAAAAGAAAAGAAAATTCAGTATCAGGGTGGCAGAAATAGTAGGCTCTATGCCAGTATCTACCCCAACTCTCCATGGAGACAGAAGGCTCAATGAGGTCTGATTGTGACCAAACTAGTTTCAAGTTAGTGAAAGACCCTCTGTCACAAGAATAAGGCAGAAGATTCATAGCAGAGGACAACAAACATCCTACCCTGGTCTCCATAAGCAAACGGGCATATGCAAAAACACACATACACAGAAAACAACAAGACATAATACAAAAACTGTTGTAATCAAGTCAGCATGATACAGAGATTAAAAAAGACACACAAATCAATAGAACACCTAAGACATAAATCTATACAACTGCAACCAATTTTCAACATGGAAAGTACATGAAATGAAACATAGTTATTTCAATAAATAGTTTGGGGAAAGGAAGATGTCCAAATGCAGAAGAGTATAAAACTAGACCACTATCTCTTACCAACTGTAAGTATCAGCACAAAGAGAATTAGACTTAAGTGTTAAGACCTGAATGTTCTAGGCATAACAACTCATGCCTTTAATCCCACCACATCAGAGGCTAAGAGAGGAGGAATGACTGAGTTTGAGGCTAGCCTGGACTACATAGTATATTCCAGTCTTGTCTGGGCTACAGAATAAGATCTTGTCTTAAAAAAAACCAAAATACAAAAAAAAAAAAAAAAAAAAAAAAGAAAGAAAGAAAGAAAGCCAAAAGTATGAAAAATAGTAGAACAAAACCAAGAACTGTTTCAGAACACTGAAATGGGCAGAGATTTGAGACCAGACTCCAAAAGAAAAAGAAATGAATGGGAATATAAACAAATATGATTTCATAAAACTAAAAAGCAACCACATAACAGTAAGAAACATTGCCAGGCATGGCAAATAAAAAACTAAACACCCAGCGGGGCGGTGGTGGCTCATGTCTTTAATCTCAGCACTCCACTCGGGAGGCAGAGGCAGGTGGATCTCTGAGTTCGAGGCCAGCCTGGTCTATAGAGCTAGTCCAGGACAGGTACCAAAGCTACAGAGAAACCCTGTCTCGAAAAACAAACAAAAAAAGTGATATAAAAAATATATAAGGAATTCCGGACCCTCAAATAAAGAGACAGCTCAGTAGTTAAGAGCATTCAATGGCTGCTCTTCCAGAGGACCTGGATTTGAGTCCCAACACCTACATGGCAGCTAACAACCCTCTGGTCACAGGGGATTTGAGGCCTTCTAGCCTCCTCAGGCACTGCATGAATATACTGCACAGCACACATGCATGAAAATACTCATAAAATACAAGCTTTATTTATTAAAAAAACAAAAACAAAACAGTATGGGAGCCAGTGAGATGGCTCAGTGGGTACGCACTTGCTGCCACCCCTGACAATCTGAGTTTAACCCCTGGAACAAGTATGATGGAAGGAGAGAGCCTTTGCGCGCGCGTGCGCACGCGCGCGCGCACACACACACACACACACACACACACACACACACACACACACACATAAGAGGAATGAAAAACAGGATGGAGGTTTCTCAAAAAATTTCATTGCAGAAGCATAATATATTACAGCAATTCTACTACTGGACAAATCACCAAAGGAAATCATTTTGTCAAAGGGACATTTCATACCCATATTCACAGAAACACTGAACTCACAACAGCCAAGAAATGGAAACAACCTAAGTGCCCTTAAATTCATGCATGAAAGAAAAAAAAAAAATCTGACACATGTACATAATGTAACACCACTCAGCCATAAAAAAAGAATGAAGTCCTATCATTTAAAATGACATAGGGGGTTGCTAAATAAATGGTTAAGTGGTCAAGAGCACTGACTGCTCTTTCAGAGACCAGGGTTCAAGTCCCAGCACCCATGCAGCAACTAACAACTGTCTGTGACTACAGTTCCAGGGACCCTGACACCCTTACACAAGCATACACATGGGCAAAACACCAATGCACATAAAAATAAAAATTGAAATTAAAATTTTTTTAGCCAGGCAGTGGTAGTACATGCCTTAAATCCCAGCAGAGGCAAGCAGACATCTGTGATTTTAAGGCCAACCTGGTCTACAGAGTGAGTTCTAGATTGGTTGGTTGGTTGGTTGGTTGGTTGGTTGGTTGGTTGATTGGTTGGTTGGTTAGATAGATAGATTAGATAGATAGATAGATAGATAGATAGATAGATAGATAGATAGATATGACATGGATAGAACTAGAGATCATTATGCTAAGCAAAATAAACCAGAAAAGTATCTCATGAAGTGACTCATGTAAAATCTAAAACAGGTGATCTCATGTAAGTTTACAGCAGAATGGTGGTTACAGAGGACAGAGAGAGGGAAGAGAGGAATGTGGGACTGTTGATCAATGGATACTAATAACAACAGTAAGCAGCTCTGGGGTAACTACTACATACTATGCTGCAAGTAATACCATATATGAACATGTCAAAGAGCCAGCAGAAAGGACTTCAAAGTTTTCCCCACAAAGAAATGATGAATGATTTAACATGATTTAAACATTACTCAATATTATATAGATGTAGCAAATGTTATGTGACAAATGTTATGTGTTCAATGACAATGTATAACTTCTAGGTTTTGTTCATGTTAGAATCACTTAATTATAAAAATTTTTAGAAGCTAGACTTGGTGTCACATGCCTTTAACCACACCACTTGGGAGGCAGAGGCCATCCTAGTTTAATTCCAGGAGCTGAGGAAATGGCTAAGTAGATAAAGAGACTGCCAAGCAAGCATCACAATTAGAGATTGGATGCCCAGAACTTATGTAACATCTGACTGGTATGGTAGCCACCTGTAACTTCAGTGCTAGGGAGGCAGAGACAGCCTTGAAACTGCACTCACACAAACTCACACATAGGAAAAAGGTATTTATTTCAGTTCTCCAGTAGTTGGTGCTGTTAGCACACCTGAAATCCCAGCATTGAAGACAGTTCAAGAACTGCCAGGAAATCAACTACCACAAGAGATTGCTTCCTGGGAACCCTGCTACCTAACTCTAAGATGTATACTGATCTACTTTCAAATACTAAATTATATCTCATCAAATAAATAAAGTAATTAAACCCTTACTACATTTCTACAAATACTGGTATCTTACAAGTAAGCATGTGTCCAGGGCCAAATCACTCAAGCACCATGTTGGATGATTTATGGCAAGATGGCAACTTCTCAGCTCTTTCTCATATTGAATACTACAGGAAATTCATTTTAAGACTCTTCAGCTTTTGTTATACTCTAACAGTGCAGTGTATACAGTTTAAAAGACTCAGACAACAAACCGACCAGCTTAGAATTCTCTCTGCCATTATTAGCTCTGTGATTAAGACAAGTTACTGAACTCTCAGTTTACTGATCTGCAAAAAACAGGCTCTATGAAAAAGCGTATGTGTTATAAATTTGATGTGATCACTGGCAAAGTAAAAAACTGACACATGTGATCAGGAAGTTAAAATTCCCTGAAACCTTCTAGAACTTAAAAGAGCTACTCAAGTCTCACCTGTACTTCCAAGTTTTTAATCATTCGAAAGTTATGTTGAACTCTCATATTTTATATCAACTTACTTTGACTTTAATACAATTTGAAGACTTTTCCCCCATTGGGTATTGCACTAGATGTAGCAATCTGAAACAACCAATACACTAGCTACCACCCTCTTTAGCTAAGCCCTATTAATCTATTCAACCAAAAACTCAGGTTAATGCCTACCAAAAGCACAAACAGAGAATGAATGACGCTTTTCCCAAATTCATCGTCTTGGTTATAATCTAGGCTTCAAGAATTTTGTGGCTCTACAATTCCAACTAACCTATCAATAGTAAACAGTATTTGTTATGCCACAAAAGTCAGCAATACTTGTTAAAAATCTGTTGTACACAGTTACTTGATTTACACAAACAAATATAAGGGGATATATTGCATAATGTCCAACAGGGCCTAAAATGTTGCAAAACTAATTTATTATTAGCCAAAGATTATGAAAAAAGAAGACCAAACATCTTAACATTTTATATAGCTAAGGATTACTTGCTAAGTTGTTTTTTTTTTTTATAGAAGCAATCTGTGCCAGAAACTTCATATACATTATTTGACTATAATGAGCCCCACAATAGACTATGGCAGCTAATCAACTTGGCAATATTAAGAGATGCCTAGAAGATGGGAAAAGCATCTATAAGTGAATCTATGAGGGCATTTGCACACAGGGGTAGAGGTGGGAGACTGCCATGGAAGTAAGACGCCCTTTGGAATAAAAGTAAAACAAGTTATAATCATTCATCCCCCCCACCACACACACACACACACACCTTGTTTTGTAGCTGCCCTGACACAAGTTTCCCTGCTCAGTCATACGTTCCTGACTGTGACAAACTAAAATTTCTGGTACCTCATGACCGAGTTAAGTCCTTCCTCCTTTAAGCAGCTTATATGAAGTGTATTGTCACATCAACAAGTCTAACACACAGGCCATCTTATCCTAGTTTCTCAAGAAACTAGTTCTGCTATGGGAGCCCACAGAGATTTCCTAGTGAGATCTCAGCTTGCTTTACACAGCAGGACTGCCTAAGAGGATAGATTGACCACCTGCTTGGTTACCAGGTGTTTGGAAGGGTCTGCACTTGGCTGTGCTACGGGGAGTTCTTCTGCCCCATCCCTTGGCATTTCTATAAACAGCCCTTTGGAAGAGACAGAATGGGCTGGTGGATGAGGATCCAGGCCCTCCCAAGGCTATCTTGTGTTTCTATCTGTCTCTCAAGCCTCTATATTCCTATCTAAATATTTCTTACTTCTCTCTACTCAAGAGTACCCTGGGGGAAATTGGGGCCGGTTCCCCCCACAATCCACAAATGTAGGCAATGCACAGTTGATATTCACAAACATACCAGGATGCTTATTTCTTGAAGTTAAGCAAAGTTCTTTCTTGCTACACAATCCAGGCTGCCCTTGATCTCATGACCCTAAAGTTTCATGGTCCCAAGTATATCTCTACATTCAGATGAAAAGATACTTTTTTGATGACTTACTAAGCTACTTGCAAATAGGTTTCTTGCCTAGGGAAGTTTTAAAAATCTTTAAAAAAAAAAAAAAAAATTTAATGTCAGTAAAAACAATAGGAAAATGGACCACTACATTATTAAAAAATAATTTATAAAAAAGAATCCTCTCTTTACATGAATCTAAAATTCACACTAGTTATGTACACAGATGAACACAGGTATTTTGAGAAGAATCAAGCCAATAGCTCACCTTTGGTGCATGCACACAGCCTGTCTGTGCCTGAGCAGTAAATAACAGAAACAAATGAATCCTGTTCTTCAGTGCCCTCCTTTTTGGGAGGCTCCACTTTGGCCAAAATTTCGAAGTTTGAAAGGTCTAATACTTTTACATATCCTCCCTGAGTGGTAATCACCAGGTGTCCAAGAGTAGAAATGTCAGACTTCTTTTCTCTTTCAATCCCGTTCTTTGAGGTTGGCTGCACTTCCTCAGCGGGTTCTTCACAGTCATCCTCTCGATTATCCAGGATATCCGGTGGAAGCAAAATGAGCGAGGTAATTGTGTCCTGGGGATCTTTGATATGCTGGATTTTTACTGGCTCCTCTTCTAAAGTCACTATTCGAGTGGTATAATTCATTTTGTAAAGAACTAAATATCCACCACTAACATTCCTCTGCTCTGGATGAATGATCAAAGGAGTTGGTACATCTGCTGGTGACTCATGTTGGATAACACTAATATTTGCACCATTCACTACAGCAAGATTGGGTTCCAGCTCACCTTTCCGTCTATTACATAGTGCAGAGTTTAATTTATTTAAATTATTCAAGGCCTCAACTTGATTTATTGCACTCAACGATTCAACAGAGCAAGTCCGCAGTCCTACCAACAAATGAATTCCATCAGCACAAGGAGTTATGGAGTCTATACAAAGAGTCTCCTCCTCTGCAAACTTTGGTAGCCTCAAGCACTGAACCAAAGTCCCAGGCTTGGGGAACACAGAGTTCCACTTCTCGGAATCTGGAGAGGTGAGGCTGGCTGCTGCATCTGCAAACTGCTGAATGTAAGTCACAGGAGGATCCTGCAACAACAACTGCTCCTGGTTATCCAGCTCCATTTCAATAATCTGTGGAACCGTAAAACCGTCATCGTGCAAACTTTTACTCATAATATTGTTCATCTGTGAAAAGATTTTTCCTGCTTTCTCATCAGATTCTTTGATACTATAAAGAAGTAAAACAGGTAAAGTCCTCCTTACCAGAGGAGAGTTCAGTTCTGAATTTGTGCACGATTCATTGTCAGTTGACCCTTGTTCTGATATACTTTCGCCCTGAGTTCTACTTAAACCATCCAGTGACCTGTGGGAATTACTACTAATGGGGGAGGTAGCAGGAGATTTATATGTTAATAAACCTCCAGCCAATAAACATGGAAAGGGAATGTTGTGTTGTTCCTGGTGCTTCTCCTTTGTCTTTTCACTCTTGGAGTTTGTTAAGCAAGGATTTGCCCCAAGTTCTTCAAGATCCTTAACAGTGTCCTCAAGTACATTTGCCACAATCTCCCACTGCAGTTTCTCTGGCTGTTGGAGAATGCTGAGCGCTGTTATGTCAAGGCTTACTTCCATGGCTTCCTTTTGTGAGGTATGCCCTTTGAAAAGAAACAGTACAAACCATTAGATGCAGCGGCCTTAGTGCTGTAAAGCGCAATCAGTACCTCAATGAGGGGTTTTCCTAACTCATCTACGCATTATAGTAAACCCAAGAATTCAAAGTATTTCATGGCCACAAGAGAGATCAGCAAGTAAAGGCTTGTCCCCAAGCCAGACTCAGCTTCATCACTGGAACCCACATGACAGAAGAAAACTAACTCCTACAAGCTGTGCCTTTGACCTTCACATGTGTGCATGTGCCCATACATACATGCACACACAAAATTTTAAGTGATTTTTTTCAACTTCAAGAATTTTAAAGGAAACTTTATCAAAACTCAGATGACCCTACATAAGAAAATTTAAAAGATAAAACTACTCAAGATATTAAAAATTATTTTAAACTCAAATACATTCTCTTGAGAACTAAAGAAAACTTGATTTTTAAGGAGTAGGAAGGTAGAGAGAGAATTTAGTCATTACTTTAGTATTAAAAGAATAGAATTTCTAGACTTCAATTCTAAACCAAAAAATACACCCAATATTATTTGTGCATTGTAATTTATGCACTCTCTCAAATACTATAATCTCAATTCCTTTTTTTTTTTTTTTTAATACTTTAAGATTCAAAGCACCATTTCTTCTCTCTTGGTCCACAATGCTGACAGTCAGATACAAAAACCCCACTAGAGTCAACCGTCAATCCAACGAGACTCAGGTAATCTAATACTGAACTGAAAATTCTTTCCACCAATCTTGGTTTTGGTTTTTATTCCTTTGTTTTTTTCTTTCTTTCTTTCTTTCTTTTTTAATTTCTCAATAGTAAGAATCAGTCAGTAACAACAATGTAAAAACCACTCTAATTATAGGGAAAAATAAAGAAAATTTAGAACTGCTTTTATAATTAGGTAGTAAGATAAGAGTCAAGGAAATATTAAATAGAATGTCTATATGAAGATTGAAAGTACAAGTAACTAGTAAGTTAAGGGATCAGTGAACACCACTTAAGTGTCCTGATACTATACCGTCTCTTCAGCAACTTAAGTGTTAGCCAGAATGTCCCATTATCTGGGATAATCATTACCACTAACCTCTCAAACAGAAATCTTTTCTAACTGAAGCAGAAGAACCAGACTGTCTGTTCCTTTCATACTGTGGCTAGAAAAACAAACAGCCACTATACTACATAGCATTGTCTATATCTACTTTCTCAGACTGGAAACTCAGAGTGAAAAGTAAAGTATTTTTACAGCTTTGACCATGTATAATATATCCTGGAGATGCTTACTTATCTGTTGGACTAAACTAAAAAATTTAACTTTTTAAAGTTGTGACAAGAAATTGTTCAAATAGAACAGTTTTATAGTAGGTCAACTAAAGCCACAAAGCACACACAAAGTTAAGACAATATTTAAAGTAAATGACATGCACAATGAAACTGTTTAAAAGGAAATGATAGACTAGGTTTGGTAGCTCACGGCTATAATCCCAACATTCAAGAGACCGAGTTGGATTACTCTGGGATGAGGCCAGTCTGGGCTATGTAGTGAGTTCCAAGCTAGGATACAGTGTGAAACCCTGTTCAAAGAAAGCAAAGAACTAGAAATAGATATACAACAGAAAAATACAGCAAGTGGCCCTATTTTTTCATTCCTCTTATAACCACTCAATGCACCTCTGGGAAACAGGGGAACTTTGGTGAGAAAATCTGACATCTCTAACTATTCCTTCTTCAATTTCTATTTGTAGTGTCCTGGAATAACAGAGCCTCATGCAGGTCAGGCAACCACTCTGCCACTGAACCATAGCCAGGCCCTTAATTCAAAGTTTCTACTAGAGACCAACTAGACCACATAATAAATTTTATGCAACATACCTGCATTTCCCTTCCCTTTGGGTAATCCCTCTGCAGCTCGCTTTCTTAAGTACTGTCAAAGCCACAGCTTCCAAGAAAGAGTCATACTTCCTGAGCTAAGCAACTGGATTGTCATGGCTCTTTCCTAAAGTCAAAGTTCAACTGGGACTCAATTCTTATGCTAACCCTTCTCTGCAGTCTTCATGAGAAGTCATGTTTTCTTAATTCAGATATGGTTCAGACACAAAACTAGTCTCTTTGAAATTAACTGGGAACTTTCAAAATTTACAATCTTCAACCAAAAAACAGATGTCTCTTATTGTGTACTCATAATTTTGAGGTTAATATATTCTAAAGTTCTTTGAACTATGTCATTCAAATTAATACAAATCATTTAGAGTTGTAAAGTTCTGAAATGGCACCTAAAATTTTTTAAGATGCTACAGGATAAGACTATATCTCTCAGCTGGTCTTGATGGCCCACACCTTTAATCCCAGCACTACAGAGGCAGGTGGATCTCTGTGAGTTCTAGGCCAGCCTGGTCCACAAAGCAAACCAGATTCCAGCGCAGCCTGAGCTACACAAAGAAACCCTGTCTCACAAACCCAAAAATAAATAAATAAAATTAAAGAAATATTTTTTAAAAAAAGACTACATCTCTCATACTAACAAGTTTAGGTATGCTTATTCCATAATCCTCCAAAAAGTTACTGATATACAAACATATAGATAGCCAAGCTGTGGTGGCAAGCAACTTTGAATCCCACACTCGGTAGGCAGAGGCAGGCAGATCTCTGAGTTCAAGGCCAGCCTGGTCTACAGAGCAAGTTCCAGCATAGGCTCCAAAGGTACACAGAAAAACCCTGTCTCGAAAACAAAACAAAACAAAAAAAAAGAAAGAAAGAAAAAAGAAAAAACCCCTTTCTCTCTCTCTCTCTTTCATTATTTATTAAAAAAATAATAAAAACATATAGGTGCTGGGTGGTGTTGGCCCACACCTTTAATTCCAAAGGCAGAGGAAGGCAGATCTCTGTGAGCTCTAGGCCAGCCTACACAGGAAAATCCCCTCTCAAAAAACCGAAGGGGGGTTGGGGATTTAGCTCAGTGGTAGATCTAGCAAGCTCAAGGCACTGGGTTCGATCCTCAGCTTAAAAAAAGGGGGGGGGGGATTTAAAAGTATAGGTTAGAAACTATATATTTAAAATTAGTTTCCTATGAAAGAATAGCTTGCTGGCAAACCCCAAATGAAAGAAATTAACTAGAGCTGGGAAGATGGCTCAGTCAGTAAATAACCTGCCTTGTAAGAAAACTTGAAGGATCTGAATTCAATGTCAAGAACCCATGTAAAATAAGCCAAGCATGCAAGTTAAGTAGACTTGTAAGCAGCACTGGGGAGGCCAAGACCAGCACGTCCCTGGGGATCACTGGCCACAGTCTAGCCAAAAACTGGTAAACTCTAAGTCAATTGAGAGGTTCTATCTGAACAAGAAAAACACTGGAGATATTTGGTCTCCACACACATGAACACAAAACTCATGTACATGACATATTAAACACAAATAAAGGAATATAAAATTTTTTGAACTGCAAGGACTCTAATCCCTTACTACCGTGACCTTCTAATTCTATTCAAAGACAACACTTATGTACCAAAAAGAATATACCATAAGGACCCTGGGTAGTACCACACACCTTTAATTCCAACACTCAGGAAGAAGAAGAAGCCCATAACTCTGAGTTCAAGGCTAGCCTAATCTATATAGCAAGTCCCAAGCCAGCCATAGCTACATAAAAAAGGTCCTGTGTCAAAAATAAATAAATAAATTATATATATATATATATATATATATATATATATATATATATATATATATATATATTCTAAACTAAAGTACATCCTAAGGCAATGTGAAAAATCAACAAGCACAGATGAAAGCGTAATAACAGAAGATAAATAAGAATATAGTCCAAATGCAAGTATTATTTGAGGGATCAAACAAAGTCTTGTTACTGTATAAACCCAGCTAATCTAACTTGTAGCAATCCTCCTAATTACAGTCATCCTGACAGATTGTGGTATGTGCCAGCGTGCCAAGAAAAATGTAAGTACTATTAATCCCAAAAAATATATACTAAGCTCCTTAGAACAAAGGAAAAAACAAAGTTATGGCATACAAGTAGGTTACTATAGTTAAAACCAAGTACTTAAGAAGAGAAAGAGGGGCCGGGTGGCGGTGGTGGTGGCGCACGCCTTTTATCCCAGCACTTAGGAGGCAGAGGCAGGTGGATCTTTGTGAGTTCAAGGCCAACCTGGTCTACAAAGCGAGTTCCAGGAAAGGCGCAAAGCTACACAGAAAAACCCTGTCTTGAAAAACAAAACAAAACAAAAAAAAGAAGAGAAAGAGGGACATGAATGAACACTTACTGCAAATACTTCACAAACAAAGCCCTGAAACCCAGAATGAACTGAAGCTAACAAAGTTCAAGGTTTCAGAAGGACTCCAGTGCACACCCTATTTTTCTATACAGGATTAAGAAACTGTAATATCATGCTGTTTCTGTCTTTGTAAAAGCACAGCAAAGGAGGAAAAGATCATTGATTTTATTAGGCTAAACTGTGTGCATTGGGTTTGTGTGTGGCCACACACAACATGGAGCATGTGAGGAGGTCTGAGGAAAACTTGTGGTACTCTGCTATCTCCTTGCACCTCAGAGATCAAACTCAGGTAGCTCCTCAGGGTTGGCAGTAAGCACCAACCACCTGCTGAACCATCTTGCCAGCCTGGTTAACTTTATTTATTTTATGTGTTTTGCTTGCATGTATGCCTGTGTGAGAGTGTTGGGTCCCCTGGAAATGACAGGTATGAGCTGCCATGTGGATGCTGAGAACTGAAATCAGGTCCTCAGGAAGAGCAGCCACTGCTTTTAACCACTGAGCCATCTCTCCAGTCCCCTAGTTTAAACTTTCTAAATGAAATCAATTCTTTACTTTTCTAGAATTACATATCTATCATTCAGGGCATTTTCATGCCTTTTTTGGTTTCTTCTAGGTCTAAAAACTTCAAAACTGAGATCCCAAACAGCAACTTCAAGAACATTTCACAGAGAATCAGAATTTAGAGAGCATTTACTATTCTATAGTAACTATAGTTTCTAACGACTACACTACACGAACCCGTTTCTTCTAAAGACGTTAAGCATGTTATATGTCTTTAACATGTTCATGACATGACATTAAGTTACAGTCACAATAACCATCACTTTTAAAAAAAAAGAAACTGGGCATTTTTCAGGTACAATGCACAATTCTTTATATGCAGTTACCTTATTCAACCCTATGAATAATGTATGTTAAATATCATTATTTTACAGTTTAGGAAATATAATTAAATCATAATAGATTGGGATTTATACTCTAACCTGAGAGGGCAGGAGCATATGGGCCAACTGGTGTAAAGCTTGTACAATCCTGATTATTTAATAAGTTCAGATTCCCAGCACCCATGGAAACCAGCCAAGCACAGGAGTGTCTATTTGTAACTCCAGCACTGGGGGAACATAGACAGGTAGAACCCTGCAGCTTGTTGACCAGCTAGCAGAGTCAAATAGACAAGCTCCCAGTTTAGTGAAAGAATGTTTCCATGGTGTTTCCACACCTTAATCCCAGCACTTGGAAGGCAAGAGGCAGATGGATCTCTGTGAGTTCAAGACCAGGCTGGGGCTACAGAGTGAGTTCTGAACTCTGTCTTAAAAAACCAGACAGTCAAAGTGAGAGTGAGAGAGAGAGAGAGTGAGTGAGTGAGAGAGAGAGAGAGAGAGAGAGAGAGAGTGAGTGAGTGAGAGAGAGAGAGAGAGAGAGAATGAAACTGACTGAGACGTTTATAAACAACAGATACATCCAACACATCAACCTCTAGCTTCCTTGGGCACGTCAACAGATGAGTACACTCAAACACATATGTGCCATAATACTGAGGGGTTTAAGGCAATAAGACCGTGGTGTTCACTATCAGCCTAAGCTGCAGAGCAAGCCCCAGGCCAGCCTGAGCTACATGAACCATGTTACTTTACCTTACTATTTTATGGATAAACAAGGCAATATCCACTTGATGCAGCAATGCCTAGAAGTTCATAGTTTCAGCTTTTTTGAGATAGAAGAATTTTTATTTATTTAAATGTTATACTTATTGACTATAAGTATACTATAGCATACAACTAAACACAATTTTCATACCCTGGCATATGTGACACAAATTTAATATACCTAATACTTTATTCCCTTTGAATAAAATGGTTGTCATTTAAATTTTAATTAGAGAACATAATATTCTCATACTTAATTCAAGACCTCTGAAAAACACAGAAAACTGAAATAGTGTATCAGTAAAGATTTCCAGTTTCATAAGGAAATTAAGAATTAATTGGTATTAAGATTTATTTCTAACTGTAGAAATATAAGGATATATAAAATACATTAGCTAAGGTTTTTTACATACCCGTCACAGAATCTGATCTGGAATGCTCTTCGCTGTCTGAATCCTCCAGTAAATCATCGCTTAAAAGACAAAGAACAATTTAAACTTTAAAAAAAAATTCTTTACCTTATGGGCTAGGGAGAGACATCAGCTACAGTGTAGGAGCCTGGCATATATAAGGGTTCAATCCCAGGCACCCAAAAAACAGAACACACATGGAATAAGAAAGCAAGAAGACACAGCATAGCTGTGTGTGGCTTGTCTCTGGTCCTTTAGAAGGGGCAGTGCTGAGGATCAAACTTGGAACCCTATGTGTTCTTCTCCAGGACTGTTAACTCTGGGCCAGGGGCTGGAGAGATGACTCATCAGTTAAGAGCAGGAGTTGCTCTTCAAAGAGAATCCAGGTTCAGTTCCCAGCACCCACATACATGGTGGTTCAGTTTTTTGAGGGCTCTGATCCCTTCCTCTGACCTCCATGGCACAAGATATGCACATGGTGCACATACATACATGCAGGCAAATACTCACATACCTAAAATAAAATGTTTAAAATGTTTAAAAAAAAAAATTACTGAGCTATAACCCCAGTGTTAAAACCAGTATGGACGAAACACAAGCAATATACAAACTGCTAAAAAGAACTATGATATAAATAAGTTTGATACATAACTAATAAACAATTATAAATCATGAAATGAATGACTACATTGGAGAATTTTGTGTGGAAGGAAGCCTCTAAACCTCTGCAACACTTGTGGTAGGTGAAACTGACTGGAGATAACTTATGAGAATGGCAGCTAGTAAAACTTGAACTTGTAGTAGTAAAATATTAACAACTACTGTCAATTCAATACAATTACTTACTCTAAAACCAAAAACAGCTAGACACATGTTTTTGTAATGTATTTTATATGTGTATTCACACCAACAGCCACTCTGTTTTTGTCCTGTGCTTTTGTGTGTTCATTCTATGAGACATGCAGGATTAAGTGTCACAATCAAAAGACAGGAGTAGGGGCTGGAGAGATGGCTCAGCAGTTAAGAGCACCGACTGCTCCTCCAGAGGTCCTGAGTTCGATTCCCAGCAACCACATGATGGCTCACAACCATCGGTAATGAGATCCAGTGCCCTCTTTTAGGCTGCAGGCATACATAATAAATAAATAAATCTTTTAAAAAAGACAGGAGTAAAGACAAGACAACAGTCTGTCTTTGGCCTTTCTCTCAGTTGTCAGTTCCCCTCTTTGTATCAACCTTTATTCATATTCTCAGATGTAACAGCCAAGCTCTGTAGCCTACTGACCAACATAACATATCAACAGTACCTTTTTATCTTAAGGCAATTCTTTTCTTCAATAATACACTGTAATGAAATCCACAGTGCTTAGACATTTACTAATGATAATTTCCATTTAAGATTGCTGGGAAAGTATCAAGCACACACCTGTCTTTCTAGCTACCTGAGAGGCTGAGGCAAAAAGACTTTTGCGCTAAGCGTCTGGGCAGCCTGGGAAAACAGTGGGACTTTCTCTATAAATTAACCCAACCCCTCTTAGAAAAAAAAGAAAAAAAGAAAAAGAAATTCCAAGGTAATGTTTAAAATTGAGGGGTTTTTTTTGTTTTTTTTTAACCAATGTTGACAAATGCTCTGTGCCTTCAGTTTTTTGTAAGTGGTATTAATAGATAAATGGAGCAAATTCAATTCATATGATTAGCTTTTCTGGTATTGTTAAGTTTTATTGTTCAGTGTTGAGCCTCCTGAATGCTGGAGAATACTCTACCACTGAGCAGTATCACCAGATCCCACTCCAACACACTATAGTTTCAAATAATAAAAAGCGTGTAAAACAAGCTTAGGATCACCTGCTAATTAGCTTCAAGAATTCAAATCCTAATCACAAGGATAAACCTAAAAAACTAAATTCTAAGAAACATACTGTACTTGAGAGCTAGAATAAGCAGATATAAAGCAAGAACACACTGGGTTTCAACTACCAAAGGACTTTTTAGTATTAACTAAGTATTACCTAACTGTACTAAGATTTAAAAAAAAAAAAAAAAATACAGTATTTTTAAAGAAAAATTCACGAGTCTGGACATTACAGAGGTCTGAAAGTCTTCAAAAACATAATAATCTATCCCTAAAATATTTTATAAGAATTCTAAAATAGGGCTGGAGAGATGGCTCAGAGGTTAAGAGCACTGGCTGCTCTTCCAGAGGTCCTGAGTTCAATTCCCAGCAACCACATGGTGGCTCACAACCATCTGTAATGAGGTCTGGCGCCCTCTTCTGGCCTGCAGACATACAGACAGACAGAATACTGTGTACATAATAAATAAACAAATCTTAAAAAACTGATCCAACACACGCTTTAAAAATGTAAGACGCAAATACACTTTCCCAAACCAGACAGTATGGATCACAAGTCCTCTGGGGTCCCTGTATTCTCATTCCTGCCTTTGCCAACCGCTCTACAATAAATGCATTTACTCCTGTACTAGACAGTGTTTACATGATACCAAACCTTCTACTTAGTAATATACAATATAATCACAGGCAAGTCACAAAAGCTAGTTAATACTACATTTTTTTTAACGAAAACTAATCAAGTATCATGTATGTTTACCAATGTCACAGTAACCTCAAAAATGAAATTCAGAACAGATTTGTCAACTCAACAAAGTACACAACAAAGCCAGGCATAGTAGTGAATACCATCTCAGCACTTGGGAGGCAGAGGGAAGAAGATCAAGAGTTCAAAGCCAGCCTAGGATATACATGAGATCCTGTCTCAAAAAGGAAATATATATGACAAGTACAGCACCTAGAGATACATGTTACTTCATTTAAATTAAGTATGTTGTCAAATCTTCTTCATTGAATAAATTGAGAATTATGTCAAATGTTTTGTAAGAAATGATTAAAAGTAATTCCTAAGGAAATTATATTGTTAATAACTTTAAATTCAAATTTAATCACAAATCAGTATGTTTTACTTAAAGCTAATGAAACCCACATTTGATATTTGTAGATTATATTTTGTGCCACACAAAGTCAGAAGTATTCCTATTCACTAGTAATCCAGCCAGACTCAGTTACCTCTGGGACAGCAGAGTAACAGAAGTCAAGATCAGAGATGATACATCAATGCTGGGTTTTGTTTTGTCTTAAAAGGAGGGTTATCAATTCTGTAATCCAGGCTGGCAATTCTGCTTCAACCTCCCCCATGCTGGGATTCAGGTATACACCATAATGCTTGCTGTTTCTTTGTCGTCTCCCTCAGCTCCTCCCCACCTTTTTGTGGAAGAGAGGGAGGCTGGAGATTAAGCTTTTCTTTGCCCTTTTTGTAGAGTTAAGCACTGTATATAACAGAACGGAATCCCACTGTGTCATCCTTTTTTTTTTGGGGGGGAGGGTGTTCCAGACAAGGTTGCTCTGCATAGCCTTCGCTGCCCTAGAACCAGCTCTACAGACAAAGCTAGCCTTGAACTCATAGAGACTGGCCTGATTCTACTTCCCAAAGTGCTGGGATTAAAGGCGGCACAACCACCGCCTGGCCCTGTCATTTCTTTTAAGTATTTCTTCACGTTTGTGTTCTGATTCAACCAATCCTGGATGTATTTTAAGCTTCTGTCATTAACTATGTAATACGTGGGATATTTCTGCTGGAAATAACGAAAGAGTACATATCTAGTCTAGATACGTATACATACATGAAAGATACATTTTTTTTCAGAAGAGGAATGTGGTAATCCTAGAAGCCTACTATGATGCAACTTTTAATCCACAAATTCAAAATGTAAAACAAAGTTCTAATGGAAAAGCAGGGTTTAAAATTATAAGCCAATTTCATGATCTTCCATAATTACCCACTAAACCCCTTAATAAAACAAAAATCAAGAATTCTTAGTTCTAGTGCTATTAGCAAAGATGTTAATAAAAACTCAGACAAGATCTCAGGTCCAATTCCTTTATCTTCCAGTCCAATGCTATTACCAAGATAAACTACACAAACTTCCCAATTTATATGCTGTGAACTGTCAATTCCACAATTTTCATTTAACAAAAGTCTGCATTACTTAATAAAAGCACATTGTAGTAGCACACCTTTAATCCCAGCACCTAAGGCAGAAGCACAATCATTTGTGACTTTGAGGCCAATATGGTCTACATCACAAAAATCAGGGGGTTGGGGATTTAGCTCAGTGGTAGAATGCTTGCCTAGCAAGCGCAAGGCCCTGGGTTTGATCCTCAGCTCCACAAAAGAAAGAAAGAGAAAAAAAAAAGGAAAAATCAGACCAACCAGGGATGCACAAGAAAATCCTGTCTCAAAAGCAAAGGACATAGACTGCAGTATAAAATCAATCACATCAGTAACACTGGACACCGAGAGGTAAAAGGCAGATACTCACAGTGTATACAGTTAAAGATGATGCTCCTTTTCACATCACCACTGACAGTCTTAACAGGGATAGCTGCTACTATTTATCACAAACTGAATGGCTATATGAAATCCTTCATTCTAGTATGTGAATGAAACAGAGCCATGTGATATTGGCCCAATTCAAAGTCAAGAAGTGGAGACTCTTGGAAAACGAGAGGGTTTCCTTGACTCTCCTCCCCAATCCTATAGATCAGAGATACAGTCACCAAAACCAAGAATCTACCAAAGACGACAGGGAGACAACTCAATTATAATGCCTCAATCTCTGTGTAGGCTGCACTCCACCTCTGGGGAGGGAATAATGCAGGACAAAAAACAGCAAGGCATTTCTCCCTTACTACTAGTACACTATTCCAAATAATTAGAGCCTCTTGCCTCATCTAAAGTCACTTTGCTACTCATTAGTGAAATCCACTTCCACAACTTGAGGGATAAAAGAATGGAGAAATTAGAATCATTTGGAACAACTATTTTAAGAACTATCTGGTAAAATGTAAAATTACAAATCCTAATCCACTGGCTTAATTTCAATATTTCAACTTTTTGTTTTATTTTTTGTTCTGTCTCTGGATACTGAAGACAAATGCTACACATTCACTCTAAAGGTGAGCTACAATCCCTAGATTTCAGTTTTTAATGTGGCAATTACTACTAATTAACAGGACTGAGATTCCCTATTTCAAGACTTACACAGTTTGATACTATTGCACAAAAATGGACCTACAAAGTAGCTTCAGACATAATGAATAATTTATCAAATGGATTGTAGCCTCTGCAGTAGAACTGTGACTGCCAGTATCTGCTAGCTGTTCAGCACTGTTTTTCATTATCGTCTATTTATTCTTAGTTACCTGCCAGTATTTCTACCAACTCTTGTCGGCCTCTAGTTATAAAACATAAAGGAAAATGTAATTTGGAGAAAAACTGTATATTACACACAGTGTCATTTCCTTTTCGTGTGTGGTTTTTGTTTGTTTTTTGTTATTTTGAGACAAAATTCTCACTCTATGGTCCTCACAGGCATACAACTCATAAAAGTCCTACTGTTAAAGCCACCAGATCTAACTAACCTATGGTATTCTGAATGAAAACTTCTGAGATTCACAATGCTTTCAGATTTCCAGCCAAACAAGAGAATATTTTCTATTCTCTAACTTTTGACCTATTTTTTTTTTTTGCTATCTCATTAACTAATGAAGAAAATGAAATTTAGAAGAAGAAAACATGTACTACTACAAATACCACTGAAACAAGACCACATACCTGTCTCCTTCCAGTTTAGGTATGTCTGAGCAACTAGAGGAGTCCTCTAGCCATGCCAAAGTCGGTCTCCTTGAATCAACTCCTGAGCTTGGGTCTCCTGATAGGATCAGTTGTTGTACAATTGCTGGATCGTAGGCATTAATTTCAAACTTCAAGTGCACCTTCATGAGTTTGGAGACGTCCCATACACAGATCTTCCCACGTTTGGTGGCAGCAGCTAGAAACTGTGGACAGCTCCCCGACCCAAAGCAAGATATTCTGTCAGCTCCGTCTGCAGAAGGCAGCTGTGCAGGGCTTGTGGCCAGTGTGACCGACAAGGGAACATTCTGGGTGTGCTCGCCTTTCACAAAGGGGCAGTTCGGGGAATGTCTCTCGTGTTCAGACCTTTACAGAGTAAAAAGGGAAAGTTTACTTAAGAGCAAAGCAGAAAGAAACTCAAAGACTGCCTTCTTTATGTATGCATTTAAAAAGTCTTAGTTCTAATAAATCATCATGGTCTCGTTTGGCTGGATGGAGAGGACGGGGTGGATGATAGACTGGAATGGAACCCAGGGCTTTGAGCATGCTGAACAAGTACTCTACCACTCAGCTGTACTTCCACCCCTCAACTGAACTTAGCTTATTAAGTTCACTAAATTTTATTCAATCATTCAGTGTTTACATGGTCTATATTCTAGATGCTTATTCTTAGCAGTTTTACTCACTTTAATGACTACACGTGTGAAATCATTACTAAAATGCAATTCACGACAAATTATTTGCCCAACTTCCTAACTCTCTTCTATGTTTCTTTTTGGTTTTCTGTTGTGTGTTTCCTTGTATAATTTTTCTACTTGTAATTTCAAAGAGGTACTTGAGGACAGGATCCTGCTACCAAAGATGGAAAAACTTTGTTTCCTCACGAATAAAATTTGACTCATGAAACACATTGTTCTTCTGAACACACATATTTCTTTTCACATTGCACCTGCTGTTTACTATAATGACACCCTGGGCCATTTGCAATGCACAGATTTCTTTTGCATTAAATCCTTTTGCATTAAACCACAAAGAACATATTTGAGCTACAATCTCTCCAGGCTAACTTCTAGGGCCTTTTTTCTCTTCTTACCATGTCGTACCTCAGTTTTAACTTTTTAACTAAGTATTTGTAGTCACATGTAATTGTGTAAAATAAAAGTAAAAGCTAGCAGTAATATCTAATCCTAGGAATCTTTTATCCGACCTTCCAGATAGACATTAAGATTTTTTTTTTCTTTTTTTGAGCTAAGGATCGAACCTTAAGATTTTAACTAGTATAGTTCTAAAATGCTTTTATTCATTTGTGCACACTAAGGAAGAAGCAGGGTTATTGCTTCAAACACTTAAATCATTAGTGGCACTGAGAGAGCCATTCTGCAGTACCTTTCATGAAACAAGAACACACAGAACGCTACTGTCAGTGATCACTAGAGAATATCAAGTTCTTCTAATTCTCCACTGCTCATCTATCATGCATTTGTCACATTATAGTTGCTATAGAACTTTTTTTTTTTTTTAAAGAAAATCATAGTCTCAGTATGCAGCCACAGATGGCATCAGAGTCAAAAAAGATCCACCTGGCTCTGCCTTCTAGAAGCCACTGCACTCTTGATTGGCATTTAGGACCTTTCCAGTTTTTATTGCAATGGCCAAACTTGTCACAACACCAAACATACAAAAGGAACTAACTCCTTAGTGTAGAGAAGTAAAAGCAGAACCGACAGGAAGTATTTCTTTTATTTCTTGAAGAATTCAATCTCCCTACAAACTCAGCTCACACAAGTAAAATATCATGGTCTTATTTTCCCCTTTAAATTGCCCCCTTTTTCTCTCTTAAAAGATTTGGAAAGCACCCATGCTCACCAATCTAGTTTCTCACCTATGCACTTAAGAGCAGTGAACTCCAAATATCAGACTACCAAACTCTTGAGAGTTTTTGGAATCCCATATTCTGGTACATTCCAAACCTCCCAGCATATCAAGAAAAGATGGCACTTAGCTGCCCAAGCTGAAAATTTGAATCTGCCTCCCCAACACAAAAGGTTATGACTACAGGTACCATCCAAGCTGACCACTGTGGTTTACACTTGTAATTCCAACCCTCAGGAAGCTGAGGAGGATAAATGACATGAGTGTGAGCCCAGCCTAGTTACACAGTGAGTTGATGTGTAGCCTCGGCTCACTTTAGGATTGACTCCATTTTCAAAAGAGACAGTTTTGACTGGGTGAGGTCGCGCATTCCTGTGAACACAGAACATGGTGGCAGGAAAGATCAAGAATTTGATGTGTGCAAGGTGACACACAACTTTAATCTCAGCACAACAGAGGCAGATGCAGGTCGATCTCTTTCCGTTCTAAGTAAGTTTCGTCTATCCAGTGAACCAAAGCTACACAGTGAAAACCGATCTCAAAAGAGGCGGGGAGAAGTAAAACCAACCTCTACTGCATTGTGAGTTCCAGATAAATTTGGGCTGTGTGAGACCCTGTCTCACGTACATATGTGCATTATTAATGTGTGTGTGTGTGTGCGCGCGTGCGTGCGTGCGTTTGTGTGTTGGGGCCAGAGATACAATTCCATGGCTAATAGTACTAGCTGCTCTCACAGAGAATCTGAGTTCATTCCCATCACTCATAGCAGGCACCTCACAACCTCCTGTAACTCCAGTTCCAGGAATCATTTGCCTTTTCTAGCCTCTGAAGGCACCCTCATATACATGTGGGTACAAACACAAACATACATATAAACTAAAACCTAGAATAAACTAAAACTAAAATAAAATTTTAAAGCATGCATTACATGCTATAATATCGTTGTTTAATTTTTTTCAGGTGTACATTAAATGACTGTTTTCACATGATCACTACATTCATATCAGCTTATCAGCTTACATAAAACCTCAAAATCAACTGTAGTACAATCTAAATGAAATAGCTGAAAACCTTATTTTCTATCCCTTACTAGACATGCACCCTTGGAAAACTTTTATTTTCTTCATTTTAAAATGAAATAATGTGCCAGGCGGTGGCGGCACATGCCTTTAATCCCAGCACTTGGGAGGTAGAGCCAGGCGGATCTCTGTGAGTTTGAGGCCAGCCTGCTCTACAAAGCAAGTTCCAGGAAAGGCGCAAAACTACAGAGAAACCCTGTCTCGAAAAAAAAAAGAAAAGAAAAGAAAGAATGTATAACAGAGTACGGTGTGGCAGTACCTGACAGTGAATCCACACACTGGGGAGGATCAATCAGTTTATAACCTGCCAGATCGATAATACGAGCTCCAGACCAACCAAAACAACCAAATGGTGAGACCATCTCTCCAGCCCTGTTGTATGCTATAATTCAGACTTTAGACATCCTCTAAAAAGTTACTTGGGGCTGGAAAGATGGCTCAGCCGATAAAGGCTAGGCTCACACCAAAAATATAAGGGTTCAGTTCCCAGTACTCACAGCTGTGTCTCCAGTCACCGGGGAGGGAGAGAGGGTTACTTAAAATTAGAACTGTAGGCCAGGCGTTGGTGGAGCATGTCTTTAATCCCAGCGCTCAGGAGGCAGAGGCAGGTGGATCTCTATGAGTTCAAGGCCAGCCTGGTCTACAGAGCAAGATCCAGGAAAGGCACAAAGCTACACAGAGAAACCCTGTCTCAGAAAAAAAAAAAAAAAAAAATTAGAACTATATATGTTAAGTACCTCCCCTTGATTGAGTCTCTATTCACCTTTCTTCAATGGTCAGAACTACACAGCAGAATTATTGCTAGGGTAGATTTAACAGCCTCTCTGGTCTGGTGAGAACCTATATCTTTTGGCACTTTCCCCATGCAGATTTTGGAAAGTCTTGTGATAGAATATAGACAGACAATCTCACTCTCTTAGGACAGTGACAATAACACAGAGCAAAAAGACAAGAAGATTATATCAAGATCAGAAAAGTAAACTTTAGAAGCACTATAATACTAACTTAACTTAGCCTACTATGCCTAGAAAACTCAATACTCACCAAGGTTCATCCGTAGGCTCCCAACAGACAAGACATACACTACAAGTAAAGCACATGGCTCTATCATCTCCAGATGAGGCAGGCTGCAAAATATGTTAAAATGGAGGAGAGAGCAAGGAAGCAGGCAGGTACAGAAGGGAAGAAAAGGAGATAAGAGAAAGAGGAAGGGAGGAAGGAAGCAGGTATGGAAGGGCAAAAGAGAAAAAGGGAAGAACCAATCATTAAAACAGCTTTTCAATAATAACTCTTCAAAAAGTTCCCAATTTCAAGTGTAATTTTCTAAGGAAAAAAAGTTATAGTACTACTCTGCTCATACATAAATAAGTTCAAAAAATTTGCAGTCCAATGAGGGCAACACAGTGAGCCCTTGTCTCAAAAGTAAATATATAAATAATTAAATGCAGTGTTTCACTGCATGTTTCTGGCTGGTCTGCAACTCACAATCCCCTCCCCAAGCCTCCCAAGTGATAGCATTTCAGGTGTATACCACTACTTCTGCCTTGTAAAATTATTTATTGCATTACTTCAAGAATCTACTACTAGTTTATAAAAGCAGTCAAACACTGAAAAATACTCAAATATCCAAGGAGAACATTTCCCAAAACTGACATTTAAAGACCACATGAACTTGATAGCCAAAAAAAAAGCAAATGTATCTAAACTGAAAAGTAACTATTAAATAATTCATTAATTACTTGCCCCCTAAATTCCCAATACAGGACACAGGACTGGCATCACAACCAAATATGTGGCAAACAAAACTCACAAGCACATATACAAACAACCAATAGCTAGATTACACAAAACACTTTTAAAAGGAAAGGTGTTTTAATTAAATGCTGGGCTTACTGAAAACTGTACTAGCACACTTGGGAAATACATATATTTTTTACCTGGTGATAAAATCCAGCTTGAGCCATGGGATCTGGCTGTGCCCACCTATAGCCAACATGAGGCCATGAGGTGAATGTCTCCCTTCTGTTAGCCTCACTATACATCAATGCCCTAAAAGTAAACAAACAGCACATACTTGGAGCGAGGAATCAAACCAAAGGGAAACTCTAATTTAATGCTACAGAAAGAAAATTACTGAAATATCAAAATCAAGTGGGAAAGAAGTTGGGTGGTGGTGGCACATGCCTGTAATCTCAGCACTCAGGAGGCTGAGGCAGGTGGATCTCTGTGAGTTCAAAGCCAGCTTAGTCTACAAAGAGAGTTCCAGGACAGCCAGAGCTACAAAGAGAAACACTCTCTCGAAAAACCAAACCACCAAAAAAAAAAAAAAAAAGGAAAGAAAAGAAAAAGTGGGAATGATTATGTTCAAATTTTTATTTTCAACACGTTCCCTTACAAATTGTAAAGAAAAAGAAAAGCTGGTTAATGACTACAGCAACTAAATAATTCCACAGGTAGATTAAGTTAACTAATAGTGAATCAGCCCAGAGGAAATGAGGACAGGCAAGAGAACCCTGCACCTTTTCCTCAGCCAGCTGACAGTGGGCCTCTCTCTCTGCTACACTAAGCATTTAAGCAGTGCTTGCATATTATTTGCTTTTTTAGTTGTTTTTTTAACTAGAAATCGGTTTTTTGTCCTTTCTCTTGGAAAATCTTCCTCCAGGGCAGCTACATACTTTAGCAAATTTTAATTTAGTTTAGTATTGCTTAAGACAGGTCTCAACTGTGCAGCCCTGGCTATCCTGGAACTCACTATGCAGGCTTCAAACTCAGCCAGCCTCTGCCTGCTGGGATCAAAGGTGTATACCACTAGGGCCAGAAACTCTAGCAAATTTCAAAAACCATAATGCAAAATTTAAAAGCCATAATGAAGTCTATAATCCCAGCACTCAGAACCTGAAGCAAGAGCATCATGAGGTGGAAGACAGCCTTAACTAGATAGATTATCTAGAAAACAAAACAATAAAATCTTCACACTTTCATAGTAGAATGCAACACTTCAAGCAGAGACAAGCTATAACTCAAGGTATCAGTATTTAAAAAACAACAACATACTGAAGTCCAAGAGACTTCAAGTAAGAAAGGACTAAGGGCAAGGCTTCCTCTTGCGCTTACAGCTGTATAAATAGTAACTGAAAGATGGAGGTGGGGGGAATCAGGAAAAACAGACCAGAAACATTGAATCTCTAGAGTTCTCCAAAAAGGAATTCACACATAGCGTTCAACAATATTGCCCTAAGTTACTCAGAATTACATTGTGACTTTTAAGAGCATGTACTAGGAGAAGGAGGAGCACATCAATATTAGCACTTGAAGCAGCTGCCTAGCACACACTGAGCCCTTGGATCCAATGCCCAGCAATGCACAGGAAGCACAGGACCCTGAGTTCAGCTCCCAGAAACAAAGTAAAAAGGAAAATTTATCTGATAGCAGTTCTGTTACAACCCAGGAGGCAGCCCCTTGAAGTACACTAATAAATGTTTCCCTTTTTTTTGATTTTTTGTTTTGTTTTTTGAGACAGGGTTTCTCTGTGTAGCTTTGCGCCTTTCCTGGAACTCACTCAGTAGCCCAGGCTGGCCTCAAACACACAGAGATCCGCCTGGCTCTGCTGGGATTAAAGCGTGTGCCACCACTGCCTGGCTAAAAAAACAATTTTGAAGGTTAGAAAGTGTCATGTATAGGTTCTGTATCTATTTTTGAGAAGGAAAGTTGAGAAAGTGTCTCATGTAGCCCAGGCTCCAAAGTCTTTGTAGATTCATTATTAATGAAATAACTTCATTAATTTTGGCGCACCCAGAAGGAACATATGGCTGGATTTGGAACCACCTAGATGACACATCCTTAGGACATGTCTTTGCGAGCATTTCCAGAAGTTCAACTGAGGAGGGGAAAAAAACAAAATAAAATTCAACCCTTAATTTGAGCAGCACTATCCTATACCTGGGTACAGAATGAATAAAAAGGAGAAACTAAGGTGAGCACAAGCATTGTTCTCCCATTCCTGAATACATACAACCAGGCCCATGCTTTGCTCCCATGATGAACTGTAGCCTCAAACTGAGCCTAAATAAACCCTTAAGTTACTTCTTGTCACAAGTAACTAAAACAAAACAGAAATCCTATCTCACGATCTCCATTTCCTAAAATACAACACTTATCACAGTATGCAGGAGCTTCTTTAGAAAGCACTGGAACTGCAAAAGAACTCTGAGGGGCCGATAACATCTCAAGATCTGCACTGCTCACTCAGACAACACTCGCTCTAATCACAAGCTTCTCTTTCTCTGTTCCCACTTCCAAATAGGTTGCAAGAGTATTTTCATGACAGCCATAGCATTTAGCACCTGATATTCAGGAGTGGCATACTCTGTCTAAAAGACAGAGACAACAAACATTACCATATAAAAATCTTTACCACTCGCTAATGTAATTAACACAAGTTGTGTCTGTAATAAAATCACTTAACAAAACCGGGGCAAATGAACGATGTAAAGGATAAACTGCTACATACTATGAATATAAGAGCTATACTTAAAATGAATTAATTCAGTATTATACTTGCTAGCATCACCACATACTATTCATAAACGTACTTCAGGAAAGTACATAGAAAGTGACTCACTCAATGGAAATATGAAAATCAAAATGTTGTATGTGGGACAAAAAATGTGAACATCCAAGCCAGGTGGTGGTGGCACACGCCTGTAATCCCAGCACTCAGAGGCAGGTGGATCTCTGTGAGTTCCAGGACAGGCTCCAAAGCTACAGAGAAACTGTGTCTCGGAAAATCAAAAAAAAAGAAAAAGTAAACATCCAATCAAACCTATCAGGCTTTAAACTCCACTTTAATATTAATCAACTTTAGTGCTTTTAACTTCAACTAACTTATCAAGCTTTTACCAAATATACTATAAGCTTTAGTTTTACAAAAAACAGGTATTCAATGAATCTAAAAAAATTGATAAAGGTATGATTTTCCTAGTACCTTTTAAATCCAGGTCAAACAGCATAAAGATCTTAAGAAAACTATTCCAGTAAATGGGAGACATGGGAGAGCCAGTTTCTTTTCTTTGTGAACTTCATAGGTAACTATAATGTGGGGGGGGCCCTTTTTGGGGGGGGTTCTTGTTTTGGTTTTTTGAGACAGGGTTTCTCTGTGTGGCTTTGCACCTTTCCTGGAACTCACTCTGTAGCCCAGGCTGGGATTAAAGGCCTGCACCACCACCACCTGGCTATAATGTACTTTAATCATACCTACTCACCCCATACCCCTTCAAAGACCTTTTTTAGTATGTTTTTCATTGAGAACTTCACAGATAATTACAATGTATTTGGGCATATCACCCTGCTCCTCCTCCATGAAAACAGTAAGCAATTTTATTTATACTCACATTTCTATACAGTATATTGTCAGAATTCATCGCAAAAGCTAGTAAATTTCATCACTGACAAAATGTTACACACTCAACAGTTATAATTGCTTAAAATGTCCGCAGCATTGGAATCTTCAAAATACAATCTTGGAATCCTCTTAGAGAATAAAAGGTATATTCAACAGCGGCAATCAGCTCACCACAACATTCATGTATAAATGGAAATCTACTTTTTTGTTTTTTTCTTTTTGGTTTTTTCGAGACAGGGTTTCTCTGTAGCTTTGAAGGCTGTCCTGGAACTCTCTTTGTAGACCAGGCTGGCCTCGAACTCACAGAGATCCACCTGCCTCTACCTCCCCAGTGCTGGGATTACAGGCATATGCCACCACCGCCTGGCAGAAATCTACTTTTTAGAATATGCTAATCATAACCAGATTTGCAGTACATTTTGGTTAACCCTAAATCCAGGAATTCAATCTCAGTATACCCCGAAGAGCAAGGGTCCTACCTGTCTACAGAGCGGCCTGGCCCCACGCCAAGTTCTGGACGTGCACTGGGTAAGAGGTAAGACAATCTGTCCATCACCGAGGACGCCACAGGTAAGGCAGCAACATTTTGATTTATTTTCTTGAGTTCATTTACAATGGCACTGGCAATAGACTTCAACACATGATGAGGAAGATGAAATGTAACAGTGGCCCACTGGAAGAAAACAGAAATATGAGCAAAGAGAGAGATACTTCCCCACAGTTTTATTGTTTGAGGATCGAACCCAGGTCCTTGCGCTCTACCACTGAGCTAAATCCCCAACCCTTCCCCACAGTTTTAACCAAACTCTTACCCTGACCTGATCAATTAAAGAGCTATGTATCCCTAATGTCAATGATACCATCAGTTTATTGTTTACAGCAAGAATTTGCCATTAAGTAAAAACCTAAATCTTTGATTTAAAAATACCAAAGTACAGAGAAATAAGCCAAATCTCCATCTCTAGATGAATAGGTAAAACTATGGGAATGTGTGCACAATTGCATGCAGAAGAATATTACAAAGCTTTTTGAAAGATGGCAACTCCATCATTTGTGACAACATGGATAAAAGTACATTAAATTGCAAATTTAATTGCAACAGGCCTGGAACAAGAAGACAAATATAAATGATATCATTTACATGTAAAATGTATACTCTAACTCATCAAACCAAAGAGTAAAATGACAGTTACTAGAGCTGATACAAAAGTATGGGGGATTAAAAGAAAAAGATGCTTGGCAAAGAAAAGAGTATGGGGATGCTGGTCAAAGGGTACAAAGCAGAAGGAAGCATAGATGTGATGGACTAGCTGCTGATCACCTATTTGGCAACCTGTTGTTTGACTAACACTACATACAGTATGCTGGCCACGGACAACAACCTATTGTTGATTTTAAATATTCTCACCAGGAAGAAATAATAACTGTAAGGTGGTAGAGATATAACATTTCATTTTATTTAATCTCTCTTCAATGTATGCATATATCAAAATATCACACTGCATCTCATAAATATATACATTAATGTTTGTTTTGGTTTTTCTTTTTAAAAAAAACTCCAACTACGCTGAAAAAGACAACTTAGAACAAGATAGTAACAACTAAAGTTGGTGGAACATACCTGTTATTCCAGCACTTACAAGGTTGAGGCAGGAGGATTGCCCTGAGTTCCATGAGAGATATGAATTCCAGGCTAGCCTATGCTACACAATGAATCTGTCTCTCAAAATCCTCTTCCCCACAAAAGAAAATACAATACGATATAGTTCACCAAAATTAATAACTATTTCATCTTGAATGAACAATGTTAAGCACTAGGTGGGCACTCAAGCCTCCATTAATAAAGAATTTGGACAATTATTGTTACTTGTATATGTGATGATTTAATCCATCTTAGCACATGTATGTCTATGTTGTTTTCATCAAAACCCAGAAATAGCAACACCAAGCATGAGCTTTTTTGTCACCAATATTAAGTCCCAGCTCAACTCCACCAGAAATAATATCCAATAAATGCTAACCTACATCAGATGGCTCAATGGCCTGTGGCTCATAATCTAACATTTCTAACCTTTGGGAGCAAGGAAACTCATGTGAACACATCCACATGCGTATTCATAATTTTAAAAAATAGTAAAATAAAAATAAAAATAAAAAGGCAGGTGGAGGTGGCACACGCCTTTAATCCCAGCACCTGGAAGGCAGAGACAGGCAGATCTCTGTGAGATCGAGGCCAGCCTGGGCTACCAAGTGAGTTCCAGGGAAAGGCGCAAAGCTACACAGAGAAACCCTGTCTCAAAAAACAAAAACAGAACAAAACAAAAAAGTAAAATAATGCTGAGAGTGATGTGGCACACTCTTAAATTAATCCCAGCACTCAGAAGGCAGATCTTTGTCAATTTGTGGCCATCCTGGTCTACATAGAGAATTCTAGAAGAGCCAGGGCTACAAAGAGAGACCCTGTCAAGAAAAAAACAAAAAAGGAAAACAAATCTTTTGAAAACTATTAATATTATTTAATATTACTGCTAAACAAGCTACACTAGTGTAAAAACAAAGGCCCCAGATTACCTGAAAACCGTCCCCATTCATTTCAGTACATACTAGGCATGCTAGCATAATACTACTGAACCTCAGCTCAATGGCCGGGTGCTTGCTAGTGTGCACAAAGCCTTAGGTTCAATTCTCAGCACCACCAAATGGAGGAGATGACTCAACAGTGGAGGAACTAGCATGCATGAGAGTTTGGATCCCCAGAAGCCCATGTACATGCTGGGTGGGCCTGCCTCTGAGTTCAGTCTGGGGAGGCAGTCAGGAATCCCCAGAGCAAGCTCTGGCTTGCAATACTAATCATATAGGTGAGGTCTGGGTCTGTCTGAAACCCTGCTTCAATTTATAAAGTAGAAGGAAGAATGATGGAAAATGATTTCTAATAACAACCACAGACTTCCACATGGAGGTGCATACACACACCGACACACACACCACACACCGACACACACGCACACACGCATGCAGCACAAATGGGAAAAGAAAAAAACAGAATGAAAATCTCTTACCTAGTTTTTTTTTTTTTTTTTTTTCTTTTTTGAGCTGAGGATCGAACCCAGGACCTTGTGCTTGCTAGGCAAGCACTCTACCACTGAGCTAAGTCCCCAACCCTCTTACCTAGTTTTTAAACTAAACCTGTTAATAGATGAGAAGCCTACTCATTGAAGGGTCTTTAGCACCAAAAAAACAAAACAAACAAATGAACAACAAATCTGACTTTCACTTGGTAAAAGGTTCTACGATAAAATTCCAACTATATATACTGTACATCATAAAGTTTGCCCCCCAGAAGGACTTATGGGCATTCACTACAAGTGATACTCATGGGGTGGAGTGAGGCAATCTCTCAAGGACTTTACAAAAGCAGCAATGAACTATAAACATCCATGTGGTCACTAACATGAGGACTAGTGACTGTCATGTGTTCGATGGCTTTCTGGTACAAAGGTATCACTGAAAGGTGTAGGTCCACCCAATCCACACCATAGTAATTTCTCAGGTTCCTGGAGACATGGCACAAGCACAGGGAGAAATTCCATACACTAATGCTGGTCCCACGTGAGGACCATTAGAACAGGAAAGTCCTAAGAGATCCTGAACATGCCGCCATTCCTCTAAGAGTACTTAATCAAAACAATGCTTAGTCCTGAGGAAGTTTCTGAGAGTAACAACTAAATTAGAAACTGGAAAAGTAACAGGGGTAGTAATCTCAGCACTACTTAGCCACCTGTGTTGGCCTTTGTACAGTGTCAATAATCTTCAACAATGACTGTGGTTGTGCACGCCTTTAATCCCATCACTCTAGGGAGGTAGAGGCAGGAGGATCTCTGTGAGTTCGAGGCCAGCCTGGTCTACAGAGAAGCCCTGCCTCAAAACAAAGAAAAATAAAACAAGGAAGTCAAAGGGAAAAGTCTACAAACACTCTCAAGAGCAGTATGAACTACATGTAAACTATGTAAGGGCTCAGCAGAGGAAATGAAAAATGAGTCCTCTTTCTCCACAGCCTTTCCAACACTGCTTTACAGATCTATATGGAAGATGCCAGGCAGGAAATGGAAGCTATCAGGCAGGAAATGGAAGCTATGCACAGGCCCAACCACAGGGATTTCCTCACCAGGACTAACCAGGCCACCATCTATTTTTCAGGGGTGAGAGCCAGCTAGCCAGGTTGACTATGCTAGATCAATCAATTCAGCCAGACTGAGAAGCAATCTGTTTCACTGTAACAGATGCATATTGTACCTGTTCAGCTCACGATGCTTCTTCCATAATATATGGTATGGAGAACAACAGAACGTCTTCTGTACCACGCTGGTATTTTATACTCCACCTCTGACCAAGGAAAGCATTTCAAAGAAGAAAAAGTAAAGTTCCAGCAATGGGCTCTTGCCCATGACATTCACTGTCTTACCATGGTATCCTCTAGAAAGAGGTGGCCTAAAAAGGTAATCTACAATACAGCGTCACTAATAGCTAATTCTAACCACAGTACCACCCTGAAAGATCAGAAGTCTCCAGAAGACTCTAACACAGAAGGCTCATAACACAAACTAGACACCACAATGTATTCCAGCATGCAAACTCCTTGCTAGTCATTTCTTCTTCTCTACGCTTTAAGCTACACAGAAGAATATCCCACCAAGAACATAATAGTTCAACCGAACTGGCTTCTCAGACTGCTGCTTAGCAACTTTAAGCTTCTTCTGCTACTAAATGAACAGGCAAAGACCACAAAAGACACTGATATCTCAACTTTATCATGTAGGCATGTATCTCTCTATTAGAACATTTCTAGAGGAAGAGGACAGGAACAGCAACAGGACACAGCTTAGTCTATCACAGCCCCAAACACATTTGAATTCTTACCTTAGCAACTTTATGGTTTGCTGCGGTCTCGTGAGATGTATTTTTTAAGCCATCTTTGAGCTGTGTGATGAACAAATCATAACCCTCTGTACTAGAAACATCTACCTTCTCTACGCATGCTGATAAGAGCTGCTGTGCCTGATAATTTAAAAAAAAAAAAAAAATTAAACACAAACACAATAAAACAATCAGATTTTCCTTCACCTAATTCATGATCGTCTTAACTATACAAAGCTTAACCTTACAATTAATTTCATATAAACCTAGTTAATCATTTAGATGAGTAAAGGAATGCATTCAGTGTAGTAGCCAGAGAGTAATATAGCAATACATGAATTAAACAAAAATAAATAAATATGCTAAAACTATGAGCAAAAGAAACATCAAGTCAACTTTTAAACATAAGTACAAGTATAAAGTACTCACAATACACAGAGCCAGTCAACAAGTAGCATGAAAACCCTCAGCAATGCTATCCATAAAGTAAAAAATAAAGTCAGATGTGTTGCCTCAAACTGTAAACCCAGCACTCAAGAGGCACAGGCAACCAGGGCTACAAATGAGCCTCTGTCTCAAAACAAAAACTAGTATAGAGCAAAGTATGATGGCACGTGCATTTAAGAGGTGGAAGCAGATAGATCAGGAATTAAAAATCTTTTTTTGTTTTGTTTTGTTTTGTTTTTCAAGACAGAGTTTCCCTATGTAGCTTTGGAACTCCCTCTGTACACCAGGCTGGCCTCAAACTCAGAGATCTGCCTGCCTCTGCCTCCTGAGTGCTGGGACTTAAAGGCGTGCGCAACCACCACCCGGCCTAAAAGTCACTCTTTTTTTTTTTCTTTATAAAGATTTATTTTATTTATTATGTACACAGAAGAGGGCACCAGATCTCATTACAGATGGTTGTGAGCCACCATGTGGTTGCTGGGAATTGAACTCAGGACCTCTGGAAGAGCAGCCGGTGCTCTTAACCTCTGAGTCATCTCTCTAGGCCCCAAAGTCATTCTTGACTAGAGTAAGCTGGAAGTCAGCCTGGGCTACACATGAGACGCTGTCTCCAAAATTTCTAGTCTCTTTCTCTAGCTTGGTATGCCATGTAACTAAACTGTGCCCAACAAAGTGACTATGAAAAGCGTTTGGAGGGGATGGAAAGGGGAAGAACAGCAGAAGAGAGAGGAAAAGGTGGGGAGAGAAGGGTACTTCGGAGAGGAAGAGACAGCCAGAGTGAACACAGGTGAAAGAGAAAGGAGGAGAGAGAGAGTGTGAGGATGAAGAAAAGCTGTGGGTGGCTGGTCTCCTATGACTTGGAAAGGACGGACCGGGAGGACTGTCTACAATTCACGGCTAAGTGTTGAGGCTGGCAGAGTGGGCCCACGTCCAGCCCTGGGCTGTTACTACCCATAAGTCATCTTGTTTATTAATTCACTGTATTTTGGAGTCTTTGTTACAGTTGCTTATCCTGTGCTAAGGAAAAGTTCTGAAGCACTCTTTCAACAAACACCAATTAATTATGCAGAGAAAGGTAAGTATTTAAAAGTGTGGTTCATGATTCAATCTTTGTTTTTATGGGACTATACAATGTCCTTTAAGCACAACTTATGAACAATGCCCTAAAGGACAGCTTAATTTCACTTAACACCCAAAGGTCAGAGGTTACCTTGTACAGAGACACACAGTGTAATTGTATCTACTTACCTCTGTGACAGGAAGTTCAAGCTGAACCACATCATCCTGCTTTGAAACTGGAGTTTGCAGAGCAGTGTCTAACAACAAGATTCCATTAAGGTCCTTCCTACAACCTACTGCGTAATCATCCACAAATATAACTTTATCCACAGCAGAAATATACTGACATTTCACCTGTCCACCCGGTTTAGCTGTTAAAAGAACAAAAATTCAACAATTAAGATTTTAAGACCAACAGCCTACTAAAAATATATGTTCGATCCTCAGCTCTGAAATAATGTGTGTGTGTGTGTGTGTGTGTGTGTGTGTGTGTGTGTGTGTGTTTACATATCAACTAAATGTGATGCACAATTCTGAGTGAGACGCTGAACTGGAAAGAAGTCTATTAAGACCATGATTAATAGCCAGGGCCTTTAATCCCAGCGCTTAGGAGGCAGAGCCAGGCGGATCTCTGTGAGTTTGAGGCCAGCCTGGTCTACAGAGCGAGATCCAGGAGAGACACCAAAACTACAGAGAAACCGTGTGCAGGGGAATGATTAGAGCAGACCAGAGTATGAACTATAAAGCCAGTCTCGACAGAAAACTGATTAAAACTTGGCAGCTACATAGCTGTTCTAAGAGACTGCCATACAGGGAGGCATGGCAGCAATCCCAGCATACAGGAGACCAAAGGAGAAGCAAAAGTTAAGGCAGCATATTCTACAAGACTGCAACGAGACACCACACCAAAGGGGAGGGAGGGGAGGGAGGGAGGGGACCTATGTACATCTACATGAAACAAGGAGTAAATGTGTTAAATGCCTTAATGTGACAGAACTGCGGAAAGGAGCTTTAGGAGAGTTATTTCCACCATACTATTCCTACTCTTTTCCCCTGAGGGAACGGGGTGGAGACAATGATCTGCATGCAGAAATTCAACCAGGTTCCCAGAATCATTTGTTATAGACACTATTCTTAACTCCAACCAATGGATTTGACCCCTTGTCAAAATCATAAACCATTATGTGCAAGGATATACCTCTCAGCTCTTTATCTATCCAATTATGTTCTTTGTCCGTCTTTACATCAGCACCACATTGTTTTATTTGCAGTTCTAAGGACCCAATCCAGCACTTGTGCATACATACTAGTCAAGCCCTGTACTACTGAGCCATGCCTCCTTCCTCAGTACCACACTGTTTTAATTACTGTAGCTTTGCAGTTTAGTCTTGTGATCATGAAGTATAAACCTACCAATCCCCTTCCCCCAAGGACTGGCTGAGCTTTTGTCTTTTTCAAGATTGCTTTGAATATTCAAGGTCCCTTGACATCCCATATGAATTTTACGCTAGATTTCTTTTTCTATTTCTAATAGAAAGTCATTACAATTTTGATAACAATTGCAATGAATATACAGATCACTGTGGAAGATGCTAAAATATGGATATTAAACATCCTCCAAAGATCCACTGAGTATAGACTTAGCTTCCACTGAAGGGAAATTGAGAGGTGGAGGTACCTTATGATTGTGGCAATGGAATCCTCATCAGGCCCTTGATGGAGACTGTGGAACCTTTTCTCTCTTTCCCCCTCAACCAGGAAAACATTCCTGTTCCATCAGGCAAAAACATTAAAACCTCTAAAACTAGCTAGGCAGTGGCAGCTCATGTCTTTTAATCCCAGCACGTGGGAGAGAGACAGAGGCAGGCAGATCTCTGTGAGTTCGAGGCCAGCCTGGCCTACGAAGGGAGTTCCAGGGCAGCCAGGGCTATCACAAAGAAAAACCCTGTCTAGAAGAAAAAAATAAAAATGGAAAAAAAGTTAATTATGCACTTATTTAAAATACCGCTACTTTACACTTGAAACAGAAAGGCTATGTTCACATTATAACTTGTATTCAGATGTTTATGATAGCTCTACTCATAAACACCAAACAATGAAAACAGCCAAATATGAGCCAGTCTATAGAGAGTTCCAGGACAGCTAGAGCTTAACCAGAGAAACCCTATCTCAAAAAACAAAACAGGAAATAACCAAATATGCTTCAAAGTGGCTGGCTTAAATAAATAGTATATATCAATGAAGTATTATTCAAAAATAAAATCCTACAAGTGATATACACAACAACTTTAATGAATCCCAAAAGTATGCTAATATAAGAATCCAACATCAAGAAGTTTACATAGTGGACCAACATATAGTGCAATGGTGGAGTGCTTGCCTACACTATATGCCCAGGCCCTCCCCGGCTTCAATCCTCAGCACCACCAAAAAAAAAAAAAAAAAGGACTATACAATTCCTATTCTATGATACTACAAAAAAAAAAAAAAAAAAAAAAAAAACTGGTTGGGGATTTTTGCTCAGTGGTAGAGTGCTTGCCTAGCAAGCGCAAGGCCCTGGGTTCATCCTCAGCTCCACAAAAACTATATAATACTTAATGTCAATATGTAACCCAGGCTAACCTCACTCAAACTCACAGCAATCCTCCCAGCTGAGAAGGTGGTCCAAGCATAATCACTACTGAAAATGTTCCGCAGACAGTATTTACTCTAAGACAGTACTGCTTCCTGCAAACCAACACAGGTCTTTTGTTATGCTCGCTCTGTCACGGTTAGAGCTCTCAACACCTCAGAACACAGTTTTTATTTTCCCCTCAGGACACTGTTCGGATTAAAGCGCAATGTGAGGATTAACATCTGTATCTGAGACAGCATTTCGGAAAGAACAGAATGATGATAGGGGACAAGAGCAGCAGAGCTATCTAGGGAACTTTCTCTCGGCCATCTGCTGCGGGAGCACACTGAAACAGCTAGCTGAAGTCTGACTTGGGCTGCCTTAAATGAAGGGCTACATGAAGAATGATACAGGGTCTATGTGGCATTCTGGGGGATGCGTGTTATCTGTACTGAGTCCCAAACAGTGCTTCAGACATGAGCTGCAAATAGAAATCCACATGTGCACACTCCAAATAGAATTGTGCTGATTTGCAGCTGAATTACTTCTCATGCTGGCTACTTTGTGGCAGGTTATTTACAGCTGGTTATGAATTCTTTGAACATCAGGATACAGAAGTCAGTCCTCACCTTTTGCTTTAGCCACGTAACAAAGCAACCTAACACCTTACTCCATACCTACTTAAATGTTCTTTGAGATATTATCACCACCTGGCATAGCAATCCCCCCGACCACACACCCCGCAGCCCTCGGCATACCATACAGCACCACCCCCTCTGTCCATGTGTCTAAGAAAGCTCTTCCCACTAAACCATTAGCTGTAGGAAAAGTAAGTACTGTAATGACTATATCCCCAAGACGTCAAATACAATGTCTTTAAGAAGTGAACTATTCTGCAGACTAATTTCCAAAGAGGTGAAGTTCATTTCTAATAGACATTAGCCCACATTTGCTATGTTCCCTTATCTTTCCTTCCTTCCTTTCTTCCTCCAGTTCCCAGTATAAGGTCATTCTCTTCAGTAATAGTGACATTTTGATTCAGAGAAAAAGAAAATGAAACAAAAAACTATCAGAAGACTTAGTAATTCAAAACTTAGTAATTCAAATCCAGACAAATAAAGACCCTCCCCCCAAAAAAAGCATGCAAGCCAGGAAGGGTGGTGTACACATGTAATTCCAGCACTTGAGAGGCTGAGGTGGGAGGAACATAAATTTGAAACCAGTCTGGGCTACACAGCAAGACCCTACATAAACAAATAAACATTTGGATTGTGAGTATAACTAATTGGTAAGGGATGAAACTAAATAGCAGAGCGCTTGCCTAACATTCACCAGGCCCCAGGCTCAACCACAAAAGTAAGTAACAAAAGTTAAGTGAGAAAAACTTAACCTTTGCCAAACAGCCTGCTGCTTATAGACATATTTCATATACAATCATTATATATAATTTTTAATATAGGGCATATTTTACTAACAAAAACTTGGGAAGTTTCTCCTAAAAGAAAAAAGAAATGTTGAAAAATAAATTAAATTCAAATAAAAAGTTGGGTATAGCTCAGTTGATAGTTTATCTAACATGCAAAAAGCTCCAGGTTCAACTGACAGCACCCATGAGCAGGATATAGTGGCAACCACAAGAAACCTCAGCACTGAGGAGGTGGAGGCAGGAGGATCAAAAGCGAGGACAACCTGGACTACGTAAGACCCTGCCTCAAGCAAAAACTGTCAGTTACCTAAACATACCAAGTAAATTTGCTCACTTAAGCTCATACGCTCAAAGATGAACTCTAAAAATAGATTAAAAAGAAATCTAGCCGGGCAGCGGTGGTGCACACCTTTAGTCCCAGCACTACAGAAGCAGAACCAGACGGATCTCTGTGAGTTTGAGGCCAGCCTGGTGTACAGAGCGAGATCCAGGACAGGCACCAAAACTACTCAAAGAGAGAGAGAGAGAGAGAGAGAGAGAGAGAGAGAGAGAGAGAGAAACACATCCGTGCAGTGGTAGCACACACCTTTAATCCCAGGGAAGCAGAGGCAAGGAGTCTCTGTGAATTGGAGGCCAGCCTGGTCTACAGAGCAAGTTCCAGGACATAAGTTCCAGGACAGCCAGGACTGTTACAAAAAACAAAAACTTAACAATATAGATAGATAGATGGATGGATAGATGGATGGATGGAAAGATAGAACCATCACAGGTAGTGCTACACTCTAATCCTAGCACTCTGAAGACAGAGACGGGTGAATCTTTGTGTGTTTGAAGCTAGCCTAGCCTACATAGAATTCCAGGACAGCCAAAGCTATGTAGAAAGACCCTGCCCCCTTCCCCCAAAAAAGAAATAAACAGAAAATGAGAATGAAAACTACAGGGCATTTCCCTTATGTGTGAGACCTGGTTTCAATCCTTAGCATCACAGAAATCCATTCATATCTACCACCATGCCCCCAA
The DNA here is from genome assembly GCF_903995425.1 of Onychomys torridus. Taxonomy (NCBI): domain Eukaryota; kingdom Metazoa; phylum Chordata; class Mammalia; order Rodentia; family Cricetidae; genus Onychomys; species Onychomys torridus. The sequence continues at coordinate 29,018,057 of NC_050463.1, forward strand.
CACCTCCCTCACCCATCCACACCCCCCCCCGCCCCACCCCACCCTGTCTGCCTGTGCATACACTGTGGATACCACAACCTAGGCTCTCACTCCCCCTTCTTCAGGCTTTGCACATACTCAACACCACACTGCTTGGTACAAGTGCCATGCACTTCATTTCTTGCTGCAGTCAGTGCAGCTCTTGCTCATTCTGTTCTTACTACACCTCCCTAACTCCTGAGGCATTACCTTTTCCAGTCAAACAAAGTACACCAAGATTGGGAAGGAGGTTGCAAATTCACCTTATCAACCTCATTTGCAGATAAACATTTGTTGAACTGAACTGCATCATTTTTAACACCAATACAAATAATAGTGCTTACCGAGTATGAACAGCAGGCCAAGAAATGCCATAAACATACCAAGAATTTAATCTTTCCAATAAGCCAAATGAGTTATGTATTACTTATGCAGCACTTAGAGGGTAAACATGCTGCCTAAAGTTAAAGCCAGCACACAAAAAAGCAACACCATAGCCAAAATCCCTAACTACCAGACTGGGCTTCCAGTAAAAACCAATGCCATCCAATCTTCATACTCCATTCTTGAATCAATTTCTTTCTTTCCTTCTATCTTTTCCTTGTGTTTTTTGGTACCCTGAAGACAGACCCAGGGTACCTCATGCATGTTTAAAAAAGCTCTCTACATTTCTAGCCCTTTCTACCTTGAATGTCCCCTAGAACATTGCACTGAAACCAGGGCCTCATATGTGCTAAGCAAGTATACTCATTCTACCACTGAACTACATCAACGCCTTTTGAAACATTTGTAACCTTCTGTGTATCCGCACTTTTCTTCCACGTGTGTCTGCACCACCACCCTTAGCACTTTCTTAAAGGGGTCTCTCTGAGTTGCCTAGGCAGGACTTGAACTCAAAATTACTACTGCTCAGCCTTCCAATTAACAAAGATTCCCTCCATCCTTGGTTTTTTGAGAGCAGGCAGCCTAAGCTAGCTTCAAACTCACTATATAACTGAGATGGACCTAGAGCTACCACTGACCCTCCAGCTTCTTCTAACTTTCAGGCTATAAGCACGCATTAACATACCCAGCCCTACCTTGAATTTCTAAGTGCCTTCTGGACTTCAAATCACCTTAAAAACAACACAACTGAAATAGCTTTTTCAGGTTTTCTCACAGTTTTTTTTTTTTTCAAAAAAGCTATCCATAATTATGTTTAATTTAATAAATACTGTTCCTCTAGCAATTAAAAAAAAAAAAAAAAAGCAAGAACCTAAAGGTAACATCTACCTTGTCTATTTCTCTTATTCCTCACAATTCATCAAATTAAATTTGATACCTTCAAACTAACCTAACACTAGCAGGGGTTGGTGGCACCAGAGAAGCAGGCAGATATATGAGTTTGAGGCCATCCTTGTCACACAGTGAGTTGCAGACCAGTCAGGACTACATAGTGAGACCCTATCTCAAAATTACTAATTTACATGGAGCTCATACATCATTTTTCATACCTTCAAAAACTTCTAAACTCAACTTTAATCACATATCCATATTTTAGCATCTTCCACAGTGATCTGTATATTCATTGCAATTGTTATCAAAATTGTAATGACTTTCTATTAGAAATAGAAAAAGAAATCTAGCGTAAAATTCATATGGGATGTCAAGGGACCTTGAATATTCAAAGCAATCTTGAAAAAGACAAAAGCTCAGCCAGTCCTTGGGAGAAGGGGATTGGTAGGTTTATACTTCATGATCACAAGACTAAACTGCAAAGCTACAGTAATTAAAACAGTGTGGTACTGAGGAAGGAGGCATGGCTCAGTAGTACAGGGCTTGACTAGTATGTATGCACAAGTGCTGGATTGGGTCCTTAGAACTGCAAATAAAACAATGTGGTGCTGATGTAAAGACGGACAAAGAACATAATTGGATAGATAAAGAGCTGAGAGGTATATCCTTGCACATAATGGTTTATAATTTTGACAAGGGGTCAAATCCATTGGTTGGAGTTAAGAATAGTGTCTATAACAAATGATTCTGGGAAACAACTGCTCCCCTCTTAAGATCAAGTCCAAACTTTTTTATCCTTGCTGGGAACAGAATACATGCTAGGTAAGTGCTGTACCACTGAGCAAAAAAACAGCTCAATCCAAACTTTAAAAAAAAATACAATCTATGTAGCCCTGGCTATCTTAAAACTCACTATGTAGGGCTGGAGAGATGGCTCAGAGGTTAAGAGCACTGACTACTCTTCCAGAGGTCCTGAGTTCAATTCCCAACAACCACATGGTGGTTCACAACCATCTGCAATGAGATCTGGTGCCCTCTTCTGGCCTGTAGGGACACATGCAGGCAGAATACTGTGTACATAACATAATAAATAAATAAATCTTAAAAAATAAAAAATCATCTTTCCACTGTTTCTGTCAAAACTAACTACAACAGGGCTGGCCTCTGGCTCTGTTGTTAAGAGTACCTGCCTAGCATTCACCAAGTCCTAGGTTTGATCCCCGCACTACATACAACTATGAGGGATGGAAAAACAAAAACAACTAACTGGAGTGATACACACCTATAAACCCCCAAGGATCAGAAGTTTAAGGTCATTCTTAGCTACCCAGTGAATTTGAGGCCAGCATGGGCTACAAAGAAACCTTAACTCAAATAATAATAATAATAATAATTATTATTATTATTATTATTATTATTATTATTACTATTATTATTATTATGGTAAACAATAAAAAACTACTATGCCTCCTATATAGTATATGGGGTTCTTTGGGTTTTGTTTTGCTTTAGTTCTTGTGGTAATCTGTTGCTATCTGAAAGGTTATGGCAGAGGCAGGTAAATATCTGTGAGCTTGAGGCCAGCCTGGTCTACATAGTTCTAGGACAGCCAGAGCTACATAATAAAACCCTGTATCAAAAAGGGGGGGTAATAACTGTAATATGTTTTTGCCATAGGTTTCCATTAAAACGATCTCTCTCCAGTTTTCCACCACAGAAATATAGCTGGGTACACTGAATTCAAGTAAGAACAATTTGCCTTTGTTGTTATTCTTTGAGATAAGACTCATTGTATATCTTAAGCAGGCCTCCAACTCAAAAATCCTTCTGACTCAGCCTCCTGAGTGCTGGGATTACAGGTGTGTGCTGCTACACCTAGGTAAAGCAGTATCTGCATCATTGAGAGTTACAAACTACCAAGTAATAGATTCTGCATTTCAACTGTTCAAAGTGGAATAAAGAGCTTATATATTAGTATATATTCAGGTGTTTCTGAATAGTGCTAAGGATGGGGAGTATTGATTAAATAGCTAAGGTAACCTTTGTCCTTGAATGCATGTGCTCCGGGCTAGCCTGGGCTACACACACACACACACACACACACACACACACACACACACAGCACCCGAACAACAGTAGCAAATAACTAATACTTAACTGTTGGGCTCCAGAGTCTGAGTTCTTATAATGTCATCATTAATAAATCTAAAACTACTAAAAGATTAGTATAAATTTTCAGCTAGAACAGCCCATCTTTAAGGATTCAAGAGCTACGAAAACAACTTGAGGCAAATTAAAAATTTGAATAACTATATAGAATCTTAAAAAAAAAAAAAGGAAGAGGATGAGGATGAGGAGAAAATGACGAAAACAAAGACAACGCAGAAATGAATGCTAGTATCAGCACTCAAAAACAAAGGGGTGGGGTTGGGGATTTAGCTCAGTGGTAGAGCACTTGCCTAGCAACCACAAGGCCCTGGGTTCGGTCCTCATCAACAGAAAGGGGGAAAAAAAAAAAAAGGACACCAAATTCAGGACCAGATTGGTATACCAAGAGTTCTGGAACAGCCAGGGCTACACAGAGACTTTGCCTCAATATAAAGAGGAAAAAAAAGTAAAAGAGAAAAAGACCTTAAAATTTGCTATAATTAACTACAGGTAAGTGTTTTGCTTACAGAAAGGAAAAAACAGAAAGCATCTGACATAAACTAGGTCATCATTTAATATCAGCAAAGTCTATCAAGTGAAACAGTTCAAGTACATGCTTCTAATCCAAAAGAAGATTGTGGTGATGACGTTGTGTAAGGATCCAGGTGCTCACAATGAGGAGTAAGCATGCTAAGTGTCCTCTTCTTCCCCGGAGCCAGTGCACAGAGCCCACTGGGATAGCTGAAAATGGGGATTAAAACAGTCTACAAAGGAGTTATCTGAGGTGCAGGAAATGCCTACAGGTAATATTCACTTAGCTTTTCTTGAAATTTTAGCTGTTTTGGAAAATTTGCTAATTAAATTAGTTTTCTGGACACAAAAATAAATAAATGTACCCAAAAGATACTTAACTATCTTCTAAGGGCTACTGAAGTCCCAATTCATGTTTATTATCTCTTGAAGAATAACTGGATGTAGGAAGGCTGCATGTACCAAGTTAGTCAGAAGAACTGGTCTGAATCATTTAAATTTTCCATCACTGGAAAAATTTTTATTTTATTCAAAACAGATTTCCTGGGGACTACATAGGCTCCAAAACTTCGTCAAAGAAGCAGCTCTGGGCTATAAATTTATTTAATCAAGAATTTGTTATTAAGGCTATAAATAAAGCTCAGTGGATAGAGCATGCAGGAATCCTCAACAGCACAAAAACAGTGTGGTAACCCAAGCCTATAATCCTAGCACTCAGGAGGCAGATGTAGAAGAATGAGAAGTTCAAAGTCATCCTCAGCTACATATTGCACAAAGGCAATCAGGGATACTTGAAACCCTAGTTTTTCTTTCTTTTTTTTTTTTTTTTTCTAAGAAGTGTTTTTGTTTTTGGAGACAGGGTTTCTCTGTGTAGCTCTGTGCCTTTCCTGGAACTCACTTGGTAGCTAGGTTGGCCTCGAACTCACAGAGATCTGCCTGGCTCTACCTCCCGAGTGCTGGGATTAAAGGCGTGCGCCACCACCGCCCGGCTAGTTTTTCAAAAGTAAAAGCAAAATACAGTCAGACATGCATGCATAAATAGATCATAATCTGAAGCAGTGGTTTTCAACCTATGGATCAAATGACCCTTTCATGGTGGCTGTCTATCACATATTCTGCAAATCAAACATTTACATTATGATATATAACAGTAGCAAAATGACAGTTATGAAGTAGCAATGAAAATAATCTTTTGGGCTGGGCACTTGGAAGGCAGAGACAGGCAGATCTCTGTGAGTTCGAGGCCAGCCTGGGCTACCAAGTAAGTTTCAGGAAAAGGTGCAAAGCTACACAGAGAAACCCTGTCTCAAAAAAAAAAAAAAAAATCTTTTGGTTGGGTGTTATAGCCAGGTGGGAAATCCAAGAGAGAGACAGGAAGATAAAAAGGCACAGGAGGAGACACCATCCTGCTTCTGTCCAGCCATGGCACATGTGGTGACATATAGGTTAATAGAAATGGGCTGAGTTTAGTTATAAGAACTAGCTAGCAAGAAGCTTGAGTCATAGGCCATGGCCATACAGTTTGTAATTAATGTAAGCCTCTGTGTGATTACTTTCTAAGTGGCTGCAAGACTGCAGTAGAGATTTGTCCGGACCGGCAGAAATGGAGGAACTTCCAGCTGCAAGGGACTGTATTCAAGGGTCAAAGCATTAGGAAGGCTGAGAACCACTGCTTTAGAGTAAACCAATCAATCAAAACTAATCAGGAGTAGAAGTACGATATACATGTATGAAAATGTCAAAAGAAATCCAATTTGTACAATGAATATATGCAAATAAAGAAAAAACAATAATCTGGCTGACAAGATGTCTCAACAGGTAAGAGAACATACCAACACACCTGAGGGTCTAAATTCAATCCCTAGAACCCACACAACAGTACAGGACCAACTCCTACAAATTGTCCTCCAAATGCCACATGTACTGGTATGAATGCGCTCTCGATCGCGCTCTCTCTCTCTCTCTCTCTCTCTCTCTCTCTCTCTCTCACACACACACACACACACACACACAAATAAATGTACAAAAAAATTAATGCTAATAATCAAGAGCAGGGCTTGGTATGTAGATCAGTGGTAGAGCACTTGCCTAGTATGCACAAAAGCAAAACAAAAGTTGTATAAGGGGGGAAAACTGCACCCAATCTAAACTACTAAAGCTGGAGTAGAGTACAAGAGCACAAAGATCTTTTGGTTTGGTTTGGTTTTTATTTTTGCATTTTTTTTTTGAGACACAGTTTCTCTGGGTAGTCCTAGCTGTCCTGGAACTCACTCTGTAGACCAGGCTGGCCTCAAACTCACAGGTCTACCTGCCTCTGCCTCCCAAGTGATGGGATTAAAGATGTGTGCCATCATCACCCAACTCAAAGATCTTTTATTTACAAACACTATCCAATTTTCTTTTTTTCTTTCTTTTTCTTTTTTAATCAGGGTCTTTCTCTACATAGCCCTGGCTTTCCGGAGTTCACTATATAAACCAGGTTGGCCTGAAACTCATAGATACCCCTGCCTCTGCCTCCTAAGCACTACAAATGTGCCACCATGCCCAGCTAGCACAGTTTTCTCAAAATTCTGTCTACCTGATAAATAGAAAAAGATTCTCAAGGCCAGGCACTGACTGGGTAAAGCAGAGGCAGACTGATCTCTTGAGTTAACACCAGTCAGAGCTCATGAGACATTTTTCTCAAATACCAAAAGGTTCTCAGAATGTTTAGCTGCTAGTACTGTGTAGTCCTTCTTTTCACTGTGACACAGATCTAGAACCCACTCTGGAAATTTAAGAAATCAGACTTCTTTCTATACACTACCATTACTACTGATTAATATCCACACATGTATATCATGATTTACTTATCAATATACACTATATGAACAATGTGTATACATACAGAAGTTATACAACAGCCTTAACCTTGTTCTGATATTTAGCCTCACCAATATACTTAAAAAATATTTATCCAGGGGTGGGAAAGATATCTCAGCACTTAAGACCAAGAGATCTGGATTCAGTTCCCAGCATCAACAATGGTAGCTCACAACCATCTGTAACTCTGGTTCCAGTGATTCCAACACCCTCTTATGACCTATTCAGGGACTGCACACACATGGTGCAAAACACTCATATACATAAAATAAAAATAAATCTTTCCCCAAAAATGTATTTATTCAGGGCTGGAAATAAAAGTTCACTGGTAGAACATTTGCCTACATGTGCAAGGGACCAAGATTTAATGCCCAGTAGTAGGTGAAGGGTAGAGAAAAAATTAGAATGATATTTATCAAAATGTAGATCATAAGGTTACCACATTCATATTTCCATCTACATTTGAATAACATCTATTTTCAAGGCCAAAACATTAAGCTAGTGAACATTTTTTTTTTTAAATATCAAGAGAAACATGACAATACTAACAACTCAAGAGACACAAGAAAATTGGCATTCATTCACTCAGGACCTAATATATGTTTGAGGCATTTAGGGTCTGACCACTTGATCATCACTACCATCTTATTAAATGACAAGGCTAAGAATCAGGATGTTCAAGTGAAACCCAGGGCTACCTGACAAAGCAGTCTCCGAGCATCCTCAAGAGCTTATAAAAATAAACAAACACAAACTATACACTGTATGGAAGACAAAACCTAGATGAACTGTGCAAAATAGTACAAAGTAGTAAATCAGGAAAATAGTTCAAATTTGCAGGTAAGTTTAGAAGATTTAAGGAGTATGAAAAGAAATAAAGTGATTTACAAAAATTGCAAATAAAAGTGGGGAGTGCTTTTTTGTGGTGTCTGGTGTTTAAGACTCATTGTTAAGTAGATGATTCTAAGCACTATATAGGCAGAGAGCTTAAGTCCTCACAATTAAAACCATTATTAACACCATCTTGCAAATGAAGGAAATAATAAGTTAATTTAGTCAAAGTTACAAAGTCACTAAGCTAAAAAATAATAATAAAAATAAAATAAGTCAGCCGGTGGTGGCGCATGCCTTTAATCCCAGCACTCAGGAGGCAGAGCCAGGCGGATCTCAGTGAGTTCAAGGCCAGCCTGGGCTACCAAGTGAGTTCCAGGAAAAGGCACAAAGCTACACAGAGAAACCATGTCTCGAAAAACCAAAAACTAAAATAAAATACAAAACAATACAATAAGGTCTTAAAATACGGACTTTAACCAAAGCTACTTGTCTCCAGAAACAATCTACTTCCTATTATGCTAAAGTTCATGAATCAAAACTGGCTAGAAAGGTGCCTATCTAGTGGTGTATGTAGTTTTAGTTTTTAAAATCCAGTCATGATCTGAGAGACACAGCTCAGTGGTGAAATGCTTGTTTAGCATGAGCAAGGCCCTAGGTTCATGGGCTTATTCTTGGCCGGGAGAAGGGGGTGGGGGACACAAAGTCAGTAAATAAACACAAAAAAAGAGGCAACTAAGCAAATGGAATGATGTTCAACATCACGAATCATTATAGAACTGCAAAGTAAAACAAAACTGAGAATGGGTGCTCATTTGATCCCTGCAATATGTAGCCAGAGACAGGCAGATATCTGAATTTGAAGCCAGCCTGATCTACATGGCAGCTCCAGAACAGCCAAGGATACACTTTATCAAAAAAGAAGAAGAAAAAAAAAAAAAAAAAAAAAGATTGAGCAAGGCCTGATAGGACTTGAGTTAGAAGCATCAGGAGCTCATCAAAGTCTTCCTAAACTGCACAGCTGAGGCCAACCTGGGCAACATGAAACCCTTTCTCAGAAAAAAAGAAAAAGAAACCACCCAGAGAGAGCGCCTATAGACAGAAGTTTCTGTCCAGTCTGGTCCCACAAACATTCAGTCCCAAATAAACACACAGAGGCTTATATTAATTATAAACTGTTTGGCCTATTGCTCAGGCTTATAACTAACTAGTTCATATGCTTAAATTAACCCATAACTCTTGTCAATGTTTAGTCACATGGCTGGGTACCTTTTCTCAGTCCAACATTCTCATCTTACTTCCTCTGCATCTGGCTGGTGACTCCATCTCTGCCTTTCCTGTTCCCAGCCTTCTCCTCGTCTGGTTACCCTGCCTACACTTCCTGCCTGGCTACTGGCCAATCAGCCTTTTATTAAACCAATAGGAGTGACAGATCTTTATAGTGTACAAGAGCATTATCCCACAGCAACAGCCAGATGTACCTATCGGAACGACCAAAATACAACAAAACATTATCATCACCAAAGCCAGGACAGAGTGTGAAGTCATGAATGTCATTCTTTGCGGCTAATACTAATGATACAACCATTTGGGGAGACAGTTGACAAGAAAAGTAATCATAGTATTCCCATCCTATTCAGCAACTAAGCTCCTTAGAATGACCCAAAGGAAGCCAGGTGGTGGTGGCACATGCCTTTAGTCCCAGCACTCGGGAGGCAGAGCCCAGGTGGATCTCTGTGAGTTCAAGGCCAGCCTGGTCTCCAGAGCGAGATCCAGGAAAGGCACAAAGCTGCACACAGAGAAACCCTATCTCATGGAAAAACAATCCTACACACAAAACACATTTTCATAGCAACTTTTTTGGTAATTCCCAACCCAAACCTTGGAAGCTATCAATATGATCTTCTGAACATGAACGGAGAGACAAACTGACATCTAGACAATGGAATACGAGTAGATGATAAAAAAGAAATGTGGCACACAAACTGTAATCCCAGCACCTGGAAGGATGAGGTAGGATTGGTTCAAGGCTAGCCTGGACTACAAAGTGAGTTCAAGGTCAGCCTAGGCTAAATGAAATGTAGTCTCAAAAAAGAAATGAGCTATCAAATTATGAAAAAGACCTATGTGAAAAGTATATATAATGTATGATGCCAACTATAACATTCTGGAAAAAAGAAAACTATGGAAGCAGTAAAGATTACCAGGTACCAGAGGGGAGATGAAGAGGGATGAATAAAGGAGAGCATAAAACTTTAAGGCAGTGCTATATGACAGAACAATAGTGAGTACATGTCATTATGTATGTCTAAACCCACAGATGTCAACACCAAGAGTGAGCTCTAATATAAACTAAGGATGCTGAGTGACTTTATTTGGACTAGACATGCATGGTGGCACATGCCTCTAATCCCAGCACAGGGAAGGCAGAGGAAGGTGGATCTCTCTAAGTTTGAGGCCAGCCTGGTCCACAAAATGAGTTCCAGGCCTGCCAAAATGACACAGTGTGACTCTGTCTCCAAAAAAAAGGGGGCTGGGTGGCGGTGGCACACACCTTTAATACCAGCACTCAGGGGAGAAGCAGAGCCAGGCGGATCTCTGTGAGTTTGAGGCCAGCCTGGTCTACAGAGTGAGATCCAGCTAGGCACCAAAAAAACTACATGGAGAAACCCTATCTCAAAAAAAAAAAAACCAAAAAAATTAAAATACAAATAAAAAGATATGGTCTAGGTCTTAAAACCTGAGTAAGGGCAAGGCATGGCAGCTCACATCTGTAATCTCAACACTTGGAAAGCCTGGGCTAAAGTAAAACCCTACCACAAAACAAAATCATACAAAAACCTGAGTAAAATTAAGATTAGTCTAGTTAAACTGGAGGAAATTGGGTACATTCCAAGAAAGATCAAAGCTATTATAATAAGAAAAAAAATTAAGTCCACTTCACAAAACGAAATAGAGAAACAAAGCTAAAGTTTGGAGAAGAGCTCATAGAGGGCCACTGGATGTCAATGGATCATCAGCCAAACTCTCCAAAACCTTAACTTTTTAATTATATGTGGATGAGTGTCTTGCCAACATGAATGTAAGTGTACTACATGTGTACACAGCCCACAGAGAACAAAGAGAGTATCAGATCCCCTACAACAACTAGATTTAGAGGTATTTGTAAGCTGCCTTGCCAGGATCTAAACCTAGGTCCTCCCAAAATAGACTCACCTACTGTTAACTTCTAGGCAATCTCTCCAGACCCTAAAATACTTTTTTTCCCCAAACGTAGGGGCTCTCTATGTAGCACTGGCTAGCCAGGAACTCACTATGTAGACCAGACTGGCCTCAAATCTCTGCTGCCTGAATGCTAAGGTTAAAGGCATCATACTCAGATTCCCAAAATATTAACTTTGGGAGGCGTGGGTTATTTTGGTTTTTTGTTGTTTTTATTTTTGTTGTTGTTGTTGTTGTTGTTGAGACAGGGTTTCTCTGTGTAGCCCTGGCTGTCCTGCAACTTGCTCTGTAGACTAGGAAAATTTCAACTCTTAAATACTTTTTTTTTTTTTTAAGATTTATTTATTAGGTATACAGCATGTATGACTGAAGGCCAGAAGAGGGCACCAGATCTCATTACAAGTGGTTGCCAGCCACCATGTGGTTGCTGGGAACTGAACACAGGACCTCTGGAAGAGCAGTCAGTGCTCTTAACCTCTGAGCCATCTCTTCAGCCCTTAAATACTCTTAATATTTGCGCTGTATATTCTGACAACTCTTAATCTAGTAAAATTATATTTATAAACATTTTATATCTGATTCAGACAATTTGAAAACATTGATGGAGAGACAGTTTAAAAATTATCATCACATTCAGGAAGCAGAGGCAGGCTACCATAGTCTACTGGGTGAGTTCCAGGACAACCAGGGCTACAGAGAGAAACATTGTCTTTAAAAAAAAAAAAAAAAAAGACCTAAAAAAAATTATCACCGATTTGAACCCAAACTGAATAAATACATGTAAATCCTGCTTTGATTCTTTAACTTCCAATCTACACTAACAAGCTACCTACAACTCTACAAACTGTATCCCAATATTATTGTCACCCAATAAAACTCTATATGGTTATCCAATCATTTATCCCAATAAACAAAGACAGCTTCCTCTAATACAGAAAAGAAGGTAGTTAGTTCACTTCCCTTGGATTGAAAAGAAGGAGCTATACTATATATTAGGACCATGGTCACTAACAGTACCTATTCCCGATTTCTTAGGACTAACAGTTACCCACAAAATACCTACATATTGCAGGTTAAACATAGAATGCAGCATTCCTAGCCCCATCATCTGAACAATTACATACAAACATCCTACACAAGCTTGGCTAAGCATTATTCATAAGAAATTTTAGTTTAGTTCTCATATGTAAAATGTTTTAGAATATACCTACCATTACTTCCAAACTGTTTTCCTACAGTCCTTTTATTCTGTTAGCCCTAACTTCTCTATGAATATTTTTATTTCTCTCTCTCTCTCTCTCTCTCTCTCTCTCTCTCTCTCTCTCTCTGGGTGTGTGTGTGTGTGTGTGTGTGTGTGTGTGTGTGTGTGTGTGTGAGAGAGAGAGAGAGAGAGAGAGAGAGAGAGAGAGAGAGACAAAGAGAAACAGAGAGACAGAAAGACAGAGAGAGAGACTGAGACTGAGATTATTTTCTGGTACCCGCAGAGTTATAGGCAGCTCTAAGCTGCCAGACACAAGTACTGGGAACCTAACTCAGGTCCTCTGGAAAAGCAGCAAGTGCTCTTAACCACCAAGCTATCTCTCCAGCCCCATGTACTTAATTTTTTTAAAGACTTACTTTATTTATTATATGTATAGTGTTCTGCCTACATATATGCTTGCAGGTCAAAAGAGGGCTTCAGGTGGTTGTGAGCCACCGTGTGGTTGCTGGGAATTGAACTCAGGACCTCTGGAAGAGCAGCCAGTGCTCTTAACCGAGCCATTTCTCCAGCCCCATATAAAAACATTTTAACAAACCCTGACGCACTATTATTGTGGAATATGGCCTCCAGACACAAAAACATCCCAACTAAACTGTCTATCCAAAACACTTAAATACTTTTGCTAATAAAGCTTTCTGTAGAAATCCTAACACCTGGACTAGAGAAAAGGCTCATCCTTTAAGAGAGCTTGCTGCTCTCCCAAAGGACCAGAGCTCCATTCTCAACACCCAAATCAAGAGACTCAAGCACCTGTAACTACAGCTTCAGGGGATCCATACTGTCTTTTTATCTCTATGGGTACCTACACACTCATGTCAGCCACTCACACAGAGGCAATCATACACATAAACAAAAATAAAATAAAGAAAAAGAAGCCCAAGCACTCTAGGGGTAGATGCAGGTGGATCTCCTGAGTTCGAGCCCAGCCAGCTCTACGTAGTGATTTCCTGCCCCAAAAGGAAAGAGAAAAAGAGAAATCTTAACATATATGTAACGACACTATTTATCCTCAATTAGAAATCATGAAAATATTAGATAATTGGTTAAAAGTACAGACATGTATGAAAGTGATAAAACCAAATTTAAGATAGTATTTAGGAGAGAGGAAGAAAAGGTCAGTGTAATACAACTCAGAAGCCAGAGTAAACATCTATTTACAATATCTTATTTCTTATGCCAGGTAGGGGAATAATGACCACTTGCAATTAAGTCCTTTCCATATTTTAAATGAATTTTAAAGAGTCAACTGTTCATGAACATCTTCCTCTCAGACACAATAACAACCTGTTATATCCAAGTTGCAGTAACTGAGCATTGCTACATCTGGGCCATCTGTCCTGTCTTTTACCTAAGCCAAGACAAGGGAAATTTGCAAGCCTACCACCTCAAACTTTCTCTTAGACATCTCTTAAATATATTACAGGTTTACATGCTGTAACTATACATAACCAGTTCTTTCACGAGTCAACAAAAATTGCCGTCTCTAATTTCACCTTTGTATCCCTAAATTGCCATTCATTCTTACACCTTATTACTCACACAATAAGCTCATTCCTGTATGTCTGTGTAAAATAACACAATGGTAGACCACATAACTACTTCCATTTGGCTAAATGCACTTAGATACAGTTTATCTCTGTGCATGAGTTTAAACCCACTAATAAACGAACTTCTCCATTTTAACCTTTAACATCAAAATTAAGGCACCACTTATCCACAAATGAAACGGCATCTCAGCAAATAACTTAGGGCAATCTCAAAACACTCCAGTCTGTCCACTGAATGAGCTTTGACCTCATGCATCCTAAAAGTCCTATTCCTGAACCAACGTTTCCACCACCCCGAAGTGTTCTCCCCTCCAAGCTGGAGGAGAATCAGACATACTTCCAACGACCAATTTCTAGCTCTCTATGGTAAAACGAGTTGAAAGGGTCTGAAGTTTCACCTAATCACAAAGGGCCTAGACTTCTTGACGCTGGAAGGGTGGGAGCACCGAGCTAGGGGGTCCGATCTAACCTTCTCTGCACTCTGCGAGTCCCTCAGACGTCCACGCAACAGTTCAGACAGCTGGCCCTCCCCTCCTACATCCCTCCCCGCCACCATCCCAACCCACCCCCATCCGGACCCGCAGTCCTCCGGACGTCCCCACACTGGCGGGACCTGGGAGTAGCGGACCGACCGCTACTCCCCGGGAAAGGACCGACAGCCAAGGGCTCCACAGCCAGCTGGGAAGCTTCCCGCCCCTTGCCTCCGGCCACGCACCTCTCCCGCCACAGCCCAGTCTACCAGTCCTTCCCTTCTGGTCCAGGCGGAGCTGGTCCAAAACCTCGTCCAAGAGCCCAGCGAGAACCCGGGGCCCTCTCAAACACCGACCTCCTGAGGCCTCCTGCCCTCTCCCCAAAGGGCCAGGCCGGTCCAGACGCACCAGGCCCGGAAAGCAAGTGGCGGTGCACCCCGCCTCACCGGCCTCTCGCCCCCCCAACGCTGGGCTTTCAGACAAGAGTCCGAAGGTCCTTGTCTGCCGAAGCTTCCGGGCCTCGGTGCCATCCCCGGCCCTCCCGCTTCCCGCTGCCCTCCCGAGACCCAGCCCCGGGGTTGGGCGGCTTCCTCGCCCAGCATCCCGGCAGCCCGGCTCCGCCCGCGGCCGGCCCAGCCCCCCGCCCGGCGTGCCGCGCTCACCGCTGAGCGCCGAGGCCTGAAGGGTGGCCCCGGACGTGCCGTCGATGACTTTGATGGTCCCGCGGCTGGTGACGGCCAGGATGGCGTTGAGCGCCGGGTGGTAGGAGAGGCTGTGCAGCCCGTCGGCGTCGCAGCGCATGCAGCCATCCCGCAGCACCAGCCACTCGGAGACCCCGGCCGCCCCCGCCCCTGCCGCCGCCGTCGCGGCCGCCGCGGAGGAGCAGCTCGGGCCCGAGGCCTCCGCAGCCGCAGCCGCCATCTTCCGGCCTGCGCTCAGCACAATCACACTGGGAAGCGGCTCAGTGACAGTCCCGGGAGGTGCAGCACCACAGCCAGTCACCATCCGGGGCCAGGGGGCAAAGCGGAGCGCGTTAACCGGAAGTGAAGTCAAGCGCCCGCACGCACGGGGAGCGTCGGCCGCCGGGCCGGCCAGGCCAAGCGGGCTGAGAGGCTGACGTGGGGGAGGGGAGACAGGCCGCACCACAAGAGGGGCGGGAGCTCAGGGGGCGGAGCATGCGCGGGAGTGCCCGAAGGGTCGAGCGTCCAGGGAAGCTGGTGCGGGTCGGGCGAAGGAACGGAGGAGGCGGGGCGCGGGGCGGGGCCGGGCGAAGTGGACATGCGCGGAAGGGCTCGCTGGGCCGCCCAGGAGGCTCGCAGGCGAAGGAGGGGGCGGGGCCGGGAAAAAAAAAAAAAAACTCGGCGCGCGGAGCATGCGCGGTGGGGCTCGCGCGTGCCACGCGCCGCTGCTCCGGCCAGCCTTGCGTCCTCAACGTCCCAGTTTCTTCCTGCGAGCCCCGGGAGTGGCGGCGGCGGGAGTTCCGCCGGGCGCGTGGCAGGGAGGGCGGTGCTGGGCCCAGTGTATTTCCGCTAGGCAGACCCGGGCCCGCGCGCCCCGGCTGGTACGCCCAGAGGCCCCTTGGTGGCGGGGGCGGCTGCGCCCCAGCGGTTCCCGGGGAGGTGGGGGTTGGTGGGGACGCAGCTGATCCGGAAGCAGGCCTCGATCGGTGCACGCCACTCTTGTAGGGCTTTGAGGAAGAATTGATTTTTTTTACGACGCCTGCCCTAGTTCCAAATCTTTTGTTAAACAGAAATACACGTTCCAGAGAGGTTCTGGAGATTTGACAGACCAGTCTAGGGTATCTCATTCTAAAGAATTTTCATGGGGTTGTTTGCATTTTGGAGGGGGAGTCAATTTAGTAATCTGCTTTTGAAGAATAACTTTTTTTACTAAGCTACATGTTGAAACAGTTGCTAGAGTCAGTCACATGGAGTTACAGTGTAACGGTACCAGGGTGTGGTCCCACATGCCTGGAATCCCAGTTGTAAGCAGGAATGCTACGAATTCGGGGCAAGCCTGTGCAATATGACAAAATCCTCTTGGAAAAGTTAGTAGGCAAGATGATTTAACAGCTTAGGAGCACTGCTGCTCTTCCAGAGGACCTCGACCTGAGGTTGAGTTTTCAACACTTATGTTAGATGGCTCAACACTGTAATTCCAGGATTTGCACGCTCTTCTGTTCCGCGGTACCTGCACCCACTGATGTATAGACACAGGCACACATATAATTAGAGTTGGAGCCAGGAAGGCAGGAATTCAAGGTCATCCTCTAATACAGGAGTTTGAGGTCAGCTTAATCTACATGAAAACCTAGCAGAGAAAAAAGAAAGAAAGAAAAGAAAGTCATTGTGAAACCTAGTTATTACCTTCATACATTCTTGCAGAGCAAATATCTGTGCATTACCCCAATTAAATTTAAGCATATGTGTTTATACAAAGTTGTTTGATCTACATAATGCTTTTATTTTAAAAGTCTTTTGTAGATGACTTGTTTTGCCTACAGATAATTATGTGCACCACATGCATGCCTGGTGTTTACAGAAGCCGGAAGAAGGCATCAGATCACCTGGAACTGCAGTTGTGAGCTGGCCAGTGGGTTCTGGGAAACGAACCCAGGTCCTCTGCAAGAGCAGCAAGTGGTTTTTAACTTCTGGGTGATCTCCCCAGCAGTCCCACTCTTGTTTTGTGACAGGAGTTCATGTAGCACAGTATGACGTTAAACTGGCCATGAAGCTTGAACCCCTGCCTTCACCACAGGTGTATGTCACCATACTCTGGTTCTGAGAATTTCTTACCCAAGTCAAATGAAAATGGTAAAATTTCATAATGGGGGGGAGGGGGCAGGGGAAGCTTGATCACCTAGCTGCCATGACAGGCTTAGAGGCTCAGACACAGCTTACTGTCAGACAACACAGGGAAAGCCATAAGCTGTCCTCACCCAGAGTCGTCTAAGGGGAAGTACCTGCCAGACAATCCAACCATTAGATAAGATGGCCAGATGTCCCTGAGTCTAGCACACACTTATTTCTGTTTTATAGATACCCTTAGACGAATGTCAGCCAATCAAGGTCCTGAACCCTGGAAATCCCCTCACCCCAACCTCTGCTATGATAAAACTCCACCCCTCCTGGGCTCCGGGCTCTCTGCTCTGCTCTCACTGTTGTGTCTAGACAGAGAGACCAAGCCCCGGAGCGTGAAAATAAAGGCTCTTTGCTTTTTTACATACGGGATTTGGTCTCCATGGTGGTCTTTTGAGGATCCCCGCAATCTGGGCATACCCCATAACAAACTTGCTTTAGTAATTGTAAATAAAAGTAATGGAAATGCAGACCTTAATGCCTTGTCCATGATCCCACCACCTTTGGGCTACTGCTAGTAGAAGCTAACAGTTTGAACTCAGTTTGATTTGAAAACCCATACTGCTTACATAAGCTCCCTTCTCAAAATGTTTCTTAATTTAAAAGACTGAAGTTACTGAGGCTAGGAGTTCCCTAAACAACTCAAGAAATGAATATTCTTATATATATAATTTATTTAACCAATGCACTTCATGTGCGTTAGTGTGAGGTGTTAGATCCCCTGAACCTGGAGTTACAGACAGCTGTGAGCTGCCATGTGGGTGCTGGGAATTGAATCCGGGTCCTCTGGAAGAACACTCAGTGCTCTTAACCTCTGAGCCATCTCTCCAGCCCCCAGGAGTATCCTTTCTTTTTCTCTCTTTTTTTTTTTTTTTTGTTTGTTTGTTTGTGTTTTTTGTTTGGTTTTGGTTTTTTTTGTTTTTGTTTTTGTTTTTGTTTTTGTTTTGAGACAGGGTTTCCTGGAACTCCCTCTGTAGACCAGGCTGTCCTCTGTCTCCCAAGTGCTGGGATTAAAGGCGTGCACCACCGCCGCCCAGTAAATAGCCTTTCTTAAATCACCAATAATTAAGTAGAAACTGTAAAAGCTACTATTTGAAAATGTTTTTAAAATCCCTTTTGACCAAACGCCTTTAATTGGACCGATTCTTCTAGACAGGCCTCCAATGCAAATCAAGTCACTGCTTTTATTGGTTAAGAGAGAGAGAGAGAGAGAGAGAGAGAGAGAGAGAGAGAGAGAGAAGAAAGGAAGGAAGGAAGGAAGGAAGGAAGGAAGGAAGGAAGGAAGGAAGGAAGGAAAAAAGGAAGAAAAAGAAACTGGAACACTACATTTAAACTAAGTGCACTTTAATGTATGTTTACTGGGTAGAATTAAGCAGGAGTTGTCTCTTAGTCTGGTAACTTTTTGTTTGTTTGCTTGCTTATTTTAGACACAGGTTCTCATTATGTAGCCCTCAGTGGCCTGGAACTCACTGTGTAGACCAGGCTAGCCTCAGATTCACAGAGGTCCACCTGCTTTTGCTCTGCCTCCCAAGTGCTGGTATTAAAGGCATGCATAACTTTTCTTACTGAGAAAAACCTGTTTCTGTCACATGAACTTATATGGCCTTTACTGTAAGCTAACATTCTCCAAAGCTAATTAATCATAAGAGGTTTGGAAATAAACCACCGCTGTAATCAAACTTAGAAACAACTGACCCAGTAATGCCTCTTTGTGGCTTTGGACTAAACACCGGTCTATCAAAAGATCTAAGATCACCCATAATAAGGAATCTTATTTAACCACTTTGATAAGGAAGTTACTAAGCTTAGAGAGCATAGACCCATGAAGAACATTTCAAAGCACACTCTTTATGTTAACTTGGTCTTTCTGTGTTTGGTTTAAAGACTAACTGAGATCCCAAAGGTTACAGATAAGGGGCTGAAGGCATAGGTTAGAAGTGACAATAAAAAAACAGAACCAAGGGTGAGGGAGATGGTTCACAGTTCACTGTGGGCTTTGCTCCCAGAGGGCCAAGTTTAATTCCCAGTACTCACATGGTGGTTCACAACTGTAACTCCATTCCCAGGGGTTCCACCTCTTCTGGCCTCCCCAGGCACCAGGCACAGACATACATGCGGGCAGAACATCCATACACATCAAAGAAAGAAGAAAATCTTAGACTAGCTTGAGCTATATGCTGAGTTCCATCCTGTCTTAAGTGAGATGCTGTCTTGCGGGGGGGGGGGGGGGGGGGGGGTTGGGGGGGTGTAAGAGAAAAATGGACAAATGGACAAGACTAATTAGAATTCAACATCACCTTGGTGTTGGCGGGTTTCTGCATGTGGTGTTGAGGACAAATACTCTGAACACAGAAAACCGTACTGATTTCCGTGGCTGGTCTGTTTGGATGGGACCGCCTGTGGAAACCCTTTTGAACACAGGTGGAAAGGGAAGTAGAAAGTCCTCACTGACAGTCATTCTGGGAAAGGAATTCCTGGAATAAAAAAGGAGCACTCAGCAATAGGCCCTGCCTGGGGCAGAAAAGGCATTTGACAAAATCCAACCCCCATTCAGGGAGTGAAAATCAAACTATAAATGGAGGATATGTTCTTCTACTTGATAAAAAGCATCTACAAAGAAATCCTAGCACCTTCAGTCACAGCAGGGCTGCAGAGATCCAGCTCTGCTGAGTGTGTCCCCTCACTGACCTCCCCCCACAGCCCCTCAACTCAAAGCCCCTCAAGACAATGATGGGGGGAATGGTACTCGCCTTTAATGTTCGGGTGGGAGAGGCAGGCAGATCTCTGGAACTTAAGGCCAGCCTGGTCTACACAGTGAGTTCCAGGACAGGCTCCAAAGCTACACAGAGAAACCTTGTCTCAAAAACAAACAAACAAAAAAATTATTGGGCCGAGCGGTGGTGGTGGTGGTGGTGGTGGCGACGGCGGCGCACACCTGTAATCCCAGCACTTGGGAGACAGAGGCAGGCAGATCTCTGTGAGTTCAAAGCCATCCTGGGCTACCAAGTGAGTTCCAGGAAAGGCGCAGAGTTACACAGAGAAACCCTGTCTCGGGAAAAAAAAAAAAAAAAAGAAAATTATTGGATACCGCTCACCATGTACCAAAACTATGGGAAATCATACTTACCAATGAAATCTGGGTGGTTTTTCTCTAACATTAGGGAGAAGGGAAGGCCAGCCACTGCCACAATTTTCAAACACAGTGCTTCAAGTTCTGGAACTTACTGAAGAATCACTACAACCATGCAAGAGAAGGAATTAAGAAGAGGAAAGCAGTCTCTGGATCTTCCTCTGGGTACCTGTGCAGCACTGGAGAGAACCCAGCGTCGCGGGAACTGGGTAGCTCTGCTGACTACCAGTGGGAGCTCTAGTCCAGTGGAGGCCTGAGCAAAGAAAGACAACTACCGCAGTGGTTCTCAACCTTCCTAATGCTGCCACCCTTTAAGACAGTTCCCCATGTGCTGATCCCCCAAATTATTTTTGCTGCTACTTCATAAGAGTAATTTTGCTCCTGTTATGAATCATAATGTAAATATTTGATATGCAGGATGGTCTTAGGCAACTCCTTGCGACAGGGGCATTCCCCCCCCCCCCAAGGAGGTCGCGACCCACAGATTAAGAACCACTGCACAAGAGGCAAGAAATGTAGCACATTGGTTAAGAGCATTTGCTGCTGTTCCCATAGATCAGAGTTCGGTGCCCCGCACCTATACCATATAACTAATAACTGCCTGTAACTCCAGCTCCAGATGACCCAATGCCCCTTTCTGACCTTGGGCACCTGCACACAACATAGCACACACATAAATAATAAAAAGTTTAAAAGAGAGGCTAGAGAGATGGTCAGTGCTAAGTAGCAATGGTGGCCCTTACAGAGGAACCAAATTTGATCCCCAGCATCCATGTGATGTCTCAAAAGCATCTGTAACTCCACTTCCAGGGGAGCTGATACACTCTTCTGGTATCTTCAGAAATACACATATGAGGTACATAGGAAAAACATATAAGCAAAACACCCCACACATATAAAATAAAACATCTAAAAGAATGTTTTTTTTTTTTAATTTAAAAGAGGCTCACTGATTATAAAGTTTACAGAGTAAAGTTCCCACTCCTGATGCCCGAGCACGCGTATACACACACACACACACACACACACACACACACGGAATCCCTGTTAATGATGCCTCCTACAAGGCCCCAGGTTTAATCTCCAGCACAACAGACAGATAAAGACTAAGATTTTGAGAAATAATAAAAGGGGACTATGAATGTATGCCTGAAGTCTTACCAGGAGAGCTAGAATTGGGGCACATTGATAATTACCCCAGGAAAAAATTAATAGAACACAAATACATATTCTATTGAGCCATGCGCAAACACTGCACTAAAAAATGCTTGAGAGTGATTAAGACATCTGTAGAGTTGACAAGATGGTTCAGTAAATAAAAGGGTTTGCCACCAAGTCTGAAGACCTCAGTTCAATCCCAAAAACCTAGCCAACTCCGACAAGTTGTTCTCTCTCTCTCTGTCTCTCTCTGTCTCTCTCTGTCTCTCTCTCTCTCTGTCTCTCTGTCTCTCTCTCTCTGTCTCTCTCTCTCTCTCTCTCTCTGTCTCTCTCTCTCTCTCTCTCACACACACACACACACACACACACACACACACACACACACACACTGAACATTAAGGAGTTACATTCTGTGCCCTGACAATCGGATTCTGCCACCGGTCTTCAATAAGACAATTGAAAGAGCAAAATTAATAGTGAAGGGAGCTCAGCAGTGGTGGCCATGCCACCATCCTCTCCCAGAAGAGGGAAGCAGATCCCTGAGTTCGAGGCCAGCCTGGTCTACAGAGTGAGTTCCAGGACAGCCAGGGCTACAGAGAGAAACCCTGTCACACACACACACACACACACACACACACACACACACACACACACACAGAGAGAGAGAGAGAGAGAGAGAGAGAGAGAGAGAGAGAGAGAGAGAGAGACTGAGTGCTCAGCCTGAAATAGGACAACCCTCACCCCCAAGACTCAGGAAACTTTACAGAAGGGAGGGTGTTAAGAATGTAAGGACCAGAGCTGGGCAGTGGTGGCGCACACATTTAATCCCAGCACTCGGGAGGCAGAGCCAGGCGAACCTCTGTGAGTTCCAGGCCAGCCTGGGCTACCGAGTGAGTTCCAGGAAAGGTGCAAAGCTACACAGAGAAACCCTGTCTCGAAGAAAAAAGAAAAAAAAAAAGAATGTAAGGGCTGGAGGATGTGGAGGAGACTGAAATGATGTCTTCTAGACATGATGTGTCCATTGCTGTCTTGGACTCACTGCAACTGTGGTCACATGCACAAGTTCAAGGCCACAAAGCAGTCAACATTCCAGTAGCCAGCACTGACTGGACTCAGTGGGTTAGTGACTAAGAACACAAGGAGATGTGTAGGGGGTGGTACCCACAGGGAGATTTAGACGTATATAACGTCAAGATACATAGTATATATGTATGAAACTGTCAAATAATAAAGATATTCAACAATAAAGAACGAAATGCAGAAAAAAAGAGAGAGAGTGAGAGATGGGAGACAAGAGAAGAGACAAAGAGGGTGAGCTGTGCCTGGCGGGCACTTTTAAAGGGCACACATGTCACATAGATGATGTTGGAAAGGCACCTCGGAGGAGAGGTGGTGACGCATGATGACGTAACTGCTTTGGCGGCAGAGGCAGGCTGCAGTGGAAGCTAACACAATCAAAGGCTGCTGAGAGTGTCTTAGTGCTCTAGTGCTGTGCAGACACCATGACCACGGCACCTTTCATAAAGGAAAACATTTAATTGGGGCTGGCTTACAGTTTCAGGTTTAGTCCATTATCATCATGGAGAAGCATGGCAGCATGAAGGCAGACATGATGCTGGAGAAGGAGCTAAGAGTCCTACATCTTGATCCCCAGGCAACAGGAAGTGAACTCTGTGTTCCACACTGGGCATAGCTTGAGCAAAGGAGACCTCAAATCTCACCCCTACAGTGACACTGTTCGTCAACAAGACCACACCTATTCCAACCAAGCTACACTTCCTAATAGTGCCATTCTCATTGGGGGCCATTTTCTTTCAAACCACTACAGAGAGGGAGAATTGGTCTTCTTTAGGGACAAGATCCCCAATCAATAGATTATCCAATCCCAAATACACAGCCATAAACTCATGTATATAAGAGTAACACTAAATGGGTTCTGTAGGTTGTATATCTACATATAATATGTATTACAATAATAGTTATACAAGAAGTGGTCATGAACTTGAGAGGAGGCGGATGGAGGTGGAAGTTATTTGTCTGTTTGTGTGTGGGGATGGGGGGTGCTCAGGTAGCCCTGGATATCCTGGAACTCATTCTGTAGACCATGATGGCCTCCAACTCAAAGATCCATCTGCCTGTTTTTTCCTCCCCAGTGCTGGGATACATAAAGGTAAGTATGTATGCCCTAGGAGAAAGATTTAAATACAATAAACATCTATGAAATTGTCAAAAAATCAAAACATTCAAATTAAAATAATAACAACGCAACATGATTAGTGATGACCCCTGTAATCACTACACTCAGGGGGCAGAGACAGGAAAAGGACCATGATTTTGAAGCTAGATTACTGTTAGCAAAGACCATGTTATTTTGCAAAGCTCTTTTATAAACTTGTTTTTCCGGATTCTTGATCTCTGCACCCTCACAGCAGATCCTGTACACAGGTTCTGGGCGCGCGCGCACACATGCATGCACACACACACATAAATTTTAAACACTAACCTTATGTTGGACCCAGAGTGGATTTGTAGAGTTACTAGATCCCTTTGTCTCTCTTCCCAATGTGACCACACTGAGTAACTCAGATTTTCACTATTAATGTGCTCTTTGAATTACATTATTGAGGCTGAATGGCCATTAGGAATTGCTGGAGCAGAGCTTGTGGCCCCAAGTTCAGTAGCAAACCCACTGGTATATACACACACACACACATACACACACACACACACACACACACACACACACACACACACACACTAACCTGGAAAACATACGGACTAGTTAGCAAAAGGAAGACAATGGCAGAGAGTGAGGGGAGCCAGAGGCAGTATTGGGAACAAATGCCATCAAAATACTTCATTTATATGTATGAAAATATCATAATGAGATCCATTATACATAATTAATACATTATCAAAAACTACATAGCAAGTTCCAGGATGGTCAAGGCTATGCAGAATAACCCTGTCTCAAAAAAACAAAAAAACAAAAAAATAAAAAAATAAGTGAGAAATGTGTGGGCTATTTCTATCAAAGATGGCTAACCCATCAATGGCCATAATAGCACAAATTCCTCCACATTATAATTTTTTCTGAAAATCTTTTAATTTCCCAAACTGTTAAAATTTTAATTTCCCAGCCCTTGGGAGGAAGAGGTATAGCAAGATCACTGTGAATTCAAGGCCAGCCTGGTGTAGACAGTGAGTTCTGGGACAGCCAGGGCTATATTGGGACAGCCAGGGCTGTATAGAGAGACCCTGTCTCAAAAACAAAAGAAAAAAAAAAAAATCAAACCTTTTGTTCAGGGGCTGGAGAGATGGCTCAGTAGTTAAGAGAACTGGTTGCTGCTCTTCCAAGAACTAGGGTTTGACTCCTGACACCCCCTTGGGAGCTTACAACCATCTGTAACTCCAGTTCCAGGGCACCTGACCATGTCTTCTGGCCTCTGTGGGAATTGCACACATGTGGTGCGCAGGGATATCTGCAGGCAATGCACTCAGACAGATAAAATAAAATAAATAAATGTAAAAAAATGTAAGTTTATTTATGCGAAGACAAAGCTGTTTTCCTGGAACTTGATGACCAGGAGCAGTAGACTTCTTCCCCTCTTTTCTTCATTTCCTGTGAATTCACCAATTGTGACAGTTTGGGAGGTTGAGCTCCCATCAGAGGGATGAAACTTAGTTACCACCTGTTGTGGGAATATGTGTTTACACTGTAAAGTTGTGTCTCTGCCTAAGGCACCTTCCGATTGGTTTAATAAAGAGCTCTATGGTCAATAGCTAAGCAGGAGAGAATAGGCAGGACTTCTGGGAAGACAGAGAACTCTCAGAAGGAGGAAGGTGGAGTTGCCAGCCAGATGTCAAGGAAGCAGGATGGGCAGGATGGAAATGAGACAATAGCCCCCTGTAGAAGAATGTAGATTTAAAAACATGAGTTAATTTAAGTTATAAGAATTAGCTAGGGACAAGTCTAAGCTAAAGGCCAAGCTTTCATAATTAATAATAAGTCTCCATGTTGTTATTTGGAGACTGGTGATCTAGAGAAAGTACTACTAAAACCAGCTGCATTAGAAGAAAAACTAGCCGGGCAGTGGTGGTGCACACACCTTTGAGCCCAGAACTCGGGAGGCAGAGGCAGGTGGATCTCTGTGAGTTCGAGGCCAGCCTGGGCTACAAAGCAAGTTCCAGGACAGCTAAGATTTACATAGAGAAACCCTGTCAGGAAAAAATGAATAACTAAGAGGTGCATGACTTTAATTCTAGCACTCAGAATTTACAGATGGGTGAATTTGAGGCCAGCCTGGTCTACATTAACAAGTATCAGGACAGTCAGGATTAAATAGAAAGACCCTGTCCCAAAACAAAATAAGAACAAAAAGCAAACAAACAAAAAACCCACCCAAATACCAAAAAAAAAAACCCAAATCAAACAAACAACAACAACAAAATAAACCCCTAAAAACTGAGTTTCCCAGCCTGGTTTGTTTGCTAGCCCAGTTTGGGTCATAATTGACCACAAAAGTGAATTGCTTTGCAGGATTACTTTCCCTTTGTTTGGATGCTTCATTGTGCAACACCAAGAATATTTTTTTTCTAACACAGTTTTACCAAATCATCCTAGATGTTTATCTAATTAAATTGGAGTTTTATGTCCTACAAAACCTGCACATAAGCCAGGTGTTGGTGATGCACACCTTTAGTCCCAGCACTCGGGAGACAGAGGCAGGCAGATCTCTGTGAGTTCGAGGCCAGCCTGGTCTAAAGAGTGAGTTCCAGGACAGCTAGGAATACACAGAGAAACCCTGTCTCAAAAAAACCCACACAAATAGTAATAATAATAATGAGCTGTCGAACTGCAGATGTAGAAACACCTTAAACACACACTGTTTACTGAAGGAAGCCACTGTGAGAAGGTACCTACTGTGTGATTTCAACAGCTGTCTACAACATTCTGGAAAAGGCAAAACAGACACTGAAGAGGATCTGTGCTCCAGGGAGAGGAATGACCACGGAGAGCACAGCCACTGTTGTGTATAAGGCATCTAGACACCTATGAAAATCAGAGCCAAGGCATCGTGTGTGACCCCAGGACTCAGGCAGAAAGAGAAGGATCAGAATTTAAGACAAGCCTGGGATACATAAGAGACCCTCTCTCAAGATATGAAATAAAATTACACAATACAGAGGGAAAGTATGTGCGTGTGTGTTTGTATGTATTCGTGTGTGTGTGTGTGTGTGTGTGTGTGTGTGTGTGTGTGTGTGTGTGTTATGTGTTTGTATGAGTGTGGTGTGCACATAGAAGAAAGGACAACTTGGGAAGTCAGGTCTCTCCCACTATGGATTCTAGGGGGTGGATTCAGATTGTCAGCTTGCACAGCAAAATCTTCTATCTCACTTACCCCTCCACACACACACACACTTTTTCCCAAGACAGGGTTTCTCTATGTAATCCTAGCAGTCCTGGTACTTGCTCTGTAGACTATACTGGCCTTGGACTTAGAGGCATGCACCACCAAGGCCTGGCTTTAGCCTTTCATTTTTAATTATTGTATTGTAAAGGTTTATTTATATTAACTTTATATGCATACATATATGTGTGTGCATAACATGTGTGCCTAGTGACCATGGAGGCTAGAAGGTGTCACTGAATCGCCAATAACTGGAGGCACAGATGGCTATGAGCTGCCCAGTGCATGCTGGGAACTGAACCTGGGTTTTTTGCAAGAGCAGCAAATGCCCTTAGCCACCAAGCCATCTCTCAAGCTTATAATATTTTTATTTTGGATGCCAGGAAATTGCTCATTCCAAACATTATGTTATACGGCTGAAATACAGAAGTGTGTGTGTGTGTCTGTCTGTCTGTCTGTCTCTCTCTCTGTGTGTGTGTGTGTGTGTGTGTGTGTGTGTGTCACTGAGAATTGAATCCAGCATCCTGTGCATACTAGCCAAGTGTTTGTTGTACCACTGAACTACATCCCCAGCCACATTCCATTCATATGTTTACTGAGAGACAGTTTCATGTAGTCCAGGCTGGTCTCCAACTCTCTACATAGCTGTGCTGTTTGCTTTTTGTCAACTTGAACATCTAGGAGGAGGGGAATCTTAATTGAGAAAATGCCTTTATAAGATTGGCCCCTAGGTAAGTCTGTGGGGTGTTCTCATGATTCATGATTGATGTGTGAGGTCCCAGATCTCGGTGGTTGCATGGGTTGTATAAGAATGCAGGATGAGCTAGGTGGTAGTGGTCCACGCCTTTAATCCCAGCTCTGGGAGGCACAGCCAGGGGGAACTCTGTGAGTTCAAGGCCAGCCTGGGCTACCAAGTGAGTTCCAGGAAAAAGGCCCAAAGATACACAAAGAAACCCTGAGCATAGACAACATTTACTTCTTATTACTTCTAATGTCACAAGATCAGAACAGATCTAGGGGACACTGTATTGAAGAAAGTTCCATCTGTAGTCATTTGTATGCATTCTCAAGGCTTGTGTGAGCTTTTGGGTAGTTCCTATTGGAATGTATTTTTCCCCACCAGAGACAGGATTTCTCTGTGTAGCCTTAGCTATCCTGGAACTCGCTCTGTAGACCAAGCTGGCCTTGAACTCACAGAGATAGCCCGCCTCTCTGCCTCCTGAGTGCTGGGATTAAAAGCAATTGACACCACTGACTGGAAGGTCCCATCTTTAAACTCACCACTACAGCTTGCCTTTGCCTCATCTACGTGTTGGTGTTTTCTCTTTTCAGCTATCCTCATAGCTGAAAACAACGGCAAATTGCTCTGCTGTTGCTGTAGTCAAAAAAAATGATGATCAGGGGGGTTGGGGATTTAGCTCAGTGGTAGAGCACTTGCCTAGCAAGCACAAGGCCCTGGGTTTGGTCCTCAGCTCCAGAAAGAAAAAAAATGATGATCAGGGACTAGAGAGGAGGCTCACTGTTTAAGAACCCATGGGGGTTGAATGAGAACGGTCCCCGATGGTTGCTGTGTTTAAATGCTTGATTCGAAGTTGGTAGAAATGTTTGACAATTGGGACATTGTTTTGGAGGTGTGTCCCTGGGGGTCGGGGGCTTTGGGGTTTCAAAAACCTCCTGCCCTCCCAAGTGCCCTCCCCAGTGCCTCTGAGCTTCCTGTTTGTGCTTGAGAATTTGAGAGAGCTAAGCAGACACCATAGCAGGCTGCTCACTCAGTCTTCTGTCAGAGATCAGGCCTCAGCCTCAGCTTCCTGACACTGAGCAAGCAGCTTCTGAAAGAACCGCAAATGATGGACAACCAGTCTTCAACACCCCTGACAACAGAGATCAGGGAGAGAGCACGCACCAAGCCGGGGCCATTCCCTACAGTATCTCAAGGCAATGAGCAAATAAGGACAAATCCTCAAGCCCCTGCTTGGAACTTGACCAAACTTGCCCAAGGTGGTAAAACTGTAGCCCTAGCCAGCACCTGCTAACCTTAGCCAGTCAGAGATGTACTAATGTAACCTCTGCTTGCTTAGCCAGTTATAGATAGGATGACCTAATTGCTTCTAGAATTCCTTTAGCTGAGTATAAAAGCAGCCTGCGCCAGGCGGTGGTGGTTCACGCCTTTAATCCCAGCACTTTTGAGGTAGAGACAGGTGGATCTCTGTGAGTTCCAGGCCAGCCTGGTCTCCAAAGTGAGTTCCAGGAAAGGCACAAAGCTACACAGAGAAACCCTGTGGGGCACGGGGGTGGGGGGTGAGGTGGGGGGGATGGGGGGGTGGGGGGGGTGGGGAGGGCCCTGCAAGCCTCTCTTGGGTCACCATTTTGCCTTTGTGTCAGATGCCTAGCCCCAGCATGCTGGAACTCTTACTCTTGAGATAATAAATGCTTTTGCTGATTGCATACATGTCTGACGGTCTTTTGTGGGACTTCTTGAGGACCTAACAATGTGAGCTCCCTGCTGGTCCAAGTGCCTGCTTTCTGCTACCTCTACTCTACCATCACAGACCCTATCCCTCTAGAACCATAAGCCCCAAATAAACCCTGTTGCCTTGGCCTTGGCGTTCCAAAACAGCAATAGACAAGCAATTAATACAGAGCCCTTGCTGCTCTTCCAGAGGACCTGCATTTGTTCACAGACCCACTTTGGGGGCACCTCACAACTGTCTCTAACTCCAGCTCCAAGGTATCCATTCCCCTCTCCTGGCCTGTGGACATCAGACATGCATGTAGTGTACAGACATACATGAAGGCAAAACACATACACATAAATTTTTAAAAATCAGTACATAAAATCAGGTGGAGGCAAATGTCTTTAATCCATCAGGAAGGCAAAGGCAGGTGGATTGCTGTGAGTTGGAGACCACCCTGATCTACAGAACTAGTTTCAGAACAGTCAATGCTACACAAAGAAACTCTGTCTCAGAAAATAATAAAATAGTCGGGCGGTGGTGGCACACGCCTGTAATCCCAGCACTGGGGAAGCAGAGCCAGGCTAATCTCTGTGAGTTCAAGGCCAGCCTGGTCTCCAAAGCGAGTTCCAGGAAAGGCACAAAGCTACACAGAGAAACCCTATCTCAAAAAACAAACAACAACAACAACAAAAAAGAATGTGTTTAAAGGAGAAGACACATTTATATGAAAACATATTGATATATTCTGATAAAAGAGAAAAAGAAAAATGGCCAGGTGTGATGATATGAACTTGTAATCTCAGCACTCAGGGGGGGCTGAAGCAGGAGGACTGTGAATTTGAGGCCAGCCTGGCCACATAAAAAAGTAAGAAAGCAATCAGGGAAGGAAGGAGCGGGAGGAAAAGAGGAGAGAAGGAAGGAGAAACAAATGACAAGAAGTCTAGAAACTTGCAAACTACCAATGGAGAACAACATCTGGACCCGGCAGGGCTGGGAAGCAATCTGTGCGAAGCGTGAGTCAGGAGACGCCAAAGAACTTGCACACAGAAATGAGAACAGTGTGTATGTAGTCTGTGCTGTAGAGGAAGGAGATGAAGGAGGCACAGACGGCTGAAGGAGGCGGGGAGGACAATCGGGACACATAGGAAGAAGTAAATAGAGCCACAAAGATGTCATGGTCCCTATAGGAAACCACAATCTGTCTTGATTTTAAACAAGTGACAGAATTTAAGAAAGGGACGAACCTGGGTGGTAGTGGTGCTCGCCTTTACTCCCAGCACTCAGGAGGCAGAGGCAGGCGGATCTTTGTGAGTTCGAGGCCAGCCTGGTCTACAGAGCGAGATCCAGGAAAGGCGCAAAGCTACACAGAAAAACTGTCTCAGAAAACCAAAAAGAAAGAAAGAAAGAAAGGGACAGAGTTCTTAGAGGACAATTGAGGCAGCTCCTGTATCCTCCAGAGTAATAGTTACATGGGATGGTAAAGCCAGGGTTGCTACAGACAACACGTGGGGTTTTTGTTTATAGTTACAGAACAGGGCTCAGCTGTCCTTACTCTAGACGTCACAGAATGAAAAAAATCACGCAAAGGTGATGCTGACGGAGGGTGGGTAAGAAGAGGAGCTGAGGAGAGGAGGTAATGAATTCATCTGACACACGAATAGACACAGCTAGGAGACAGTGGGAAACAAGATGGTAAGTTTTCAAGACTTCCTCTAAAATAAAGATACTATGACTTAAAATGAAGAGGAGGGCAAATGGCTGAATTAGCCAAGCCCCCCCCCCTCTGGTTTTTCAAGACAGGGTTTCTCTGTAGCTTTGGAGGTTGTCCTGGAACTCGCTTTGTAGACCAGGCTGGCCTCGAACTCACAGAGATCCACCTGCCTCTGCCTCCTGAGTGCTGGGACTAAAGGCGAGCGCCACCACCGCCGCCGCCACAACCGACCTGCCAAGTTTCTGTCTCTTAAATGTGGGGGTTAAGTATGTAAACATTGGAGACACTGAAAAATATGAGGTTGGAAGGCCAGGCATGGAGGCACTTCTAGGGAAGCAGAGGCAGGTGGATCTCTGGAAGTTTGTGGCCACCTTGGTCTACTAGTGAGTTCTGGGCCAGCCAGTGCTATATAGCAAGACCCAGTTTCAAAATAGCAAAAAGGAAAAGAAGGAGGGGGAGGGAGGGGGCAGCTTAGTTGGTGGTAGAGTGCTTGCCTAGTATTCATGAGGCCCTGGATTTCATCTCCAGCACCTCTTAAAACAGGGCAGTACTGCATGCCTGTAATTCCAGCACTGAGGAAGTACAGGCTGGAGGATGAAAGTTTCAAGATCATCTTAGGGTGCATAGCCGTCAGAAGCCAGCCTAGGATACACCATAGTATCTCAAGAAACCAAAACAAGCGGGCTGGCGGTGGCGCATGCCTTTAATCCTAGCACTTGGGAAGCAGAGCCAGAGGATCTCGGTGAGTTCAAGGTCAGCCTGCTCTAAAGAGCCACATCCACGACAGGCACCAAAACTTCATGGAGAAACCTTGTCTCAAAAAACCAGAAAAGCCGGGCAGTGGTGGCACACGCCTTTAATCCCAACACTCGGGAGGCAGAGGCAGGCAGATCTGTGTGAGTTCGAGGCCAGCCTGGGCTACCAAGTGCGTTCCAGGAAAGGTGTAAAGCTACACAGTGAAACCCTGTCCCAAAAAAAAGGAAACAAATAAAAAAAACCAGTGTTGCAAAGTGACTACGGTAGTGGAAGCAGGGCAGGGGAGCTATGGCATTATATCATAAGCCCTTCTGAAGCAGCTAGTTTCTTTTTAAAATCTCCCTTTATTTATTTAGTTGCGGGGTGGTGCTTGTGTAGAGGTCAGGGAACAATGGAGGCAGGGTCTCTCAGGTTTTCGCTTCTGTATTGCCTACCCAAAGCTGAGTAATGAACTTCCAGCCACTTCTCTTCTCTCCACCTCTCATCTTGCTGTAAGTGTGCTGGAATTACAGATGTGCACCACCACATCTGGCTCTTTACACTGTGAGGAGTTCTTGTATGGAACTTGGGTCATCAGGCTTGTGTGTGGCAGGCAGGCACTCTTAACCACTGAGCCATCTCCTTGGCCTGGCTCATTTCTTTTAGAGTACAAGTACTGCTGGGCAGTTGTGACCCATGCCTTTAATCCCAGCACTCGGCAGGAAGAGGCAGGCGGATCTCTGTGAGTTCAAGGCCAGCCTTGAGTTCCAGGAAAGGCACCAAAACTACACAGAGAAAACTTGTCTCAGAAAAAAAAAAATACAAGTACTTAGTTTCTCAAAACAGCTAATACAAGCAAGAGTCAAGTTGAATTAAAAATAGACAATTTTTATGCTCTTAGTGTATGTGAGGAACTTCTTTTAGATATGGGGTATTTTATACATAATAAAAATCATAATAATAAAATAATTACAACTAAAGAACTTTGATAATAGGTTCTTTTAAAAATCAATACTTTTGTTTTTGTTTTTTTCCTTAACCACTGTACTCCCCAAATAATCATTGCTTATTTCAAAGAGATTTCTGGATAGATGAAGTACTCATTCAATATAACTCAATAAATATGCTTTTCAAACCAGTCTTAGGACCTAGTGAACAACTACTTGGAAGTTTTGCCACAGGTTAATAAAAGTTTGGTAGACAATTTCTAGAAAGAAATAAAACAAATAATATTGTGGAATATTATTTTAGCTAGGTAAAGACATGTTACATTTGTTTATGCTGCAGAATATTACTTTAACTGTGTAAAGGAGTGTTACATTTATTTATGCTGCATTTGTTTAATGATATAAGGATGTGTTACAGTTGTTTGTGCTGTGTTTGTTTAATTATGTAAAGATGTGTTACATTTGTTTCACCTTGCCTCCCTAAGGCAGCTGATCAATCTAATAAAAAACTAAACAGCCAGCGGGGTCGGTGGTGGCACACGCCTTTAATCCCAGCACTCGGGAGGTAGAGGCAGGTGGATCTCTGTGAGTTCGAGGCCAGCCTGGGCTACAGAGTGAGCTCCAGGACAGGCTCCAAACCTACACAGAGAAATCCGGTCTCAAAAAAACAAAACCAAACAAACAAAAAAAACTAAGCAGCCAATAGAGAGGCAGAAGAAGGATAGGTAGGGCTGGTGGGCAGAGAGAATAATCAGGAAAAGAGATCGAGGCTGGAGAAGAATAAGGAAGAAAAAGAAGGAAAGGGGCTGGAGAGATGGTTCAGAGGTTAAGAGCACCAACTGCTCTTCCAAAGGTCCTGAGTTCAGTTCCCAGCAACCACATGGTGGCTCACAACCATCTGTAATGAGATCTGGCGCCCTCTTCTGTGTCCATAATAAATAAATAAAATATTAAAAAAAAAAAAAAAAAGGAGAGAACGAGGGAGAGAGAGAGAGTGACAAGGCCAGGGTCAGAATGGAAGGAAGGGAGGCAGGGAGGAAGGAAAGAAGGTAAATAGCCCCAAGGCAAAATGTAGATAAAGAAAAACAGATTAAAATAAGAGCTAAACTAAGGCGGATCATTCAAAACTAAGTCTTAGGGTCGTGAGATTTGGAAGTCCAAATTTGGTGGTCCAAAAGGAAAAGCCTGGGATGAACTAGTGTAGAAAGCCTCTCCACAGTCCATATCACCTCTGCTGATCAAGGCCCATGGCTGGGCTCTGCCAGTGGTCTCCCAGGGAAGTGGTACACCCAGGTACATCCTGCTACATCATTTCCCCAAGTACAGAATAAGCTGTGGACAGGAAACACTTTGTCCTCAGAGCAAGTATGTGAAGAGCTTCAGAGATATGATCAGCACCTAAGGGGTCAGAGGGCCAAATTCTTACCCATGCTTTGATGGTCACATTTGGTTTTGTTTGGTTGAAACAAGGTCTTACTATCTAACCTTGAACTTGTGATTTTCCTGCCTCTGTATCCCATGTGCTACCATTACTGGCCTGTGCTAGTAATTTTATAGAAATGACATTTTTATATTTTATATTTTATAGAAATGACATTTCCTGGATCTGCAAGATGGCTTAGCATGGAAAGGCACTTGCTGTGCACATCTGACAACCTGAATTCAATCCCTGGAAGCTGTGGCAGGAGAGAACTAACTTCCCAAAGTTGTCCTCTGACTTCCACATGTGTGCCATGGTATGTGAGCAAAGACACGCATCATATATGTACACTCAAACTAATAAATACAATGAAAATTTTTATATCATTTCTCCATAAATACCTATTACATTAAAATTTTTCACTAGGCTACAAGCCATACCTTCTGTTTTTCCTCTAATACTTGTGTGTGTTTCTGCGCAAGTGCTTATGGAAATCAGAAGATAACCGTGGGTCTCATCCTACAGGTGCTCTCCACCATGCTTTCTTAATTTTTTTAAAAGATTTATTTATTTATTATGTATCCAGAAGAGGGCACCAGATGTCATTACAGATGGTTGTAAGCCACCATGTGGTTGCTGGGAATTGAACTCAGGACCTCTGGAAGAGCAGTTGGTGCTCTTAACCTCTGAGCCATCTCTCCAGCCCCCGTGAATTTTTTTTAAACATTTATTTGCTTGATGATAGGTGACTGTTGTATGACAAAACCTTCCCTGGGGAGATGCAACACACTACTCACCCTAGATTGGGAGCCCACAAGAGACCAAAGTACGAACACCAGGAAAGTTGAACTTAGTGAACCAATGAGTTGTTCTGGGGTTGCTTACGGGAGTATGGGTGAGGGGTTATTTTCAGGAGCAGAATAGACTCAAAGACAGCTGCATTACCAAGGCACACACCAGCCCAGGTGATGATAGCTCACAAAAGCTAGAAAACCTGGAACATGCTGTGCAGCCTGAAGGCTCCTCAACATGTTGGAGTGTCCTTCCTTCCAGGTGCTACAGTCTATGTAAACCTCATCCAAGCACCTAGGCTGGTTTCTTCTTCTCCCAGATGTTGGTCTAGTTTTAGACTTTGCAGCTTGTCTTGTCTGAGTCTTTTTTTTTTTCTTTTTTGGTTTTTCGAGACAAGGTTTCTCTGTGTAGCTTTGCGCCTTTCCTGTAACTCACTTGGTAGCCCAGGCTAGCCTCGAACTCACAGAGATCCGCCTGGCTCTGCCTCCCGAGTGCTGGGATTAAATGCATGCACCACTATCACCCGGCTTGTCTGAGTCTTTGTAGCTAAGGTTCACTGTGTCTGAGAGGGTCTCTCTGCTTTTACAGCTTACTGGCAGGAAGAATGTACTGGCTGGTTTTGTGTGTCCACTTCACATAAACTAGAGTCATCAGAGAGGAAGGCACTGTAGCTGAGGAAATACCTCCTTGAGATTCAACTGTAAGGCAATTTCTCAATTAGTGATCTGTGAGGGATGGCTCAGTTCATGGTGGGTGGTGCCATCCTTGGGCTGCTGATCCTGGGCTCTATAAGAAGGTGGGCTGAGCAAGCCACAGGAAGCAAGTCAGTAAGCAGCACCCCTCAGTGGCCTCTGCCTCAGCTCCTGCCTCCAGGCTCCTGCCCTGTTTGGGTTCCTGTCCTTCCTTCCTTCAGCGATGAACAGTAATGCTGAAGTGTAAGCCAAACAAACCCTTTCCTCCTCAATTTGCTTTTTGGTCAGGTGTTTTGCTGCAGCAATAGAAACCCTAACTAAGACTTAGTGAACCTGGTCAGTTGCAGGGACTTCCTGAAGCTATTTTGAGTTGTTTACCTTCCGGCTTAAGGAGCTTCCCTGCAGGATGGAATGTTTCGATGTAGGCGACACCAGTATACACAATGGCCTGTACTTGCCCCGGTGTGTTCCTGTAAGACAGGACAACTTATGGGGTCAGTTCTTTCCTTTCACCATGTGGGTTCCAGGGATCCTTGGGTTGTCAGACTTGGTACTAAGAACCCTTACCCACAGCTGCTGACCTCCCCTTAATATTTCTTTGCATTTATTTATTTATTTGTTTGTTTGTTTGTTTATTATAAATGTGTCCGTGTCTTTATTATAATATTTCATGTTTACATATCTTTTAATTCAATAGTTATTTATGATATTAATTACATTAATTGTATTGATTTATTACATTCATGATATTATGTCCTGATACTACTGTCCATTTGTGGGACTTTTCCATCACACAAAATAGAGATTCTGCACTTAGAAAATCATTGCTCTATATTCCTTTCTTCTCCATCTTGAAATAACATCTAATCTTTCTGTCTCTATGAATTTGTGTAACCTATATATTTCATGTAATACCATTCTAAAGTATTTGTCCCTTTTTTTGAATGTAAAAACTTTTTATGTACATCTGCAGGAGAAATAATATACAGATAGCTTGAACATAAAAACAGGTTATAATTCAAAAGTCCAGGGTTATTTTAAACAGTAAAATATTTTCTCTGGCACAAAAAGCTACACAGAGAAACCCTGTCTCGAAAAACTGAAAAAAAAATTTTCTTTCTCTGTAGGAAATAGTAAAAATGGCCGGGCGGTGGTAGCGCACGCCTTTAATCCCAGCACTCAGGAGGCAGAGGCAGGCGGATCTCTGTGAGTTCGAGGCCAGCCTGGTCTACAGAGCGAGATCCAGGACAGGCACCAAAACTACACAGAGAAACCCTGTCTCAAAAAACCAAAAAGAAAAAAAAAAAAAAAAAAAGGAAAAGAAGAAAATAGTAAAAATGGTAGCATTTCCCAATAAGCCCTTTTAAGCCAAATGATAGCTGAATTATACATATAAATCGATTATGTTTGTGTGTGTGAGTGTGAGTGCGTGTGTGCGAGCATGTGTGCTCATCTTAGTTTTGAGACGGAGTCCCTCACAGGGACCTGGAACTGGCTGACTAGACTAGGCTGGCTGGTGAGTGAAACAAGGGACCTGCCTGTTGCGGCATATTATTTTAACTAGCAAAGCCATGTTTCACTTGTTGATGCTGCAGAGTATTACTCTAACTGTGTGAAGGCGTGTTGCCCTTGTTTATGCTGTATTTGTTTAATTATCCAAAGACGTGTTGCATTTGTTTTACCTTGCCTCACCTAAGCTGAATAGAAAGTAGGTAGGCAGGAGAGAGATAGGCAAGGCTGGCAGGCAAAGAGAATAGGAAAAGAACTGAGAGAAGAGGAAGAACAGAGAATGAGGGAGAAAGAGATGCCCAGGGCCAGCACACAAGACATGCCCAGAGCCAGCCCAGACCAGACATGAGAAGCAGTGATAATAAGAGATACAGAAGGGGGAAGGCAAAAAAAGAGTCCTAACACAAAAGGCAGATAAAGAGAAACAAGTTAATTTGTTAATTTAAGTGAAAAGAACTACCCAGAAATGAGCCTAAGCTAGGCTGAGCATTCAAAACCTGTAAGTCTCCATGTCATGATTTGGGAGATGGTTGGTAGCCCCCCCCCCAAAAAAAAATGCCTTCTACATTTGGCATTCCAATGTGAGGCCAGGACTTCTTCATAGGACCTGGGAAAGTTGAGAGAGAGAGAGAGAGAGAGAGAGAGAAAGATACAGTTCCTTTAAGAATCTTTGCCAGGCTGGAGAGATGGCTCAGAGGTTAAGAGCACCAATTGCTCTTCCAGAGGTCCTGAGTTCAATTCCCAGCAACCACATCATGGCTCACAACCATCTGTAATGAGATCTGGCGCCCTCTTCTGGACTGCAGGGACACATGCAGACAGAATACTGTATACATAATAAATAAGTAAATAAATATCTGAAAAAGAAATCTTTGCCATGGGGGTGGAGAGATAGCTCACAAGTTAAGAGCACTGGCTGTTCTTCCAGAGGACTTGAGTTCAATTCTCAGCAGCCACATAGCAGCTCACAACGGGCTGTAACTCTGGTTCCAAGGGATCTGTCACCCTCACACAGGCATACGTGCAGGCAAAATATCAATACACATAAAATAAAAATAAACAAATTTTAAAAAAGCAGCTCTGTCATTCAGCAGAACACTTAAAGAGCCAGCACGTTAAGTAGAAACAAAAAGCCGTGTAAATGCCTGCCACAGGACAGGCACCAACTTCCTAGAGCTGCAGAGTCTGAATGCAGTTTCTGGTCAAATGCACCTTCGGCCCCTGCTGTTTGCTTTTGCCCTACTTATTAAGCCATACGTGGAAAGGAAACATGGCCCATGTTGGAAAAATACACTGTAGTCTGTTTAGAGGATTTTTTTTCATCTGGATCTGTCTTTACTGTGTATCTTTAGCCTTTTCTGTCTGTATGAGTAAAACCTTAAAGTACGAAACTGGGTCCTCCCCCGGGGCTTTGTGAGAGCTCAGCCTTAAGCTCAGCGCTCTGGTCCTGTTGAGGAATATTATTTTAAGGTTGTTTGTGTTGCATTTGTTTAACTCTGTGAAGCTGTGTTATTGTGCCTGTGTAGAACACCTCATGGTCTAGTAAAGAGCTGAATGGCCAATGGCAAGGCAGGAGAAAGCAAGGCAGGGCTGGCAGGCAAAGAGAAGATACAGAAGGAGAAATCTGGGAGAAGATGGAGGAATGAGCAAGAGAATGAGGAGGACTTCAGGGGCCAGCCACCCAGCTACACAGCAAGCCATAGAGTAAGAAACAAAAGAAGGTATTTAGGAATAGATAAGGAAAACCCCAGAGGCAAAAGATAGATGGGATAATTTAAGCTAAGGAAAGCTGGCAAGCAGCAAGCCAAGCTAAGGCCAGACATTTTTAAGAAAGAATAAGCCTCTGTGAGTGATTTATTTAGGAGTTGGTTCCCCCCCCATAAGAGTAGAAAAAAAAAAACAACAGGAACTCGCTTTATAGACCAGGCTAGCCTGGAACTCACAGAGATCCACCTGCCTCTGCCTCCTGAGTGCTGGGATTAAAGACACGCACAACTACTACCAACCTTGTATTTTAATTTTTAACTTTTATTTATGTGTGTGATTGTTTTGTCTGCATATATGTTTGTGTACTATGTGCATGCCTAGTACCTGCAGAAGTGAGATGATAGTGTTGGGTCCCCTGAAGATGGTGTTATAAAGTCATGAACCACCATTATGGGTACTGGGAATTGAACTTAGGTCTTCTGGAAGAACAATCAGTGCTTTTAACTGCTGAACCATATCTCCAGCTCCTATTTATTGAATTTTGAGACAACATCTCATATAGCTAATGCTGGCCCCAAACTCACTATATCAATAAGGATGACCTTGAACTTTTGATTCTCCTGCCCTTCTTGAATGCTGTAATTATAGACTATGACACTATCACAAAAGACCTTTTGTCTTTTGAAGATTTGTGTGTGTGTGAGCGTTTGCACATATTTATGTGTGAGTATATTCATGGAGGCCAGAAGAGGGTATCAACTGTCCTCTATCACTCTCTACCTGTATCTCTCTCTGAACATGAGGCTCTCCTTTTCTTGACTTGGCTGGGCACTAACAAACATCAGTGATTCTGTCTTTGCCCCACTTGGAACTGGAGCTACAAACACACCCAATTTGTTACCTGTGTGCTGGCATCCTGCCTCGGGTCCTTGCAATTTCTCAAAAAGCACCCTTTGCCTGTTTTTTTTACAGATGAGCCATTTCTCCAGTCCTGAGTTTTATATTTTTGGCTGTGAGCCTAGCCTTTGATGGTTGGTCCATCTCTCCAGCCCCAGTCCTGAGTTTTATACAGCACTGGGAATCAAATTCAGACCTTCACTTCTTGCATACTAGATGAACACTACCAAGTGAACTACATCCCTAGCCTCTTAGTAGCTGGTTTTAAAAGTGTGCTTATTTAGTGTACAGTCTCTTAATTTTGAGATTGTTAATATGTCAGAATAGATAACTGTTGGGGGAGGGGCCTTTATTGTACACTGCAGGTATTTATTTGCCATACAGAAAAAAAAAAAAAACCTCACAGACCTCCTTCCACATGCTAGGTAAGTACTCTACCACTGAGCTATATATATCCCTGACCTCAACATAGACTGCTTAGACCATTCCTGGTTCATACCACCAGATGCCAGTAACACCACCTCTAACACACACAGCAGCTGTGACAGTGTCTTCAGACATTGAGAATGTCTGAAGGGGGTGGGAGGCAGGGTGAGACTTGCTAGTTGAGGATCACTGCAAAAGTGATAAAGTATTTTCAAGTTTATTACTACTGTGTCAGAATTGTCTGTTTTTTTTATGTGATGAATTTGTCTAGCATGCTGCTGAGCATTTGAACTTGAGAAATGTAAACCACCATGGATTCTGGTTCTCGGGGGTAGCGGAGCTTTAAGAATTGCTGCAGAGCAACATTTTCAACTGACTTAGGAATAGCAGAAGAAACCCAGCTCTGTATTTTTAGCACAGGGAGTTTGGTCTTGAACCACACATGGCTGATAAATATGTGAAATCTAAGCGCTTAGGATTTCACTGGAGCTAGCCAGATGGTGTGCTTGTGATCTGCCTACAAAATCTTTCCACTCTTTTTAAATAAAAAGCTATTTTTTTTTACTTTCCAGTTTAAAATTATATGCTTTTAGGTTCTTTCAAATTAAAAATGCAGGGTCCATGAGACACCAAACTACCACAAGTCTTGTGATAAATCTAAGGGAAATGCCATCTACTTTGTTTTTTTTAATTCTCATCCTCCAATATCCTTACGTAACCTTGGTTTCCACTCTACAACAGAAAACACGCATATTCTCCTTATTCTGTGCCAGGCAGCATTCTAAACTCCTTTTCATGTATTTAATTTTTCAAGTGTTTCAGGTTTTGTTTTGTTTTTGAGACAAGATCTTACTGCATAGCTCTGGCTGGGTTGGAACTTGCTATGTAGACCAGGCTAATCCTCTGCAAAAGCAGCCAGCACTCTTAACCTCTGACCTACTTTTATCATTCTCATATTGTAGTTATGTATAATTACTATTCAGTTTTGAGGTCTAGCAGAAACTAAGTAACTTGTCAAAGGTCTAAAGCAGAGAGGCTGAATAGTCTTGCCACAGGCATACCCTTTAAACACAAATATTTACAAATTAGAACAGTTAAGGAGGAGGCTGGAGAGAGGGCTCAATGGTGAGGAACACTTGCTGCTCTTCTAGAGGACTCAAGTTCAATCCCAGCATCCTCAGGGTAGCTTATTTATGGAGTTACTGGTCAGAACTCCAGAGGTGTTAGCTACCCTCTCCTGGCCTTGATGGGCACCCCCACACATGGCATATATTCATATAGACACAAACATAAAATAAAAAGTATTTTTTGAAAAAGGTTAAGAAAAAGCCTATGCTTTCAAATTCCTATTGAGTACTTGGCTTCAAAGTCATATCCTGTTTTCTACCTGGGAGGAAGGGAGCCAGGAATGCACTACACTGCTGGCCTGGGAATCAATCCAAGAGACAGACTGGACAGAAATTGTTTTTCTTTTTTCCACTCTGGAATGCTGAAGATTTGCGGTTGAACCAGACTTTCTGTGCCTGTTTTCTTTCCTGAAGGCTGAATTTAAGCCCTCTAAGGATTTCTAGGCCTTAGTAGAAATGGACTTCTGTTGAGTCTGCCCAACAATTCATTGGATAGGATCAGAATTCACCTCAGGCTAAGCTGATGCTCCATATTCTTTTGTGGCTCAAACTTCAAAGTACTCAGCAAGGAGATTGGTATTAAAGTCGAAAATGAAGAAGATTAAGAATATTTATTTTGGGCTGGAGAGATGGCTCAGTGGTTAAAGAGCATTGACTGTTCTTCCAGAGGTCCTGAGTTCAATTCCCAGCAACCACATGGTGGCTCATAACCATCTGTAATGAGATCTGGCGCCCTCTTCTGGCCTGCAAGGACACATACAGGCAGAATACTGTATACATAATAAATAAATCTTAAAAAAAAAAATATTTTTAAGACAGGGCCTAGTGTAACCATAGCTGGCCTCAGACTATGTACCTAAGGATAGTTTTGCATGCTGTGCATCACACCTGTAAAGTGCCCAAGGAGGCCCAGAAGAGGGCTGTAGATCCGCTGGAAGTGGAGTTACAGATGCCATGTGGGTGTTGGGAATCAAACCTGAGGCCTCAGGAAGAACAGCCAGTGGTCTGAACTACTGAACCATCTCTCCATCCTCCAACTTTGGGCTTCTGATCTTACAAGTATGAACTGTACTACCCTGGCCTGTGTGATGCTGAGGATCATGCCCAGGGCTTCAGGCATGCTAGGCAAGCACTCTACCAACGAGCTACATGCCTAGTCCAAACTGTGGATTTTTAGATAAAGTAAAAGGAACATATTCCCCGGGCATAGTGGCACACGCCTTTAATCCCAGCACTCAGAAGGCAGAGGCAGGCAGATCTCTGAGAGTTAAAGGCCAACTTGATCTCCCAGGACATCTAGGGCTGTTACACAGAGAAACACTGTCTTGTGAGGGGAAAGAAAGGGAACATATTCCTTTAAAATTCATGTAGAAATCTTTCAGTACTGGGGATATAGTTCAGTAGAAGAGCACATACCTTACATGTGCAAGACCCTAGAAATTGATTCCCAGCACCAATTTGGGGGGCCCAAAACAGCTTGACCACACAGCTGCCATAACAGGCTTAGAGGCCTAGACACAGCTTCTGTGACAAGCTTACTAGCAGGCAACACCCAGACCCAGGAAAAGCCATAAGCTGACCCCA
This sequence comes from Onychomys torridus, assembly GCF_903995425.1. Classification (NCBI taxonomy): domain Eukaryota; kingdom Metazoa; phylum Chordata; class Mammalia; order Rodentia; family Cricetidae; genus Onychomys; species Onychomys torridus. The sequence continues at coordinate 29,060,782 of NC_050463.1, forward strand.
CCCAGGGAGGGCCTGCATCTAAGGGCAAGTACCTGACATCCCAAACATTAGATAAAATGGCCAGATGTCTCTGAGTCTAGCATACACCTATTTCTGTTTTACAGATAACCCCAGACAAATGTCAGCCAAGCAGGATCCTGAACCCTGTAAATATCCTCACCCAATCTTTGCTATAATAAAAACCTCTACCCCACCTGAGCTCAGGGTCCTTTGCGCTCTCCACTGCATCGGACAGAGAAACCAAGCTCAGAGCTAGAAAATAAAGGCTCTTTGCTTTTACATATGGGATTTGGTCTCCATGGTGGTCTTCTGGGGGTCTCCACCTCTGGGCGTAACAGGAACAGCAAGGCATTTTGTAAATGTCCAAATCAAAGTCCATTGGAAGCTACTGATGGGCTCACAGTGCATCCATCCACTCTGAGCCTCCTTATTTTCCTTTGGCCTCCTAGGCTAGTCTCCAAAGTGATAAACCTAGGGTATGCTTTCAGGTCCTTAAAAAGTAGTTGGAGTGGCTAGGATTCATGTGAGGTACCTCCCATATGACTTCTGGATAGGAGGAGAGATATTAGCCATCATTCAGTTTTGATCAAACAATAGACTTATTCCCATTTTTGTATGTGTTTTGCCTAATGTATGTGCACCACAAGCATGTGTGGTGCCCAAAGAGGTCAGTGGCTCTCCAGCCACTTTTGGTTAGAACTATAGTAAGCCTATTTCTCACGACTATAGGTAGATGCTGCAGTGACAGTCTGAAGTCTCATATCTGGACCTCATTTTTCTTATCAGGAAGAAAATCATGCTGGGCATGATGATGCATGCCTTGAATCCACTTGGGAGGCAAAGGCTAGTAAATCTCATCAAGTTCAAGGCCAGCCTGGTCTACATAGTGAGTTCTAGGCCAGCCAGGGCTACATAATAAGACCCTGTATCAAAAAAGGTGATGAAGATCACTACTGAGAATAGTTGTCTAAATACAGATTTAAGTCCAGTGTCTGGGGAGTGTGATCCCTTGGAACACTGAACAAACCAATACTTTGGGGGGTTGTTTTTTTGTTGTTATACTTTCCTGCTAGGTGTGTAAGACCATGTAGGTGACCAAAATTATAATTAACCATTTTGTACTGTCTAGGCCAGCTGGGGATCTAGAGATCAGGAATCTCTTGGACTTAAGAGGAACCTCTGGTTCCTCCAGCCTTTCTTTTGACTGTGGTTTTGCTTGGAATAATTATCTAGGTTGACCCTCCTTTTTGTAGACTGGACATTGGTTAGAATTCACCTGGTGGTGTCTCCATGGCATTCCCAAACAAGAGAATAGGTAACGTCGTACAGTTACAGAACATTTCCAGAGATGCCCCCAGTTTCCTGGAATCTAGTTGAGCTTGGAGAGCAAGGGAAGACTATTCTCCCTTTTAGTCCCTCTGACCACCTGAGTATAGGCTTCCAAGTATGGTTATTAAATACCCAAAAGATGTGTTATGTAAGTCAGGTACTTTTAACTAATGTATAATATTCATATAAAGTCTGAGCAAAACCCAAGCACTTTTAAGTAAACTTTGGGCATGAGTTTTTGTTCTCTAAACCAGCTCTTGTTATTGTCACAACAGACCAATAATTTTATTGATTTAAGCAGAGGTTGACATTGGCATATTGAACTTTGACCTTAGAAATTTGTCTCTCTCTCCCTCTCTCTCTCTCTTTTTTTCTGAGACAGGGTTTCTCTGTGTAGCTTTGTGCCTTTCTTGGAACTCACTTGGTAGCCCAGGCTGGCCTGGAACTCACAGAGATCTACCTGGCTCTGCCTCCCGAGTGCTGGGATTAAAGGTGTATGCCACCACCACCACCACCACCACCCAGCTAAAATGGAGGTTTTTTTGTTTTGTTTTGTTTTGTTTTTGGTCTCATCTTTTATACACCTTAAATAACTTACACAGGCCTTTCTTTATAACTTGCATAAGCTTTCTAGTTTTCTTTACCATTCTTTCAGCCATCTTAATTTTCCTACACACAATTTTTTTTTTTTTAACTGAAAATGGTTCCAGTTGCACATCCTTCTAAAAGTTTGTTACTGGCTGGTTTTCTTTCTCAATACTATGAGCTATAAGAACATATGTTGTGAGAATTCCGAGTGAGGGAGACTAAACAATTTCTATGCCCTCCATTTAAGGTCCCAACAACAGCCAGATTTCAGTTTCACTGAAGTTCTCCATGGGGAACCAACGACTTTATTGGGCTTACAGAGCATGAGTAAAGAGCTACTGAGGGAGTGTGTGTAACTTAACTGTTAAGTAGCTGATCTGCACTCTTCACCCACTATGGATGCTTTCCTTTCTCTCCCCAGACTCCCCCAGCCTACTACATACACTACTTCTTCCCCCAAGATCTTGAGGCCATATGTAATTGGGTCAAAATTGCATACAACTGGCTGGGAGAAGTGACTGAATACTCAGGTGGAAGTGAATACTCAGACAAAGGTCCAATGACTCTGCATCTCCCTTTTTTTTCTTTTTTAGAGACAGGGTTTCCCTGAGTATCCTGGCTGTTCTGAAACTCATTCTGTAGATGAGATTAGTCTTGAACTCACAGAGATCTGCCTGCCTCTGCCTTCTGAGTGCTGGGATTAAAGGCTTGTGCCACCACTGCCTGGCTTTTTTTTTTTTTTTTTTTTAATTTATTTAATGTGTATTGGTGTTTTGCTTTCATGTTATGTCTGTGTGAGGGTTTCAGATCCCCTGGAACTGGAGTTAGTTTTGAGCTGCCATGTGGGTGATAGGAATTGAACCTGGGTCCTCTGGAATAGCCAGTGCTGTTAACCACTGAGCCATCTATCTCTCCAGCCTCCCCACCTCCTCCTTCTAGGAACATTAATTAATAAGCTCAACCATCGTGATCTTTTATAAGCAAAGCATACACAGGTGGTCTTATGCAGATGTCAGATGTTTTCGCTCAAAGGACGGTGCTATGCAACACCATCCTTATAAAAGAAAACTGAATTCAAACATATAATAAATTAATATTACCTGTGTACATACTGTTAAACTGTGGGGCTTTGTAAATTCATGGATAAAGCTTTTTCCCCACAGAGCTTTGGATTCAGGGCCAGCAAGCACACTCTACCACTAAGGCAAATACCCAACCCCCACCGCCACGCAGGTACATCTTATAGAAAGCACAAGACAGTAAAAATATCTCTGAATGGTTTGTACAGTCTACTTTTGCAAAGCCAGGCTTTCGGTTCTGAATGAGTGGAAGCAGAGAAAAGCAGCATTACACAGGAGAACATCATCACACTGACGTTCACAATGTCCAGAAGTCCAATAAGGACTTGGTTTGCTTCCCCTTTTGCCCGAGTCCTCTCTGCCCTCTCCAGACTGTCAACCATCTTTTAGGTCATCACTGTCATCACCATTTTTAATTTTTTTCCTTCAGTTTCTCGAGACAGGGTTTCTCTGTAGCCTTGTGCCTGTCCTGGACTAGTTCTGTAGACCAGGCTGGCCTCGAACTCACAGAGATCCACCTGCCTCTGCCTCCCGAGTGCTGGGATTACAGGCGTGCGCCACCGCCGCCCGGCTATCATTTTTAATTTAGTGCCCATAATCTAGAGTAAAGGACACTGAAAACAGTAACATCTGAAAGAACAAGTAAGATCTTCCAGGGCTCAGTGGGGCAGAAACAAAAACAAACAAGAAACATGGAGTAAAGGGGTCTTTAGCAGGGAAACACCACTATCTTAGTGAGAAAAGAGGCTTGGAGCCACCGAGAAGAAACAGCAGGCACCAAGACCCAAAGGAACCCACATCTCCAACCTCCTGCACAAGCCAGGTGACTTCCCTCTGTCTCCTGCTGGAAGCAGCTTTTATTATTTTTTTTAGTTAATTAATTAATTTATTTACTTTTTAAAATTTATTTATCTATGTATGTATTTATTTATGCCTGCCTCCCTGATGGGATCAAAAGTGTATGCCACCACCCTGCTGGGTTGGCTGGAAAATTTTTTTTTTAAAGACTTATTTATTATGGACACAGAAGAGGGCACCAGATCTCATTACAGGTGGTTGTGAGCCACCATGTGGTTGCTGGGAATTGAACTCAGAACCTCTGGAAGAGCAGTCGGTGCTTTTAACCTCTGAGCCATCTCTCCAGCCCCGAACTGGCTGGAATTTAAGACCCTTAGAAACCAACTTTTTGTGAGCTGGAGAGATGCATTAGCAATTGGGAGCACTGCTCTTCCGGAGGACATGGGCTCGGCTCCCAGCACCCACATGGCAGCTCACAGCTATTTATCTGTAACTCCAGTTCAGGGGACCTGACAACTCTTACACAGACATATATACATCTTACCACTGACCCTATGCACTGCAAACTTTCAAATAAGTTCTGAGTGGAATATTCCTAGAATATCTTGATGTAGCAATTAACAAGATTTTATAATCTGGTCTGAACTCCAGAAAGCTTAGTTTCAGGGTCAACTCACTGCAAGTTGCAAAACAGAATCATCTATAAAGTTCACATGCAATTGCACAGAAATTTCCAGCATGTTTTAAATAAGTTGAAGCTTTTTTTGTTGTTGTTTTATCGAGGCAGGGTTTCTCTGTGTAGCTTTGGGCCTTTCCTGGATCTCGCTCTGTAGACCAGGCTGGCCTCGAACTCACAGAGATCCACCTGCCTCTGCCTCCCGAGTGCTGGGATTAAGGGTGTATGCCACCACCACCGCCCGGCCACAAGTTGAAGCTTTTGATTTGAGCTGCATTAGAGCTATCCTTAGCCTTGTGTGGATCATGGATTTGCAGGCTGACATGCCTGGTAAGTGAGGGGTGTGGCTAACCAGCACATCACTTGCCTACCATGTGCAAGGCACTTAGTTTGACCCAGCACCACAAAATGAGCAAGAAACCGAAATAACCATTCATACAAAGGGATGCCCACAGGAACCTCTCTGACAGATGTCTACTTACCTTCTGCTGCTGCTTCTATGGCCAAAGATACTTCTACACTACTTCTCAGTACTCCAAGTTCCTGAGGTTTTATCTCTCTAAGGCTTTCACTTGTTTTCCTAGATCTATTTTGCCTAAGGAACAGAGACGATGATGTTATACCATATCAGGAATAGAAGTTAACTTTTTTGGGCAAAATCAGAAAGAATAATACAATAATGTGCTAACAGGATTTGCTATTTTATGGACACAGATAAAATAGTTCATCTACTTTACAAAATAATATTAAAGGTATACACAGAATATGGGATTTACAAAAGAACTTCTTTGATAACATTTTCTTAATATTTCCCTTAACAAACACTGTAAATTTGTCAGAAAGAAACCAATACTTTTTAAAATATCAAGTAATATAGGAAAAGGTATTATAAGACAAAGCACACAGCTGGAAAACGTTTTATTTTCTACTGCATATAACATTGTTCAAGACCACATGACCTCAAAGGTCTCCTTCCCGCAACCTTTTATGATTGAAAGGTACCACTTAAAAAATATTTACTGATGCTATAAATATTATTTTTCCTATATATTAATGATTTTAATGAATGCCATATTAATTATATCTCTTGCTGCTTTGGTCAAAAAGATAAACAGAAACTTTAAATCAAATGTTTAGACATTCAAAACTGTTTTTTAAGAGCAAAGACACACAAACCAAATCTATACTGCAACTATTATTTCAAAAATTACACTCAATTTAAAAACAAATTTTAAGTTTTAAATAAAAAACATTAATGGCCAAATTAAGGAAAGTTTAAGCATCAGATTTAGTATCTTAATTTTTAGGCTATTCAGAAATATATTTTGTGAATAAGAATTATTTCATAAATATATATGTATAAATATAAATAGGTATCTACAGGATCTGTGGTGCAGGAGAAAATTCTTCAAAGGAAAAAAATTGCACTTTTAGATTTTCAGGATGTTGTCAATTTATACTTCAAGTGAGATACAATTACCCATCTAGGTGCATTTGGCACAAGTGTTCAGCTGAATATTGACACAATCTGAAAAAACACAATGTTTTTTATTTATTCGCGGAATATGAAGAACCAAACAGAATTCAGAATTCTGACCAAAAAATCCCAGATAACTGCAATTACTTAAATACAAAAAATATTGTTTTAAAAAGACTTTAAACTGTCTTCCTATCTGGAATGTATAAAACTTTACTAGTTATGTCCTCTCCAAACCCTTCAGCAAGAACTCCCAGCTAAACACAAATGTAACACCGTCTTTCTCAACTCTTGTCAACTTGGATCACACTCCAGTATATAAGGACAAAAAATAAATGTACAGTAAAAAGATTGGATAAATGAGGAGAGGCTTTTTGGTCTTGAATTCTTCACCTACGAGTAATGAAGCAGCACTGTAGGCAGCCCAAAACACACCGAACAGCTTAAAAGAGAGAGAACAGCAGCGTATTAGCAAGCAATCAACGTTTGGGAACCACAAAGAACATTTATGATGTTTTAAAAAATGATCAAAGTGAGGCTTTTTTTGGTTTTTCGAGACAGGGTTTCTTTGTGTAGCTTTGGAGCCTTTCCTGGAACTCACTCTGTACACCAGGCTGGCCTCGAACTCACAGAGATCCACCTGTCTCTGAGTGCTGGGACTAAAGGCATGCACCACCGCCGCCCGGCCAAGTGAGACTTTGGCACTCACCTACCACCTGAATTCAAGGCCAGCCTGAACTACACAATGAGTTCATGGCCAGCTGTGGCTATAATGTCAGACTGTCTAAAAACAAAAACAGCAGCAAACTAAAAATACAACTCTCTCTCAACAAGCCATACCTGGATGTGCCTACAGCATACAAATAAATGAAACTTATTATCCAGACCAAGCTGGCCCCAAACTCAGACACTGAAGTACAGCTCTTTCCTGAATGCAAAGATTAAAGGGCTGTGCCACCATGTCCAGATCAAATCTGAGAATTTCTAAGGTGACAGGCGGTGGTGGCGCACGCCTTTAATCCCAGCACTTGGAGACAGGCAGGTGGATCTGTGAGTTCGAGGCCAGCCTGGTCTACAGAGTGAGTTCCAGGACAGCTAGGACTATTTCACAGAGAAACCCTGTCTCAAAAAAAAAACAAAGAAACAAAAATTTTCGAAGGAAAAAAATTTAGTGTCCAGTCTTTTAAACAAGTGTCCCTAGTGATTATGATCATGTTATTGTTTTATTTTTTATTTTTTGAGACATGGTTTCATTCAGTATCCCACCGTACTGGAATTATTTGGCTCAGGCTTGCTTTTTAACCCACAACGTGCTTGCCTCAACCACCTAAGTGGTATGAACTCCCAGAGGTACCACACCCTGACCTGGCAACTTGTTGAGTAAAATGACCCCTGAAAGAGGGCTCACAGCTTGAGTTGAAATTGTACACAGTATTATTACCACTGCTTCCCTAGGAATGGGAAGAGGCACCCCATCTATAAGGACGGACACCGGGCTGTACCTTAGTCAAGACTAACTTCAAACTGCCATGTATCTGAGGGTAACTCTCAATGTCTGGTCCTCTTGCTTTTATCTTCCAAGTGCTGGGATTAAAGGTGTAGACCACCACCATGCCTGGCTTCAGTGGAATTTTAAATAAACACACCCCTCCCAAATCTGCCCCATGAATTCATATTTAATAGTGCTGAGTAGAAATACTCAAAAAAAATTTTAAAGTATGACTATATTATCCTGAAATTTTACTGGGTCTCCAGTCTCCCTGAGATGCCTATAGATTTCACTCTATAGTAGGTAGGGGTGGTGGTGGTGGGGGGTGGGGATCAAAAGAAACTAAATTGGTAAGAATTGTCTCTGTTCCCAAATAAACACTGTCTCAGGAAGTTTTAAGTTTAGGTTACAGTATTCTTAGCCACAGGACCAACTTACTTTGGTACAGAAAGCAGTGAGCTGTCTAGTTCATGTTGTCTGTATAACTTACTTTTATAAGCGTAGACACCATTTCAAAGGATCCAACCACCAAAAGCACGGGGGCTATTACAATGAGAGGAAGTAGCGAATAGCCTATCACTCCAAGAACCTGGCCATATGCAACCTGTGAATTTTAAAATTTAAATAAATATCATAGGAATCAGGGTACTTTTTTCAGAATCATTCTTTGTTGTAATGACATAAACGTGAGAATCAAGAAATCACACCCAATGTATTTCAAATTATCACCTTGTCTTATACATTCCAGGGCCTTTTTACCACTGTATTTCCAATGTTTCAGTTGCCTGATGTTCAAAACCCACATTACCAGCCTTTGTCTCTAGCTTTAGGATGATGTCTAACCACTTTCAGTACAGATCATTATACTGTATACACGGGATACACATACACACACATAAAGAAAGTAACTCTTAAAAAAAAAAAGTCTTCTTATGATTTAGGAAAAGTATTTTCCCTTGGAAGTGGAGTTTGAAAGGTTGTGAAGCACTATCATAGGGGTTCTCTTGAAGACTAGCAAGTACTCTAAACCACTGAGCCGTCCCTCCCCTTTTTTGAGACTGGGTCTCACATAACTCAGGATGACTTCAAACTCACTATGTAGCCAACTGAACTGATTGGTCTGCTTCCATCTCTAGAGTGTTGACATTATGTTTTTTGGGGGGTGGTGTGAGGGGTAGAAGATGTGGAGAGGAAACGAGATTTGGACATGTATCCCAAGTTGGCTTCAAACATGATCCTTCGCCACAGCCTCCCACACCAGGGTTACAGGTGTAGAACACCATACTTTGCTCAAAGACCATTTTAAAAGACCATGATCACCATCTTCAGATTAAAAATCCAAGATCCAAAGAAGTCATGTGTGGCAAAGAGAGACAGAAGCAAGGGCAACTAGGAGACCGTGAACAGAAGCGTACCATAACTTCTTTATTTCCGAGACAGGGTTTCTCTGTGTAGTTTTGGTGCCTGTCCTAGATCTCGTTCTACAGACCAGGCCGACTTCGAACTCACAGAGTTCTAGCTGGGACTAGAGTGCTGGGACTAAAGGCATTCACAACCGCTGCCTGGCTGAATTTTTTTTTTTAATTTCGTTTTTTATTTATGGGTATGTTCTTGGGTCCATGTGTATGTGCTAATGGAAGTCAAAACAAGGCATTTGACACCTGGAACTGCAGTGATACACAGTTCTTTCTTAGATGCCATGTGGGGGCTGGGAACTGAACTCAGGGGCTCTGCAAGAGCAAGTGCTCTTAAGTGCTGAACCCTCTCTCTAGCCAGTGCTGGGAATTTAACCCAGGCCTCCAGATTTGAGCTACACCACAGCCTTCAAGTAAACATTGAAAGATCACAAAGCAGTCAAACATATTTTCTCTCATTCAAGAACTAATTAAGTCCTATCATACTTAAGTTCCCAGCCCAAACAAGACTGTCATGTTCATGGTAGTAAGACTGTACATAGAACTAATGTTTTCTTGGTTTTTTTGTTTTGAGATAGGATCTATCTATACAACCCTGGCTGTCCTGGAACTCACTATGCAAACCAGACTGGCCTCAAACTCAGAGCTCTACCTGCCACTTGCTTCCTCCTGAATGCTGGGATTAAATGTGTGCATCACCACATCTGGCAAAAGTAGTGTTTTCTAAATGACAAATGTGTGATGTTGCAAAATCACTGAATGGGTTAAATATCCATTTGGAACAATTTTTTTGTGCTGAGAAGTCTGATCTACGTAACAAGTTCTAGGTTAGTTAGGGCCACATAGTGATACTGTCTCTAAAACAAACAGGCTGGAGAGAGGGCTCAGCAGTCACAGGCATGTACTGCTCTTGCAGCACACCTGAGTTCAGCTCCCAACCTCTGGCCAGCTCCAGCTGGACAAGGTCTGATGACCTCTTCTGGAATCGATGGGTACCTGCACTCATTTGTACGTACACAGGTACACAAAATTACTATTTTTATCTTTCCTCTCGTGACATCCCCACCCTTTTACCTCAGCACTTAGGAAGCAGGAACACGCAGATCTTTGTGAGTTCAAGGCCAGTCTGGTCTACAAAGTGAGTTTCAGGGCTCGATAGTGAGACTGTCTAGAAAATGAAACAAAAAACAACACCAAAGAAGCTACCTTTTGGGGTTGGGGATTTAGCTCAGTGGTAGAGCACTTGCCTAGCAAGCTCAAGGCCCTGGGTTCGATCCTCAGCTCCACATACAAAAAAAAAAAAAAAGAAGCTACCTTTCAAAATTAAGTACTTACTTCTCCACCAAGAACTCTAGCCAGTAAGAAAATTGTCAGTGAACCAAATATCCAAATGGTTATAATCCATGAGACCACCTTACAAAGGAAAAAGAAATCATTAATTAAAAAAATCTAATAAACTGCTGTTTTCAGACATTCAACTCTCTGCTACTTAAGACAGCTTAGCAGGCCCCATTTCAGGTCGGAGGTTCTGTTAGTTCTCAAGCACATTTCCACAACTTACAAATACAAGTGTAACACAAACTTAGAGCCAAACTGAAGTTCAACAATCACTAACTGCTGAAGAAACTTCAGTATTTTGAAAGGGGGCAGTGGTGGCGCATGCCTTTAGTCCCAGCACTTGGGAGGCAGAGGCAGGTGGATCTCTGTGAGTTCCAGGACAGGCACCAAAGCTACACAGAGAAACCCTGTCTCAAAAACAAACAAACAAACAAACATCTTCAGTATTCCAGGAAATGTGTTTGATGTGTTTTCCTCAATCACTCTCCATGGATTCTGCCAGACCGGCTGGCCAATGAGCCCCAGAACCCGCCTGTCCCCGCTCCCCTTCTGCCAGCATTGAACCTGTGGGTATACATGGACACACGTGGCTTCAATGTGGGTACATGTGATCCAAATTCAAGTCCTCATGCTTGCATGGTCAGCACTTACGCAATGAGATAGCTATTAAACCTTTTGTAAGTTTTTTTCTTTTTGAGACAGAGTCTACATGAGACTCAGGCTACCCCCAAACTACTTGATATGCAGGGGATGACCCAGAACTTCTGATCCTGCAATGTTCATATTCTCTCCCCTTCTCCCTTTACCCCCAATCAGCCTCCCAAGTGCTGGGATTGTATGTGTGAGCATGTGTGAGCCACCAGGCCTACTCTATTCCAGGCTTTTTTTGAAACAGGGTCTCATATGTAACACAGGCTGGTCCCTCACCTCCTGCTTCAGCCTCCCAAGCCCTAGAAAGACAGCATGTACCACCCGGCCTCAACCTCCTGTAAAGTGTTATTAATTTAAAAAAACCAAACCAAACAAAAAACTTCAGTATTCCAGGAAACACGATAAAAGATTTTATATATATATAGTATATATATTTTTGGTTTTTTCAAGGCAGGGTTTCTCTGTGTAGCTCTGGCAGTCTCAGAATTCGCTCTGTAGACCAGGCTGGCCTGAAACTCAAAGCTCTGCCTGCCTCTGCCTCCAAAACATATGCATCTGGTGATAAAAGATAACTTTATTTTTGTTTTTGTTTTTTTGGTTTTTCGAGACAGGGTTTCTCTGTGTAGCTTTGAAGCCTGTCCTGGAACTCATTCTGTAGCCCAGGCTGGCCTCGAACTCAGAGATTTGCCTGCCTCTCTGCCTCTACCTCCCAAGTTCAAGACATGCACCACCACTGCCCAAAAAGATAACTTTAAAGAAAACAAAATGTTTACTATTAGCTTCCATGGCTTATCACATCCTGCAAGCAAAAATCATTCCCAAAATAAGCTGCCAGTTTTCCTAAGAAGTCTTTAAGACTTAATTATTGAATATAGCAGATATGTCAGGTAATTTTAACTCCTCATATATACTTAACACCACAAATGATACTCAATTAGAAACATAAACATATGGGAATGGTGGTGGCACTCGCCTTTAATCCCAGCACTCGGGAGGCAGAGGCAGGTGGATCTCTGTGAGTTCGAGGTCAGCCTGGGCTGTTACACAGAGAAAGCCTGTCTCTAAACAAACAATAAAAAGAGAGAAAATAAACGAGACATAAACACTGCCAGATCTTGGTTTCCTCCTCCATTTTGGACAGGGTCTCACACAGTAGTGCAGGCTGGCTTCAGACTCCCCATGTACCTCAGGATGACCTCACCCACAGCAGTCTTCTTTCCTCAGCCTCCTACTATCCCAACTTCCAGACTTTGCTTCCTAACATTCATTCCCTCACTAGTACGGAAGGAGCCTTTTCAAGAGTACTGACTGCTTTCCAGGCTCCATCAGAGAAACAATGCACACTTAGTTTATAAATGCCTGTGTGGTAAAAAGAGAAGCGTGCTCAAGAAGTATGTAATACGGACTAAGAAACGGCTCAGCTGAGAAAGTGCTTGCCCACAAGCCTGAGGCTTGATTCCCAAGACTGACACAAAAGCTGGCTGAAGTGGCATGCCCTGTAATCCCAGCAGTGGGGAAATGGAGGCAGAACCTAGCCCAGCTGGCAAGCCCCAGGTCTAACTTAGACCCTGTCCCCAAAATCAAAGTAGAGACGGTGTTCTGAAGAACAACCATCAAAGTTGAATTCTGGTCAGCACGTGTACACACACAAATGCACACTCACCTGCCCACACACAAACAAATGGTGTGTGCACACACATACACATACAAAGTAAGGGATAAGTGCAAAAGTCATAGAAAGCCTGAAGATGCAAGATGCTCCCAAAAAAATAAACAATCTGAACAATAAAATAAATGGTAATATTGGATGTTCAGAGAACAAAACAAACTTTCAGAACCCATACTGATGTAAATAACTGGGTAGTAAAGTAACAGAAAAGAAGGGTGGCTGTTCCTTAGAAAATAATAAACATAGATGAAATGAAGGAATTAGGATAATTACTATTCAATCAATACTATAGTACTAAATGGGTTCAAAATTTATTAGGCTTAAGTTTGATGAGAAACAAGGTATTTAAATAATTGCAAAGTATCTCTAGAACATATTAATAATAAAGAACAAGTCAAATTGGTGGCACATACCTTTATCTTAATACTCAGACATCTGAGGCAGGAGGATCATAAGATCAGGGCCTGCCTAGGCTACAGAGTGAGCCCCAAAACAAAAATAAAAACAAATTAGCGAGACCATGTCTCACAAACAAAAATAAGGCTAGAACACAGCTCAGGGAAGAAGCACTTGCTCATTACCAGCAATAAGGCCATGTGTGTTCGCTTTCCTACAGCTGTGACAAACACCATGATCAAAAGCAACTTGTGTTTTTTTCTTTATTTTGCTTTTTTCTTGCTTTTTAGAGACAAAGTCTCACTATGTATCCCTGGCTGTCCAGGGACTGGCTATGTGGATCAGGCCAGCCTCAAATTCACAGAGAACTACCTGATGGTTCTGCTTCCCAAGTGCTGGAATTAAGGCATACCCCACAACACTTGGCCTAACAGAATCACTTGACAAGACAATTCAAAATCACCTAGGGAAGTTGAGTGGTGGTGGCACACGTCTTTAATCCCACCATTCAGGAGGCAGAGGCAGGTGGATCTCTGAGTTCCAGGCCAGCCTGATCTACAGAGCGAGATCCAGGATAGCCACAGAGAAACCCTCTCTCAGGAAAAACAAAAAACAAAAAACAACCCAACAACAACAAAATCACCTAGGAGACAGACCTCTAGATAGGCATTTCTAAGTTTGGTTAATGGATGTGGGAAGATCCACCCTAATGTGAATGGGTTGGGGTAGTAAGTGGATGAAATGGAAGAGGCAAGCTTCTCACATGATGTCCTCCCCACCGTGGACTGTGAGCCAAAATAAATCCTTCCTTCCTCAGGGTGCTTCTGCCTTAGTCACAGAGGGCTGGAAAGATGGCTCTGCTGTAAGAACGTCACTCTTCTGAGACCCAAATTTAATTGTCAGCACTCACACTGGCTATGACTTCAACTCCTGTAGAATTCAATACCTCTGACTTTCCCAGGTACCAGCACTACATGCACATACCCACACACATACACACACATATTTTCTCTTTAGAGACAGGAACTTGCTATGTAGACCAGGCAATCCTTGAACTCACAGAGATCCACATGCCTTCACCTCACACATACACATAATTAAAAATAATAAAATTAATCATAAAAAAACTAATAAAATGTGGAAAAGCTGGGGCAGAGGACAGCTTAGTGGTTAAGAGTACTGGCTGCTCTTGCAAGGGGTCCAGGAGATTTCTAGCAGCCACAGGATGACTAAAAGCCATCCATCAGCCCAGCTCCAGGGAATCCAACAGGCATGCGCATAGTACACACACTTGCATGCAGGCAAAACATACACATACAGTAAAATAAATAAAAATTAAAATAAGATGTGGATACACTGAGAAAGAATCAATCCAAGGCACACCCGACTTAATCCATTATGAAACAATTTCAGGAACGAACAAGCGAGGAAAATGGGCAAACGTAAAACATCTCTCAAATATGTTTTTATAGTAAATATGTGACTACACCTAATTTTTAAGTCTCATAGAAGGATCCACTGTCTGTATAAACTGAGGTATACTTACCCTGAGCTGTCCATATAATGATATCATCGAAAAGAAAAGGACAACAGCCAGCGGACCCCAGAAGTCAGGGCTGTCTCTCACCACTTGTCTATTGAAACCAAGCGATGGCATTGGCATCAAAACACAACGGAGTTTGTAGTAAATATCCTTTAGGTCAATGTCCAATTCTTCCCTATAATTTTAAAATAAGATTCTTAAAAAACATGTAATTTTGAATAGTAAAATAGGTCTAAAAGGACTTTAAAACTAGACAGCATTTGAAGTATACACTAGACTGATTCCATGGGAAAATATCTGTTTTAGAGATGCTGAAACATCTACAATCTCATAGTTGCTGCTGGTGTTTTGAAACCATAGTAGCATGAAGTGAAACAAAGTGCTTCCAAGATCTGCCTCTGCCTGAGTATAAAGGTGTGTGTCACCTTGCCTGGCCCATAATTATGTTTCAAACCTGAATTTCACCCATAACTATACCAAAACCTTGGATCTTTTGATGACAATAATTATTTGGGATAGCTGGTCAAACAAGATACAGTGTAGAGTGTATTTGTTTATATGTATGTAAAAGAAACATAGAACTTTATTTTTTTTTAAAGTGGTCTCTTTCTCTTTTGAGAGAGGGTCTCACCAAATATCCTTGCTGGCCTTGAACTCAAAAAGACCACCTGTCTCTGTCTCTGAAGTGTTGGGATTGAAGGCATGCCAGCAGAGTGGATCTTGTTCTTTCTTTTAAAGATTCTCACGTGAATGTGAATCTGTTGGAATGCATGACCAGGTAGGTCTATGTGCAGGTGAAAGTTCCTGTACACACTCACTGAGGCCAAAAGAAGGTGCTGGCTACTCTTCTCTATCATTCTCCATATAGTCCTTTTGAGACAGGTGCTGTGGATATATCACTCTGTATAAATAAAGTGCTGATTGGCTAGTAGCCAGGCAGGAAGGATAGGGTAGGCGGGACAAGGAAGAGGGGAAGGCTGGGAACAGGAAGGCTGGGAGGAGACTGCCAGCTGTCGCCATGACAAGCAACATGTAAAGACACCTGTAAGCCACAAGCCACATGGCAAAGTATAGACTAACAGAAATGGGCTAAATATAAGAGTAAGAGCTAGACAATGGTAGGCCTGAGCTAATGGCCAAGCAGTTTAAATAATATAAGTGTCTGTATGATTATTTTATACATGGGTTGTGGGACCGTGGGGGCTTGGTGGAACCTGGAGAGAAGCTCTCCAACTACAGACAGGGTCTCTCCCTGAACCTACAGCTCAGGTTTTCTTGGCTGTGGCTGAACTCCTGAAGCTTGTGTTTCTACCTCTCAAATACTAAAATTACATGCATATATTACAAAGCCTGGCTTCCAGCTTTAATTTTTTTTTTTTGTTTTTTAAGACAGGTTTTCTCTGTAAAGCTTTTGGAGCCTATCCTGGAACTCACTCTGTAGACCAGGCTGGCTTTGAACTCACAGAGATCCTCCTGCCTCTGCCTTCCCAAGTGCTGGGATTAAAAGCATGTGCCAACAGTGCAGTGCCCAGCTCCAGCTTTAATATTTTTAAAGAGGTTTGTTGTTGTTGTTGTTGTTTTGTTTTGTTTTGCTTTGTTTTTTAAAGTAAGTGTTTTATCTGCATGTATGTTTGTATAATACATGAGTGCCTGATACCCTCAGAAGTCAGAGAGGGAATCGGATCCCCTGGACTAGAGTTACAAGCAGTTGTGAGCCACCATGTGGATTCTGGGCAGAAACCCAGTCTTTTGCAAGAGCAGCAAGTGCTCTTGACCACTAGGCCATCCCCCAGCCCCATCTCTAAAGCTCCTGACACCCACATTCAACAGGCTAGAAGCGTTCTTTCTTCGCTGCTTCAGTTTTTAGAGTACCAGTAAAACTGAAAACTGCTACTATTTTTAAAGACTTATTTATGTGCATGTGTGTTTGTATGAGTGAATGCCAAGCATGTACGGGTGCCTACAAAGGCCAGAAGACAATGTCAGATCCCAAGAAGCTGGAGCAACAGGCAGCTGTGTGGCTCAAGCTGGATGATGATGGCACTGAACTCCAGTTCTCTGAAAGAGCAGGGAGCACTCATAACTGCTGAGCCATCTCTCTGGCGCGCGATTGTTTTTCACCCAAAAGGTTAAAATTTTCCTCATCTTTAAAAATATCAAGAACACAAGCATCCCACAGAATAGGTCTTCAAATCACAAACGACATATTCTTTCACATACAGAAGTGGCTTGTTATCTTCAGGATCCTCATCTTCAACTTCCAAAAGCCAGCCATAGCCTCTTTGTCTCAGAAATGTAGTAGCTGTAGATTCTTTGATAAACTCTCCACCTCCACCGAGATTTAATTTGACATCTGGAGTTGCTATAGAACCACTGAGATCTTAGGAGAGAAGACAAAACTGTGAACCAGGGTGAAATATGTGAATGTGAACCGAAATGTATATTCAGATAATTATAATTTGCCAGTCTTTATGAATATTTGCTATTCCATATAATCTTCACATTTTATCAGACATTGTACTGCTTTTCACTTTACAATTAGAAAAAAACAACAACAAAACAAAACCAGAAGAGGTGAAACACATACCAGGTACACTGGTGTATGCCTGTAATCCCAGCACTCAGGAGGCTAAGGCATGTAGCCCAGGCTGGCCTCAAATTCAATACATAGACAAGGATGATCCTGAACTTCTGGTCTTCCTGCTTTCACCTTCCAAATGCTAGGATGACTTTGTCGGAGAAAAAGTCTCACTCTAGTCCAGGCTGGACTTGAAGTCTCCTTAATCTCTCTGTCTTAGCCTCTCAAGAGCAGGAAATTACACATGTGATCCACTTTGCCTGGCTTTCTCCGATCTAGTTAGGAATACTTCCCTCTTCTTTAATTTTTTATGAAATTCTAAGCCAGTGCTTCTCAAAAATGTTAATGTGCTTATGAATTACGCAGAGATCCTGATAAAATATAAATCCAGATGAAAGGAGATTATACCTAACTATGAGCCAGGTAATGTTAATTCTCCTGGCATACAGACATAAACCAGATACAGAATTATCTATTTGTCTGACATAAAGTAATAACTCCAGTTGCTCTGGAGACTGAGGCAAAAATCACACATTCAAGGTAATATTGGCTACATATTGAGTTTAAGTCCAGCCTGGGTAATTTAGTGTGACTGGGATTAAAGGACCACACCACCACCACCTGGCTCCAATATAATTTCTAAAGGAGGGAACAAAACATATTTACAGAAAACCGATTTCGAAGAAAATCTATGTTCATCTCTAGACCGAAATTTCTTTTCGTCCTGGCTGATCTGAAACTTGATATGGATGTAGTCCAGGCTGGCCTTAAACTCACAATCTACCTGCCTCTGCCTTCCAAGCTCTGGGATCACTGGGATTGACACACCCTGGTGTCTGTCTGTCTGTCTGTCTGTCTCTCTCTCTCCCTCCCTCCCTCTCTCTCTCTCTTTTGGAGCTGAGGATCGAACCCAGGGCCTTGCTCTTGTTAGGCAAGTGCTCTACCTACCACTGAGCTAAATCCCCAACCCCTACCCTAGTCTCTTAAGACTGATTTTCTAAAGCGAAATCAGCTTGTCTTTTCATACTAGGCAGTTAAATCTGGTCCCTGGAAAGTAAATAAAATTAAAGCAAAAGCCCAAAATTACTGGAGGATAATAAAGAGTCAGGTTAAAAGGAGTTGAACGACGAGGGGGAAATCCCGTGCAGCAGAAAAATCTTCCCAGCACAACCAGATGATCATAACAATACTCAGGAGAAAGAAAGAGAAAAGCTTTTCTATTAATAGCAGAGGAACACAGCCCCACTCTGTTCGCAGGCTTTGATCCCTGACTCTTCCTGGAGTAACCGCGGAGCCGAGCATCTGGGCAAGAAAACCCTGACAGATCGGCGGGGTCACTCGCGAACGAGCCGTGGCAGCCGGGGATGGTGGGGGAGGCGCAGCGGCCGATCCGCGCCCCGCACCCTCCCTCGTCACCGGCGGCCTCGGGGAAGGCCCAGCGGGCAGAGGGGCGGAGTCCCCGGAGCCCGGCCAGGCCCGCACTCACCCTCCGCGTCCGCCGAGGAGACAAAGGTGAAGTCCCCGGTGGCGGGCGCATAGGCCGGGGGCGCGCCCGGAGGCTGCATCCCGCCGGCCTCGGAGCCCTCGGCGGTGCTGAAGCGCGGCTGGGCCCGGGGCCTCGGGGACGATCCGCAACGCTCGAGCTACCGGGCGGCCTGCGAGCCGGGAGGCACGGGCTGGGCCGAGGGCGGAGACACGCGAGCCAGGCCACCCGGCTGCTCCGGACGAGGTCGCACCGGACTCCGGCCGGTGGCGAGCGCCCAAGCACCACGACGCCGGCGCCCTGACAGGACCATAACAGTGACAGCGCCGCCTGGATTGGCTGTTTGTAATCGGCTCTCCCATTGGCTCCCGGAGGATGGTTCTGATTGGCTCCTCCTGTTGTTGATTCCGGAACTCAACCCCGCACCGGAAGTGATCTCAGAAATCGCTCTTCCGCCCTCAGCTGTTTGTTTAAATAGTCCGTCCACTCCCTCTGCGTTTTGACCCCCTTCGGTTTTTACCAATTCGTTCTATTCGTCGTTGTTAAACAGAATCCGAGAGGTTAGTCGTGTGGGGTGGCTCACGCTTGTATTCCCAGAACTGTGGAGGCTGAGGCAGGAGGATTGCTGTGGGTTCGAGGCCAGCTTGGGCTACAAAGTGAGGCCCCATCTCAAGACAAAAACAAACCTGCAAAAACTACTTAAGTTTCAAGACTTCAGTCCCTCATCCCTGACTTCAAGATTCTGTTACCTCTCCTCGTTTTATGTCATTTCAAAGCCGCAGTCTCCTCACCTGTGATATCAAGGGGGCTGGATTGGACAATGGGCGTAGTAAAGCTGTAAATTGCCACCAACAGACTAGGTATATAGTCTAGCCGAAGTCCTTTCTGAGGAAGGCAACAGACCAGAGAATAAATTAGGACACCACCTAGGTCCCCTTGATTCCCACTTAGTGCTGATTTCATCTGTCCGCTGATAAACGACCCAAAGTTTACAAACGCACCTAAGTTTTTATTTTTAAAGACTTATTTTATGTGTGTGTGTGCCTGGATGTATATATGTGCACCACATGTTTGCAGGTGCCTCCAGAAACCACAAGAAGGCTTCGGATCGCCTAGAACAGGAGTTAAAGTTCCTAGGACCTGAGTGGGTCCTGGGAACCCAAACTCAAATCTCTGCAAACCCAGCCAGTGCTCTTAACCTCTGAGCCATCTTTCCAGCCCCTCATCTATGTTGATAATCTTAAGATGTACTTTTTATTATTTATAATTATGTATATGTGTGTACACATGAGTGCAGGTTCCTGTGAGGCCAGAAGAGAGTATCCAGTCCCCTGGAAAGCAAGTCATAAGCAGTTGTGAGCAGCCTGACATGGGTGCTGGGAAAAGAACTCTGGGCCTCTGCAAGAGTAGCATGAGGGCTGGAGAGATGGCTCAGCGGTTAAGAGCGCTTGACTGCTCTTCCAGAGGTCCTGAGAGTTCAATTCCCAGCAACCACATGGTGGCTCACAACCATCTGTAATGAGATCTGGCGCCTTCTTCTGGCCTGAAGGCATACTTACAGACAGAACACTGTATAGATATAACATGCATACATAATAAATAAATCTTTAAAAAAGAAAAAAGAGTAGTATGGGCTCTAATATATGAGCCCTCTCTTTGTGAAACACATGTGGAAATATGCACAATGACTCTATAATGGAGCAAAGGAAAGGCATAGCCTGTAATATCTTAAAAGGAATTTGGGGAGATTTTGATACAGGAGGGAATAGGTTGGTACTCAAAGGATGAATGGAAATTTACAGAAAAATAAGTAAAGGTGCGTTATCATTCGTAGCCACTTCCTAGCTACATGACTGCACATGTGATGTCCAGCAGTCAGGCAAAATGCTTAGTCGCCCCAGGGCTACCTGCAGCATGATCATGTAATCTATCGGCATGAGTGGTGTAGATATGTAAACCCATATGTGCATGCTCGGGGTGACCTATAAAAAGCAGATTCTGCCCGTTTCCTGCTTCCCCTGCCTCTACCCCTATACTACTCATTTCCAGTAGGTCCATTCATGTTCTTATACTTTCCCATCGATAATAAAACTCTTATAGTGGGTTGTGTTGTAATTCATGTTCTCTCTTGCCCGGTAAATAGTGCCGCAAATAAATAACAAGATGCGCGTGTTGTGACTTACTGGACTTGAGAAACTGGAATTCATGGAGTTCTATGAGAAAAAAAAAATGGGTGCAGATATAGCTGCATAAATAGGTAGAAAAGAAACCATGAAGGACTGAGCCTGTGAGAACACTTTTATTCCCAGCATCTGGGAGGCAGGCCTCTATGAATTCAAGCCCAGCCTGTTCTACAAGGGAATGTTCAAGCTAGCCAGGGACAATGAAATCCTGTTGCAGGAAAGGGAAAGGTTCATGGGGGATATAGATATTCTGTAGAGTTTAATTTTTTTCCCTGGTTGATACAGCGCTGGGGACTAAACTCTGTGTTTAATAAATGCCAGCCAAAAATGGATGGAACTGTAATATATCATTCCAAGTGAAGTAACCCAAACTCAGAAGGACAAACATGGTATGTACTCACTCATAAGTGGATACTAGATGTAAAGCAAAGAACAATCAGACTGCAACCCAGAGATCCTAGGAGGCTACCTAACAGGGCTTGGGAAGGGGGGCGTGGGGGAATGACCCTAGGATCAGTGTGGCTTATAGTTAGTTTTGGTTTTACCCAATCACTGGGCAAGCTTTAGTGAAGCATTTCACTAATAGGATAAGAATTTGTACTGTATCAAGCTGATGAAAGAAAATGCTGGTCATACTTTCAGGAGGGGAGGCTAAAATCATTTGGAATATGGATTAGCCTATAGAAAAGTGTCTGCCATAAATCAAACACTGAAGAGGAAGATGAATAGGAATCTCACTTACACAACTTAAGTAAAATATAGCTCTCTGAACAGATGAAAAAATAAATGCCAGCCAAGCACTGAACCAAATGAGATACATCTTCAGCCCCCTTCATGATTTTTCTTGTGCACTGGAAGATGTTACTGAGTGAGAAAATAATAGCTAGAGAGGTGGCTTGGCAGTTAGGAGAGCCTGCTGCTTTTCGAGAAGACCCAAGCTTGGTTATCAGCACTCAACTCAGCAGCTCACAACCACCTGTGACTTCAGCTCCAGCAGATCTGACGCTGATGCCTTCTTCAGGGTCTCTCTGGCACTTGAACACATATGGCTCTTTTAAAGGTGTGTGTTTTAGTTAGGGGCTCTGTAGCTTTGAAGAAACACCATGACCAAAAGCAGCTTGGGTAGGAAAGGGTTTGTTTTATTTACATTTCTAGGTAATAGTCCATCACTGAGGAAAGTCAGAGCAGGAACCTGGAGACAGGAGCTGATGCAGAGGCCATGGAGGGATGCTGTTTACTGGCTTACTCCTCATGGCTTGCCCAGCCTGCTTTCTCATAGAACCCAGGACCACCAGCCCAAGGATGGCACCACCCCCAATGGGCTGGGCCCTCCTCCATCTTTCACTAGTTAAGGAAATGCCCTGCAAGCTTGCCTGCAGCTCCATCTTATGGATGCATTCTCTTAATTGAGATTCCCTCCTCTCATATGACTCCAGCCTGAGTCAAGTTGGTGTTCAGTTAGAACCTCCAGCTCGCCCTTGCATGATGCAGAAAGTCCCATTCTCTCTCTCCAGAGTGCCCTCTCAGAGAATCCCCAACAAAGAAAAGGCACCAAAAAGTCCAGTTCTGCATTGTTGTCGGCTGCAGCAGCTCCTCCCCTGAAGTTGCCAGCAGTCCAAGTCCCCCCTAAAGCATTCAGTTTTTGACCATACTTGGGCACAAACCAAGCTTGTGGTGGACACACCATTCACCCCTCACCGACAGGCTACACAACCTCCCTGCTTCAGTTCAGTGTGCTTTAGTTCAGTGTGACTACTTCTGCTTTGATCTGTGGGACTCGAAAGCTCACCTGGGAGTTCTTTTGATCAAATAAACCTGTTTTTTTACTTTTTCAATTTGGCTTGATCTGGCTTACTGCACAGGTGGAGAAACCTATTATCGGATGACAGAAAACCTATTAGATATTAAACTATCCTGCACAGTGTGGAAACAGAAGAAGAGCTAGTTTTCTGAGATGCAGAAGTGTTGAACATCATACGTTGAAGAATGTATGTATAGGTTGGCTGGGCAGTGGTGACACACGCCTTTAATCCCAGCACATACATGGGAGGCAGAGGCAGGCAAATTGCTGCCAGTTTGAGGCCAGTGTGGTCTACAGAGTGAGTTCGAGGACAGCCAGGGCTATACAGAGGAACCCTGTCTCAAGAAGCCAAAGGGGGGAAGAAACAGAAAGAAAGAGAGCGGGGGGAGGGAGGGAGGAAGAATATGTAGGTTGAACTACATCAAATAAACACTCAGCACATAGCCAGGCAATGGTGGCAGGTGGATCTCTGTGAGTTGGAGGCCAGCCTGGTCTACAGAGTTAGTCCAGGACAGGCTCCAAAGTTACAGAGAAGCCATGTCTCAAAAAACAAAAACAAAAACCAAACAAAAAAAAAAGATTTATTTGTTATTATTATGTATACAGAAGAGGGTGCCAGATATCATTACAGATGTTTGTGAGCCAACCTGTGGTTGCTGGGAATTGAACTCAGGACCTCTGGAAGAGCAGATGGTGTTCTTAACCTCTGAGCCATCTCTCCAGCCCTGATTTATATTTTAAGTGCATTAGTGTTTTACCTAGATGTATGTCTGTGTGAGGGTGTTGGCTCCCCTGGAACTGGAGTTACAGACAGGTGTGAGCTGCCATGTGAGTACTGGGAATTGAATCCAGGTCCTCTGGAAGAGCAGCCAGTGCTCTTAACCACTTAATCTCTCCAGCCCAGAAGTAGCTACTTTTTGTTTGTTTGTTTTGTTTTGTTTTCGAGACAGGGTTTCCCTGTGTAGCCCTGGCTATCCTGGAACTCACTCTGTAGAGCAGGCTGGCCTTGAACTCATAGAAATCTGCCTGCTTCTGCCTCCCAAATATTGGGATCAAAGACGTGTGCAACACCATTCAGCTTCTTCAGTTACTTTAAATATGCTGCTGCCTTTTTATGTTCAGAGTATGGACACAGAAATGAATATGAGAAGTTTTTGATAATATAGCTTGGAGGAATTTATTGAGTAATCTGAGCCTCCAGATTTTTATCAGTCTTGAAAGTTTTAGTTACCTCTTCTAATATTGCTGCGGCTGTCTTCTTTCCTTTCCTTCTGAAACTTCAATTAGATGCACACCAGTAATGGATTCCTTAGTCACACACACACACACACACACACACACACACACACACACACACACACACACACAGCTGCCAGGCATTACCGTAAGTTGTTTGCATTCATCATTCGTTTGTTAAGTCATCACAAGAACCCCATAAAGTAGGAACTTGCACTCTTCCAAGAATTCCTTACAGATAAGGAGCCGGAAATAGGCAAAAAAAAAAAAAAAAAAAAACACTTGCCAAAGGTCACAGAGATAGCAAATAGTAGCAATAGAACAGGAACCCTGAAAATCTGGTTCCATGATCCTATTCTAATGCTTTCAAATCCCACTGATGGGATTTTCCCTCTGGTGCTTACATAGAGCAGGGGCCTAGGCCTTTTCAATTGTTGTTAATTGTTTATTCATCTCTGTACAAGCCAAGCAGGATTTCTCAGACCACTGATTTTGTGTCTGGAATCTTGTTCTCGTTGGTCCTTTGGACAGTAGGTTTATTGACTTTAAAGGAGCAGTACAAATGCTATACTTAACTTGCTAATCTCATTTTTTTTTCTTGTAAATATTGTTTGAGAGGACTGGCTTATTCAGACTAAACTCTATAATAATCATTGAAACTACCTCAATCCTCTGTCAGAACCCCACAGTAGGTTGTTGTTGTTGTTGTTGTTTCATTATTTTGAGACAGGATCTCATCACAAAGCACTTTGTGGAATGGCTTCTAAAGTTCTAATCAGCCGGGCGGCAGTGGCGCACGCCTTTAATCCCAGCACTCGGGAGGCAGAGCCAGGCGGATCTCTGTGAGTTCGAGGCCAGCCTGGGCTACAGATCGAGATCCAGGACAGGCACCAAAACTACACAGAGAAACCCTGTCTCAAAAAAAAAACAAAAAACAAAAACAAAAAAACAAAAAACAAACAAACAAACAAAAAAACCCAAAGCACTTTGCTAGTATGAGTTTCTGAATTAGCTGTTTCCCATTGTAGAAAGAAGTTTACCTGATCAAAGTTGAGAGCAGCACCTATCTATGTGTTGTTGGTGTTGTTTTTGTTGTTTTAAGACAAAGTTTCCCTGAGTAGCCCTGGCTGGCCTGGAATGTGCGCTGTAGATCAGCCTGGCCTGGAACGCATAGAGATTTTCCTCTGCCTCTGGAGTGCTGGTGGGAATAAGGTGTGCACCCCCACACCCTGTTCTGCTGTTGCTGCTGCTCCTGCTTTTATTGTACATGTATTTTTGAGTGCAGGGTATCACTAAGTAAACCAGGATGGCCTCAAACTTGGAATCCTCCTGCCTCAGCCTCAAGTAGCTAAGATTACAGTCATGTCATCCCAGATATTTTTTAATTCATGAGCTCCAGTGTGTGTGTGTGTGTGTGTGTGTGTGTGTGTGTGTGTGTGTGTGTATGTGTATGTGTGTCTTGTTGTTGTTTAGAAACAGGGTTTCTCCATGTAGTCCTAGCTGTTCTGTAGCCCAGGCTGTCCTCAAACTCACAGAGATCTGCCTGCCTCTGCCTCCCAAGTGCGGGGGTTAAAGGCAGGAGCCACCACTGCCCAGCTGTATTCCTTGGTTTTGAGACAAGGTCTCATATGACTCCGGCTGATCCTGAACTCAGTATATAGCCAAGGATGACCTTGAACTCCTGATCCTTCTGCCCCTACCTTACAAGTTCTGGGACTGTAGGCGTATGCTACCATGCTCATCTATTTTTCATAACTTTAATGTTGCCTTTTATTTCATCTAGTGGGTATATAGTAGTTTATTTGGAGTGACTCGGGTTGGGATGACACTCAGTTGGTAGAATGAATACTTGTCTTGCATTCACAAAGCCTTGGGTGCCAGCACATGCTTGCCGTCACCATGGTGTACACGATGTTGGAGGTCAGAAGATAACTCTCAGCAGTCAGTTTTCCCCTTCTGCTGAGGGCTCCAGAGATTGATGAGGATTGAACATGTGCAGGAATGCTTTCACCTGCTGAGCCATCTTGCTGGCCTAGGTTTTCTTTTTTTTTTTTTTTTTCTTTCTTTTTTTTTCTTTTTCTTTTTCTTGACTGTACATTTACACACAAATTTCATGAACAGTTTAAAATCCAGGGGCTGCCTTTGAGTGGATAAAGTGCTACTGGGCATGTGTGAGGGCCTGAGTTCAAATGATGCAGGACCCACATAAAAATCAGGAACAATAGTGTGTGTGTAATCCCAATGCTCTCTCAGCATGATGGGAGTCAGAGGCAGGAGAATCCCCAGAAGCCTGTGGGCCAGTCAGCCTTGGTGAGGCAGCAGCAAACAACAGACCGTGCCTCAAATGAAGCAGGAGCCAATGCTGACATCTTTGGTGTCTTCAGACTTCCACACATATGCTGTGACATGGGGGCACTTGCACCTACACACACACACACACACACACACACACACACACACACACACACGAATATGTACACACATGTACATTCACACAGATCTTACATACACACAGAGCCTTTAAAAATACAAGAGTTCGGGTTGAGGATTTAGCTCAGTGGTAGAGTACTTGCCTAGGAAGCGCAAGGCCCTGGGTTCAGTCCTCAGGTCTGGCAAAAAAAAACCAAAAAAAAAAAAAAAACCAAGAGTTCACACTGGGCGGTGGTGCACACGCCTTTAATCTCAGCACTCAGAAGGCAGAGCCAGGTGGATCTTTGTGAGTTCAAAGCCAGCCTGGTCTTCAAAGTGAGTTCCAGGAAAGGCACAAAGCTACACAGAGAAACCCTGTCTCAGGGGAAAAATCCAAGAGTTCAGGTGCCAGCAGAAGCTGTACATACTGAAAAACATCCCTGACATTCCACTAGAAAAGCTACACCAGGCCGGGCAGTGGTGGCACACGCCTGTAACCCCAGCACTTGGGAGGCAGAGGCAGGTGGGCTACAGAGCTAGTCCAGGACAGGCTCCAAAGCTACAGAGAGACTCTGTCTCAAAAAAAAAAAAAAAAGAAGAAAAAAGAAAAGCTCCATCAGTGGTCCTCAACCTCCCTAACGCTGCGACCCTTTTAATACAGCTCCTCCTGTTGTGCTGACCCCCAACCATAAAATTATTTTTGTTGCTACTTCATGTCTGTCATTTTGCTACTGCTACAAATCATAACGTAAGTATCTGATACTTGACCCCCACTAGGGTTGTGACCCACATGTTGAGAACCACAGAGCTAGAGTGTGAGGCCCCACTTGGGGCAAATTTACGTGGCCAATTGGGTTAAAAAGTCAGAATGGGTTTTAGTTTTGTTTTCGTTTCTGAGACTAGGTCTCTCTACTATATAGGTCTGGCTGTCCTGGAAATCATCATGTAGACTAAACTGGCTTTGAACTCACATAGATCTGCCTGCCTCCTCTCCAGAATGCTATTAAAGGTATGCACTGCCATGCCCTGCTCAAAATGCTCTTTTTGAAACATGTTGTTGTGTAATATTAAAAGAAAAAAGTCTCTGGTAGTTTGTGCAAAGACAGAGGAAAGGGCATGCCAGAACACTGTTGGCGGAAGAGCAGAGACTTCTCTATTTCCAGCTGAGTGTGTCTTAGCTTTCTGGTATAATCAGTGATGTTGAATACTTGTGTGCCACTGCAAGCCTGTGTGTTCAGGAGGATCTCTTGTGCATTATCAATAGTGTGAACTAATAGTGGTGATCTGTCTAGCCTGGGCTAATTTGCCATGATGCCAATGACCAAGAGCATAGGTTTGCTAGAAGCCTTATAGAAATCAAGGTACAGAAATAAGGTTGCCTTTGTCCTCAGTGACAACATGCTTTAACCAACCAAACCAGCCCATTTCACTTCCCATTCTTTCTCAGTCTCTTCCATGAAAAAGATTGAGGCAAGGCAGCTCATGCCATGCCTGTAATCCTAGCTCTCAGAAGACAGAGATGGGAGAATCAAAACTCCAGGACCATACAGGTCTCAAAACAGGAAACAAACCAAAAGCCATACTGAATATCTAGCACACATGAACTAAGAGTGCCAGACAGAAGCTGATCGGCTGATTAGAACTTTTCCAAAAGCTCCTATCAAGCAAAACCTTTGGGATGTATTAACAAAGCAGGTTACTAGTTCCTAACAATCCAGAAGCTAAAAATGGCCTCAGATCTGATGCCTTTCCCTGGGGTTTCTTTGCTGTGATCTGCCTACCTGATGTTTCCACCAATGTATTTGAAATTATATTGATTTATGACTTTTATTGTTCCATTAATATAAAAACTTGCTGAAACTAAACTGGGCATAGTGGTGTGCCTTTAAACCCAGCACTCAGGAAGCAGAGGCAGGCAGATCTTTGTGAGTTCAAGGCCAGACTGGTCTACGTAGCGAGTACCAGGACAGCCAGGGCTACATAGAGATAGCGTGTCTCAAAAAACAAAACAAAACACACACACACACACACACACACACACACACACATACACAGACACCCCAAAACCAAGACAAAACAAAGAAAAAAAAACCCTTCATGAAACAGTTACCACTTTGGAACTTTGGAACTTGGGGTACCCTGTTTTCCTGGGCTATGTTTGCTCATAATTGGCTCCAATAAAACTCTCTCATACCCTTTGCTGGGAAGAAATCAACAGTTGTTGAATCTTTACCTTATGAATAAGCAGGAAATGAACAGTTGAGTAAGTTCAAAGTCCCATTTCCGGGGTCCTCTGTCAGTCACTCCTCTGGTTAACATGAGTGTCCTAACCACCTTTACTTTGCTTAGTAAGAAAGGAAAAGCCCATCGGGCACTTCCTCTTTTGTATTGTCTCTGCTCTCTGAACAAAGCATTTCAAGAGGAACAGCCTGGCCTTTACAGTGGATTAAGAAACAAAGAAAAGAAACTGACTTTTAAAATGACTTTCTTCAAGCTTCGAGAAGAAGGCAACTGGATTGCTTGGCCAGGTACCTCAGGGAGAGGGAGCAGATTTTAAGTCACTTTTAGAGCCAAATATTGAAATCTGAGTTTAGGTTCATTGAAACTTGTGTCTGTGAGGTTTTCCTGCAGTGAATGGTTTCGTCCACTGGGCTGATTCGCCTACCGGGAGATCTTGGGGGTGGGAGTGGGCAGGGTGGCGGTGGGGGCAGCAGGCATGTTAACTTGGCCTGCTGGAGTTTAGCTAGGATTTTCTGAGTTGGTGTTGAAAGTATATTGAGCCCTAGAGGATGCATCTGTATTTTCGTTGAGACAAAAAGATTTTGAAAATGATTTTTGGCACTCTGGAAAGGAAACCCAGAGCTGACCGGGAGAGGGAGACTGCTTGGACCTCCAGGCTCCTGAGCCTTTGACAAGATACTTGAACTTGGACAGAGAAAGGAAGAAAATCCCTGTTTGTGGGCCAGTGTTCATAGAAAGCACTGTACAGACTCCATTGTGTGATGCGGTGTTTGTATGACGCGGTGTTTACAGCCATTATCTCAATTGACCTCAGGTAGCCTGGTGGAAAATGTGCTCAGACAATAATCAGCTGCAGGGCTAGGATCTAATCTTATCTGCAGTCTCTGCTCCTAACAGCACAGCACACTTTTGTAATACTGCTCGTGATTTTTAAATGTTTGTTTTAATTGATGTATATTCACTGTAAACAATATTCATTTCCATATGAATCTATAAAATCTATAATGTTCTTTGAGTATTCCCCACTTATATGCTCTCCAAACCTCACCTAATTTTTTTTTTTTTTTTTTGCTTGTCCAGGCTCCCATTAGTCCGGCTTGTGCCCCTAGACAGTTTCATTTCTATTTGTATGACGAACATTAGGTTATTTGCATAACACTAGCAGTACTCAGTGAGATGGCTGGAGTCCAAAGGAGATGTAAGAACATTCTAAGTTAAAGTGTATTTTACTAGAACGGTAGACAAATCACGCTGACTGGCCAGCCACCTCTGCTCCAACTGTTTCCACGCTTAATCATCACAACAATCCAAAGCTTGGGGACAGATAATATGAGTGCTAATATTTCAGTAACAAAAGCATAATCCAGAGGGTAGGGAGATGCGGGGGGTGGTGGGGTGGTGGGGGTGGGACGACGCAAGGGTAGGGGCACTTGTCGCCAAGCCTGTTGACCAGAGTTTGATTCCTGGGACACATATACTATTCCAGAAGGAGAGAACCGACTTTACAAGTTGTCCTCTAACCTCTACACACACACACACACACACACACACACACACACACACACACACATCAATATAAAAAAAAAAAAAATTACAAGGCTGGGCGGTGGTGGCAGCAGAGGGAGGCAGAGCCAGGCAGATCTACAGAGAGAGTTCCAGGAAAGGCGCAAAGCTACACAGAGAAACCCTGTCTCAACAAACAAACAAACAAACAAACAAACAAACAAATAAATAAATACATAAATAAACAAATAGAAAGAAAGAAAGAAAGAAAGAAAGAAAGAAAGAAAGAAAGAAAGAAAGAAATTACAAAGCAAGAAACGTATCCCAGAAAGATCCAGTAGCACGTCTAGAAGCAGCCATCCAGGACACTGAGGACTGAGGGTTCAGGCTGACGTCAGCAATGTCAAATCTGAATACACACACATGCCCATGCCGTGGGGTGCCTCTCTGCTCCCAGTTATCTGAGTTCTTTCCCTGATTTCAGCGTGAGTTGTGGGAAAGACTCCCTAGACAGGAGTCAAGAGGAATTTCAGTTCTCTGAGGAAGTCATTTCATGATTTGTAAGATCATCATTGAAGTTGTATATGGTAGTTCACACCTGTAATCTTAACAGGGAGCAGCCTGAGGTCAGAGGAGTTTGGGACTAGATTAAGCTACACAGTCAATCCCAGGCCAGACTTGGCTATGTTGTATGTTTCAAATCAGGAATTATTATTTGCCAAGGTACAACCATAAGAAAAGGATCTCCTCCATATAATTCAGTTATTCTTAGGATAGCTTGCCTCCCCCCTCTCTCCTTCAAATTCATAGGCTCTTTTTTCATCAATTGTTATTGAATGTATATATGCATCAGTATATACATCTATATTCCCAAATATATCCTGTTGAATCCTTATAATGTTACTTGTATGTATATTTTCAGGGTTAACCGTTTGGTACTAGACAACCAATTGGTGTGCCAGGCGAGAGTTACCTTTGGTTCCCAGTTTTACTATGTTGTCTGTAGTTCTTTGTGTGGGGTTGAGGCCTCATGAACTTTTCCCCTTGTGCACGATGGCATGTTCACTGATGTTCGCCTTGTTCAGTTCATGTTTGGGAGGTCATGTTGGTGAGACTTCGTGGGTATAAATCTATTTTTTTTGTTGTTGTTGTTTTTCAAGACAGGGTTTCTCAGTGTAACAACCCAGGCTGTCCTGGAACTCGCTTTGTAGACCAGGCTGGCCTCAAACTCACAGAGATCCACCTGCCTCTGCCTCCCGAGGGAGTAGTGTGACACTACCACCCACCTTTTTTTGTTTGTTTGTTTTTTTAAAGATTTATTTATTTATTATGTATCCAGAAGAGGGCGCCAGATCTCATTACAGATGGTTGTGAGCCACCATGTGGTTGCTGGGAATTGAACTCAGGACCTCTGGAAGAGCAGTCGGTGTTTCTTAACCACAAAGACATCTCTCTAGCCCCTTTTTTAGTTTTTTGAGACGGGTTTCTTTGAGTAGCCCTGGCTGTCCTGGAACTCACTCTGTAGACCAGGCTGGCCTCACACTTGGTGATCCACCTGCCTCTGCCTCCTGAGTGTTGGGATTAAAGGTGTGCCTGAATGTATGTCTGTGAGTAGGTGTTGGATCCCCTGAAAATGGAGTTATAGGCAGTTATGAACTGCCATGTGGTTGGTGGGAATTGAACCAGGTCCTCTGGAAGAGTAGCCAGCACCATCTCCAGTTCCGATTTATTTATTTTTATTTCAAGTGGTATTTTTAAAATTTATTTATTAATTATGTATACAGTGGTCTGCCTTCATGTATGCCTGCATGCCAATAGAGGGCACCATATATCACCATAGATGGTTATGAGCCACTATGTGGTTGCTGGGAATTGAACTCAGGACCTCTGGAAGAGCAGTCAGTGCTCTTAACCTCTGAGCCATCTCTCCAGCCCATGGTGGGGGCCATTCTTATTAAACCACCATAGACACGGAGGGGTGACTTCACTGTAGGGAATCTTGCTGTGTACCAGACCGTGCCTTGTTATCACAGACTCAGCTTGTCAGTGGTAGATCTGGAATCAGTCCAATCCTAGCCCGAGACCAGACCTTTGCTTGTCCTCCCCTGCTACCCCTAGCCTGCTTTTGGGCTCTTCCTCTCAAGGCTCCTTCCTTATTCCCCTTCCTCTGTCTACATATGGCTTTTTAACTTCCTGGTGACAAGTCAGTAGCTCCTGCTCCATCTTTTGATACATTAATCTCAGTTGTCCTCTTGGCTCTGATTGACATCAATGGGAAGTAACTGAGGTGTTAGTGAAATTCCACTGGATCACAGTCTGTCTCTGGGCAAGTTGGGTTCTCATTAGGATTTGGCTATAAATAGCCCACTTAGAGCAAGTTTTTTTGTGTGTGCGCACATGTAGACTCCAGATGCCAATGCCAGGTGTCTTTCTCAATGCCATGGTGTCTCTACCTTTTGTTCCCCACAGGATCTTTTGCTAAACTTGGTACCACTAGTGACACTGGCTGGCCAGTGAGCCTGTCTCTAGTTGCCTTCTGTACTAGGGCCATATTTTTGCCTGGTTGCTGGGGTTAGAAATCTGGTCCTCACATTTCTACAGCAAGGACTTGAGTCACTGCTGAGCACGTTTCACATAGCTTGGGCCATCATCATTTTCTCATCTAGAAAAGAAGCATGGACTTGAGAAGAGGCAACTCTGGTCCTTCCGTTTGAGCATTTTCGTTTTTGTTTTGTTAGTTTCTTAGGATGAACGCTGGCTTCGTGGGAAGGAGAAGTCTTTGGAGTTCCCATTTGGAAAAAAACATCATCTACTGAGATCTAGGAAAGTGGAGAGCTTTGACTCGGAACAAGTAAGTACCCTACAAACAGTATCTGTCTAGCTATGGATATTGATGACATTAGATGGAAAGGCAATCCATGGTTGCATCTGACTATCTGTGGGCTTCTCAATTAAATACTCTTATGTTGTCTTGAGAATTTATTTAAAAACATGGCAAAATGTGTTGGACACGTATCAAGCCCAGGCTTGCTTGTTATCAATAGACCCCTGTGTGTTTTGCATCGGAAAAAATAATATAAATAAATAAATAAAGTAAAATAAAATAAAAACATGGCAAGCCTATGGGGAAAAGGTACATGATAGACGGGGCAGGACTTCAAGCTTGCCCAGGTTGTACTTTAAAGTTTGTCTTCTGGCCATCACCTGTGCAGGGATAATTTTCCTTCTAGACTTCAAAACACTATATCCAGTCACTTCAGAGAAATGGTGCAGACCTAATCGCTATTCAAATGAACTGTTTTCATTTTAATACCATTGTGCTTTCTAGTGTGGTAGCCATTAGCCACTTGGGGCAATTTAACTGAATTTAAACATTAAAGCTTAATTTACTAATGAAAAACCCAGTTGCACATGAGGGCGTAGTATCACACATTTAACCCCAGCACTCGGGAAGCAGAGGCAGGCGGATCTCTGTGAGTTCAAAGCCAGCCTGGTCTACAGAGTGAGTTCCAGGACAGTTAGGGCTCTCCCCAGATGACACCCCAGAGGGAGAGTGTCGGGATTCCCTCACAGGACTTGTGGACAGCTGTTCTTCTCCTGAGGGCAGCAGTGGGGATCTGCAGTGGTGAGGTGGAGGAGCTGGAGTGAGACCCCAGGAGTTGGGCTGCCTGATGGTGCATTTCAGACCAGAGAGAACTTGGAGGCTTTGGGAGGGATATCTTCACTTTCCAATTAGTCGTGAGAGATGGAAAAGCCAGGGGTAGCCTACTGTACAAAGAAAACTTGCCGACTGAGAGTCTAAGACCAGGAGGACGTGCCTTTGAGCTCTCACCAAGACGGTGAACTACAGTACCTGGGCATGGTCTTGTCTGTGTTTAAGAGTTAGGTCCAGGATTGGGGCTGTAGTTTGGGGGTAGAGAGTTTGCCTCCCATGCTTGAGGTTGTAGGTTCAATCAATCCCCAGTACTGCCAACCAACCAAACCAAACGCAAAAATAGATCGAGATATTACAGAAGCAGACACACACACACACACACACACACACACACACACACATACACACACACACATGATATAGCTTCCCTAGAAACCACGAGAAATGAAAGAGCTTAGACTGAATATTGTCTAATACTTTGCAGTGGTCTTTTTCAGAAAAGACTAAAACTTGTGAAAGATAAAACACCTCTTCCATTGGACGGTGGTGGCACACGCCTTTAATCCCAGCACCCAGGAGGCAGAGGCAGGCGGATCTCTGTGAGGTGGAGGTCAGCCTGGTCTACAGAGTGAGTTCCAGGACAGGCTCCAAAGCTACACAGAGAAACCCTGTCTCAAAACAACAACAACAAAAAAACACACCTCTTCCTTTGAGTTGGGACAGGAAGATAAGAACTGAGCATGTTGACATATTACTTTGTATGTGACGAAGTGCATGAATTCTCCTAACAGCTCCCCAGGTTACACAGAGTATATGCTACAGCTGGTTCTCAGTGGTGAAATGCTGAATTTTCAGATTTTTGTTAACCAGTCAACACATACGGTTATCTTGAAATCTGGCCATGGTAGAAATATTAAATACCTTACTGGGCTCAGTAAATGCTAAAACAGGGATATCCTGTCCCCAGGGAGTCTGGCTGTTACCCAGTTGGTGGCATTTCAGATTCAAAAGGGAGTTATCAGAGGTTACAGATGCTAACAAATGAAAGAGCCTGTACTGTGGCATCAACTTTCCCTGGGGGAAATCTAGTCACCCCAGGTAGAGCCCAGTAACAACACACTGGAGTAACCATATTCCACCAGTTTGTTGGTTTGCTTGTCGGCGGAGCCCAGGTAAGGGGTAAGCAGTATGGAGGACGTCTCCATGTGTATGTATAGATAGAGTCCCTCCTCCAGGCAACCTTCCACCCTCTATCCCACACCTCCCAAGTCAGTGTGACATGGAGGCAGGAAGGCTGGGAGGGAGACACAGGAGAGAGTAGCTGAGATCTCAGTGAGGGCTTAAGGATCCCCCAGCTCTTTCTCCTGCAGGATGCTATTGACAGGTGCCATAGTGTGAGGGTCTCTTGTCCCAATTAAGATGGTAATGGCTCTTGTGCTTGGAGGATAGGACCATGCACTACTTCAAAACCCATGTTTTTGCTCTGTGACTTTATTAGAGATTTTCTTGTTTCTGGTCCCCACCCCCTACCCCCACTTTGGAGATAGGGTCTCACTATGTAGCTCTGGCTGTCCTGGACCTTACTCTGTAGACCAAGCTGGCCTCAAACTCACAGAGATCTACCTGCTTCTGCCTCCTGAGTGCTGGGATTAAAGGTGAATACTACTACACCTAGTGTTCACTATGTATAAGCGGACAAAATCATCCACCTAATGTAATCACCAAAGGGAAACTATCTTGCTCACCGACCAAAGTTAGGGCTGTGGAGTTCTGCAGAACACTTCTTTGTTTTGTTTTGTTTCCTGTGTCAGGGTTTCTCTGTGTAACTGCCCTGGCTGTCCTGGAACTTGTTCAGTAGACCAGGCTGATTTCAAACTCACAGAGATCCACCTGTCTCTGCCTCCTGAGTGTTGGGATTAAAGGTATGCACCACCACCACCCTGCTTGCAAAGCACTTCTTGAGGGCCTGAATGTCAAGCATTTGGTATCCATATAGTTCAAGGTGGGCCTGAGGGGGAGGGAAATGGAAAATATGCACCCTTGTTGCGCTGGTGACAGGCATGCATATTTCATGTAGATTAAAATAAACGAACAAATATTTACCTCCATCTCGGCAGTGAACTTCATAAGGGAAAACAGTCAAGCCCTCATTCAGAGGATGGGCATCACAGTCATCAAGCAAATCTCAGATGATCTGTTCGCACTGAATGTTCTCAACTATGAAGAAGTCGCCGTCATTTGCTGTGAGAAGGTGGAGCAAGACGCTGCCCGCGGGATCATTCACATGATTTTGAAGAAGGGCTCAGAGGCCTGCAACCTCTTTCTTAACAGTCTTGAAAGGTGGGACTGTACTATGTACCAGGACTTAACTGGGCAAGGTGAGTGTTTCTTCGCTCACCTCTGTCCCACCAAAAGGCACAAACCATTAGGAACACCCACAGCACAGTCCCTTTCATAGAATTCAGCTTGTCCTCCTCACCTTTGCGGTTCTGGCCAGAGACTTTGAGTCATTCACAGTAGACACTTGACAGTGAACCCGTATCAACAACCGCAGCACAGCTGGGCAAGACATGAGTTAAGTGCAGTCACACTTCGAAGTCCAACCGGAACACTGGGTGTGGTGCCGTTGGCTGCCCTGGGAGATTTGGGAAGGCTGAGGCAGGTGGATGGGGCGATTGAAGCCAGGTTGGGCTATATATAAATACTCTGTTTTTAACAGCCAGTGGTGGCACATGCCTTTAATCCCAGCAGTCGGGAAGCAGAGGCAGGCGGATCTCTGTGAGTTCGAGGCCAGTTCTAATGAGTTCCAAGAAAGGTGCAAAGCTGCACGGAGAAAACCTGTCTCAAAAAACAAACAAACAAAAAAACCAACAAAACAAAAACCCAAACAAACAAAAATGTTTAACTGGAACACAAATAGCCAAAGCCAGCAATCCTTTAGTAAGTTATCATCTGTGGGCTCAATCCTTTAGTCAGTTATCTGTGGGCTCAATCCTTTAGTCAGTTATCTGTGGGCGAGTGGCCCCGCTGTTTATCTCATGTTGCAGGGGGGGCGGTGTCCATGGAAAAGTAACCACTCTACTTCCCATGCGACAGTAACTTCATCATCACCAAGCTACACCTCCACCTCCTCATGTTAATTATTTGAAATGAATACATTGCGTAATTGGCTACAATTTACCCCATCCCACATTCTCAGCCACACCTTCCACTTTCCTTAGCTGAGACGAAGGCTCCTCTCATTTCCAATCTGTAAGATTTGATAGCAAGAAAAAGGAGAGAGAAGACTGAGTGAGGGGAAGGGTGCCAGGGGAAATCAACGGGAATTTGCAGCCTGTTTGGTATCTTAGAACCAGAAGAGAAAGTCCAAGTCACCCCCAGCTGATTCTCAGCACCTCCTGCCGTTTATCCCCCTGAGCCCTGGGCTGCAAGGATGTCTTAGTTAAGGTTTCTATTGCTGAGATAAAACACCCTGACCAACAAGCAAGCTGGGGAGGGCAGGAGCTTATTTGGCTTATATTTCAACATTGCCTTTCATGCTGAAGGAAGTCAGGACAGGAAGTCAGGCAGGACAGGAACCTGGAGGCAGGAGCTGATGCAGAGGCCTTGGAGGAGTGCTGCTTACTGGCTTGCTTCCCATGGCTTGCTCAGCCTGCTTTTTTCTTATAGAACCCAGGACCACCACCCACAACAGTCTGGGCCCTCCCCCATTGATCACTAATTGAGAAAATGCCTTACAGCTGGATCTCATGGAGGCATTTCCTCAACTGAGACTCCTTCCTCTCTGATGACTCCAGCTGTGTCAATTTGACACAGAGGAGACGCAGAATCAAGACCTCTATAACATTACCTTTTTTCTAACAGGTATTTTTCATCAGAACATAGAAGAGGACTTGGATGTTTTGGCTCAGAATTTAAAATACTTATACAACAGCCCCACCTTTCTGAACTTCTATCCCCTGGGTAAAGATATAGACATCATTTTTAATCTGAAGATCACCTTCACAGAACCTGTCCTGTGGAGGAAAGACCATCGTCATCACCGCGTGGAGCAGCTAACCCTGGGCAGTCTGTTGGAGGCTTTTCAGAGCCCCTGCCTCATTGAAGGAGAGTCTGGCAAAGGGAAGTCCACCCTGCTGCAGAGAATTGCCATGCTCTGGGCCTCTGGGGAGTGCAGGGCTCTGAACAGGTTCAAACTGGTCTTCTTTGTCCGCCTGAGCAGTACACGGCATGGGCTGTTTGAAACACTGTGTGATCAGCTCCTGAATGTCTCCGACTCTATTAGCAAGCCAAGGTTCATGTCTATGCTACTGAAACTGCACCAGGATGTCCTCTTTCTCCTCGATGGTTACAACGAATTCCAGCCTCAGAACTGCCCAGAAATCGAAGCCCTGATAAAGGAAAACCATCGTTTCAAGAACATGGTCATCGTCACCACCACCACCGAGTGCCTGAGGCACATCAGACACGTGGGTGCCCTGACGGCGGAGGTGGGGGATATGACAGAAGACAGTGCCCAGGTTCTCATCCGAGAAGTGCTGATCAAGGAGCTTGCTGACGGCTTGTTGTTCCAGATCCAGGAGTCCAGGTGCTTGGGGAATCTGATGAAGACCCCTCTCTTCGTGGTGATAACCTGTGCCATCCAGATGGGCAGGGAGGAATTCCAAGCTTACACTCAAACCATGCTGTTCCGAACCTTCTACGACCTCCTGATACAGAAAAACAGGCACAAACACCGAGGCGGGACTGAGAGTGATTTTCTCAGGAGCCTAGACTGCTGTGGAGACCTGGCCCTGGAGGGTGTGTTCTCCCACAGGTTTGCTTTTGAACCCGAGGATCTGGCCAGCATGAATGAGGATGTCCTGGTGACAACCGGGCTCCTCTGTAAGTACACCGCGCAGATGCTGACGCCCAAGTACAAGTTCTTTCATAAATCATTCCAGGAGTACACGGCAGGGCGAAGACTTAGCAGTTTGTTGACGTCCAGAGATCCCAAGGAGGTGAGCAAGGGGAATGACTATTTGAAGAAGATGGTTTCCATCTCCGACATCACATCCCTGTATGGCAATCTGCTCCTGTACACGTGTGGGTCATCCCCAGAAGCCACCAGGGCTGTCATGAGGCACCTTTCAGTGGTGTATCAGCAGGAGAGCCTACAAGGGCTTTCTGTCATCAAGAGGCCTCTCTGGAGGCAGGAATCCCTACAAAGCATGAGAAATGCCACGGAGCAAGATTATCTGAAAGCCATCAATGTAAACTCTTTTGTAGAGTGTGGCATCAATCTTTTCTCCGAGAGCATATCTAGATCAGCCCTGAGCCAAGAATTTGAAGCTTTCTTTAGTGGGAAAAGTTTATACATCGACTCAGAGAACATCCCTGATTACTTATTTGACTTCTTTGAATACTTGCCGAATTGTGCCAGCGCACTGGACTTCGTTAAGTTGAACTTCTATGGAAGAGCTTCCGTGTCACAGGACAAGGCTGAGGAGAACAGCCCTGGAGTCTGTGTGGAAGGCCCCTCAGAAACCTACATCCCCAGCAGGGCTGTGTCTTTGTTCTTCAACTGGAAGCAGGAATTCAGGACTCTAGAGGTCACACTCCGGAACATCAGCAAGTTGAGTAAACAAGATATCAAACATCTGGGGAAGATATTCAGCTCTGCCACCAACCTCCGGCTGAACATCAAGAAATGCGCAGCCATGGCTGGGAGCCTCAGCTCTGTCCTCAGGACCTGTAAGAACATCCATTCCCTCATGGTGGAAGCCAGTCCCCTCAACATAGATGACGAACAGCACATCACATCCGTGACAAACCTCCAGAATTTGAGCATTCACCACCTGCAGACCGAAAGGCTGCCAGGTATGGGCACATCCCAAGTACGTCATCAAGGCTGGCTGGCACTGCGCAGGTGCTAGAGAGCACTGAGGCTTCTGGTAACGTCTCTAACGCTTGTTACCTCCCGGGTGCATCCCGAGCCTGGCTTACCTTCTCATTTTTTTTTTTTTTTCCCTCTGTCTTTCATTTCACCTGCCTTGAGGCTCTCTGTGGTTCCCGCCTCCAATCGTTCACTCTCTGGAACTTTTCAGCTGCCAAAGATTTACTTATTTCATGTTTTCCTTCCCTCTCCTCCCCTTTACTTCCCTCCCCTCCCCTCCTTTCCCTCCCCTCCCCTCCCCTCTCCCCTCCCCTGTCCTTTCCCCTCCCCTCTCCCCATCCCTCCCCTCCCCTCTCCCCTCCCCTCCCCTCCCCTTTCCCCTCCCCTGTCCTTTCCCCTCCCCTCTCCCCTCCCCTGCCCTCTCCTTTCCCTTCCCCTCTCCTTTCCCCTCCTCTCCCCTCCCCTCTCCCCTCTCCCCTCTCCTTTCCCCTCCCCTCTCCCCTCCCCTGCCCTCCCCTCCCCTTCCCCTGCCCTCCTCTCCCCTCTCCTCTCCCCTCCCCTCCCCTTTCCTCCTGTCTCCCCTCTCCTCCTCTCCCCTCCCTTCCCCTCTCCTCCCCCCTCCCCTCTCCCCTCCCGTCCCCTCCCGTCCCCTCCCCTCCCCTCCCGTCCCCTCCTCTCCCCTCCCGTCTCCTCTCTTCTC